>NC_134320.1:29021698-29663030 GCF_964195595.1 Calonectris borealis
GTCGGTACAGTCTCTCCTTGTTTATTTGAATTCTCATACCTGCTGATGCCTAGACCCCCAGTCCTTCCTCCCACCGAACCCCGAGGTGATGCAGGAGGCAGGAATTTGGGGCACAATGAAGTTGGAAGCCAAAGCCAGTCTGCCTGGCTGAGTGTTAGCTAAACTGTGAGGGTTTGAGTGTGCCCTGTGGAATTCAGTAGACAGTTAGCATTACAATTGGTGGGAGTGGGGGTAAGAGCCTATGTGGAGTCCACAAGACAGGAGCTGCAGAAGGCATTAGGTTGGAGGGGACCTCTGGAAGTCACCTAATCCAACCTCCTGCTCCAAGCAGGGCTGACTTCAAAGCTAGATCAATTTGCTCTGGACCTTTGGCACATACGTAGGTAAGATGTATAAGATGTATTTTATATCTAAATAAGGGAATCCCCTCTGATAAACACAGTTTTACAAATCGAGTCAAAGTAGGAATTGGTTTGATATTTCAGATTTGATTTATCATCCCTTTCACGAAAAAGCAAATGTTCACTCTGTTGCAGTGTGCAGTGATAAACTACTGTGTTTGTGGGCAAAAGTAAATGATGATTCAACCTGGTTTTAATCTACTAGTTTTTGCTAACCCCTTGTGTGCCATGTATAGTTGGTAAATAAAGTCAGTATATCACTAAGTTCATCAATAACTGTGGCTCTTCTTGCAGTAGTATCCAGACGGTGTTTAAAAAAAAAATTTTTTTTAATTTATTTTCCCATCTCCTGTGACTGCCATTTCAAATTGCTAGACCTATGACTTCCATTACAGCAGGTACGAGGATCTCTTTGTAAAGCAGCTGGCAATGACTTGATGTGGATGGCTTTATTTGCCCTGGGGCTTTTTATGTCACTTTTTCACTACTTGATTACAAGGAATCCCAATTCATCCTTTTCTGACATTTTCCAAGTTATAACCCAGTGTGCAGTTGCCAGGCATTAAGGCTCCCATGGTCTAAAAGTTCAAGGCTTCTAAGTTACAGATCTCAGTGTTTCTGACATTCAGCATGAGCTTCCAGAGCTTCACAGTGCTGACATTTGCTTTGCTGCTGAAAAAGGGCAGAATATGAAACTCCAGCAAGCATTGTAAAAATAACTTCAATGCATTTCTCAGATATACGTTGGATGAAAGATCAATCTGGGCCAAACATTAAATAAGTTGAAAGCCACCCCTTTTATTTATCCTGTCTGGAAGTTCCTAAATATCTAGGAAAAGTCACTTTCTCCTCATCACTCGCCATTTCTCACCTTTGTGAAAAAAGGAGTCTTTCCCTAGCATTTATTGGCCATGTACTTCTGCTTAATTTGTCAATTAAGCTATCCAACTGGGGAGAAGATACCAAACCTCACAAAGAAATGGATGATTGTCTTAATAGGATAAAAGTTTCTCATCTTCAGTACTTTCAGACTATAAATGCTTGATCACAAAAAGAAATATAGATGTTCTTATTAGAGTACTTCCAGCTTTCTTTTCAATAAGCAGAACTTGTAATAACTTACAGTGGGAGGAAGAATAGCAATTACACATGGATTTTCAGCTTAGCTGTTGAGTGATGTGGTAAATGTGTCCTTAAATGCTGAATTTGCCCATAGTGAAATGCATAGATGCTTGGCATGAGAACCTGAGAAAAACATAATCTCAGTCCTTCTGCACATACTTGTTGAAAAATGGACAGTGAGTTGTCTTATAGAAAATTAGAATGCATTTTTCTCACTTTATCATTTCTGTTATACTACCTGGTTTGAAAAGTTTTGAAATTAAGAGCTCCCATGATAGCCCTGAGAGCAGCTGGGTTGGGGTGCTCCATTTCCCTGATGCTGTTTATTGGGGTTCCCCCCCTGTCGTTGTGTCTCTGTGCTCCTTTATGTTCAAGGAGAGAATCTTTTACTCACACGACCAAAAAATTTGCAGTTCTGCAGCAAAATGGAGAGCATTGCAGTAATCAAATCTAGAAAATACCATGCCAATTGAAGTTACAGTTGGAGAACTACAGTCAACTTCAGCCAGGTATTGAAGAAATCATTGTGAGAGTTGCTGTGGCTGAATGAGTAATATGATGTGCATTGCTGTAGCTGACGGGTGTCCCATTTGGAATAAAAACTGTTTTGCCAGGTGCAATAAACCAGAACATTTTGGTCAGGGCCAAAAAGGTGCAGTAGTCTCATCCTGATCTCCAAACAGCAGCTAGCCAGGCATACAGATTTTTCACAGAGGACAAGTATTTCTTACCAGCAGGACAATAATCCTCCTGCTTCCATCAGTGCATCAGCACTGATTTTGCTATGCAGGTGAAGCACCAAGTAACTGCCTCAGTCTTCGCCTGGTGCTGGCCACAGCATTTTCCTGTACTGCGCAGGTCAGCAGAAGTGAGCTGGGTGTCACCAGCTTTCTAAGGGCCTGTTGTCATGCCTTTTTATTAATCCTCCTCATAGCCACTGTGCAGATTGAACAGGAGAGGAGAGAGAAAAGGGAGGTGAGATGTAGTGTGCAAATAAAAGCAGGTTTGAACAAGCATCGTTTCAAGAAAGAATAATTGCCCAAAGTTTCTCTGAGAAAGCTCAGGAGGAAAAGAAGCGACATACTGGAGAACAGTCCAGTCTGAGCATGCTGCGGTCCAGAAACAAACCCAGCGCACATCCTGCTCAGGGTACCTGTGGCAGCAGTTTTATCCTTTACAAGGTCACCTACTGCTTCAGCCCTTCAAAGGGCACAAGTTACCTGGGACACAACCTGGCTTGAGGAAGCTCTTGGCACAGGTGGCAGTGACACGAATCAGAGCGGGCTGTGCAGAATGGTCTGATCACTATTTCAGTAGAGGGATGGGCATAAGGGGAAAGGAAAAAGGAGAGGAGAGGAGAGGAGAGGAAAGGAGAGGAGAGGAGAGGAGAGGAGAGGAGAGGAGAGGAGAGGAGAGGAGAGGAGAGGAGAGGAGAGGAGAGGAGAGGAGAGGAGAGAGGAAAGGAAAGGAAAGGAAAGGAAAGGAAAGGAAAGGAAAGGAAAGGAAAGGAAAGGAAAGGAAAGGAAAGGAAAGGAAAGGAAAGGAAAGGAAAGGAAAGGAAAGGAAAGGAAAGGAAAGGAAAGGGAAAGGAAGGGGAAAGGAGAGGAAAGGGGAGGAAAGGAAAAAGGAAAGGAGAGGAGAGGAAAGGAGAAAGGAGAAAGGAAAGGGAAAGGGAAAGGAAAAGGAAAAGGAAAAGGAAAAAGGAAAAGGAGAGCTTCTCCCACAAAAGAAATCCCATCCATGCTCGTGTTTTGTTTGAGGGACCTGTCTGAAACACACAGATGTGTCGCTTTATGTTATTTTAAAAAGCCATGAAATCATTGAAAGGTGGGTGAACTGTTGACTTGAAATAAATTCTGCTTTCTCTGTAGACCCTGTTATTTAGTGTTGCTAAATAGGAAACGTAATTAGGATATATACTTCTGTTGCAGATCACCTTAAGGCCATGTCAAATTCCAGAGTTCGTAGCAGTGAGTGAGATTTTTACTGGCACTGATTTATAAAACTGACATTGTTTAAAGAAATTTGTGTGTATGTGTGTGCGCATGTTGATTTATATTAAGCTGGTTAATTAGTTATGCTATTTTTGTAGGTATCTGTAATGATCTGGAGGTAGAGATACATTAATCTGGTAACATTATAATGATTATGCCACTCAGGAGATGGAATGCAGCTGCATTCCATGCGGTGCGCTTGGTCGGCGCATTGTTTCTGAGAAGGCAGCAGGGATTGCACCAGCTCTCCATGGCCTTGCAAGTTGCATTACCAGAGAACTGGTGACAAGACCTTGCAGCTATTAGTTTTGGGCTTCTGTTTACTCAGAACTGGGCTAAAAACAGAAAAGAGCAGGACAGGAAAGGGAAAGTTCAGTCACATGTGTGAACGTAGTTTAGAATGAAAGGGCTTTATGTCTGCTCTGACAAAAACCACTCTCCAAAGCCACTGAAATAGTGCTGGTCAAATGCAATACAATTCAAGAAAGATCCATCTTCTTTTTTTAGCCTTCTTTTTTGAGGAGTGTCTACTTTACTATATACCATTATTTTTTTTTTAGCGTTCGCTAATTTATTCCAGTTCCTCACCCAGTCTTGTGCTATTAGCCAGTTCTAGTGACTGTACAGTGGCTACTCTTCAAGCTTTTAATATACCACAAAAAAAAGTTACCGCAAGAGCAGGATATGAAGCGTTCTGTTTTTCATTTCCAGAAACATCCATATGTGCAGACTGTGTTTTCCCTACTACTTACCAACAAAACCTCTGATTATTTTGCAATACATCTGTTATAAGCTCTGCCTGTACTGGCAGTAATCTAAAGTTCTCTGCAGTTTTTTTGCCATCAAAAAGAATTGACCTAATCTCATGGAAATTAGTTGGTCCCTTGCCTGATCATAGGCAGTGTTGCTCTCACTGATGGTTGATCCTAGTTCTGGTTTAAAAAAAAATTGGGTCACATTAGGAGTTGATGTAGTGGGTTGGGTTCCACAGGCAGCTCCTCTACCCCTGCGGTTTTATGCTGCTGACAATCTACTGGTTTCTTCTGAAACCCAGATGCATGTAATACAAACACTGTGAGGTACTAAAACTGGAGGCCTAGGCTCATGGACCTGTGGTGTCTCTAATACGTTCCCTCTGCCAGGGAGGAGAACAATGTGTGAAATAGCAGGCACTCCGCAGTGCCCAGTTCTCTTCTCTGCTCGTCAGTCTGCTGGCTCCCATGCTGGGAGGGCCCAGGGGAAGGAACCCTGGGCTGAGCTGGAGATGGGAGTTTGCTTGCTCAGCCAGTACTGAATCCTCTTGAGAATATAGAGGGAAAGCGGAATTTAGCTCTGTCCTGCACATCACCTGGATAAACTCTACTGAGCTTCCCACAAGTCAAGTTGGGGCAAAATACACATACAGCCCAGTGGTACTATGAGTGCTGCTGGCTGCGATCTCCGGTCACAGCACAGTTGTTAAATCCAGCAAAACTGAAGTTTGATGCAGCTCTCAATGAAAGCAGATCCTTCGCCTGCCAGTTGCCTGGTTAGAGACAGTTTTGTCTTCGCTTTCGGGAAGGAGCCCAGCACCAATGCCACACAAAGCCAGTAGAGATGCAATGTTTGCTTGTTACTTTTTTTGTCGTATGGACTGGCAGTCCATTGGGTGGAGTAAGAAGAAATGTCTGATCAGGTGAGGCTGAGCCTGAGGCAGACTTTGGGAGTTTCCCTGCCAGGACTTCAGTGCTGGAGCTGAAGGGCAGCCGGAGCTGGGATGGGGATGGGGTGGGGGCTGGTAGAGCCTTTCTGTGCTATAGGAGAGAGGAGGTGCTAGGGAGGATAGGCAAGATACAGCTGCTCTCTTAGCCTACTGCAGTAGATCCATCCTTGGAACTCCTTTTATAAATGCTTTTATCTGTACCGTATCACAGTCCTAAGAAAATGCAACAATTTCCTTGGCTTGTGTTAGGCCTTTCTTCCAGTTTTCTTTTATTTTCATAGCCAGCACCTGATATATTGCTCCATTGTAGAAGTACTGCAGGTGGCAGTACATGCATTTCAGCAGAACAAGAGCTGTTGGCAGCTAAAGGGGGACATCACAACGTGGCTCCCTGTGACTGAGAAGCGAGTGGAAGGAGCAACATGGCATAAGTGTAAAGCACATTAATGAGGACATATATTTCTTTAATACTGGTTTACATATTGTAATACTTGGGATTGATGTACCTTCCTGCATGTCAGTATATGAAGAGGTGAAAAATGTCACCTATTACATACCTCCCCCCAAGCTCCTTCCTACCATGTCCTGTCAATTTTTTTCTTTCTTTCTTTAGCACTTTACAGTAAATTTACTCAGCCCTTTCACCTGAAAGCTGTGGTTTTGAGTCTGTTTCAACCCGGGGAAAATGAGCGCAAAAATAAAGCTTCCATAAATCTTGTCTTGCTGCAAAGCTAGCACATGGCAGTGGCTGTGCTGATGAAATGAAGGCAGAGGATGAAATGAAGGGAATACTGGGTGCAGTGCTGTGTACTAAATTGCAGTGTTTACAGGCAAAAATATCCTCTTGGGCTGCATCCTGAGGGTAGGGATATAGCTGTATTTTTCCCATTAACACTAATGGGAGTCAAGAGGCTGAACCGCACACCGTGTCCTGGAAATGTGCCCCCTTATGTTTCTGTCCTACAAAGCCATCTTGTACATTTCCTCCCAGCTCTGCTTCTATACCAGGAGGTGTTCAGAGGTGTTAAATGGTTATAGTCATCATACTGATGGTCATATGTGCTATTCTATCAGTTACAAAGAAATGTTAAATTTTGCTATCCCCAAACTTAGAGTGTATGTTGGGCAGATTGGCCCAGCGCGCATACCACTTCTTAATAGTAAAAAAAACCTCTGAGACAAAGGACTTGCTGAAATCTTACTGGATTTTGGGTGATGATTTCCATCTTATTTGAAGGTGGTTGCACCGCTAGGTAAGGGTAAGGATCCAGTGAAAGGCTTTGCATCTCTGATGAAACAGAATAAGGAACTAGGGCTGCTGGTCTCCTCTCAGTGTTAGGTCAGGTACAGTTGGAAATAGTGTCTGGTGTTCTGGTGTGACCGAATCCGACTGTGATTAAGAATTAGAATGTGAAAACCTGTGTGCTTGGCTAAAACCTGGTCAACCACCTTGACAAAAGGTAATTAGTTTCAGCTGAATGGAAATTGGCCAGCATTGAGGAGTCTGCAGTTCGAAATTTAAACCCTGCCAATAACATCTGCAACCGGATCCTTGTGAATATGACTTTGTCTTTGCAGATTTTAAAGTTACTTGATTCGCATAGTGAGATGAAGGCATAAACACACAATCCTGCAGTTACTGTAGAGGTGGTCGTCATTGACAGCCTCTTCACACACTGTACAAGGGGTGAGAGTTGCAGGCTGACCTGCTGACTGCATGTCAGCAAGCAGAGGCGTGGTACTGGAATAGTGTTTAAAACTACAGCTCTCCCCAGTAAACTAATCTCTTACCTCAGGTAATAAACTGGGGTTGGCTTTGGAAGTTTGAAGGTCAGAAGCAGATGTGGGTAGGTTACCTTTAACAACTCAAACTTTATCAAAATGGGGGAAAAAATGCAACCACGTTTTACTAAAGCTTGTAAATAGCAAGGTTAGTCAACAGTGGGTCTACTCCAAAGCACCCCAAGTCCAAACATCCCAGCTTTTAGTCAGGTAAATATTCCATTATATTTAGTGGGGCTTTGTCACAGTCTGCATAAAGCTTTCATTTGAAAAACTGCTGGTATTTCCTATGTCTGATGCCAGCAACCACTCCAGTACTTCAGAGGAAGATTAACTCTTAGCAGGACTGAGTATTTTTCAGTGCTGTCTGCTGAGAGGAGGGATAGCACATGCCAGCTGGTCTGCCCTGCTCACTTGCGTCAAGTGATTCAGGGAAACGAGGGATAAGAAGTCTCTCCCTACATTAGTTTTTTTTCACCCTCTGAGCAACCAGTGATACTTGCAGAGGGCTGCCCATTTTAATTTGTATTGTGAAAGCAGTATTTTTTATTCTGTTACTTTCAAACCTTAAAGAAGCAGTGAGAAAGGTATCAATCACTTTGATTAAGCTTTTTCGAGAGTAGAGTGTCAGACAATATATGTGATGCCTTTGATTTTCTATTGAAGCTATGTGCTACTTGGAAAATGGCACTACCTTGGAGTGATAGTAATGATGCCGTAGCTGGTTGTCTCCTCATCGTCTGTTCTGTGAGTAAAGAGTTACTCCATCAAAGTGATTTCTCTGGAATAAAAGTGGCATGAAAGGAGAATGAGCCAGCAGGTTTTTTTTAATACCTATATAGGCTAGCTATAATTGAGAGGGAGAGAAAAAATGGTACTTGTCATTTCTAACTCTTGCTCACCTGCATTTTTGAAAGGTACCTTTAACATCTCATAAAATACCAGTGTATCTCCCTTTCCTAAAGATTGGGTGTAAATATGTCATGTATTTTTTTGCCTATAGTTAAGTGCCTTCAGGCAACAGAAATCTCCCAGGCTTGCAATATGTTGTAGGCTTTCTGATTATTTTTTTTCTTTGACTTGATACCTCATCTATGGGTTGCCTCAAGCAAACTCTTTCAAGAGGCTCTGTATAGAACCTATTTATGTGCCCTGCAAAGAGAAAGAGGGGAAGGCTGTGTAAATTATTTCACTTAGGAGGAGTCAGTGCGGTATCTCTGTATGTCTGCAGTTTGAAGTTTTTTTGGCAGTGGTAAATACACAGGATCTTTCTCACGCCAGGGGAGTTGTAAACATTCCAGTAAACACCAGGCACAGCATAGAAGCTGAGTTACGAATGGACTTGAAGATTATATTTGCTTTCCACTGGCCTGTACAACTGTAGCCATGCTAATCTGCTGTGATGTTCTCGTCTGGTCTCTTCCTGCAGGTGGTGTTCCCTTGCTTGGAAAATCAATGTAGCATTTCACCATCATCTTCTAACTTTGCTCCAACTGGGACAAAGTGGTGCGGTCCTTACGATGCTTGCGGACTCTCTGCTTGCAGTTAAACTTCAGTTGGCACGCTGTAGAATTGCACAAACAGGAGAAATACTGAGACTAGAAACATTTGCCCGGGAGGGCAAGGCTGAATACAGGCAAGCTCCTATAGTGCTTCCCTCACGCTGGCACCCCAGTGTGAAGCAGCTAGCTTGCTATGGCTGCTGTGACTCTGTCTGGTTCAGATAAATAAGCAACAGCTTTCAGATCTGTGGCTTAAACAGCTTTTTATGAATGCTAGATACAAGTATACATGCACGCATGGAACTAGAGAAAAGTAATAAAAAACTGGGCTGTGGAGAAGTAGTGAGGATAAATAAGCCTTGTGGAGCTGACCAATGACACTGTATGTCAGAGACTCTTACAGGAATCAATCCTGCAAAGAGCTGCCACTGATTGATATCAATGTTCTTTGTCTGAGAGAACAGACAATGCTACAAACAAAATCAATATCACACTGACCAAGGGATCCTTGTACATTGGCCCTAATGCCACTTAATGGAATAGGAGTTACAAAAGCAGTGCAATTTAGACACCTGCCAATAAAGCCATTACGTTGTAGGCTGATACGTTCTCCATTTTTTAAAGGCTTGTGCTGTTCTTCAACATTTTCCTTCATTATGTTTTCCTAGTAAGCAAAACCACCATTTCAGTTTACCTTTACAATACCTGCAGCTCAGCAGAAAGCCTGTTAGTATGATGCTTGCAAATGAACTCGGAACTTTTTTCCAGGACTGGCAGTACACACGTCAAATAAACTTCACCAAGTCTGGTGAAACGGGTAAGGCCCAGTTTTGCAGATATGACAAAAGGAGAATGAACGTCAGCAGATCATCTCCTGTGCAAAGAGTGACCACTTCCTGGTAGCAATGTGATGGAGAGAGCTGGACCAGACATCCCAAGCTCTGATATCTGTACCCACCACGTGCTGCCCAATAGACCTCTTCTCTCTTCTGCAATACTAACCTTGTTCAGACAGTTAATAATGCAATTAGCCCTGTCAGTCAAAACTGTGAGAAGTCATTTTCAAACATTCATGGCTGGAAAGCTTTGGCAGGTATATATAACTATGCAAAAGCCATGTTCTTTAGAGTGTGATATGTAGATCGCAAAGTTGCACCTTTCTAAAGCAGGAAATGTCAGTTCTGTGGACACTAACACTGCTTTAATTGTGGTCCAGTTGACAAACCCCTTATTACTTGAGACTCATTGATACTGTGCAGTGGAGATGCAGGGGTGGAGTGCTCTCTACAGCTAGGAGCAAGGTGGTTGCCTCAGTGCAGTGTTAGCCTCAGTGCTAGTGCCTAGTGCTTTTAAAACCTCGGGTAGCTTCTCCGTCTACATCTCTGTGTGAACATAGGTGTACACATAGACCATGACCTTCAATTGCATGGTCAGTTGTTGCCCACATTCACTGTACCACATGAGGAAACCAGACAAGATAGAAATACAAGAGCCAGAACTAATTTGCCCAGGTAGCCACAGTGCTGGGATTTTTATACTTTCAAGTGCCTGACTTCATAATTTAAATATTCCTCTAGTGTAGTTGTTCAATAATATCTCTGTTTCTTGTGCACACCCTAAATGTTTATCTTCATGCAAATAATTAAAACTAACAATGAAATTTTAATTCTGCATACTCTTTTTTACCTGAAATGCAAATAAATTATTAGAAATTGTCATAAATTCTGTCACACTGTGTTGTGAGAATAAATGCACAGAATTACCTAAGGACCAAGTCTGTACTTGTTCTAAAAATGATATCAAAAATAACAAATGTACAAATCAAAACAGACAGGTTCATTTTCCCAGTTATTTTTGAAAGATCAGTATAGGATGTGAGACAGGTGTCCTGAAGGCAAGAAGTTTGGTGAAAGCCAGACATTTCAGCAAATCCCGTCAGGCAAGCCTGTTTCCATATTGAAGAGAGTTGTTTCTTGTAAAATTAGCTATTCTGTCTGTGAAGAAGACTATTTAAATGTAAGAGATTTGAAACAGCAAATCTTTACATGAAAATATAGATTGTTTGTAATAATTTTAGCATAAGTAGGTGCAGAGCATCTAGACTTCTGTAGGACATCAGCGATTACAGACCACAGAGAAACTGAAGCTCACGGCAGATGAATCCCGTGAAGCCCAGCAGTAAGGAAAGCCATGGACTCATCAGAACGTCCTTAAAGCCAGGCGCCTTCTGAGCTTCTGTCCTTGCTGCACCCATACTGCAGAGGGTCACTGAAGGTGCCATATGCATTTTTTGTGGAATATTAAAGGGCTTTCTGTTGGGCTCGTTTACTTCAGCCCCAGGCAACTGAGTACAGAAGTTCTGGCATGTAGATGCAAGTATTCTTACCTTGGATGCCTCTGTTGCATTTCGTGTTACTAATTTGCTCCAAATAAAAGGTCTGTCCACATCGGGCAGGCCAATGACAAATACTGGTTTTCAGGTCATCTGAGGTGAGCTTGTTTATTCTTGTCATACCCTATTAGCTCTAAATTTACTGCAGTCAGCCTCTCAAAGGGCAAATCATTGCAGTAATTAATTTTACTGCAGCTAATTTTTATTTTTAGGGACGTGGAAGACTAAGCCTCTATTTTAAAATAAACAGAAAACACATTGTCTCTGGAAAGAAACATCGGAATCCTTACTGGAAACATTCTAAAAATAGAACTTTTCAGCTAGCACTGTATTCCACCAAAGTAATTAGGAATGCAAACTCATTAGAGCTTTATTTAGATTGCTGATATTTCTGTTTGGGAAGATGGCATGGCCCAATGGGGGTGGCGTTGGACTGGGACGCAGCAAAACCTTCTGTCTGTTCTTGGCTCTACCACTGTGCCGTTCCGCAGGCTTGGGAGAGTCACTTTCCATTCTGGGACCTCGCATCAGAGCTCTCCTACCTTTTCCAGAGACGAGATACACACTCTAATATGATCTCTACTTCGCTGTAACACTAACGTTACACCTATCTTACTATTCCAGGGCCTGTGATTCATGACATTTGAAAATTAGGAATCGTGATGGAGAGTCTACAAACTACCTTGTGCTTCAGTCCGTTGCCCAGACACAGGCGTGCAGAAGCAGTTGAGATGCCTTACGGTGTCCCACTTGGCCTCCAGCTGCTGCTTCAGGAGGCTGTAGGTCTCCCATTAGTCCTCTGTTACATTTGAAATTTTTTTGAGGATATCCCGAATCCTCTATGGCGTCTCTGATGGCACTAGACAACCATGTCTGGGCAACTCTTTCAAACTTTAAATGTCTGAGTACGCAGCCTTCTTGCATAGTCAGGGAGGGTAGCTCCTAACTTAGGTGCACTGGAGTATCCTCCGAACAAATTTTCTTCTTCCCCTTTATCATGTAGCAATTCCAGGCTCTTAGGCATTTCCTTTCTTCCCCGAGTTAATCTTTTTTTTTCCACTGGCCTTTACCATATTGCAACAGCCATTTATTGTCTTTAAAATTAAACTGAGCTGTGAGCTAGTGAGCCACCATTCAGGTCACGTGGCTCTGAACAGTTTATCTTTGATTTCAGTTGCTAACAAGTGTTACCTAGCTAAGGATCCACTTCTGGAACAGAGTCAGCTTTGTTCTCAGGAGATGAAGTATTGATAACCGTGTTTGGAGAATGGAGCTGTTCATGCTTTCCTTTCCCTGCTGTGCAGTCATCCACTCCCTGAAACAAAGAATTACTGTGAAATCCTGGGAAGTGTGTGCTTATCCAGACTGGACGATGGTTTCTGCAGGTGCTGAGCTGGGACCGCTAAGTTTAAGATCCTTGTAACAGGATGAATCCAGTTACACTTAATATAAAATGTGAAAAGTATGTCGAAATATTTGTGCTTGAAATATTGATATGTTAGCCTTAAAGAATGTTCTAGGCTTCCTCTAGCAGACTAAATTCTTGATCACTTGTAAACTAGAGTTTCAAATTATTTTGAACATCACATATGAATACATCAGAAACAGTATTCAAAGTTGCTTGCAGTCCTACATTCCTGACTTTTCTGTAAGCGCCCAGCTCTGCAAATTGCTGATCAACTCCTGCAGACACTAACGGGAAGCAGAGGGAATGCCGTACACCCTTGGGAGGCACTTACCAGCATGCAGAACGAGGCTCTGCTTTGGCAAGTGACAAAATTAAAATTTTCTTCACGTGTACTTGCAGCTTAATACCCCTTTATTAATATTTCACCTAAGTATAACTATTTCATGGCAAACCAGATAGAAAAGGGTGCTTTTCTTTGGTTTCTGCCAGTTGCAAGGAGAAATACAATAACAGATTCTGTAAAAGTTACCTTCCCCTTTCCTTCCCTTCCCCCTCAAAAAAGCCATAGGGATCAAAAACTTATTTCCTATTCAGGGAAGGCTGCGGAGTTTCTAGGTTCTATAAATGGCCTTAGTAGGATCATTTAAAAACTGTAAGTCAGATGGCTCCTGGTGGGCCCTTTCTCACTGCTTTGATCATTTCCACATTGAAACCTTTCTGCCAGAGCCCGTTGCCCAGCCGCTGTGGGGCTCGGTTACATCCTCTGCAGAGGCTGAAGCCTCCCCTGTGTGGCAATACCCTTCCCCGGTGAATCCGGCTCAAACTCTGCTCAGGCAGCCGGAACAGGACAGCGGAGCCCGGTCTTAAACTACAATGATTATGAGAAAGGTTTGCCTCATAGCAACAACAACTCCTTTCTGTCTTCTGTGAAATCTGGAAGGTGGATAATTTAATTTAATAATGAAAGGATTTGCTTTATCAATTATGCAGAGACTTCTCTGTTCAGAATGCATCAGCACTCCTTAAGGAACAAGTACATTTGTGATTTATTTCATTGTAATTTTTTGTCTTTGCTTGTTAAAAATGCATGTGCTGGTACATGTAGTTCTCCAGTGAAATCCCTGTCCCAGATTCCAGCAGACAGAATAGCCTCCAGCCATCTCAGGCAGGAGCTGCACAGGGGGTATGCCCTGTGGTAGGACGTGATGGAAATAAACACTCTCCACAAAAAGTAGAACTAGGCGAGGGAAGGGCCAGCTCCCGTTGGCAGGAGCTCGTGGCAAACATCACGGCATTAGAGATCCTGCAGTGTTCCCGAGTGATGAAATACGTGTGGATACATATTAAGCAACTTTGAAAATTACCAGCTTCTGTGATGCAAACCTGCAGTCCTCCAGAGGGATAGCTCAGATTTAGTGCTAGACTGCAACTTTGATGAGACCCAGCAGATATTTTGTAGTATTCAGTTAAAGCTGGCCTCAGCATAAAGATAGCTATTTTGGCTTACAGAATGTTTTGATTGGGGAATGCTGTGACTTTTTTAATTGAAACATTTGAGTATTTCTAAATTGAAACCTTTCAATCCTACTAGAAATTAAGAAATTAATTGTAAAAAGATAAATATTTTACGTACGTATGTGCATGTGTACAATGAATAAATACTTGTATGTATCTATGCATGTGTGCACGCAGAGAAAAAGTATCTATAAGTGGATATAAGAACCAGAACAGACTTGATTTTAAATCTGCTGTGTTCAAGCAGGTAAGTGTCTGATCCTACCTTCACCTCTCCTAATTGAGAGTAAGATCTCAGAAAGACAAGTCTTCACTTCACAGGATCAGAATCGTTGATAGCAAGGCTTCCTTGTCCTGTGTAGTTGCCATGGATGCCAAAGTGGTATGGGATGCATGAGAGTTAGGAAGAATGGACTTCAGCTGTGGGGTGTCATTGTGATAGTACTACAAATCCTGGTATAACTAATTCTGATAAAACAAACACAGTACTGGAGTTGTACTTTTATTCAGGAATAATGATAATTATGTATGTGTATCTAATATGCTGCAAAACTGCTGAGACACAAAAGCTGCAAAATGGCACTTTGGCTGAAAAGATAGGATTTAATTTTATTTCACAAAGCTCTTTACGTTTATGCTAGTGCCTGATTCCTGCGTGCATTGTCAAGACAGCATCAAAACGCTGTCTTTCTGAAGACGATTCCAAGAAACAAGTGGCTGTAAGTTTTCTGTAGCTTCTTAAAAACATCTGTGTAGAAGTGCTTTAAAAAGAGAACACATAGCATAAATTGTGTGGGAGGAGTTAATATGTGCATTTCTTTTAGAAATTACTTTTTTTTTAAATACAGGGATACAAAGCATGTGGGCAAAAGAGTGTGGAAAGAGGTCAGTGGAGCGAGACCCTTTCAAAAAGCATTTTGGGCCCAGGCTGTGGAGAGTGAGATGGCAGACATTCAGAAACAGCACAGTGGATCTCTTTCTATTTTCACTGAAGTAAAAATTAATCATAACCCTTCTGCAACTGTGGATGCTCTTGTTCACGCTAAAATAATGCAGAGATGAGATACAGGAACCTGGATGGATGAGCTGAAGGCCACTGTTAAGCGTTACTCAAATTGCTTCCTCTTCCTACTGCTTGAGAACTAAATTGCATTGTAAGGCTTAAAATCAGAAAGCTGAACGGTGGGTAAGAATGGGAGTGGAAGATAAAATACTTCTTCACAGGATGTACCAGTATAGTCTGGTTTGCTAGTAGATTCCTGTTTATTGCCATGAATGTGTCACAAGAAGCAAAAACGGATATTTAATAATGATATCAAGGACAAGATAGGGGTCACATTCTGTTCTCATTAATAGTAATTTATACTGAAAGTAATTCCAGTAATAATCAATTTTACCTGGCTATACATAAAACCAGAAATGTATTCTTCCCTCTTTTGGGCTAACTGGTTTTATTCATAGCATTTTTCTGTTGGGCTGCTTGACTCTGGAGCGAAGCTTGCAAAGCAAGCACGAGGCGGGTGACAGCTCTGAACCCGGGAGGGAGCCTGGCTGTGGTGTTCAGCGCCCTGTGCATTGCTGACAAGCTGAGCGGCCAGATGCAGTTTTTGGTCGCTAGCCCCTTTCTGGCTCTGGTGCAGCGTCCTTTCAGGTACTCTGGCTGCAGAGGGACGGTCGCCGTCTGTGGCCGCAGCGGCTCCCCTCCAGCGTGGAGCACAGAAGTCTTCCTGGGGCTGTGGCACTTTCGGGCCAGCCAAGGTAGTGCTAGTTCCCCTCAGCACTTAGCGGTGAATTTGCAGTTCAAGTGGCTCAGATCTCTCCTCAGGCTTTATTCCTGCCTTCCCCTATCATGTAAATCCAGGGTTTGATTTAATTTTCAATAAACTCTGCTTACTAAGTTCTATAGTATCATGCAAATGCTGTTTGCTTTTTTCAGTAATTATTTGGATTTTTTTTAAACTTTGAACGTTTTGCATTGGTGATGAATGGGGTTGTTTCACACACGTGTACTTCGTCAAAGCTTGCAGTTAATAGTCTAGTTTCCTTGCAACTCGGTTGCTGCACTGGGGGAGTGTAAGCTGTGATTTGAAAGCTGCTCCCTGCAACGGCAGTGGTTACTAGGCAGGCGCCTGTCACAGTCAGGAGTGCATGGCATTATGGTGCATGATTTACAAAGAGACAAATGGTTTCTCTACTTGCAGGAACAGGTGAAGGTGTCTGTAATTGAACAATATTTTTACTGGAATTGTTCTAGTGGAAAATGACATAGTTTACTGGCTTCCTGGTTAGTGACAGGGAAGTGTCATAGAAGACTTGGTATATCCTTTTCACTTCTAAAAGTAAATACTGATTTCTCAACAGAAAACAGACTTTTGGAAAGAGCCACTAAATCTGTGGTCACTGGAAAATTTCTTATTCTCCAGAACTGGAGTATTAATTCCAGCGAGTGAGGATTACTCATTCTCCTTCCAGGTGCCTCAGACATATTCGCCATCTTCTTGACGTTCAGTCTGATAAATCCAAAGTGTTCTATTAAGTAGAACATAACCTTGCACTGAAGAATCAGTTCTTATTTAACTTTTGTTTTCATACTCTTTAGATGTTGTTCTGTATAATCTAAGTGCTGGTTTAGACTGTTCTTCAGACTCTGAGCTTGATTAACAGCCAGAAATGCAGGCAATCTTAACTGATCCTGCAAAGGACTTTCAGTGTTGATTGCAGAAATTAGACAGGGGGCTGGAAACAGAGCTATAGGGCTTGTATTCAAGAGAAATGCTATTGTAAATGTGTGTTACCAAAATTGCTAGGCATCCAGGCTCTATCTATTGCAATATCCAAGACACTAACCTGTGCCTCTGTGTGTGCTGCTTAGAACAGTAGGCTTTGCCTGCTTGATCTTACCCAGAGCTGGATTTGTTGCTCTGTCCTCTAGTGGCCTTAGTAAGTACCTGGGATGGAAGGCAAGTGGACAAGAGCTTCTTCAAGCTGAGAAAACAGTTACTCTCACATCACTTCTTTCCTGGAGGAGTGATCCTAATTACTAATTACTACAGAAAATGTAAGTGCCAACACCTAACTGTGCTGTAAGAAAAAGCTTCCTCGTCATTGCTTTGAAACAAAGGCTGCTGGTCCTTACCCTTCGGAGAGCTAGACTTGAGGGAGCCCCTGTACCCGCCATGGCTCTGTACTCGAACAGTGGCCAGGAGCTGGCGGTGAGCTGCTGTCATCTAACACACCGATCTAGGACCTTTGCTGGCTTGATGACACAGGACGATAGCTGCCTCTCTAACTGCATATTGGAAGAACACTTGGGGACCATTTTTCTCTGACAAATCTATTAAGGAGATGAATATAACTTTGATTTCCTTCCAGCAGAGCAAGCCAGCTCCTAGGGTTTTGTCAGGCAAATTCCTTTGTTGAAGGACCACATTAAGTCACAGTCTGGCAAGATTTTTCTACGCAATGAAACGTAATTTCCTTTTCGTGTTCTTTAGTGAAGTTGAGGTTATGTGGCACTTTATTTAGCTGTGTGGCTGTAAAGTTGTGCCTAATTCGATAAAAGTCTCATCACAACAGCCTCCTTTAATAATCAGCAAATCATTGCCCTTCCCAGCTCTCTATGAACAATTTCACCTTTCCAATTGGTATCCTAAACCTCTCAATTTTTGCTCACTTTCTCATTTTTATTAGAAAGGAAACATTAAACAGAACTGGTCCAAGTGGAAGGGGTCCTTTCAGTGCTGAAATAATGCTAGCACTTCTCCATACTGCCAGTTACTAGACCTGGACTTTCTGTCACTCCTCCTTTTCTTCCTCTCTCTCTATTCACGCAGTTTGCACAAGACAAATCAGTACCCAGGAGGACAATATTGGAGCTTCTGCTTCCGAGGGTGAGCTCAGGGCATACCCCTGCGACTTGCCCAGGAAAGACTGGTCCTTTCCAAAGCCCAGGGTTTCTGCGGTTTGTCTCTTGGTTGCAGGTAGATAAATCACAACATTCACAAACGAAGAGGCATATCCTGGTCTCCTAGACAGCTGCCTCCCTGTCTCATCTTAGCCCTCCCTTGGATAGGAAGAAATGTGAGTGCTATCCAGACTCCTTAAATGCCTCAGACTTACACACCCTGATAAATCAACTGTCATTTTTTCACCTCATGCATTGATTGCTGTAATACTGTTTCTTACTCCCAAATCATCCAGAAAGTTATGTGTTCCTAAGGAGGGTCTCTGTGTGTGTGTCTGTGTGTGTATAGAGGAAGGGCAGGGGAGGATGAGGTTTGGGCTGGTGATTTGCCCTGCCAGGCAGCAGCAGCAGCAGGAGGTAGGGAGGCCCCTTAGCTGGAGAGGGAACTGCAGCGCAATAGGAGTAAGGTTGCAGTTCACATAACAATGTGATCTGGAGATATTTGAGGTAGATTTAAAAGATCATCAATGGGTCCTGAAAGCAGCATAGCAACAGCAACACAGAAGACTGTACGGGCTGATTCACCTTGCTACCTGGCAGCTTTTCAATACGCTCAGTGTACACTTCTCCCTAGTGTCTGTGTGAGTGCAGAGCTGGATTCTGTAGCTTCCCCTGTTTTCAGTCGTCTTCTCTGTTACGCATTTCCCTCTAAACCAGTGCAGCCCTTCCTCGTGAACTGCCCTGTCCCAAAGTCAGCACTTCACTGCTGCCGAGGAGTCTGCTTTTGGCAAAGCTGCGGTTCATTGTAATAGTATTTTCTAGTGAGTTAGAGCAAGTTTTCAAATGGTAATCCCTGCCCTTCTCAGTAAGCAGTCAAAGCCCAACTGTAGCAAAGCAGATGAGGATGGAGCAATAGATGAGCCCTCAGTGAGATTCTCCAGAACCTGAGTCTGGTGTTTCTTTGCTGTGTGTGTCTACTTCTGCTATCACTTTTGTTCTGTCCAACATGAGTCACTGAATGGACAACCTCCTCAGTTAAAAATGAGAGTCTTTATAGCATGAGAGAGGGAGTTAGGATCTGTCCTGCAGCACTATGGAAGGGAACATATAACAACCTACCACTGAGTCAGCTACCACAGTCCACATAGAAGCAAGCCATGTCCTCTATTCTCCACGCAGGCACTCACAGTGATTTGTTTACGTAATGCCTTTATTTATTTACAGCCTCTGAAACAATATTTTCATTGCAACTGCTAAGATCTCTTGGTTTGAGCATGACTTTTGTACTGCAGAGCTGTAACTGAATTTTCTTTCTCTGCCTTCAAGTGTGTGAAAATTTCTCTACTGATAAGTTCAGGTTTGTTCTAGAAAAGATGTCCTAGAACCACTGGCTTCTAGAACCACTGTGAAATGTGTTTGGCAGCGAGGTTCTGGATGGGCCCTCTGGCCATCAGGGTAGTGGCGCTGTAAATCCTTATTACAGATTTCCAACTGATACTGTTGAATGAACATTATTTCCACTATGAAAATAAAATGTACAAAAAAGTTCTTTGAATAATATCTGCCAAGTTGTTTTGGAAATTTCAGCTTGGTAGCTAAGCCTAGGTGCCTTTGGGCACCTAATTTAGTTAAGACTAATTAAGACAGGGTGCCCAAGGGAGACAGATGTTGTCAGCGTAGGGTCCTGGTTTTGAACAGTCCTCTAGTGTCACTTCTCTCCTTTTGGTCGCTGTATGAGAAGCTTTAGGAGATCAGTATCTTGATCTGATTTAAGCAGAGTGAAAACACTTTCAGAGGTGCCTGTGAATATTAGCTAGAGAGATGCCTGCTGGTGCTGGCTGTCTCATTGTGGACTGGCTGCAATGAAACATTAAATGTAGACTATTCTAATAAAGTGTGTGTGTCCATAAGCTGTGGCTGAGTCACAGTCACTTGGGACTTTTTATACTAAAGTGTGTAATTATAGAACACTTCTTTCTACTCTTTAAAGCCATAAATACCAGGTTTCTAAAATACTGCAAGGAAAAGTCTACAACAGTAAAATAAGTTAACAAACTAAGCATAATTGGCTTATTTATAATGGATTCTAACTTCAAAAATTAACATGAGGTAATGGTCATTCTTTCTCTTTTCAGCGATCAGGTGGGGCCTTAGCTATCCCTCTGTGTGCATTTCAAGGAACTGTATCTCTTCAGGCACCCACAGGAAAAACGCTCTCTTTATCTACATACGAGGTAAGCACTGAAGGGCAAAAAATAACACCCACGTCAAAGAAAATTGAAGTATATAGATCTAAAAGCGTTGGTCATGAGCCAAACCCAGAGGAGTCTCCTGATACGTTTGCTGACACAAGCGTTAAAATTCATTTAGAGGTACTTGAAATTTGTGACAATGAAGAGGCCCTGGATACCGTGTCAATCATCAGTAATATCAGCCAGTCTTCCACACAGGTAAGGTCTCCATCCCTACGTTATTCACGGAAGGAAAATAGGTTTGTCTCATGTGATTTAGGGGAAACTGCCTCCTACTCCCTCTTCATACCATCAAACAATCCTGACAGCGATATTAACATATCAATTCCAGACACTGTTGAAGCTCATCGGCAGAATAGTAAAAAGCAGCATATGGAGAGAGGTGGTTATCAGGAAGAAATACAAATGTTGAATAAAGCATACAGAAAACGGGAAGAAGATGGCAACAGCAATTAAAAGGCATTTAATCTAGACATTTGAACTGATTTGACAGACATTGCTCCTCTTGACTCAAGTTACCATAGTAAATACAATGTCAACTGTTTTTTCCTAACATATAAATTAATTTTTTTTGGGTACACTGTTAAATAGATTAAAACTTTTAATGATACATGGATGGGATAACAAATACTTAAGTGCTTTACAGCTTTGCATAGTGAATTTCAAGTTATTTATATATCTCTTTATTTGAGGAACACATGTCTAAAAGGAATCCTAAATAAAGTCTTAAAAACCAGCTTTGGTTGCTTGTTGGCACTGGGTGGTCTGTCTGTGGGAACCTGCGGAAAATGAGGGAGCAGCTCCGCAGGTGGGAAGTTACAACAGTTTTGGCTGACTTGCAATTCTGCTCTTACTGATGTGCCAGCCTTGAAACATTTATCTGAAAAAATGTAGCTCAAACCACATTTAGTTGACTAAGTAGAGGATTAAAAGATATATAAATGTTTAATTTTCTACTGCTCTATACATGATTCATATGTAATACCTATGTAAGTGGCCATTGTATAGACCTTTGAATATGGGTGGCTGAAATGTAAGCATGCACATTTTGTAAATACGTTGTGAAACTTACGAGTGTTCTCATGGTTGACATTTCTTTGATCAAATGTGAGAAAAGTTGGTTAATTTTATGCCAGTTACTCTGAAGAGTCCCCTTTTTTTGCCTCCATGATCTCTTACCAAGTTAAGAATTGTTTCCCAACCTTTTTGGGTTGGGAATATTTGTAACTCAATCCAGATAAAGGCAGCATTTGAAATGTTTGAAGAGCTAGGACATCAAAATTAATTTGAATAATTCCTCATGTCTGAGTTGTCCATAAGCAAGGAATAGTTTTACAATGTCATCTTCCTCCTCAAGGCCCATGTGAAGCTAATACTTTTCTCAACACAACCACGAGAGTGGGTGTAGCTTGCAGATAGTTGCAGGAGTCCCGCTGGCTCACAGCAAGACCACCACTGTTTTTTCTGCCATATATATATTCTGTCAGTAAACCTGTCATCACTCCTCTTGGGCTGGACCCTCATGCTTTAGATCTGAGTCAGGAGCTGAGTGTTACAACTGATTTGTGACTCCTTAGGAAAGGGGAAAGGAGCTATTCAACGTGGCCAAACTTAGAGACTGAGCTTAGACATCGACCTCAAGAGAGTGGTCTGGTTACCTAAAGTGGGTCCCAACCTGTATCACCCTCAGGAGGAGCCCATCTCTCTACTGACTTAGGAGGAACCTAGAACTAAGTCTAAAGCCAACCTAAAACCAGTGAATACTCTAATTTGTAAAAATTCAGATGAGCCAAGGTGGAAACAGTGAATGGAGTCCTCAAGTCTTACATTAAATATGCTGCATATGCTTGAAATGCTAGTGCATTTTGACTGAGAGCTCTTTTTCTGAGGGTTTGTTATTCATTTCAGTTAAACAGAGATAAATACACTCTCAGGACTTTCAGCAGTTTGATTAAAATTTACACTGCTTCTTTAAGAAGTAGATTTAATTCCCAGTGGTATGCGTGATGACATAATCATTTAGGTGTCTGCAGTCACCCTGTTTTCCACTCAGTGGGAACATGCAAGGGAAAATAAGCACAACCCTGTTCAGGATTCTTTTATGGGTTATGAACAGACACAGCAAAAGGGCCAAATACTGTGTCTGTTGGCACTCAGCATTCGATATGGAGGCATGAAAACAAGCAGACAACTCACCTTCTCACTTCACCAACATCAATCAGGCCTGCCATCGCAATCAGTGGGGCTGTGCTGGTGTGACAGTGATGTAGCACTGAATAAAATCAGGGTCGAAGACTGCAGGTTGCTGTGATAGAGATGGATCACTCTGGAAGTTGTGCCTTCCATGTGCTGCCTTTCCAAGGTGAAAACAAGGGCTCTCGTAAGATTGCCTCAAGGCTCTTAGTTCCACTAAGATGCTGTGTTATATTTCAGATTTAACAAGAAACTACAGTAGGAGGAACAATCAGTGGTAAGTCTATTGAATAAATCTATATCCATACACGTAGAGCACAGACACACATTCTGCTGTCTCTGAATACATTGCTTTTCTTTGTGTCCTACAGAAGGAACACAGAAAGCATCTTTATAGCAACAGACACACTCGATCCGGACAAAGTTGTGATGGAGGATGCAGTCCATCACAACTTTAGTTTGGTCAGATGTTCTGTTTTCCCTGGAAGTGATTTGGACTATGATAACAAGATTACGTACTGATGTGTTAGTCTCCGATGGATATATTTACAAAGGGTTAAAATTTGGAGGCATTAAAATTCTGCATAGCTGTGACCCAATGCTTGACCTAATTGTAGAGTGTTGTCTTGCTACTGTAATAAAACATAGATTTTATTTAGTGAATCTGTAAATTTGATAATGTACAAATGTCTGATTATTTTATTTTTTGCTCTAAATGACTCACATCATTAAATAATTTAAAGTGTCTGAAAACCCAAGTTGTAATTATTGAGTAGATATCAGCTCCTTGCACAACGCACCGGAAAACTTGCTGCTTGAGAAAATTTGCTCCCGATTTGTTTATTCGCATAAGTGTTAAGGTGTCTTCATTTATCATTTGTTCTTAATTTTTAAAACCATTCTTTTATAAGAGTTTTTAAGGAAAATTTTTTTCTTCCTCCTCTGTTGTTTTTCCCCTATCTGACCTTTTAATGTGTTTCAGTGACAGCTTGACATTTGAGGGCAAAGCGTTTGTCAATGACCATTTGAAGGTGACTTGAAAGAGACCTCATCTCTGTTCAGACACACAGCAACTGACTGAAAAAAATCCCTTGGAAAATGTGACTTGAATCATCGCCCAGGCTTCCGTTGCTCTTAGGATGTGGTTTGTTGAATAATGCAAAGAATAGAAAAGATAGAAACTGGGACATAATTTTTGAGATTATCTTTGGTAAGCAGTATATCCAGTGGGTCACAGTTTCCTTTCAGTGGCACTCATGTACACTGAGAATAACATTACATTAACAGAGTTACAAGAAAAATAAACCTGTAATACGCAGGGTCAGGCCCAAGAATCCCAAATGCCTCAAAGGATTGTGACTCTTGAAATAAAAGATATAGCAGGCGCTGAAATGTAAGTTTTCTATACTAATCTTGATAGAAAATATATCTTACAGCATCATACTACTTCAAAATACAGTAATTTCATAAAAAATAATAAATGTTACTTGTATTCTATTTTACCTTTATAGATTTGGGGTTGATGCGTAGATTCTGGAACATGATTTCACTTCCCGGTATGTATTGCTATAATGATTTCCCAGATGAGTGTTTGAGTGTATGTTCCTCTCTCTTAATGAATTTTGCAGATTTAGATGTCTCAGAGCAGAATAAATTCTGCTTTTCTAGACTCCAGCAACAGCTCCTATAAGAATTACAGTACCCATATCTGCACACTCCTGTATGTTGTACACTCTCTGTTTTATAAAACAAACAAATTTTAAAGACCTTCAGTCCTTGCACAAACAATCTTTACTCACAGAGGCAGTCCTACTGACTGCAGTACTGCTAGTGTGCAGTAGCAAGATTTACTCACTGGATTGAGAGCTGTAACGTGGGATCCTCTTTTATTGTATCTCCCCCTTCTCAGTGTTTACCTGACGGGTTTCGCGTTTTCTCATGAGGAATTTGACTTCAAGGAATCTCTCTTCAAAGTACTGACAGGAGGACACTATCTTCTGTCCTCTTTGAGAGCATGCTGCTGGGTAGAGACCATTATGTACAGATGCATTACTTTACATCATGATAGTGTGCTACTGAACTGGATGAAAACTGGATGTGAACAGCGGTTAAAAGGAGTTGAAAAGGTCCAGTGATATGGAAACCACTGAGATAATTTCAAGAAATACATCTTTTCATACATATGATCTTTACATGAATAGACATTTACTGTCTTTCCAACATCTAAATTTACAGATCTACAGCTCTTTTTTACTCCCTAGTTGGTTGTGACTGTGAGGTTTTTGAAGAATGCTGTGAAATTATTGTTAGTTTATGTAGGATGATGAATGCAAGAAGTCATGGAGTGTGCTTCCCTACTCTGCATTAACCCACAGATGCAGGATGAGAAGAGAAGTAACAAGAAGTATATTTCCTCCTAAGATTTCTCATTTCTCTCCCACACTCCTTCCTGTAATTTGCCTTTCGGATGATCTTCCTCAGTATCCTCCAGTCCTGGCCTTGGTCCCCTCCTTTTCCCTCTTTTCTCTGGGTAACCTCACCCAGTTCAGCTGCTCACTGTGCTGATGGCTCAGAGATCTTGCTCTCTATTCCTTACTTGGCTCTCCATTCAAATTAAAATCCGAGCTTCTCTGAGATTTCCTTGTACCTGAAACTGGGTATAGCTAAAAAAAGACCACGATGTTTCTTGCACGAACCCTCCTGTGCAAGAGCGTGGCATGATGCTGTGCCATTTTGTAGACGTACAGATTAGCTCTGGGTGAGTTGGTAGAGCTGTACCCGTGGTGCACGGCAGGTCTCATCCCCAGCGCGGTGCAGTTTCGTCCTTGGAGGAACGGCACCATCAGCCAGTTGCCACCTACTGCCATGATCACTAAGAAGCGCTGCCGTGGCTGCCTTGTCACTCACCTCCATAACCTGAGGTGTCTTGGAGTAGAAGGCCACAGAGGTGTGCTATGACAAGGTATTGTGATTTTGGTTTGCATATTTTAAGGCCACAGAAATAAGAATTTCTTTAAGCATGGAAAAGGGTAAGACTAGCAGCAAGACAAGTGGTTACTTGGATGCAGAAAGCATTTTGTGAGGGGAAAGGAAAAAAGAAAATACAGATCTTTAACTCAAGCACCTAGTTCTTTACATCACCAACTGCTGGGAGTTGTTGGATTAACTGTAGGTAAACTGTAGGCAGAGGAAAAAAGAGAAAACGTTTCCTTTGAAAGAAGCAGTCCTTTACCCAGAACGAGTTTGAAAATCAGCGTAACATTGTATTTTAGAGAGCTGAATGCTAGTAATTTTTAAATGAATGTAAATCATACCAACAAAGAAGAAAAGGCAAAAGAATATGTAAAGAAATGAGACTGAAGAGCATTTATACCTGCACAATGGTATTCAAGGAAACAGAAAGAATATTAATTGTTGAAAGAGTAATAATTCTGTGAATAATTGTATCTAATTTAAAAGGTTTAATCTAACACTCCAGAGGACTTGGACAAGGTATACCACAGCAGCAGTCAGCCAGCGTACCCAGAACTGGTAGCTATTTGAATACGTGTATTCTGTTTAAAAAAGAAACAATAGGAATATCCATCTGGTACATGGAAAGGGTAGTAACCCCACATGTCATGATGGAGACCAACATTTAATGTTTCCTTAAAATCTTACCTGCAGCCTTAGAAAGGGAAATCAAGACTTAGGTCTGTAAATTAAAGAAGGAAGAGAGATTCATGCAAGATGAACTTCAGGGACATATTGCAGTGAATATATTGCCTTATTCCGTCGCTGTTACGCTTCCCCCCGGTGTGTTTCAAGGCGGTGCTGCCATCCTAAAGCTGGGCGATGGCAGGCGGGCGAGGTGCGAAGCGCGGCTCGGTACGCGGAGGAGGTCGGGGCGGGACTCGAACCCGCGGCCCAGCGGCCCTGCTGCGGGGGCGGGGCGTGATGCCGCGGGGCGGGGCGGCTGGCGGAAGTGAGGCGGCGGATGCGGCGGGTGGCGGCGGTGGTGGGTGCCGGCTGCCGGGCGGCCATGAGCTACGAGCAGCGCCGGGACTGGGGCCGGGGCCGTGGCGGCGATGGCGGGTCTTCCTCCGCCTCCTCCTCCGCGGGGGGACACGGGGGCCGCGGCGGCGGCCGGGGGCGCCACCCCAGCCACCTCAAGGGCCGGGAGATCGGGCTGTGGTACGCGCGGAAGCAGGGCCAGAAGAGCAAGGAGACGGACCGGCAGCAGGTGAGGGGCGGCCGCGGGCCCTGCCCCGCCGGCCCTCCGCGGGGGCAGGGGCACCCTCTGGGGCTCCCCTTTGCCGGTTCGTCCTGCTGGGGGCGAAGGCTGGCCCGGCCTCCTCCCGCGCTCCGCCCGCCGTGCTCGGCTGCCCGTGCAGAAGTGCCGTTAGAGATGTGCGCCTTTATTGAATGTTTTGCCTGACAGGATGAAAAAGATGTGTTTGTCTCTGCACGTTGAAATCCCTCGTAAGGAGGCACTTGAAAAGAAGTTTCTGATCATGCCAAAGAGTTTGGGCATGACATTTAACAGTGTAGTATCTGTAGATATGCTGAGTACATGTTGATGCAAATTGTACTTTTTTTTTTTTTTTTTTTTTTTTACCAGAGAGCTGTTGTGCGTATGGATGAACGCAGGGAAGAGCAAATTGTGCAGCTGTTGAATACTGTCCAAACTAAGAATGAAAAGGAGCAAGAAGCCATGTCCTGGTGGTCTGGGGATGAAGAAGGGTAAAGAGAAACAATTACTAATGCTTTTATTTACTTTGAACTGAACAAACTTCCCACAAACTGGTAGGAAGATATATCAGAAAATACGTACATTTAGTGAGTGAATTAGGTTAACAAATATACTCAGTTTTCTCTACGTGTAGTGTCATACTGAAACGGTTGGTTGTAACTGTTGCTGTAAAACTCTTTTCCAGATTATTGTTGAGTTTGGGACGTTAAAGTTTTACTTAAAATCATAAAATCCTGTAATTGATCTCCAGGCCTACTAGAGTAAATATATGGAATTTTTCAGCTCCCCTGGCCTGTGGAATTACTCTTCCAGAGTGGCATTTGATTTCACTTTTCAGTTATTGTGCGGTCTTGGAATGTTTTCTCAGCCTCTGTGAAATAGAGTCCATTCTTTACGCTCAAAGGATTTTAAATAATAGCAGTGAAATGGGCAGCCAGGTGTGTTACTCTGAGTCCACTGAAATGAGGCGTTTGGGTCTCCGTTTGGCTGAATGATCCAGTTACAGGGCAGTGGTTCTGACAGCGGGTTAAGCAGTAATTCTCTGGGGATGTTTTGTTGCTTTGTTAGCGTCGTTCTGATACAGAAGAACATGTTGCATTTCTAGATAGTGATGTAAAATTTTTGATGGCTGGTAATTTTCAGAACAGTTTTAATTGCTCTAATGGCATATGCCATATTCTCATCGGCTGATGGTCAAGTAACTCGTGGATGTAATGTCTCAAAAACAGATTCAAAGTTTGCCTTGAATGGTTCAGTGTACTCTTCACAGTGGCCAAGCACATCTTGGATAATCTTTGAAGTTTCTGTTCTCTACACTTATTTCAGACCTACTCCAGAACAGCCTGCAAAAGTGAAATCAGATGCTGAAAAAGCTCCTGTAAGACAGAGACCAGTTTTGGAAAAAACATTTCTTGATCGGGATGTGGAATATCTCTTTGAAAAAAATGAGCAGGATACTGATTTAGATGAGCAACTTAAAGAAGACTTAAGAAAGAAGAAATCTGATCCTAGATATATTGAAATGCAGGTACTTTTCCACGTGTTAAGTAGAAAGCTTTCGAGTGGAATTTTTTTTTTTTTTTTAATTAAGCTAACCAGAAAACATAACATCTTGCAATTTATTTACTAGGAATTTGTCATGATGTTATTTTGGCTAAAAATTACCTTCAGAATTTGCAAAATGCATACCTATCTATGGGACAGTGATTAAAAAAACTTCAGTGACAATTTCTGATTGCATAAAATCTAAAATTTTAAGCTTACACACTGTTTAGTTGGGTGGAATGTTCTGTTTGTTTTTTAATGGATTATATCCCCGCATTTATGTCTAAAACTGAAAGCACAAAAATGGGCTCTAAAGGAATTGGATCTTAAAAACATAGTTTATGTTGTTCTAATAGCCATATATAAAGTTGTCAAATAAAACAGTCTTACCGTGAACAGGCGGTTCTCCCTTTGATACAAGGCCCTAGTTTTGCAACTGTACATACAGACCTCTTCAGGTACTGTACTGTTGGCTTTAAATAATTTTGCTAAATTTAATGAAACTGAAAGCTTGCATGGAATTAAACTTATTTCTAGTGGGCCCGTGTTTATATGAGTATCAGCCGAACAGTTTGTCGTGTTATTTCGCAGTTTAGCCTAGATCATAGATGAAATCTGTTATATTACTTCAGTGTTGAGAAGGTGTTTAAAGATATGTACTGTCATTTTCTTTTTCCCCAGAGATTCCGAGAGAAACTCCCCTCATATGGGATGAGACAGGTAAATGTGTATTTAATTTGAAAGAATATGTGCTTCTGTTGCTCTGTTGTAAAATAGGAGAAAACAGTTGTGTGACTGGGACTAACAGGAAACCTTTCTTGCCTTTGATGAAGGTGCTGAAGCCTCCCAAGTTCTGACACCAAGTTTGGCTTCTTTCCAGAATGTAGCTCAGGTTCACTGCTTCGTGATATGTTTGGAGTTACTCTGGGGCTATACACAGTTTTATCAGTAGGAGCAGCATTATTCATGGAAATGGTATTGAATGCTAGATACATCTAAGTACTTTTTTTAGAGTATAGGTCTTTTCTTCTTTCTCTGATAGTTAAACTTTTAGAACGTTCCTAGTTAACTTGGATTTTGTATAGTGTAATTGACCACTATGTAAATTGTCATGCTTTCTTTTTCTTATATATCTAAAATTGTGGCCATTTGTTGAAAGTTTGCCCAATTAGGAATTTAATATAATGCTGATAAACCTTTTTCTTGTTTAATCACTGACTTAAGGGCTCTACTGCTGGCTCTTTCTGCCATTAGTTTCCCAGTCAAAGTATAACATCAGTGATAATATGGGTTACTATTAATTGATGTTAATTCTTCATTTGATGTCGCCTGTATGAAATAGAAATTGAGTATTCTGTTACGTTTTCTTTTGCAGGTTCAATGAATGATTAGTGAGCTTCCTTTCTAAAGTTAATGTATTTGTCATAATGTGGTCCTTCCCGTTAGTGTTTGTTTCTTAAAATAGTTATACTCCCCTTCACAATTCTTTGGATTGGGAGGTAGAGACTGGAAGTGTAAGAAATCTGTTGCTGTCGTTATAAGAAACGTGAAAATATTGTGCTGAAAATCTTCAGTTAGTGCAGTCTTGGAGTCCAACAGGAAAAATGCTTGTTTTCAGTCAGCAAAGATATACAGAAGGCAAGGTAGGAGGCAGAAAAGTTTAAAAATGTATTTCAGGCTTTCATTTTAGTTAATGTTGTTTTCATACAGATCTTAAGTATTTAAAACTAGTATTCAGATTTGATGTGCTTTAGACCTTACACGTGTGAAGTGCAAATATGCAGAAATTACTTCTGTGTGGTTTAAACTAAACTTTTTTTTTTTTTTTAGTATTATAAGAAACAGATGAGTCTGTTTCTTTAGTTGCTATGACACTTTCTTCTAAGTTGACTGCACAGTAGCAGAGAATTGTCAAAATCCTTCTAAAATCTGTTTTGAACAATAATACAATAAATGTTTTCTCTTCATTTGGAAACAGGAGCTTGTAAACCTTATAAACAATAATCGAGTAACCGTGATAAGTGGTGAAACTGGTTGTGGGAAGACAACCCAAGTTACACAGTTCATCTTGGATGATTACATAGAGCGAGGGAAAGGGTCTACCTGCAGGATTGTTTGTACTCAGCCTAGGAGGATCAGTGCTATCTCGGTGAGTGCCGCTTTGACAAACTGAGTAACTTATTTCTTGTGACTATTTTTTTTCCCAATAAATCTGAGGAAAAATTACTGCCTTATTCAGAATCGTTGAATGAAAATATATTTCTTACTGGTCCTACGATCCATGGGCAAGCTTATGAACTGAGTGTACAATCTGCTACATTATTTGAATTTAAGATTGGAAAAAATTCCAAATGACCAGATAGGTACTGTGGACCTCTCAAAGAAACTGCTCTGCCGTCACATGTACTCATACTAAATTTAAAGCTCAAGATAAGTATTCAGCCTGTAGTGGACAGTGAAGGTGGCTTTTTGTGTGTTCATTTTCAGTCATCTTAGATTCTATTGCAAATTACAATTTTGTTAATATACACTAATTTGATATTTCATAAGTTTTGGTTGTTAATAGAGTGCTGGCACTGCAAGTCTCATTCTTCCCTGAATTTAATCATGGTTTATATCTGTGATTTTAATGGATTTGGGCAGTGTGAATGTGAATTAATGTAAACACTAACGTTGTGTCAGGCCCTTTAGAGGTATATTAATGAGCAGGAAAGAATTTGACTTTTAAGTGCACAGTAATTGCTCTTCTTGATAGCTAAGTGTCAAAGGATTACAGAACCTTATTTCCTATGCGGAAAAGCTGATCCTGCTGAAAGCATGAGTGTATTGCTAATGCCTAAATGGTTGTGTTCCTTTAAAATATGTCCTGGGTCGCAAACCTGTTCTTGGGTTGCTGACAGGAAACACTGTTCTCAGTGGAGGAGAAAAAGTGATTTTCAGGGTGTTTCTCTGTTGTTTACATAACATCTTTGTTCTAGGTATTCCCTGCTGATGAGTAGCTAAATCATATATCAGCCTTGTGGGATTTTTTTTAAATTTTCTTCAATGCACTATTTTGATTTTATTTATTTTCCAAGGTGGCCGAGAGAGTTGCTGCTGAAAGGGCAGAAGCATGTGGTAATGGCAAGAGTACAGGATACCAAATTCGTCTGCAGAGGTAAGAGAGGATCCCTTGGCGGTTTTTGTGCATTCATGTAAAGTAGTATCTATTGCTATTCAAGCAAGAAAATTTGAAAAATAGCTCTTAACATAGATGACTGCTTTCATTCTGATATTTTCTCCAAAAGGAATTCCTGTGAATAGCAAGTGTAGGGAATAAGGTTTTTGAAATTTAGCAAAAAATTTGAGTGCGATTATTCTATTTTATGCAGCGTGTAACAATGGCTAGCACCAAGTTGTACTTTGTCTAGTAAGTCCTTTTTTCAGCTATAGATAGAGATACAACTGATGTCCTTAATCCATGAATTTCAAGGAAAAATGGAAATGCTGAAGGAGAGAATGCTATAAGCCATATTTCTGTGGAAAACGATCTATTTGCTACACTTATCTATTGAGTAATCCCACTGGGATCAGGTAATAAAGTTAGGTGCATTGACAAGAGTTCGTAGACCTAGTGCCATAGAGCAAAAGCTATTACATTTGGAGTCATCTGTAATTTAAAAAAAAAATCTGAAATGTTACTAGCAAATAATGGAATCTCAATTATCGTTGAAGAAAAACTGCTGGTAAGAGACGACAGCATAGTCCTTTCAGCTTTCATTTAAGTTTATAGAATCTCATTTATATTTTTCTGTACCTTTTAATCAAGAATGTTGTACTGCTGTATATTTATCTGTCATCTGTGCTGAGCTTAGGTAGCTGCAAGAATTTGGGGTCAGCAGATCAATGTGCAAATGACAAAAAATGTGAGGGCTTCTGTCAGATTACAAGTAGTTCATTTCCCATCAACAAAAATGCTGCAACTGTGGCCTAATTCCTTGTTCCTCCAATTGAACTGTAAACGAGCAAGTTAGAGAATGAGGCACACTTCATAATGTCTATAATGACTGTCTGCATTTTGATTTTAAGCTTTTAATGTACTCTGTAAAATACAGAAGAGAACTGAGGAATTCTTACTGTATCTCTTTCAGTCGGTTACCAAGGAAACAAGGTTCAATTTTATACTGTACCACAGGAATTGTCCTACAGTGGCTCCAGTCAGATAAGTAAGTTTTCCTATTTAATGAGAAACTGAATACAATTATGAAATGACTTGACTACTGAGCTGTTTCTAACAGTCTTGGCTCTGTTTTTTTTAATTTTCCTAAAAACAAATATTTAACTTCCTGCTGTTCTATTTTAGGCACTTGTCCAGCATTAGTCATGTAGTCCTTGATGAAATTCATGAAAGAAATCTTCAGTCAGATGTTTTAATGAGCATTATTAAAGATCTTTTGAATATTCGTTTGGATCTGAAAGTAATACTAATGAGTGCTACTTTAAATGCCGAGAAGTTTTCGGAGTATTTTGGTAGGTGAAATGCTTCCTATGAATGTTCCCCTTAAGTAATTTAGGCTTCTACAGTATAATATAGTTCTCAAATTCTAGGATTGCTTTTTCTCAAAAGAGGTAATGACTTCAATTTTACATATAGATGCCAGCTGCTGGAGATGCTTATTCCCTTAGTTTTATCTCATCATGAGCGTATGTTGCTTCTGTATTAGCTTTTCAGGCGTATTGCGGAAACAGTATCTCCAGAGTGTTTTCATATTAAATATTTACTAATATTTACCATATTTTGGAAGACGTGGTCTGAGCAGGCAACCAGACTGAAGCCTTTAGTTGTTCAGTCTTCCAGCTTTATCCTGTAGCTGGAACCAGATGAACATGATGGAGAACAATATACTGCTTGCTACCTATGCTTTTTTTATTCAGCAACTTCATTTGGAATTGAATTTGGCGTCTTCTGTGAGAATTTAAAAATAAACAAACAAAACCCCTATCATCTTGGCAACTATATTGCAAAAATAGTGAAGAGTGTTTATTGCCTCTATTATTTCAGTACAATATTTTATTGCTGTTTAAAAACTGAGTTATGCCTTCCTCAACAGATAATTGTCCAATGATTCACATACCTGGGTTCACTTTCCCTGTGGTGGAATATCTTCTCGAAGATGTAATTGAGAAGTTGAGGTAAGTGTATTTTCTGAACACCATTATAGATAGTATTTTGGGTTTTTTTGCTTAGTATATCTTTTCAAATATTATCTTGGTGTAAATAACCTGTTGAAGAATTAGCTGTGTTTTTCAACAGAAAACCTTTCAACAGAAGTTTAGTAGCTTTTACAGTAATTAAAAATGGCACACAGCTACCTGGAAATGTTGGCTTGAGGAGGAAAAAAAAACTTGTCTTTTTCCGGTGTGGTGAATTTCCAGGCTACTAAACCAAGCTAGTCTTTCTGTTTGTTCAGACTTTTTTTTCCCCTACATGTTCTCATGCTTACTAGAGATGGTACCTGTTTTTATAAGTAAGATTTCTTTCAGAAAAGAAATTTAATGGTCATCTTTACATGGTATAGCTAAAGCGTGGCATATTGTCCGTAGTTTGGAAAACTACTATGCAGCTGTCTTTAAATTACTTTAGTTTCAAAATTTAATTATGTTTGTTATTGAAATTTAAAGGTATACTCCAGAAAACACAGACCGTCGGCCACGGTGGAAGAAAGGCTTCATGCAAGGACATGTAAGCAGACCAGAAAAAGAAGAAAAAGAGGAAATCTACAGGGAACGATGGCCAGACTATTTAAGGCAGCTGCGGGGCAGGTTGTTCTCAAGTTACTTTTTTTTCCCGTTAAGTTTTTAGACACTTCATAACTGAGAAACATAGATTAGTGCTGTATTCTATTACTGTGCTTTTATTAATGATGTGATAGTTGCTACTGTGGGAAACAATAATGATGGAATTGCCAGTACAGTTGGCTGGCAACCATTGAAGTACTTTAGAGTTACCACAGAGAATTCGCTTCCTTTGCATGTGCAAACTGTAGGAGAACTTAGAGCCGTCAAGTGGCTTGCTATTGATGTTGGTATTGTCCATTACAGTCTTCAGCATAATGTTAGGCTTCTTGAGCTTTGGTCATTAGTTCTCTTCTGATGAATTCTCCCCTTCTTCAGCCTTTTTCTTTGAGAGAGATCTCACAGTATTTTAGTCTCATAATCAACATAATACAAAATGTACTGGCTTTAAAAAAAAAAAAAAACACCACACCCAAAACCACCACCAACAAAAAACACTACAAAACCCAAACCCAGCAAAAAAAAACCCTCACCACAACCTTTTCCTCAGAATATTTTAGTATTTCTCTAGAGTGGTTTAAAACCAAGCTAAATAGTTTTGCCTCTTGAGCACCTATCTCTACTCTTGAGTAGAGATTGTACACTTGAAATATTCTTCTGATTGCCAGCGTTTGACTACTTTGATAATCTGGATAAGTTGATTAACTGGATAGCCTGGCTGATTTATCTTCCTGGGTTTTTTCTCCTGTCTTATTTGTCCTCTGCATTTTGGGACTTTCTGTATATCTAGCTTGGTAACAATAATGAATATAAGTGGCTCAGGTTTATCTCCCTTTTCTAAGGGAAAAGTCCTCAATGCTGTATCTCTGTCTGGCCTATCCCGTGCTCTGCTCATCCCATTTGTACTCCTCCTTCCCTTTCCCACCGTGTCTTTTGAATCATTTGGCAATTCTTCCCATAGTGTTAGCTGTCATGAAATCAAAGGGCTGAACAGACGAGATGCTTCCTGTACTCACTGTGAGTGAGGGAGAAATTGAAGGGTGAACTCAGATTGTTTAGGTCCTAGGTAATCCATGAGGAGGAGAGAGGTCATGTAAATGCTTCAAATGCAGTTCAGTCATAACATGGTAATTCTTAAACTTACTCTTCTAAAGTGACGATAATCGCACTAACCTACATCTCAAGAGTACATTGGAGGTACACTAATTGAACAGAGAAAGAAATAAATTTAATTTATTTCAATAAATTGAAATAAAGTGGGTTACGTAGATGTGTGATTGCAGAGCCTTATAACAGAAACGTGAACGCATGACTTGGTATGTTAGTTACCAATATGTATGCTTTCAATGCCTGTAGGTATTCAGCAAGTACTATAGATGCCTTGGAAATGATGGACGATGACAAGGTCGACCTTGACCTTATAGCAGCACTTATCAGACACATCGTTTTGGAAGAAGAGGTACACTTCTGTCTCCTATCATCACATTTTAATGTGTGTGAATTGTTGTCAGCGGCTGTTCGGAATATCAGAGCTGATAGTTATTTTGATCATACAGATATAAAGAAGAAGAAATTTTTGTTTTGCTCTTCTGAGAAGTAGTCTAATAGCTTTAAACATCTAGTTACTATTTAAGCCCTGAATTTAGAATGTGATTAGTTACAGCGTTTATTGAAATGATGGGATAGAATCCATGTTTAAAGGGGAGCACACATCTAAGCATTTTCTTCAATAGGGGTTGTGGGTATTAATGAGAGCTATGTACATAAGAAACTTGGAAAACTCACAAATACATTTGATATGCTCATTTATGGTCCCTTCTGAGCAAGGGATAAAAAAAGAGCCTGAATTCTTTCACTGACAGTAGGGATTCTCATAAATAAAACGGGATGGATACCTGATACATAAATAATACGGGAATTCAGATTACTGCATTTTTTTCTTTTGGATAAGCTTTTAAATAAGCCTTCAAATTAATTATACTCCTTAGTTATTTGATGGAAAGTAAGATAATTACAAATTAAATTTTAACTTTTAGTTCTTTCCATTGACTCTGTGTGTGTTTGTCAAAGGTGATATTCTTTGTAGTCTGTAGTAGAAGTTACTTTTGTGAAATAGCTGTAGAAAACTGTCTGAAAACCTCTTTAGCGTACAACTAAATCTCTGTTCTTAATTCCTCAGCACTGGGAGGGAGAGGGCAAGAGTAATACATAGAGCTGATGTTCAGTGTCTACATGTCTACACTGTGCAGTTGGCTTTAATAGTTTTTCTGGCTGAGTAATCTAAATATGACTTAGATGCAGTGAAGACTGAATTTTTATACAGCCTAGTCACATTTACCAAACACACAGCTAGGAGACTCTTCCAGCTTTCAGCTTGTCAAGATTAGTAGTTAATACAGCTGCATTAATAGTTATCCCCAAATGTGCCTTACCTTGTTATTTAGTAATAACATCATCAGAATATTAATATCAGAAGGATCCTGTGCCTGAAGCAGTGGCAAACATGAAGTAAGAATAACTTCTGTCACCATAGGTGTAATATATGTAGATTGTAACCTGAAGTTATGTATTTGTTTCTGTGTTCAAAAACATCTGTGGACGAGCCAACACCTTGGCTGATTCCTTAAAGAGAGTTTTGATTATTTAAAATATTAAATAATATTTCAGTAGATAGATCATTTAAGCTGGGATAATGAGGATGAGTTGCTGTTTCGTATTTTGTTCTTCCTGTGTTGAAAATTATACATTAGTTTCTCTCTGTTTTCAATTTGCAGCTCAAATTCTTCTAGTGTTGACATGGTGGTGTTTAAAACGCTGCAGGAGAAAAATGTTTAAAATCAAATTTTTATTTATTACGTTCAGATAAATACATGTAGCTAACTCTTTTGTAGAAAACAATCTTAGAAACTTTGTTCCAAATTTGAGTCAATGAGGTTTCAAATATCACCTATCCAACATATATGTATTGGTATGCAAGTAGCTGGTTCTTTGCATAGCGTATAATTTATTCTAACCTCTTTTCCCTTCACTCCCTCTTTTATATATAGGATGGTGCAATTCTAGTGTTTCTTCCAGGCTGGGACAACATTAGCACTTTGCATGATCTCTTGATGTCGCAAGTCATGTTTAAGTCAGGTAAAAACAAAATTTTACATGGGAATTCTAGCAGTAGCGTTAGTGGCAAACTCTTAACTTTTGCATGTGATTGCTGGTATTGCACTGTTTATTTTTTTTTCCTTGTCTCTCCTCTCAAAATGATTGCAGCGTGTTCAGCATTTTATGCATTTCTATGGTATCTTTTATCTGCTAATGATAATAGTTCATTTTCCTCAGTGTAGCAGTGAACAATCTGAAAAAGAATATCAGACCTGCATCTTTTTCTTTTTGTCTTTCCTTGTAGCTATGATAACTTCCATCTAAAATTAAACTCTTTCTTCATTCTGTGTTCATTTCCTCTGTTCTTGATTCTTCAGCACCTTCCGTCTACTGCTTTGCTGATAGTTCTTTTAAATCCCATTTATTCCTAGAAGCTTTTTTAATAGGACACTAAAATACCCTATGCCTGTCTGATACACTTTAATTTGTCCTGTTTGCATAGCTCATATTGTCATCTAACTTGTCTAACTGTGCTCTTGACTATTCAGATAGTTGTCTTACAGTTCATGTTGTCATGTACATTCCATAGATGAAGAATTCCAATTTATTGAAAGATTGAGGAGAGTGTCAGTTTATTTATTAAACTTGAGCAATTACTAATAATTTGAGAATTTAAAAATGAAATATAAATTACTGTACATCATATATTTTCTTAAACTTGTCAAGTCATCATAGTGTAATAAAAAAAATCCTTTAGACCTTTTTACTTTAGAATTTGCCATTACGATACATCAACCTGTGAATTCAGAACAAGAAACAGTAGACTTACTTGCAGCATATTTTCTCTATTCTCTATTATTTTCCTGTAAAGTTAAAGTTTCTGTGCTTACACCATATCTTTTAATTTTTAATTTTCAGATAGGTTTATTATCATACCTTTACATTCATTGATGCCTACTGTTAACCAGACTCAGGTATGCTTTTCTTTTATTGTAATATTTCACAACTACAAAAAAAATTAATTAAGCATATGTTTGGTTTTGGCAAACATATAAATGGGCCATGGATAATTACAGGTTTTTAAGAAGACCCCGCCAGGAGTAAGGAAAATCGTGATTGCTACCAACATTGCAGAGACTAGGTAAATAGCTAGCCATACAGACCAAAAAAAGCTATATATTTAACAAAATAAATTAAAGTGGTAATCTAAAGTATAAACCTGTTTAATGTTTCTTAAATACATGGTTTTGTATTTGTACCATTAATTTATAACACTTTATCTTTAGAAATGTTTATAGACTAAACAGGAGTTTTCCTTTAATTGTTTTAAACAATTAAGACATGGATGTTACTGTAAAGACTCGCCTTTGTTGTACATGATAAATCTGAGCTGCCTATCCTCTCTGCAGACTTCAGAGACTTGTTTCAAGTCTGCAGACTTGTTTCTTGAACTGCTTAGTAACGTAATTCTTAATGAAATTGCAAACACAAATTTTTTTGTTGTTGGCTCACAGTTTGGGAGGGAGTAAAGAGAGACTAAACCCCTTTAAAATCCTAGGTCAAGCTTGCAAAGATGAAGAGTTGCATTTTTTCCCTCTCTTTTTTAAAAAACAGCATTACAATAGATGACGTCGTGTTCGTTATAGATGGTGGAAAAATAAAGGAAACTCACTTTGACACACAGAACAACATTAGCACAATGGCAGCAGAGTGGGTTAGTAAAGCTAATGCCAAGCAGAGGAAAGGTCGAGCAGGAAGGTAAGAATAATGGGGGTAGTTAGAAAAGTTTTGTGATGTTAAGTTTCCATCACTCTTGGAGCACATGCTGCTGAAGATACTACTTTGTTATTCATATGTTCAGAAGCAGATGATAGCACAACTGTCTCTTGTTCTTATAGAAAGAATGGTTTCTTTGTCTTTCTAGGAAACTTAACTTGTGCTGCATTTAACTCATGAGTTTCCCTCCTTCTTACAGAAGAATAAGTTCCGCATTTTTTAAAATTTTTGTTGGTAGTGTTTGCTTCATACTTGACTTATAAGGCTATGATACATTAAAGTGAAAATTAATTAATATTACTTAACTATATACCAATTTTTTTTAAATTTCTCTCCCTCTCAAAATACCTTGTGGAATATTTTCTCTCTTGTTTGGACTTACAGTTCTTCTCTGACCTCTTTATTACTTCTTTTGAGCAACTGATAGGTTTCTGTGTTCTGCATGCCTTTTTTCCTGTTGATGGGTCTGTGTTTCAGAAAGCTGAAATGGCTTTTACGATTGAATACGCTTCAGTTCTAATTCCTTGAGGTGTTTTGGAAAGCTGTTTATAAACAAACACAATCATAATGTAACAGTGTCATAGGAAAAAAAATACAATTGTTTATTTAAATAATTCCAGAGTTCAGCCAGGCCACTGTTATCATCTATACAATGGACTACGTGCTAGCCTTCTAGATGATTATCAGTTACCAGAGATCTTGAGGACACCTTTGGAAGAACTCTGTTTACAAATCAAGGTAAATATATGAATCTTCAGACATATTTATTATTTACTTTTCCATTGGAATAAGAGGTTGAGAGATTAAGTTAATGCATTGTGAGCCTAGGGTTGTCTTCAAGTCAAAATTCTGTTACTCCAGAAGTACAATTATTTAGCTAATAATTGCAGCAACTTTTGCAAAATGCATATTTGTATCTAGATGCATCAAACCCAAGAAAAATAAGATTGTCTAGTATAAATAAAAGCTGAAGTTTATTAACAAAAATTTGGACTGTGCTTCCCTCCCCTTTCCCCCAATATCATTCAATCAGAGGAGCTTCAGTGAGAATGCCAGTGAGTCAAGGGATATGATGTCTTAAAAGAATTTTAAAAAGCAGTTTTAGAACTGACGTGAGTTTCCTTTTTGGCAGTTTTCATTGAATTCCTTATGTATGCATAAGGGATACCATGTGTCTGCATACTGAATGAAGAATAGATCCTTATGTTTCAAATTTAATCATTAAGACATTTTTTATTTTTGTCCTTAGTTCTTAATTAGTGAAATTCTAACTCAAGCTGTGAATTATTCACACTGTTTTAATTAGGGTAGTTACTGCTTACTAATTTTAGGTAGCCATCTTTCTCCAATTGCTGCAGGTTTTTGGTTTGTGGTTTTTTTTTTTCTTTCAGATCCTAAAGCTTGGTGGAATTGCTCATTTTCTGAGCAAACTAATGGATCCACCCTCTCGTGATGCTGTAATGTTGGCCATAAATCATCTAATGGAGCTGGTAAAGTATTGCTTAATGTACATGCAAGGAAAAATCTGTTTAGAACCATGTTACTTCATTTTTTTATCAGACAATTCTGATTGTACAGGTCTAGACATTTGCAACCCCTTATCGTATTGTGTACACCCTTTATATGTCCTCACTGAACAGAGGAAATAATTTCATATAATACATGATGTTTAGGGGCTGCATAGAGTAGTTCCTGAGGAACTTTCTAAATGACTCAAAACATATACACACACCTCGCATTTAAGTTCCCTACAGATACTTACTTAACTCAGGGCTTCTGTAACACCCTGCTCATGGCTGCATCCACCAAGCTTTCCTATCCCAGTCAGATTATTGAAGAGTTTGAGATACTTTTTCTGTGGGCAAATAAGGCACACAGGAGAAAGATCTTGTATGTCATTGCCCCTTTGGATGCTGGGGAAGGAGAGATTAATGACACGTGTACTACTGACTTCTTGCCCTGGTATTATTTGTACAAATCGGTTGTAGCAAGAAATTAAAACATCTGATTTAGATGAAGGGCAGTATTTACTGATGGCATAATTCTGTACATGTTTAGATAAAATTAAAATTCAGCCGTACATTTGGTGTTCTGTGGCAATGCTGTATAGTAAAGGGTAAACAAAAACAGAAGTGACATTGAGGGTAAGATACAAGTCTAAAAATAAGCTTAATCAGGAGAATAGGAAGACACTCAAGTGTTAACAATTCTTCATACTTTTGTCCAGAAAGACACTGAGCCCTAGTAAACCACTTGAAACGTAATTAAAGATGGTTGCCGTTTTCTTGGATCAATTGAACATTTCAATTTCTCCATAACTTGCTTGATCACTTTCCTATTATACCTTATTACAGCTAGCTGCATTCTCCAGCTGTTAGGCTTTCCTTTGTTCTCTAGGTATACTAGTGGATATTTCAAGGAAATCCTCCCCATTTCGAATACTGCTTTTATTCTTTTTTCGTTTGTTTTTCTTCTTCTGACAGAATGCTTTGGACAGACGGGAAGAACTGACTCCACTAGGTGTCCATTTAGCACGATTACCAGTTGAACCGCATATTGGAAAAATGATCCTCTTTGGAGCTTTATTCTGCTGCTTGGATCCAGTACTTACAATTGCAGCTAGCCTCAGCTTCAAAGACCCTTTTGTCATTCCTCTGGTAAAGTTTCTAGGAGGAGAATTACACACAAGACTTAAGAATCTCAGAAGGATATTGGAACTTACTGAGATGTTATAGTTTAAATCTTATTATTCTTATTTTTGTGTTAATTACATTTTTATTAGTAAAAGATTGCCTTCACATACTATGAAGTATTGTCTTTGCCTACAGAATATTGGAAGTAGCTTTAATTTTCATGTATGTAGCATACAAAGTATTGCTGTATATATGTACCTTAATGAGGAAAAGAGAACTGGCATGTCAGTCACAAATATTTTATAGGTTCTAATTATTCTTAGGGCAAAGAGAAAGTAGCAGATGCAAGAAGAAAGGAACTGTCAAAGAACACTAAAAGTGATCATCTAACTGTGGTGAATGCTTTCACGGTAGGCATGTTGTAATGTTTTGGGGTTTTTTTCCCTAGAATTTTAATTTGAGTAATATGGATTATTCTAAGGAAAAAAATAATCCGTTTATGCTCATGTATTTCTTTCTTGGCTTCTACAAAAACATAAAACCAAATTAATTTTCATCCTTCTAGTGTTGAGGAGCCTTGTCTTCAGGCTCAATAACCTAATTTCTTGTGAATAAGTCTGAAAGAGACAAAACATAATGTTACAGTTACCTTGCTGAAGTCATTAATTCTTGTCCTTCTGACCTCTACAAGGGGCTGAAGCTGACTTCGAAAGTGTTGGAGATTTAGTTGTATAGTGTTGGGGTGAGAAGAAGAGGAAATAAATGGCCTGGAATGCAATTTCTACCCAGGACTGTTAATAGCAACAAATGAAGTTCTGGCAAACTTAGCTAGATTTCACTCCTCAACATGGAAAAATGAAGTTTTTGATTGAAAGTGTTGTAAAGTTGTGTTTTTCTACTCTCTGCTGCATATATGTAAACAAAGAGATCAAAGGATTTACTTTCTTGCAGAGAAAAATGTAACGATACTGTTTGTTGACTTCAAGTTTTTGCTGTCCTTAATTTTTTAGTATGTGTTCACTTACAAATGCCTTTGAACTATGGTTTTAATTTTTAGGGCTGGGAAGAGACTCGGCGTCGTGGTTTCAGAACTGAGAAAGACTATTGCTGGGAATATTTCCTGTCTTCAAATACACTCCAGGTACCATCCTGATAGTGTAAAAAAAAGGATCGTGTCTGTGGGGAAAAGGGGAAGAGCCTGTTGGCACAGCGTCATTCTGGGACAATTTTTGTTGTTTCCTAGATGCTGCATAACATGAAAGGACAGTTTGCAGAGCATCTCCTTGCAGCTGGATTTGTGAATAGCAGAGACCCCAAGGATCCCAAATCTAATACCAACTCAGGTAAACAGTGGAAGGAAATGGAAAATTTCTGATAGCTGAAATCTCATAACGCAGATCTGTGTTATTTACTTTGCTGTCTTCTACAGATAATGAGAAGTTGCTCAAAGCGGTCATTTGTGCTGGTTTATATCCAAAAGTTGCAAAGATCCGGCCAAGCTTCAGCAAAAAGAGAAAAATGTAAGGGTTTGGTTTAACGTTGGTTTGTATTCGAGGTGTTTTCTACATTAGGTAGTTTGGCAAGGTGAAGCGATGGCTTGAGTGCATGAATGAATCTCAGTATAGCTCAATCATGGGTGTGGGTTACTTCATTTGAGAAGGGTAGATGAGAGCATGGGATTGTTGATCTTTACTTTGTTTAACATCTGGATACCTGCTAGTTTGTGCAATAACTTGTGTGACCTTATCATGCCGTGGATAATGTTACAATATACCAATAACACTGCTGTTAAAGGAGTCCTACCATCACCTTTGATCTACAGCAGCAGTTGAAACACTATCCTTTCTTGTTATTGGGCAACATAGAGCCCAGAAATTCTGGTCTGTTGGTTTATCACGACTTATATTATCAGACTATTTATTAATTGCTACTCACAGTAACAGCATACTTGTCGGAATATAGACATCCTTCTCTATGGATCTGATCTAAGACAGAATGAAGGGTTGAACATTTGGATCGATTTTTCTGGGCATGTAACGTCAAAACAGCAAGCTAGGAGCAATCATTATGCCTATAATTAAAAAAAAAGAAAAAAAAAAGTGATTATTCTAGGTGGTAAAAATTCTACCTTAGATGGCTTGATTTAGACCTGTCTATAGCTGACACTGCTAGCTATAGTCCTTTTAAACTGAGTCCGGTGTGCTGGAGTCACCTAAGTGCAGCAAGTTTGCAAACCTGATGCAAGTTACTGTGTCGCTGTATCTTTGCCGCATGGTGGAGCTAGGTGTAAGCCAGCTACCCAGGAAGGTTCAATTTTATGATCCACTAAACGAGAGATTCGTTACGCTAACCACTTTGCTGGAGAAGCTCTCCCACCTGCTGTTTCTGTTTCAAAACACTGAACTCCATGTTTTGCCAAATCCTTCTGCGTGTAGGGAATAGAGAGCTCAGTGATCCACACCCAGAGAATTACATCTCTGAAATGTGGGAAGGAGGAGAATGGTTGTGCTTCATGCATGCTGTGCTCGGTTTCTGCTTTTTATTGTCTGACGGCTTTATTATCTTAGAAGGGAAATGCGATTTCGGGTAAGTATAACCAACGCAGTTGGATGTTATGCCTTGAGTCAAATTTGCTCAAAGGCACGTGGGACAAATAGAGGTACACCACTCTAGGCTGGTTGACAGTGGTATAGCTAGTCCCTTTTTCCACACTGACACCGCTTAACGCTGAGCAAAGATTTCAGATATGTAAGTTCCTTATGTGGTTTTTTCAAGAAATTGCTTGAAACTTGGTTTATGTAACCAAATTCAGTAACTCTGAGTCCTTCATTTGGAAAAAGAATGCCACATGTTTTTTCTACTTGAGAGAATAACAGGATTTATTAAGGGGGTAAATTTGGCAAAGAATTTGAACTTCTTAAATGCAGAGAGAGATGTCTAAAAATTCATACTGTAAATTCAGTTGTAATCCTTTGGGAAAGGAGTTAAAGTTTCTTCGAATGTCCTTGTACTTTCAGAGTTTAAAACACTAGTGGATAATGAGCGGGTTTTTTAACTTGGGACATGATTGTGCTAAACTTTCAGGATCTTATTTCAATCCTAAAATAAAAACGTCTTTTCTTTTAAGGGTGAAAGTTTGCACCAAGACAGATGGAACAGTTAATATTCATCCTAAATCGGTTAATGTGGAAGAAACGGAGTTCCATTATAACTGGCTTGTGTACCATTTGAAGATGAGAACTAGCAGTGTATGTGAAGGTTTATATTTGTGTGATTTGTTTTTGTAGCTCTTTAATAATGTTGGCTCAAGGTTCAAAGGGGATGTGAACAGTGCCTTTGTTTGAAGCCTTCCTGCCTTGGGTCATTTCTTTTACATGCCATCAGATTATTATGCTCTTTGTGATACCGGTGGTATTGTTCCGCAAACAACTAATATACTAACTTCTGGTTTTGTGGTGGTTTGGGTTTTTTTGTTTGGGTGTTTTTTTTAAAGGTTCTGTCAATGACAGATGTAATTTTTTTTATTACTATTTTTTTCGATCCAGTGTAGCACTTTCGAATATGCTGGAAAAAAATTTTTTTTTCCTGTGATTGTTATGGAGTAGTTGGTTTGATTTCACCACTTTGTGTGAAGGACTGTATTTGGGACCATTTTTGCTCCTGTTTAATCTGATTTCATGTAACTTTTCCAACTGAGTTGCTTCAGATATGTCTGGCAAATTTATGAATGACTGTGAATAATCTTCTGGAATTCTGTTACGAGTTTCATTAAGGGTTACTGATGTCACTTAAGATGTTTTGAAGGGTGGACAATCTTGTCTTCTTGCAGATTTACTTGTATGATTGTACAGAGGTCTCTCCATACTGTCTCTTGTTCTTCGGAGGAGATATATCCATTCAGAAGGATAAAGATCAGGATACCATTGCTGTGGATGAATGGATTGTTTTCCAGTCTCCGGCAAGAATAGCGCACTTAGTTAAGGTGACTATGTTTAATAATAATGTATGTGGAAGACTTAGTGTAACACGATTCTTCTTAGAGATTTCTATATTTGATATTGCTGTGTAGCTACCGATTTATCACTATAGGGAGATAATAATGTTTTAAATGTATTCCCAGTAAGCAGTTCAAGTACACAGAGTAAGCAAAAGAGATCTACTGAAGGTGTGCGGATGAATGCAAGTTAAAACGCGGTAGTAAAAATAACATTCTGAGCAGTCTGTATCGCGTGGTAAACTGGGCAGAAGTAAACAGTAATGTACTCCCTTACGTTTGGCCTTAGCAGCAGGCACGCAGACTTTTTTTTGTTTCCAATGTAATAGCTTGACTAATGAGAATGAGGCTGCGTGCCTGTTGAGGCATCGGGAATATGGCGGTGATGTTCTTGTTCAGCCGGTGCAGCCTCTGCTGAAAAATTCATGGGGATATTGAAAAACTGTTCAGAAGGTTCAGCAAAGAGTCATAGGGTGGATTTAAAGGATTTATAAACATGTCTTACAGTGAGAGATTTGAAGAGCTTAATCTCTGTAGTTTTCCATAGCAAAAGCTGTAGGATGACTTGATCAGACCATGAAATGTCTACATGGATATGGAAACATGAGGATGGGGCTCTTCAGTTAGCAGTAATAAGTTCCAGTGGAAGGAGGAGCTGAATAGAGGTCTGTTTAATATTAGATCCTAATATTAGAAATCATATCTGACACTTTTTTTTTTAAAACCCAAATATTTTTAATCCTGAAATAGTCAACTAATGGATGTATAGGCTGTTAAAGGCCATCACATCCAGAGATGGTCATCTGTAATAAAAGGTAAAACTGCTAGGTTTTGAGAAGCAGCTTTTGATCCTGAAAATGGCAATGTTGAAATGAATTGATGGGTGAACAGCAGGTGTAAATACTAGGAGAACAGAGGGCCCAAGGGATTGGAACTTACTGTAGTGATGTTGTTGTGTGTAGTTCTAACTGCCTGTCTCTTTTTTTTTTCCTTTCATTCCAACAAACTCTTTCCAGAATTTAAGACAAGAGCTTGATGATCTTCTACAAGAAAAAATAGAAAACCCACATCCCGTGGACTGGAATGATATTAAATCCAGGGATACAGCAGTATTGACAGCTATTATAGACTTAATCACAACACAGGAGAATGAAAGTGCCAGAAACTATGCTCCACGATTCCAGAGTGAACGCTATAGTTGACACACTTTCATGTATATCGATAAAGCCAACATATTCAGCTTTTTTGTTTTGTTTTTTTTTATAGCATTTATTTAGCTAGAGGAAAAACTTTTTTAGGGTAAGCTGGTAATTCCCTCATTCTGAAGAGCAGTTATTTCAAAATAGTTGGTGATATCTGTATATGCATGGTATTCTGTGTTCAGTGTAGCTTTTTAAATAAGAGAAAATGCAATGCTAGCAATGTTAGTTGATGTATGGTTCTTGTTCTGCTGTAGCGCTTTTTTTTTGTTACACCCATCAGGTAATAGATATTCAAAAAACCTGCTAAAATACTGCTTAATAATACTTAAACTGTTCTTGCTACTGGTAGAAACATCTCAAAAGACCTTTTTTTTTTTTGGGGGGTGGTGAGTAATTATACTTACTGTGTTATTCCAGCTGTGCAGCAGTCTTCTCACCAACACTTCCACAGAAGGTAATTATAGCTTAATTAAACTAAACTTGAAAACACTTGTTAAATTTGTACTGTGGGAGGAAACAATCTTCAGAAATACTCTCTTCTGCCTTTCATCCCATTCAGTTAATCTTTCTTCACTTTCTGTGCCCATCCGTCATCACTACTGACTAAAATTTCAGACTACAGGAAACATGGTTAGCCAAAAGTCATGGTGGAATACACTTTAAGGCTTCATTGCGTTTTAATTTTTCTTTTTTTAAAACAGTCCATGTATGGGTTGTAGTATTACATTAAAAGTCTTTTCTTTAAAGTGTTATTTCATCTGTTCTTAGTTCTTAAGTTCTTTGAACGTCATTCTGTTTTGAATGCTTCCAAATATGTAAGAACATTTGAATGACAAGGCTTGTTTAGGATTTTGAGTAGGGCGACTTGTTCGAGGAATACTGTTCTGACCAAAGCTGTGTAAGGGTGGCAGACCTGCTGGGCAGTGTTCCCCCACTGTGGGGTGAGCTGAAACTGAGGATGGGTGTTCAATTAGGCACTGAAAAGTGCAGGCAGTTTACTTGGCCGCCCTCTGATACCTGCACTTTGCAGCCGTAGCTACGGTTATTTCTAGGTTTATCCTTGAGGAATGAAGCTCTTGCATCTCATTTCATTTGCCTGGAAATGTAACCCCTTCTCCCTTCTTGGGGTTTGGTTTGGTTTTGGTTTCTGTGCTTTGCAAAAATGACCTTGACCACCAGGCTGGGGAGAGGATTTATGAGCCTTATCCTGAAGAAAACAGAACTGGCCAGGTGAAACTATTTTTCCATGCAGAAATAAGTCTAACTTAGTGACTAGACCGCGCTTTCCATTGGGTTAACAAGGAGTGGAGGATGCCACGCTCATTATTTCTGGAAAAAAAAAAAACAAACCAACAGAAGTTCAACCCCTCCCTCCCCCCAATCAGTTTATTATTTTACCCCCAGGTGCTGAGGCTGGTATTTCAAACAGGGAGGGAGGAGGAGGAACATCCTGCCCTGGCCTGGGGGCGGTGAGTGCAGGAGGCAGTTTAAGGGGGAAAACAAAAGCCCCGGCGGCTCCGGGGGGGCGGGCTGGGCCTTGGCGCCGGCCGGGAGCGTCCGCTCCCCCCCTCCCCGGAGCCGCCCGCGGCTGTGTGGGGAAGAGCGGGGCTGTGAGGGCTGCGGGGACCCACCGGAGGCCGCCGGGACCCGCCCGGAGCTCGGGGCTCAGGTAAGCGCGGGACCGGCCGCCTGAGGAGGGCGGCGAGCTGCTCTGAGGGCCTCGCCACACGAGTGACGGCGAGCGGGCGTCTGAGGAGGCGGGAGCCCAGGGTGCCAAGGCACCGCTGGAGGTGAGCCCTGGAATCAAAGGGGAAAAAGGAAATTAAATTAGTGATAAAGTGTGTGGAAATGGAAGTGAAATAACTTGAGAGTAGTGCTGTACCTCGGGCTCCTGGTCTTGGAAACACAGGGCGTCGCGTTGGGACAGGTGCAGCCGATGGAGGAGGGAGCAAGATGGCGCCCGGGGCTGAGAGGAGCTGGGTTTCTGGGGCCAGTTGTACCTGGCCGCTCGGAGTTAAGGCAGAGGGGTGTGCGATGGCAGGGGCAGTTACCACAGCAGAGTGGGGTGGGCAGCTCTGCGTTACAAATTTGTAGGTTCTTGGGGAAGAATTGGCAGTAGCGCTGTTACTGGCAGGATTGGATTAAAAGTTATGGAGGAAAAAAAAAAGGCTGGCAGGTGGTACCGGTTTTACTCTCCTTGTTCTTGGTTTTTGCCGTACTGGAAAGAAATGATGGCTAAATTTCTACCTAAGAACACGAAGGGCAGAAAGAAATGGTAGCGGTAGCAGATCCTGGGTAAGAATAGCAGTGTTGGTTGAACAAATGGAAGACAGACGGCAGTTCTCTCAACCCGCCCCAGCTGTGGAGGATCAGGATCAGACTGTGGTATTAGGGCCACTGCCAGAAGAAATGCAGCCTGAGGTGGTCATGCGTTCGTATGGTCAGATCTTTACTTACAAAGTAATGTGATTAATGTGTAAATAATGGTATTAGCTATACTTGCCCAACTGTGCTTAAAGCGTGTAGCTTAACATATTTTTTTTTAACCAGAAAAGTATCAGAAACCTCTGTGTTCTTCAGAATTTGGGAAAAGGCTAATTTTCAATGTCAAATGTACTGGTTGTGGCTGGGATAGAGTTAATTTTCCTCATAGTAGCGTGTATGGTGCTGTGTTTTGGACTTGTGATGTCAACGGTGTGGACGGCACAGGGATATTTCAGGTGTTGCTGAGCAGTGCCTGCACAGCACCAAGCCTGTCTTGGTTCTCACCCTGCCCCCAGCAAGCGGGCTGGGGGGACACAAGAAGCTGCGAGGGCGCAGTCGGGACAGCTGACCCCAACTGGACACAGGGATATCCCGCACCAACCATATGGCCTTACTGGTCAGCAATAAAAGCTGGGGGATGAAGGAGGAAGGGGAGACATTCAGAGTTGTGGCGTTTGTCTTCCCAAGTCACCATTACAGGTGATGAGCCCTGCTCTCCTGGGGATGGCTGAACACCTGCCTGCCCATGGGAGGGAGCGAAGGAACTCCTTGGTTTGCTTTGCTTGTGCGCGGTTTTGCTTTCCCTATTAAACTGTCTTGAAATCTGTTGAAATCTCAACCCACGAGTTTTCTCACTTCTACCCTTCTGATTCTCTTCCCCATCCCGCTGCGGGGGAGTGAGAGAGCGGCTGCGTGGGGTTTAGCTGCATACCAGGGTTAAACCACGACATCAGGTTATTCAGCAATAGGCGAGGTAATGCTGATGTAAGGTTTTTAACTTACTTTTTCATATGGCTGGCCAGAGACCATGAATGTTTCTCTTCCCAGTTCATAGTGCACTTAATGAAGGCTTTTCTGCCTGTGTGTTAGAGTTTCTAGCATCTTCTGGAACTCCAGGTTGTGGAATGAAACAGAATTCAGTGATGAATTCTTCCTGACCTTCGTGTTATCTCCAGTTTGCCTAAATGATGTAGTTGTTATGATACAACTATTGAAAATCACTTGCAGACTACAGTAGAGCTAAGAGCACCACTGAAGAACGATCTCTGTGTACTTCCCAGGAGGCAAGACGTCCTCAGATTTCCTCAATCTTGGCATCAAAATTTACTCTAGGTTTATTTCTAACACTTGTGTTCTGTCCACTTCTTCTGACTAAGTGTGTTACTTCAGAAACAGGATATACAGGGGAAAAAAAGAAGCTTGTGTGAATATATTCTATAGATACAGAGTTTAAGGTATGTACATGTAAGCATGATGCTGCACAAAGACTGCGTTTCATGAGGTTGTGTAGGTTGACTACAGTGGTGCTACTTTTACTTTTTTTTTCAGCAAATTAGCTTTGCATAATGGAGAACAAATTTATTCTTTGACTTGAAAGTTGAGAAAAATACTGCATTATAGCATTACTTCTTTTAAAGTTCAGCAGATAAAAATGTTTTATTTATTACATTTGCAGGGGTGATACAAAGAAGCAGAAAAGATAGTGTTAATAATAACTGTTCTTTAGTTGTGTTACATGAGTATTTGGAAATGCTGGGCAGGCTGGTGTCAGGTGGGCACTGGTTTTCTGAAGGGCTCTTGGTGGCCTCCAGGAGCCCACAGACCTGCTGTAGGCATGTGGGCTCTCCAGGACTGAGCAGGTTCCTTCCCCTGGCAGTGCTAATGTTCAGTTCGTTCTTGGCTTCAGTGGGGGGAAGGTGTAAACCTGGGATTTCGTTCTCATCCATGCAGGTACCTAAGTGCTGGGCCAGTCACACATGCTGGACTTCGCATGGTTTCTGCCCACCTTACATAATGTGTATTCAATTGCATCACGTAAAATGAAACTTTGATTCAGGGAACTGAGCGCCTTTTACTTTTGGCTTGCTTTAAAACCTGATTAGAAGAAGGAAGGGGTACAAATTCCAGGCCCTGCAAAAATGAAATGAAAGTTAATCTTGCAGTAACAAACTCCTAGCTGTATTCTGCCACTGTTGGGCTGTTTAATTAAAAAGGAGGTGTTAGCGTTGTGTCGTCATCCTTGGGCAGGAAAGAGAGAGCATGTGTATGTGTGCACATGCACATGTTGGTTAGTGAAAGCAGTAAGTGAGTTTTAGATCATTCCCTCTGAAGTGCTCATCTTAGAGCAAGTCAGAGTTAAAAGATGACTTCTTTTTTTGCTAATGAAAATATTGTGGAGTTGCTAGAAAGGAAAAAAAACAAAAGAAAACTCAGCTTTTGAAAACTTTTTTATATAAACTTTGCAGTAAATTGCTTGTCATGCTGTCTTAGATTTCTAAGACTTCTTGGAGCTATAAGGGAACTTACTTAGACTAGAGTGAAAGTTGAGTGTTTTAAGAGGACATACCAGTTATCAGTGTGTGCCTGCTCAATACCTATTGCAGGCACATGCTGATGCTACACTAAACAGAATGTGGTGCAGAGTCTTTTATTTCTGTGCATGGGGGAATTATCTAGTGCTGAAAAACACTTGGAAAAGTTTTTTTTGTAGCTTGGAAAACACTGATGGTGTCAGCTGCTTCCCTAGCAAATGTAGTGCGCTTCAGGAAGTGTTGCTTCAACAGCTCACCAAAAGGCCACTTTTTTTTTTTTTTTGATCCTTTTGTTCAGGCATCTTGCAGGTGGGTACAAACAAACTGTTGGGACAAACATGTAGATGAATGAATGTGTATGATGTGCCATACCTGTGCCAGCGAGGCTGTAACAGCTCCTAGGCTAAGGGCGAGGTGGTCACCACTCTGGAGAGGATTCCTGGACCACTGTGGTGGCCAGCAGGCATCGCTGCTTAATGGGAAAACACCAGGCACACCATGGGAAACTTCTGTGGTGGAGAAGCTGCTGAAGGCACTTGGGAGCTGGAGCCTTACCTCTTCTCAAGGATAGGGACATCACCTGGGTCACTGAATAAGGTGTAGTTTCTAGTCCAAGCAATCATCTTCCTTTGTATACTAACCCATAGATAAGTTGTTATGTATGTGTTACAGTACAGTCTTCCAGCATTTATTGTAACTATTTAGTAATAACTAATGCAGTCATCTTTAGTACAAGACCTGGAGCCAACATTTCCACTTCCCAAGTGCTCTACAGCAGGGCTCTGTTTCAGCCTTCTCTCCTGATTTACTTTCTGAACAGTCATTTCTGGAAGTCAGGTGTTCAAAATGTGTCAGATTGCAGGACCAGGTTCTTAGAGGCTCACCGAGGGCAATCAAGCTGGTGGCAGGGCTGGAAGGCAAGTCCTCTGAGGAGGGGCTGAGGATGCTGGGTTTGTTGGGCGAGAAGGAGGCTGAGGGGCGACCTCATTGCTCTCTGCAGCTTCCTGAGGAGGGGATGTGGAGAGGGAGGCGCCTGGGAATGGCTCAAAGCTGTGTTAGAGGAGGTTCAGACTTGACATTAGAAAACATTTCTTTACAGAGAGGGTGGTCAAACACTGTAACAGGCTTCCTGGAGAGGTCTGTCAGTGTTTAAGAGGCATTTGGACAATGCCTTTAATACCATGCTTTAACTTTTGGTCAGCCCTGAAGTGGTATAGGTCTCTTCTAACTCAACTCTACTATAGAAGCAGATAGGTGAAGAACCTTATATTCTTGACTGTTTTCTTATCTCCCTCTCCTGCTACAGGCTCTAACTGAGAGAGAAGATGTTCTCCTAGGGCTGCATTTTATGCCATTGCATACATGTAAATTGGATCTATGACAGATGAAGTAGGACACATGATGGTGCTATTTATCTTTATAGCACAGAGAATTTAAAATGCCACAGGTTACAGAACAGATTTAATTTCTTTGACAAGAATGATATTAACAACTTGCAGTTTAACACTATTTCTTAAAGAAAAAACAAAGCTTTTTTAAGTAACAATTTAAAAGCATTTTATTGATTGTTGTCCTATAAAATCATGGAAATCTTTAATTCCTGAAGAACTGTGTCTGACAATAGGAAAAATGAAAAATGTCTTTAAAAAACATTACAGCATTTTTTGGAAAAACTAGATATGAAAAATATATACAAGGTATTAAAAAATCTGAATAACATTAATCTCTGGATTTTTACATTCAGTTATGTGTTAAACATCTGCCTGTGTACAATAGAATTTGTTAAAATATTAGCAGTATTTTTACTATGTTAAATAAGTCTTTGCTCAATTTACAATTTATCTCATCTCATTACTATTTTATCATCCACTTATAAATTAATTTACAAGGCTGTATAACCACTGCCAGACTGTCAAGGTAAGTATTTTTGTACAAAATTATTGCCTTCCTAATGTATTTTAAATTGTTACAGAGATACATATTTATAAACATCCAATTCATTCACAAATCGAATCAACATATTACAATATATAAAACAATATACAGCCCTTTTGAAAAAAGACAGGGAATGCAACAAGAAGAAAGCCTTTGTGCTACAAGATTTTCCCTCATTTTTACTGAATATATATCTACCCTGCTGAGTTATCAGCTGGTCCTTAAAAAGGTGAAGACTTTTATACAAACTGTCACACCTATATACAGAAAAGATGCACTGAAGTTTATTTCATTTTTGAGTGCATTTTGTTCACACAACATTAAGTGGTGGTTTTCCTGTGAAATTCCAAAGCTAAACTGCAGATGATGCAAATATTTAGCAGGTGTTGTGTGTAGTGCAATTGTGAGAAGTCTTCTCTAAAGCAGAGAAGAGCATGTGTGAAGCAGCACCAATGTGAGCTCCTCTGAAAGCAAGTACTATTTTATCTCCGAGTACTATTTTATCACTCTCTCGCCCTCCCTCTTATCTCTGCCTGAAGCATGAAGTGACATCAAGTCACACTGCAGTAGGGGAAGGGAAAGATAACAAAATACCAAGTTACTCAGGGTCCTGAGCTGTCTACTTCCAAGTCTTTCCTCAGTGGGGATCGTACCATTTACATACACTGGAGAGGAGAAGACCTGGCACTTTAACAAAACTCTACAGCTCTTCTCCCTCTTTTTTTTCACCTGTGGATTCAACATGATGCTAACAAATGCTAAAGATGTAGGTAAACAGAAGTTCAGTTGAACTTTTTGCCTCCATAGAAGGAGTAATCTCTTCTAGTGCAGAAAAGCAGAAAGAATAAAAGACAAAAAACCCCAAACAAACCCCCCAAACCTAGAACAAACTATTTCATGTTTTGTGCGGTCCCCGTCAAAACCCTTGCTCTGAAGCAACAGCTTAATACAAAGACCTAGTTAAACAGATGGGAAAAACTGAAACAAAATGGACACATTTCCAAGCAGTTATACTCCTTTAAAATACCTGTGCTAAAATGGATCTGAGAACAAGATAATCAACATTATATATTTTGCAGAGTTCGGTACCTCTTTCTTGCTTTCAGAAATCCTTTCACCACTGCAGCACTAGAAGGAGAAAAAGTCTGAGCTGCCTGAACAAGCAATGCACTGTATTAGAGACCACCACCACTAGAGGCACTTCTCTAGATTCTTCCCTGGAGCTTGGGTCAGCTTTGCCAACATTGATTCGAGCGATCTAATTACTTCTGACAAAGCCTGGGACGTCCCTGGATTTGTGCTGGAGAGGTAGTCCTTTATGAATTACAGGGTTGGTTACTGTAGTTCAGGTTACACACAGATTTTGGCACAACTGGGAAGTATTCCATTAACATACTCTGGTACTGAGAATGTAACACTGCGTTTTCTTAGGAGCGGGAAACCCCCAGTATTGCTATTCACCGCCAGCTGAATGGATTGGGCGAGTTTCTGGTGGTCTGCTACACAGAGAAAGTGTGTAAAAAACGCTGGAGAAAGAATACTTAAAGAGGCAGGGATGGAGGAACTAAAGTTGAAACTGAAATTTGAGTCAAAGAGATGCATGGCTGATCTCCAGTGCCTAAGAAACTACGTCTAGTTGAAATCTGCTATGGTCAAGCCCAGCTTTCAGTTCAGAGCTCTGAAAACGCAAAACAAAAAGGGATGAGTATCCGAAACATCAGTGCTCTGTTACTAGATTTTTTTCATTGGTGACCTACATCTTCCATGCGAGAGCTGTAGGGCACGCAACCATGTCCCCACTGACAGCAGTTAGTGCAAATCCTGTAATATAGTATGAAGAAGCAGTCTACACGTTGGTTTCAAGTCCAAGTAAGCGTCCCATCCGTTCCATGTTCTTGTCAATCGTGGCACGACACGTGATTTCTTTAGCACACTCCATGGGAAACCAACCTCTTTCGCCATCCCGCAATCGTTCCCCTTCATACCAACCTGCAAGGGTGAACAGACAAGGAGTAACAAATCTGTTCAAGTAATGTTAAAGATACTTTGTCAGAACTGTCTGTGTTGCACTTGACAGGGTCACATACAATTTACCTTTGTAGTGAATAAAGCACCAGATTAAGATAGATTTGACAGATTGGTTTTTGTACAGACAGACTAGGAACAAAATAGTATGTAAAAATAAACATCATATGAAACAAGTGTTACACATTTTTTATGTTGTAATTCAAATACATTGTTTGAAAATGTAAAGAATATAATATAATTACAATCTAAATAGAGCAATGCAGCACAACTGATAGGATCTTTGATTTCATACATAATCTTGAATAACATCATTAAGTTAGGACTTAGTACTTCAGGTGCTGACAGCTTCAAGCATCACTGAGTCAGCACATCATGAGATATTAGTAGAATCACTTGCACATCCAGGCAAGAATCACTTTTGATCTCCAGGTACTCGACGCTATGGAAAACTTAGGCAAAACCACTGTGCTAGACCCCTATACTTAACAGGCAGTGAAGCACTGTTAGCATTAGTATGGCTAATAATGTGCATGTTTCTCTTACTCAGACAAACCTAGTGCTCACTCACTAAAATGTCTGAGCTCCATGTTTTTAGGTAGAATGCAATTTCTTATTTGTGGACATTTCACATGTCAAAAACAACCAGCACCTACTTTCTGCAGCTATTTACCTATTTAAATTATGGTAGGCGATGAGCTCCTTTGAACATCCGTTGCCTGAACAGAGGCTATCCTTTAGAAACCTGAACTGAAATGCTCAAGTTTTTGTTGGAAGCTGAACCTTTATTCATTGTACGGCCGATGCTATTAGGAAACACTTTTCTAGCTGGATTCACCTGCAGTGGTGGCAGATGGTTACTAACAGCAAAATTCTCACTCACCATCATTTACTTTTTGATAAACCAAAACAACATCAGCAACTTGAAGAGACAGTTCATCTGACTGCTTTGCTGTGTAAGTTCTGATGATCTCTACCTGAGTCAAAGCTGTGGAAGGAATAAGCCAGGCTGAGTTAAACAATTCACATAACAGCATCTTTTATTAAAATATATATACAATTCATTTTAAAAATTTCCATCTCAGAGTATACTCCCCCCAAAAAAACCCAAAGGAGGCAGCCAATTATGCAAATGGCTTCCTACTTGAGCAATTACACACAAACAAACCTGGTATAAACATACAAGGGAAGGGCTTTGCACTTTTGCTAACAGATTGGAACAGCTGACCAAACCAGCGTTAATGAACACAAACGGAAATTACTGTGCAAAACAGAACTCCTCAGAGAAGCCCCTGGGCCCAGGAAGAGATGGCAACTGCACATACACTAAAGAAACAGAGCCCAGGAAAAAAAATGGACAACATTTCTAAGGGTATTTATAGTCTGCACTTGCTTGTGTCCCCGTTAAGGGGCAGTGCGTTTCTATTCTCATGTCAAAGCTCTCAGAAATCTTGTTAATTGTAACTTACTTGTCCTGTCCGTTTTCTGCCCATCTCTGTCCTGTCCAAGTGCTGTAATCCAGCGAGCTCTGTCGCTCCTGCAAATGGCAAAGACAAAACTCAGTCTCCCAACTTGTGCTCTTGATAATGGTCAAGACTGACCCTTTTCAAGATTCTCTGTTTATAAATTTTTTCCTCTTTTGGGTAAAGAAAACAAAACCAAACCTCCTTTCTCCTCCCCTCAAAATATGGCCAGAAGGTGTGATACTACTTCTAGTAGTAATCTACTCCTACTGTAATATATTATTCAAACATATTTAACTATTTTAAGCATGTTGGATTAGGAAAAAAAGCCTATGTATGTGGGACCTACTGGCATGATGTCTTATATACCTTTATTTTCATTATTTTTAAGTAATGCAGGTAAACTCTGCTAGTGTCTGTGACTAATACTTATTAGTAATCTTATTTAAAAAAAAAGAATCCATGTGATGTACAAAGCATCTGATAAATGCAATACAGCAGTTTTAATATACAATGCCAAGCTTCCTGTGAGTAAGAACTATCTGCAACGTGCACTTAGAATGAAAAGAAAGAATGGAAAAAGAAAAAGAGGAAAAAAAAAAGAGCCCAAAGTTTCTCTGTGCTCTCAGAAGGACACATTTATGTTTCCAGATGTGCCTCCATTGGGTCCTAAACTAGTCATTTGCATCTCACCTTGTATAACCTAGGAAAAACATAATCAATCTCTGATTACGTGTGTCAGGATTTCTGAGGAGAGCAGAAAGAATTATCTACATTCTAAGTGTTATACAATAAATCACAGAAGAGCAAATTACTGACACCTGATTTTGGAAGGGAGTAGAACAACCTAAAGTGAGGTCAGACAGTAAAGGAAAAAGAAAGCTAATCCTAAATCACCCCTGTTAACACCTGAGCTATAACAACTTAATCATTGTAACTTTGAATTTTGGAAAATCAAAATTTGAACTTGATTGCCAGAACAAACATTTCAGTGAAATTAGATTTCATCTCATGTTTGTTGAAGGGCTTTGCTATCAATACAGATTAGAATAATACAAGGGAGTTGCAAGGTTGAATTTTCCTATTCCCCCTCCCCTAAAAAAATCCTGTTGCTGTCTTTGGATAACTTCAGTTTTTAACTAAAAATAATGAAAAATATCTGTCTTCTGCTGAGATCTGATTTTGTCAAAAATCTGAAAACAGAATAAAATTCTGTTTGGAAATAGCACTATGGTGTTTCCAGAAGTGTCAGAAAATGGGACATTTACACAAGTTATGAGAGACTTCTCTAGAGTACATCTTCCAAGATGCACCATTGCTCAGCAACTGAGGAGACGATTCAGCAAGGGGTTGTAGTTAGTCTGTGAAGTCCATCCTGAAGAGCAGAGGGAGGGCAGGAATAACTTGAGCATCCCACTATGCATCACTCCATGATAAGGTTCATCAGTCTCTTCCGAGAACACCGACACCTGACGGCCTTTCTTCCAGCTAGCGCTAGAAATCTCTTTTCTGTTCACAGAAAGTCTATCGACACTTCCTTTGGATGAAGGGATTCAGAATGGAAGTCTTTCTGAGCATGCTTCTTTCAGAATGAAAAAAATATCCCACTGATCATCTTGAATATAAATATTTTTACTGGTTTTTTGGCAGTTAGTAAGAAACTGTGATTTTTTTTTTTTAAATCCCAGCACACATTCTTCCTCAAAGATGAAACTACTGCACGTCCTACTAACATTTGGTACCTGTTGATCTCATACAGATGGCCAAAACTACAATGCATGCTCCTTTAGACATTTCAGTCATTAAAATGTGGGTGATACTAAACTTGTGTTTCAATCAAAATAAGAACATCTGTATACAATTTTGCATGAGCTTAACTTTGTGGCTTTTTTTTTTGTTGTTAGAAACAGGTGTTATCTCGACTCTCATTTTCCTTTCCCTGTAACCATTCTTAACAGGAAAACTACATTTCCTTTCAGACAACTCCGAGGAAAATGGGTAATGCCAGACTGTCTCCCAGTTTAAGTATATATTTCTTTATAATCTGTGTGTACTGTATATTTTGTGCCTTATTCACAGGGCGATGTAATATTCCTGACCTAATGCTGGTACTTTTGTACTTGGGAACCACACACCACATGAAGTGACAAAACATGATCAAACTGTGCTAGAAATCTTCGCATCAGCAAAAACATTTAAGTTTTACATGTGCAAACTCTGTTCAGTAGGCACTCTAAACCATCCAGCTTGGCCCTCCTACTGTAGATTCCCTTCTCATCCTTCTCAAAGTTAAGAGAAAGTTATGTTTTTCTGTACCTGACAATACTCTATAAAAATAGGTAATTTTCAAATAAAGTACTTCTTTTCAGAATCTTTTCCTCTGAATGACAATCTGCTAGACTGCTATTTATATTACAAACAGTATATAGCAAATCAATAATAAATCCACAGAACAAAATGTCTTTTCTTAAAAAGCCCAGACAACTAAAAATGTACTGCATTTTTTCCCAATAAAAATGCATTTCCAAACAAGTCTGAATCATCTGCTTACTTTATAATGAGATCTTTAATAGAAATCATTAATGATCTATAGTTTCTTTCAGGGTTATTCTAAACTTTGAAAGCAAACCTAAAACTGTAAGTTTTTCCAGACTGGGATACGTCTGGAGCACTCTGTTTCATGTCTTCTACCCCGCCTCCAGCTTCCACCAAAACAGATAAAATCTTTCATTTTTGTGAAGGGTTGTGGAAGTTAATGGCACCACAGAGAAATGACCGCCTCTCGGATATTTGCACCCAAAAGAACAAGACACTTCTTGTTGCTCGTTTCTAAAGCAGAACACTCTTCAAAAACTGCATCAGGAGAACAAGGACCACCTCTATCCCAGCAGAGCTCCACAGCTTCCCCAAGGCAGTGCCAAACTCCTCCTTTTAATCCAGTACTGTTTCCACTTCTGCACCATCCAACCATTATAATAAATAATTCACAAATCACTGCTCCAGGACAAGAGCGTTCTGCATTCATACCCTAACAACGTTTGCCTGCTACCACCATAATGCCTTAGGATGCACCTGCGCCGACTTCCTCCTGCTAATACTGTGCTCTACATACGGACAACATGGTACCAATGCTACATTGCTAAAAGAAGTGACAATTAGGGTAAGATACTTTAAAACAGTAAGGAACCAACCAGCGCAGAAAAGTATCAGAGGCAGAGCAAGCTTAAATGAATCTCTGCTGTCAGATTATTCAAGGTCTTCTTATCAAGGTAAGCGAAGAGAAAGCCTCCCCTAACGACAACAGTAAAAGCAACATTTTCCTCATGGTAAGCTGCACTACACTTAGATTCACACACTCAACTACTCAGCGTGCACAGCAGCACTACCTTGACCGGGGCGGGGGTCAGCCTGTTGAGATGGTCAGGTGAAAAATTACAGAAACGGTAACTATTTACTTACTGAGTCTCTGTTCCCAGGAGCATCTCCACCTTCTCTCCTGCGTGGTTACTGAGGACCGCCAGCCTGAAGAGGTGAGCCGCAGAATTCTGCCGTGAGTAGAGCATCGTTGAAGCATTCTTTACAGGAGAAGAAGTCAGGTCCTCGCTGTCACATTGTTGTACCACCAGCTGGTCCCGTAAAGAATAATCTGTGACATTGTAACTCTCTTCACTGCAAAACAAAGGCGGGAAGAAAAAAACCCACAAGTTTAATGTTTCCTTTTCCATTAAGTATGTCCGGAAGCAAACTGAGTCATAGAATCCACTTTTAACTACATAGTATGGCATGATTCTTCTAACACCTCAGATCTTAATCTTTTCTGTTTCTTTGGTTTTGAAACTACCGATTTTCCAAGATATAAAGTTTTTAAACCCTGTGGAATTTCATTTAGTGGCACAGTTAAATGACTTCGGCGTTCTTGGGACGGTATAAGCTCAACTTAACTCCACTAAATTTGAAAACAGGCACAGCAATTATACAGAATTGCACTTTTTTCTTCTGTAGCTTCAAATGAACAACAAACCTTAATTTTAGAGTGGTATAGGAAAGAAAGTAAAATTTCCTTTTTCCTTTGCCTGTAAAACTATGGGTATGTATACTGCTTCCAGATAAACACCATTGATCTTCATTTTAAATACAGAATAATCATCTGTACTCCTCATCTATCTGCATGTAGAAGGCCTAGTCCAAAAACTGTTTTACAATATTCTGAAACATAACCTTAGTCAATTGTGAATTTTAAAAATGGGCAAAGGCTTGTCACACACTATTGGTCTGGCAAAATGCACTGTGCAATTTACCTTTTAGAAAGTACTTTGTAAATAAATATACCAACTCTAAGTGATATGAATAAAGATTGCTACATGTGCTTAGTAACTTCCCAAAAGTGACTAGAAAGAATTCTAAGACACTATGCAAGTTAGAAGCTTTGCTTTCCTTATGGTTGAAATGTGGGTGGACAAGTGGACAACACTTATCTTCGCTAACACAATACCATGTTTGACAGAGAAAACAGAAGACCTCAGAACTACTTCTTATGTCAAAGTCATTGAATGTTGAATTCTGCCAAAATGACGTTACAGTAGTTTTCCCAGATAGGTGAGAACATGCAAACATTAGACATCACAAATCAGAACATAAAAGTGCTACTGATTTTAACAACAGAAGGACCTAAATGAAAATATGCACTCTTCCCTGAACAGCAGACTTTTATTCTTAAATGTGAGAATCACTTCAGCTAATCAAGATCTTCTTGACAGGTGAAGACAGGGCAAAGGAGGACGCCTGTCTGGACAAGGCACGCTGTTACATATGGCAGAGCTAGGTGGTAGCAGCGAACAGTTACTTCAACCCCCTATTCTTCAATCCATTACGACTACTTATGACGTGTGCTTCAACTTCAGAATACCCAGACATCTTAAGCAGCATTCTTCAGCACTCTTACCTGAGTTCAACCACTTACCGTATCTAATGTTTTTGCTACTTACTCATGTCAAGGCAATACTGGAAACTATTTTTTTCAAGTGGAAAATAACTGTGCATCTCCAAATTTTTAAAGTCGTGAAACATAAAGAAACAGTTAAAAGAACCTCCATCGCTTACTCAAGAAATAGCAATTGATCACAAGAAAAGAGAAGCCAGCTGAAAAGGCCTTTTTGTTTCCACTGAAGCTTGTGAGCGTATTTCCTAGAATTGTCTTAGATGCATTTGCAAGTTTACCAGGATATACCATCAACCCAGGACACTGATAAACTAATTACCTCATAATTTCATATAAGCTTGTAAACTTTTTTCAGATTTATCGTCCTACACTGGTGCAACAAGAAAAGATGGAAAAAAACCTGCTTACACAGGCATAAAACCAGTTCTCCCTCCTAGGCCATACATTGCTGTGTTTGTAAAGTTTTCAGTAAACCAAATACATCAAATTTGAAGCTGCAACCATACGAACTCCACCTTAAAGTAGAGCCTCATATTCCTATGGTTCATTAAAATAATTTAAATTGAAAAAATACTTGAGAAGATTAATTTTGCTGCCAGAGATATACAGAAACCTAAGCACTGAACTGATACAAATCAAATCCCAAACACCTGGAATTGAAGCAGTCTGAAATGCTGACAGTGACACACCCCTTTCTGGCAGGTGCAAATGAAGCGTATTCTTCCTTTATGGTTGCTCAACTATTGTAAGAAAATGGACAGATGATGGCTTGATGTCTGTTGGAATATAGTCTACCCACTTTGTGAACTGTCAGAAATATCTGCAAATAATCAGTGGTTAATGGTCTTTATAATTCTTATTTTTAAACCTTCAGAAAAATAATTGCTAAAACACAACTGAGCAACATTATGACTCAAAACACAAGTTATTGCTGATTTCTGTGACTCATGCAGCATTAGAAGAATTTCTCTATTCTTCAAGTGATGACAGGTTTACAGATCATATTGTATTTGTGGATTTTTGTGGATTAATAGTCTCTGCCAGGGCATCTAGTGTAAAAACAAAGTTCTTAGTTCAATGATGTGGTGTACATTTTTACTTTGTTCTGTGAATTAAATACTTGAAATGGGGTTTTTTCAGTACAGCTTTGTACATTCTCAAACGATCGACATAGTTCCATTAGTATCATATTCTAATTCTTCTCGCAAGTATTTTTTCTTCTCATCTTTTGTTGAGGAGTTTGGGGGCTTTACAAAGGAAGCAGAAGCAACGACAGACAAGCTCAGTGAGATTTATCATATAGAAGGACTGAAATGACTGTAGCTCATAGAAGATTAAAACTTTCCCTCGCGGTTTCTTTTTCTCCAAGTCTCAAAATGGTACCAACAATTCCCCACAATCCGCTGGTGTTTTCCACTCTTACGGCTGGAATCACAGCTCCCCATTCAGGTACCGTTGACGAAGGCACAAAACATACAAAACTTCCAAGAGCACTGTTGCAAGAACTTAAAATGGCTTTAAAAACTCTCCACACAGTTTTGATTAACCTAGCTTTTGATCAGACTGTTCTTTCCATGTTCCTTAGAGTAAAAAAATTAAAAAATAAATCACATAGGAGATGAGATGGACACAGCAAGCTCTTTTAGAGCTCTGTAAAAATGAAGCCAGGTTAATTATGCTATTACACTTGACTTCTTGGGTCCCAAAGTAGAAGGAATACAGATTACAAATAGGTTTTGGTCTAATTAAAGGAATTTAACATGAGCACACTGAGAAGCTGGGAGAATCTTCAATATTTCAGCATATGGAAAGCTAAGTTTTAATTTCCGTGCATATAACCCAGGGATGCTAAAAGGAATCTTAATTCAAATGTATTCTGTATTCCGCATCTTTTGGGAAAGGAGTGCACACAGCTCTTCCCTGAGATACAACAAATTTAAATTTACTGTGATTGTCCTACTGTAGAAAAGCGTAAGTCTTTATGCTTTATGCTCTATGCTCTCTCATTAAAGAAAGAGAGGCCATGAGAGGGGAGGGAGTGGAGACTGTGGATTTAGGTCTCACATTCCCTTAAATCCAGCTCTAGATTCAAATTAATTCATTTAGCTACAAGAAGATGCTACTTATCACTTGAGGACAGTTGTTTCAAGTGCCATCCGTAGTAGCTGAGGGTTCCTACTGAAGAAAAAAAAACCAAAAAAAATCATTTTATATCTAATATTTATCAGTCTCTCTCCCCCTCTTTCTTTTTTCTTAAAATATAAACTCTAAAACAGGGAAGGGTAGGTTGGTTGGATTGGTGTGGCATTTCTGGTTTTTTGTGTTGGGGTTTTTTGTTTGTTTGTTTGTTTTAAAGAAGTCAGTTCAGTATTTTAGTCTAGGCAGAATCTTAGCCAAGGGCAGAACTCGCAAAACCAGCTAGGGATGCTGCTATAGTTATTTGGGAATCTTGCATCTGAAAAAGAAATGTAGTCTACACATTTGCATAACGAATAATAAATGCATTCCTTACTAATTCATCAACTAGTCTATACATTTGCGTAATAATAAATGCATTCCTTACTAATTAATCAACAGAGATAAACCTCTACAAATCCTTCCTATTTCTTATCTCCATTCAACAACATAGTCCGATTTGGAACTACTAGGCAGTCCTCCTCTTTTTACCTCCTGTGCCCTGTGAGGCCCACAAACTCTCCTCCTTCCGAACGGATAATGAAATATGCTGATAAAGCTGACAGTGCTGGAGTGAGCAGATCTACATAAACGGAAATGTAATCCGCTCAGCCAGGCAGCAGAGTAACAGGAAGGACATTTAACACATTCTGTAAAATTACTGTAATCGGGTGATACAAACATGCCAACATTCATTTTCAGTTTACAACTAACTTTTTTGCTAAACTTTTATTTACATTCAGAACATGAAACAACATGTTTCATATCCCTTCGCAGGGAACACACACAAATTTTAGAGGCACTTTTATGAAGACCAAGTATCTATTGATGTAATATCATCTGTTCTAGGCCACCTGTACTTGAACAGAAAGCACACCATCAGTCTCCCTATTTCCTTTACTCTTTCCAGCTCTGCTACTCTGGAATCCTGGGTGTTCCATAGAAGTTACTTTGCATTTGTCCTTGCCTTTAGTTACAAAATCACCCCCGGCATGAGAAAAACTATGGTTTTGCAGGCAGCTGTGAACAGGTACCATTCCCAAGTAGCAGTGAACCTTTGGGTGATTTCCAGTGTAGGAAGTCCAGCTGCATTCCACTGTCAAGGTATCGCAGGAGCTGACAAGCCATATAGCCATTAAGACAGACAGGATTCTAGTGGCATCCTTAGGGGATTATGGAAACAGAATATTCAATAAAATGTACACTCGTTCAAAAATATAAGCCTCTCTGGAGTTCACCTAAAATCTTCTAAAAGCACTCAGGATGCAACTAGTGGATTTTCTGAATAGCTGGGTAAGGCAGCTATTTAGTTGTATATAACACAACTTTATTAATTCAGGAGTTCTCCTGAACTATGCAGAACACAGAGCTAGCTCATAGGCAGCTTTGAGCATTAATAACTGAAATACGTAACCAGATCTTCATGGTCCCAGGAGGGCATGTGGAATAAAAGGAGGCGTTTGACTTTTGGTAGAGTTCAAAGCTAGCTGTAACCTATTTTTGGCAGGATATTGTTACAGCGTACGCTTCCAAGCCTGCAAAAGGTGTCGGAGACATCATCTCCTCTGTAGCCTGGTCCTCTCCTCTCCTCGGGCAGTTGTAAAGTGCTCACTACAGAAACTCAGACAAATATCTGTCTAAACCCAGCAGTTATGCTCATCAGCTGTGCAGGAAAGGTACGGATGATACTTACACTTGTGGTTTAAAAGAGGGAGGAAACTGAAAACTCATTATGAAGGAAATACACACAAACATAAAAGTAGTATGTGTATTTAATTATTCTATATTTTAATAAAGCACTAATTTCATCATACTTTGTGGAACCTGCAATAGTTTCTTCACTAGCCCAAGAGAAAGCAGATCTCCCAAGCACGACAGGGCAGTTTGGACAAGCTGAATTAAGCTTCTAGTGAGAACTGCTCTCCAAAGGGACCTGCCTTCTCCACAGGTAACCCTGGAAGAGTACTTAACGGCACCTAAAGTGGAGCAGGCCAAACATCACCCAGCTCTTCACTTCATGCCGTAATCCAACTGACATCTGTGTTCACGTGAACAAGAATTAATTGATACTAATTAATTCCTGTGCACCAACCATGTAAAAGTTGGACTTTCCACACCGATTTGGACATCCTGACTCACGCAGCACTGACTATTCTTTTCAAGGTAATGCATTAAAACTTTACAAGTATTAAGATAGTCTATGGTTTTTCAGAGCCTAAATGATTACCAAGGTATATGTAACACACACAAAAATGGACCGTCCAGTAGCTGACATGGAAAGCATAAACCTCTGAAATATTTCATAGTGGCATGAGATATAGCCACAGAGTGTCCATTAAGAAGGAAGATATTTTGGTAACTAAATTCCATTTAACCTACTTAATGGGCGAGAGAAGACAGTTAAACCTTGCAATTTCAATCAGGAGGTGAAATTGTACCTGAGGAAGATTATGATGAACAAAGTGTCATTAAAACATAAGAACTCTGGAGCATGCCTGAGTATACACCAACACAAGACCTCCCTTTTTTATAGCTGAAATGTTCTCATTATAAAAAGGTTTCTGGAACGCTTGCTCACTCAGTATTTAAAATGCAGTTCTTCCAACGATGATTCTGACATTTGGAAAGCGTCCCTGAAATGAGGGTGTGAGCAGTGACGTACAGCGACGCCACATCTGGTTGGACTAGAATTACTTAGCAGTTATCAGCATGGCTTCTCTGACAGGTACCATCAAGCCTGGCCTTTAAGCAGTCGTGACTGAGCCGCTCCCGGCTGCGTGCGCGAGGTTCTACATATATGGCAAACTGCTCAGATGGGATAGCTGAAGATTAACTTTTGGGTGAAGATTAAACAGCATGATTGGAGCACCAAGTAATCAGTATTTTTAGCACAGTAGTGGGGAGTGATTTTTTTGTGCAATGTTAAGAATCTTCCGAAATGCAACTGCTCAAGTAAAAATACAAACATTTGAAGTCAACTAGCAACAAGTATTTCTGTCCACTGCTGTGGTGCCCATGGTAACACTGTGGGTGGGAGAACAGATCACCAAAAGCTCAGATGTTATTAATAAGCTTATTCACTTGGGCAAAGTACGTGCTTCATGCTCAGAGTAGCTGGGAGGCTCGCAGCAATCCGTCCTTTTCAATTACATCCCTTTGTTTAGGGGGTCTTGGGAGAGTGGCTATATGAATCTGATCATTAACATGAAGCATTCTTTAATTTTGGCTTCTGGGCCCATTTAGGACATTTCAATTCCAACAGCTGGAAGCTGTTATAAATCAAAAGTCCCAAAGTTTGCATAAGATATGTTCTTATAAAAATCTGGTTTATAATCTGAACAAGCCATCACATAGGAGACCAATAAACAATGTAACAACACAGATAATAGATTTTTCACTGTTCTCCCAACTCAAACATTTACTTAGCTACCAACACAATAATATGCTAACAGTAGTCCCATGAGAAAAGAAATGCAGTTTAAAAAAGCGTGATACAACTCTGATGTGCCGCCAGTGACCCAGTGATTTAACAAGGGACTTTCACAGAAACATTTCAGCATAAGCTCTGATAAACACTGAATCTCAGAAACACGTTCGCATCAGTAAGACAGCTGGGGAGAAATCTATTCACTTTTCTTCCCATCTTTATAAAAAAAACCTTTCACTTAAATATTTTTCCCCTCCAATTTCATTTAGCTTTCTCTTTGCTTAAGTATTAGCATTTTCTTCCCAGATTTTGTATCATATCTCATTCCTCAAAACTTCTTATTTAAATTATGAAGTTTCACAAAAGGGTTTATTTTAAAAATAGCTGGTATTTGGCTTAACTAGCCAACCCAGATGGAAAATAATTGTTCTTCAAAACAGTTTTTAGTCTCAGAAATAAGGTTTATCTATCAAGTATTATCTAATCGCAACAGCAGAGCAAGGATGTAAATTCCATTCCATTCAATTCAATTACTCTAAACCTTCCCTCAAGTCTAGTGATAAAAATTTAAATGGAGGCTGCTAGAAGTGGTCCCATACATCATTCGCAAAAACAGCACAACTGTTGAAAGCGTGGAGGGGAATTAAAATTAACATTTCTTTATCCTTCTAAAACTTCTCCCTTTGCTAAGGCATCAAGGATTAACTTTTTAATTTGTCTGACAATTTGGAATTTCAATTGCATTTGCCAAAAATATATCCTGTTTAACAAGTGGTTACTTGTCATTTCAAAACGCAGTCTGGTCGAGCAATATTAGACACTCATATGTCTACATAATTCATTTACTCTCTCAAACATGGCATATTAAAACATATAAATAGCGTCACAAATGTTTACTGGACTTAAAACATGTTTAGTCCGTATTTCCTCCTGGTTTATGCTGCAACTGTACCAGGTCCACTTACTTGTCTTTGAATCTCCATTCTTTCAAACAAGCAAGGGGCTAGAAAACATGTAAAAATGCCGTGGATGCAATCAAGTTTGCCATTCCAAAGCCAGAAAGCTTCGGTTTTCATTTCCCCTAGAGTGAGGCACACACAGCAGTCACGATAATTTTAAAAGACAGCAGTAACTCAGCTGTTCTCTCTGTGATTCAAGGAGTTGAACACAAAGGCAATTGTGTATTGGTGAAGCTCTTACCTCTTCTTCTTGGTGATAATGAGGACATCATTAAAGAGGAAGAAGTACACCTGCTGTTTAGAAGTTCTTTTAGAAAAAAGTCCAGTGTCTTCTACATATGCTGTTAATTCACCCCTTTTCACTAACCATCGTGAAGAAGAGACCAATGGAAATGGCTACAAAGCAAGAAAGTAACATTTTAATCCTTCAAAAGTAGAGACTTTTAAAAAAACAGATAACAGTATTATATATTTGGGAAAAAAAAGCTTGAATAAACTCAAAGCTCAGAGATTGTAAGTACAAGCACAATACAGAGGTTATCAAGGTTTAAGGTATCTTCATCATTCATACAATACACAAGTAATAGCCTGCAAATACCTGAAAATCCCTCATGCGCATGACCTGATTGCTCATCTAAGATAAAAATGAACAGACTTGATTGGTCATACTTGGGATGGAACAGACTATGCGAGATCTCCTAAGGAGATTAAAAATCAAAAGACTGTCTTCCAGGAATATGTAAGTTTTTGTAGAGTAAGCACATACGAACATTGGATTTTCCTCTAGGTACCTCACAGCTTTTCTGCCTAAACAGTTGGAAAGAAGAGCTTCAGCTTCTCGTCTCAGATGTGAGGGCTACTGCACACGGCATTTCATCACACCCCTACGGCCAGTTAAAATGATGCCAGGCCTTCTTTCTCATGGTGTGCTCTGTACCACGCACAGAATTAGAAAATGTAAAATCCTTTAACAGAGAAATACACGTACGATCCACTTTGAACTATTCTGTGAGTATATGAAAACAGACATAAACATATGATGGAGACAGCATACAAGATTAGTACTGAATGTTCAGAGTATGCAGACCTTTTTTCCATGAAAAAGCAAAGTACGTGAGGAATGCCAGAAGGCTTACCAATCAAATGTGGTAAAATCCATTTTCTACTCTATAAGTAAATGAAGTTCCAACACAGCTCTGTGAAAGAATGTGTAAAGCAGTATGTGATATGTAAGGTTTGAATCAGTTGTCCATTTTAATGCTAAAACAATATAGTTTGCTCATGACATCATAAATTCACCAGTGGTTTGAAAGACACGTCTGAAAGTTTTTAGAGGACATCTCTTTAGGTATCCACTTATGAAAGGCCATATTAGTAAATAACTGTCCTTCCTCAGGATGAACTTCAGCTTCCCCCCCTCCGTCTTCCATTTTGTCAGAAAAGGTGACTGTTATATTTGACCACAGTTGCTTTGTAATTTGCCGCTGCAGCTGAAGGGGACGGGAAAGTCAGACTGCTCCAGGCGTGCTGCTCTAACGAGGCGTGGACTTGAGCTCGTTAGAGCACCCTCTCAGACCAGACGTGACAACTCACTGCGCACATCTCACTGGCTCCAGGAAAAGTCCGTCAGGTTCGCATAAACCTTCACCCCTCCATTTATGAGGTATAGGTAGAATCATTCTTCCAAGGTAATTACCATACCAAACCACTTACGTTTCTTCCCTTGATAGCAGGAAGGGAAGTCTTCTTGCTATTCTCATTAGGAGCTCCCGAAACATCATACAGTTATCTGTCCACTGTCATAGCTTTATCTAAGATGGATAACTAAGGATACTGTTATAGCTCCTCCTACTCTTTATCTAGTTGATGTAGTTGAACTCTAAATCTGTGGAGTGGGATCTCCATTTCTCTTTAGGGTGAGGACCAACACCTTCAACAGCTGAAGCAAGCCGAAGCGGATCATAGCTGCCTAATGTGAAGATCAGGCTTTATTAATCCAAATTATTCCCAACTGCGGGAGAAACAGACACCATAGAAGGACCTTTTGTTTCTCTGGGCCACGAACATGAAGGGAGATGTAAGACTGCACGTCCTGGTCATACAGAGAACAGATCATCTCTGAAGCTGTACCATGACATACGATGCCAGAAAGACAAAGGTCCATTGCAGTGCTGGCAGCTGTCCCACTGACCAGGATTCCTCAGTCAATGATCTCACCGACTTGCTAGCCCTGAACCGAGCAGAGCTGCTATGTGGGAACACTTCTTCAATGGCACACAGCGGACAGGTTCCTTCTGCTAGACTGTGCTGACACTAGGCAATAGTCTAAGCAAAGATACTGACCTTTCACGCCTAACCACTGGAATGACCTGTTTGGGTCCCAACCTCAGTGCTGAAGATGCTGGTACTTCTGTCTCTGTGCACCTTTGGTATTGCCCACGTGCTGATAGAGCATCTGAAGATGTCTGCTACCTTCCCCCGCTGGTACCAACAAGGATTAGGCTCAGTGGGTAACTTCTGCAAGCAAAGCCTGAGCTGTGCAACCTGTACAGGTTCTCCAGCAGGAGGTACATGATACCACTGGAAAAGAAGAGGCATCCACTTTGCCCACTGTCCTGGTTTTGGCTGGGACAGAGTTAATCTTCCTAGTAGCTGGTATAATGCTGTGTTTTGGATTTAGTATGAGAATAATGTTGATAACACACCGATGTTTTAGTTGTTGCTAAGTGGTGTTCACCCTAGTCAAGGACTTTTCACCTTCCCGTGCTCGGCCGGGTGCACAAGGAGCTGGGAGGGGGCACAGCCAGGACAGCTGACCCAACTGGCCAAAGGGGTATTCCATACCATATGGAATGGTCATGCTCAGCATATAAACTGGGGGAGGGGGCTGGGGAGCAGCGATTGCTGCTCGGGGACTGGCTGGGCATCAGTCGGCGGGTGGCGAGAAAGTGCATCGTGCATCACTTGCTTTGTATATTCTATTATTTTACTATTCTACTATTTTACTTTATTTTATTTCAATTATTAAACTGTCTTTATCTCAACCCATGAGTTTTCTCACTTTTACCCTCGATTCTCTCCCCCATCTCACCGGAGGCGGGGGGAGTCAGTGAGCGGCTGTGTGGTGTTTAGTTGCTGGCCAGGGTTAAACCATGACACCCACGTTTACTAATATTTGTACCTAAGTCCTGCCGCAGTGAATGGGTGCTTACTGCTAAATTTTATGGAGCATATATATTTTTCTTCATCCCAAGCGAAATAATCCAATTTTTGTTTCTACTTTAAATGTAACTGGCTTTCTGCTTATCAAACTTCCACAGAACTCTCTTCCCCATGCTTTCCGTTAGGAGAAGTGTACTAATGGCAAATGAAGGTTGTTCAAAATTGCAAAATGTAGCAGCCGTCTGGAACTATTGCAAATTGTTACAAATTAAAGAAGCCTTAAACTTTTAACCTTGCCTCACACTGGTTTCTCACCCAATATACCCAGAACAAGCAGTAATGAATATCCACCCTCACCTGGTACTTGAACACACCTTTGCTATACTGCAGACCTACATTAGGGACCTTTCAAAACCTGTATTCTTTCAAAGTGACTACTGATAAACACCATATTTCATTTATCTGCTCCGATTCCTAATATTTTTGCATTCACGCTACCAAGACAACGTTAGTGTACTGAATCTTGACGAAATTCCCTTCGGACATTTCTTCCCAATTAATCTAAGGTCACATATTCTGTTTTGATTTATATGACTTTTTTGCAGGTTTCTAGTTTTGTATTACCCATTAGTTTATTAAATGCATTTTCTACTGTATTCTCCAATTTGGAAATGCAGAATTTTGTTTCAAATCCGTATTTTACAAACGGATTTTTATCCAAGTCTCGTGTTAGTGAATCAGAGTAAATCAATCTGGTTACAAATCACTGTAACTTCAAGTTCATTAACTGATATTGTCACTCGTCTCAGATCAGTGGCTAACTTTGACTTCTATCAATCCAACTTTATTACTTTCTCCTGGGACTGTATTATATAATTTTTCTTATGGGTGGTCATTTTATTAAAGACACATCGTTAAACCTCACAGGTTATGAAAGCCTAGTTTAGCTCAGTCCTCAGATATGACACTCCCAGAGGAACTCCCAAGCTCCATCTCTGAAATCAAAGACAGTTTTGTGTCGACATTTGGCTTTAAAAAAGTTGGCTTACTTCTAATCAAAACTCTGCTGGTTCAGTACCTTCAAGTAACGTGAAAATCCATTTTTTAAACAAATGGCTTTTATGTTTCCTGAAATGCTGTAGTGGTTCCATGTGACAATACAGGAATGTGAAACATCGGAACATACCCTAGCAGCGACAGCATCGCACTTTTTGTGACTACAAAATTAAAAGACTTTGGACTAGATGGTCCTTCCACACAGACGTCACAAACAAGTTTGCTTCATGAACACAAAAGTGTGCTTGTAGAAAAAAAAACCTTTCTGGTGCTAAAGATGAAAAATATAAGAATAAAAACTTCCAAATGTTAATTAAAAATCAAATTCTACAGATTAGCCATGTACAAAAGTGACACGATATTTGAGTAGCTTCTCTTGTACTCCCATGAAATGCTCTACAGTTACATCTAACAAAATAATAACGTTAAACAAAAATCCCAAAACACGCTATGAGTTTGAGCAAGAACAGAAATAGTTTACCTAATTTATAATGGTTATAACACAGAATTATAGCACCATGATGATTGTTTTATAGACAAAATGTACTTCAAAAATTTCTATGTGACGATGAACTAAAAATTCCTCTGAGTTCATTACATTTTCCTAACTGACTATATTCCAGAGGCAGCTTTTTACTTTCATATTAATTTTTCCTTAATTGCCAAAAGGGTACATCATGTATACCATCTCCTTTCTATATAAAACAAGCTGTCAGAACTTAAAATGTACTGAAACTTGGCCAAAGCAGTCTTTTATACGCCAGCTGGCAAGCTCTCAAACCACAGATAAGGTCTAAACCATTAAGTGGTTATATTTAAGATGCACAAAGGAAAAAAACACTTGCATAAAAACTACAGAAAAACAAAATACAGAGAGTTGCTATTACTCCCATTAAACTAGTGAGAGCTGCTGGTTACAGCATGTACAGGGAAGAATTATACAGGGCCTCTCGCACCTGCAAAGTTGCGATCAATAGCGTGCATCCTCTTCCCATGGGGAAAGTAAGAGACTATAAACAATTTAAGCACTTAAAACACTGTTAGGTACTTCTGTAGATTCGAAAACTATGAATAAAACTGCAAAGCGGATCGCCCAAGGACTTCAGACTATCCAAAACGCTGTTTTAGACTATCCAAAGACTTGACACTTATCCATTGCTATGGTTAGCAAATATAGTGATGTCACTTGTCAAGAGGTAGTTTATTTATTGTTGTTGTTATAAGTAAATATTTTTATTGTCATCTGGTTTTAGTCAAAGTTCGAAAATAAAAATATTCCAGACAAGTTGAGAAACATCTTTTTGGAGACAGCATTTCCTCAAAGACTGACCAAGACCCTTTAAAGAACTGTGTTTTTAAAAACATGAACTTCTACTTACTGCATGTATGATAATAAAAAAAATCATCTCACAAAAGAATACTTATTATGTAACGCTATGAGACATTATTTATAGAAATGGTATTTTAACAAACATTGAATAGAAAAAAGTAAATATACTTGAAGAAATACCTTGAAAGTTCAATAAAACCCCTACTAACTATGACTATGTCTGCTATTTTTTCCTACCGCAAAGACTGATTGTAGAGGATTTTTTTTAATAACAGCCTAAATTGTATTTTCAGTACTAGAAAGAAAAAAAATTGGAATGTCTCAGCATCCTAAGACTCTTTAATTTTTGAGGGTTAACAGCACCTGTACTAGCAAAACAAAAACGTGGGATTAATAAAGTGAACTGTATTAATAAAGGTGCAGTTCAAGTAGTTTCACCTACACTGAAGCCTGCTGCTGCACAGCTTGCTGTTCCAGGCAGGTATCACACGGTTTTGGTTACGCATCCGACGCTGCCAAATGCGCTGTCGTAGGCGAAGTTGGGTAACTCCTGCCTGCAGGTGTGACCCGGAGCCGACGCACCCCGCGGCTGGGAAAGCCAGCTGGGCGGATGGATTTCACACCCCTGCCTCCTTGAATTCTGCAGCGTGCAGCACTCCCTAACGTCATCCCGTCTCAATCACCTCCCACAAAAAGGAGGACTCCTCAAACTGACAGACTAGGAGAATCTTGTAGAAATAGACTGTAATTCCAAGAAACACGTCCCAAGGTGACCGGAAACAGGCCTGTTTTTTTCATTTCGTGCTGCTGTAAATCAGAGTAAGTCAAATACTATCAGGGTCCTTCCCTGGCCTAAAAGTATTTTACTCAGGCATACTCTTCCTGTCGTGTACCTGAGAACATCTCATCATCAAGCAGCAGCAGGCGGCCTCTCTCCTGATGGCAAAATCTTCACAGCAACTTACTTTGTCTTTACAGCAAAGAATACTTAATTCAATATATACTAAAAAACCATTTTGCTACAACATAACCCTTCTACTTAAAATGAAAATACTTGACAAAAGTTTTAATTTTTATCCTGCCGTAATAGATCATTTCTTTGCAAGAATTAGTGTATGATGTGAAGATACTATTAAAGTTCCACTGTTTACTGTGTCAAACAATTACAAATACTAATTCACTCTTTAAGGAAACACACAGTTTTGCCTAGAAATCTAAGCAAAACTTCAGCCCTATCTACAGCTCACAGAAAAGAGTCAATTCACACGGGATCAAATTTATCAGATCTTTTTTACACACTGCCAGACAACGTGCTGAAGTGAGAAACAGAACTGCTTCGCAATGCGATACCTCCCCCAAAAACATTTCTTTGATCCATCCAACAAGTTCCCATTCTATAAGAGACTTCAACAGATTCGTCAATTCATGTACTGGGTATACTGCACAGTGACATGGCCTCCATTTGCAGTGGAGAACTGCAACAATTCTTGTACAAATTAGACAGGATGCTGTACATTCTTCTGCTTTTGTTTTATGTGAGGAGGAAAGAGAGAGAGAGAAAAAAGCAATTCAAAATCTGACAAGCCTTGAGGAAATGAATGACGAGAAGGATGGACACAGGGGCAGAGCAGTGTGTGCCTCTGAACTGTGACAAGACCATCATGCACATTGTTATGAATTATGTAAAACAGCATAAAATTGTACCATGACTGATATTATTAGGTACTGTCGCTCCAACAGGGACAGGGTTTCATCCACAAAGGCAAACCCAGAGTCTGGACATACTTCATTCTTCAGTAATTAATGCTAATCTATTCTTTTTTAAAAAACATATCCTGATACTCTCTTTCCCTGAAAATCCTCAACCTGAAGCTTAATCTGCTTGGTTAGATGAACAGTCCTCAGTTACTCTGAGTTTCCAGGGCTTCAGCTACCCCAGAACATGAACTTGTCTTCCTTGACCGAAAAGTCATGTCAATATTACAGCCTACACTAATTTACTTTGTTTATGCTGGCAATGAACCTATCAAAACTTAACATGGACGCAAAGCTATTCATATGCTAAATGATTTATGGTCAGAAATATCAACATCATACCTTGATTTTAAATTCCAGTTGGGAGTTGATTGTGTACATCATTTCTGTCCTTTCCATTTTCCGAGCACCTTCGTTGCATAAACGCACCAGCTAGAAACAAGACATTTATTTAACAGGTTTAATGGACTCAAGACTTGTAATAAACTCTTGTTACTTTATAAAATGCACTTCTGAGGAAGCTTAAAATTTACAAAGGAACTGATGTTTTCAGGCTGGGTCACAGACATAATGTTTTCAAAACCAGACTGAACGCAGCCCTGAGTGACCTGCTCTGAGTTGGCAGCCAATTCCGCTTCGAGGCGAGACTGGATGACCTCCTGAGGTCCCCCTCAACCTGAATTATCCTATCATACTATGATAATTATTTATTCTTCAGGGGAGTCCAGATGGTACAAAGGTTTGGCCAGAAGTTCTGACTGAGAAGGGTTACAGCTCTCTGATCCAATGGTCAGCTCCAAAACAACCAACCTTCAAGACTGACACATCAGTGCAACATGCCGCCACGTCCACTACACACACCCAGCTCATTCACAGAAGAGGGTCCCAACACAAACGTTACAGTACCGACTTGTTAAACTAAGGCAAACGCTATCCTAGAAAAAGTTTCATTGCAGCTGACCTTTAGAATGCAATCTTAAAGCATGCTACCATTTTATTGAAGCCTGCACATGGGGTGGGGAGCACATAAAAACAGGGGGGCAAAGACAGAAAGGCGTGAAAATGCATTCCCCTTAACCACGCAACATCATGCGCGGATTTCCCAACTGTCAACGGGCCTTTTCTCCTTTTATAATCGAACGCTTTACGCACCATATACTGTTCCTAGAGAAAAACCCAACTGTGTTGGCAGCAGTACAGTGTTGCCAAATTTCAGATATTTTCATAAGTAATAACAGACAGTAATTTAGGCATAAAAACAATCCCTAATGGCCTTTCTTAAATAAAACGATTTAGAGTTTTTATCCTTCAGTACTCTTCCTGTTTGCACTATTTATGCATGGAAAACATCAATTTTTCCCCTAAAGTAGTCAAAAATGCTCAAGGCCCAAGGTAATGTCTAGCCCCAATGTGCAGAGAAAGACTTTTTTTTTTAGTAAAGAATGCCCAGTACTTCACATTTCACAAGAGTCTATGATGCACTATAGTTTCTGAAATTCTGAGATCTTGGAGACAAAAAATAGCCAGTCCTTAGATCCTTAGATTTTCTTTTCATACCATAATGTTCTGTTTTAAAGAATTGTCTATTTCCAGAATATAAATATATTAAACAAATGGATTGGAATTTCCCACCAATTTAAAAAAAATTGGTAATATGATTGCTCAGGTTCAAATGGAAGGACCCGGAATTTATTATACAAGTAAGTGCTGTTGAAATTTACAATCTATGCATGGAAATGGACTTGTGCTTTTCTTCCATCGTTGATTCTTGGAAAAAAAAAGCATGACTACAGGAGACAATAACAACTTTGAGCAACTGACAGAAGGTGGTCTGGTTAACTTGCAATAAAAGCAGAAAGAATGCTTAAGTTTGCTTAGAAGATTCAGACTTTCTTTTCTCTACTGTCAGGACAGTGTTTTGGGTTTTTTTATGTCTGGTCCACCATATGGCTTTCTGTTGGAATGACTGGCAGCAAACAGAATAAATTTGTCCAACTACACAATGAAACAGGTGAACAAAATATGTAGTGAACATGAAAATTAATTCTCAGGTGACTAACAAAAACCAAAAGCAGCCAGTGGATTTTTGAAATGACAAAAGCATGCAGTGCAATTTAGGCATGCGGTGCAATTTAGGAAGGAAAATAGTCAAAGCAGAAAAAATCTGCATCCGTATTAAACTTCTAAGAACACACCTTGCTCACTTCTTTCAGAGCTTGCTTGCAGTTCTCATATTTTGGTGAATCCTTAGGAGTTTTCTGACAAATAGTCTGAAATGAAATGTCAGTTACTTCAGAGGACTAAGAAGCACAGACTGTAACAAATACAGAATTTTACATACATATTAATTGAAATCGAAGAGGTGAAGTCAGCTGAGGACTGGGATAAATGCAAGAACACTAAATCACTTCTTCAGAGTGCTTCGTGACACTAAGGAATGCCTCCCTTGAAAGCTTTTTGGAGCAAAGGGATGTTTTGCACCTCTTGGCCAACCTCCATCCATGGCAACATGGTGGAGGAGGCAGGCCATATCCTTCCAGGAAAGGGAAGTTTCTGCCGTCTTGTCTCTAACTTTTCACAAACGACAATGAAATCCCATTGCAGCCGTACATGACCAGGTTCTTCCTGTTTCAAGTACCATGTTAAGCTTTTCCTGGAAGCTGAAATACCCGTTTATGTACAACTGACCTTGCAATAAGAAAACTGCACCAGATTACTCTGCCTGACCTCTCTGTGGAAGGTACGTATTTCCAAAGGATTAATAGAAAAGGCTCTTAAGGCTACACTGTTATGTGTACCATGGAAAAATATACATAACAGTATTATTTTATTAAAACAAGAAAGCACATGGAAGGGAAGACAGCTGCAGCATCCAAACAGAAGCAGCGCTGGAAAGTAATGAGAAGTGAAACCTATCTATGAGTTAAGCGAGAGTTATATCTATTGACAAAGTTTATTCTCATGAGTTTGTCTTTACCTCTAAGTCCTATCAGCAACAGGCATTTTGAATCAATGACAGATCAGTTAAACCACTTTTTTGATTGAGAAACAAAAACATCAGAAGATATTTTACGTTAAATTAGTCTTGGTTTAATTATATTCCCTCCTCTCTGACTGTAGTTGGAGCCGTATTTCTGGTACTGAAACCTTAAAAATTGAATTCACTCTGAATTCTCAATATAAGGTTTACACAACCATCTCCAAGAAAAACAAACAAAATTGAAACAGTGGAAAATAAAATTCTTGGTTTGCTTGTTTAGATTCTTTTAGCTGAAGAGGGGAAGGAGCCGAAAAAAGGGGAAGGCACACCTAGTGACACACGAAAGTAATACTGGATTATTATTCCTTTTTTTTTTAACCTAAAATGTGCTGCAGAGAAGAGAGTATTCAATGTCCATGAACAAACTAAGTAATTATCCAGATGATCAATCAAATTAATCAGTGCACAATTTGCAAATATATAGGAGAACAAAATTATTAGTCCCGCTTCTGGATCCTAGCATTCTACCAATGCTAGAATCCGAGCCTGCATTTTAATCTGCACTATTGCTGGTGGTCCAGCTCTTAAATTTAGTTCTAGCATCTTAACTGAAATACCACGAAACTTGGTGTGAACTTTGCTTCACAAATACTCAGTTGTGCTTCATCACACTTCCTAAGTCGCCCAGTAACTTTGCACCGGAAGGAAACATCTCACAGTGTAACGTGCTGGGGGGAAACCGAGTGTATCAATACTGCTCCACTCACGAATAGCTCCCGTGCCCTTGAGAACAGAGTTCATTCTTCAGGGTTACACTGTGTACAACTCTGTTCCTGAAAGTAAGCCTTTACTGCAAAAGGACCCGTACCTAATCTAGATAGGAAGTCTTGTTTTTTAAACTTTTAATTTTTTAATTAAAAATTGATTTTAATCCTAACACTATATACAATTTCTCTACTAGGTTCCTCCTTGGTTTCAGAATCTTTTTGACCCTTAACAATTTTTCTATTAGAATGTCTAAATATTTAGTTTTTGAACAAGGGGTCAGGAGCAGGGGGTACTGGTCACAGTAAGCGAGCAAATGCTACAGTACTTCATTATCAATAGACCAGCTTCTACAGCCCTGCACCTGGTGTAAGTAAGAAGACGTGAAGAGACTGGAACAAACTAGGAATTGAGTACGAAAGAACACTAACATTAGAAGGACATGCATCAAGGAAACACAGAAAAATAACTCTGTTCTCACATCCATCAGTAAGGGAAGACGAGTAACTCTCTGCATGGGAAGAATGAGGAAAGAGATCATCGGTAAATTCCGGCAATCTTCATGGGACTCTATCCGTGATAACACCTCTTTAAATGCTGGATTTGTGGCTCTGGTGGGAAAAAGGGGGAGAGAATTAAACGCTATGTTTTACCAAAGAAAGTTGCTAGATTTTAAATAAACCAGTATTTTATTGATAGGAAAGTGTGGTTTGAAGGAGTCATATCAACTAAGCCTTCAGCTTTATTTACTTAGATACGCAAGACCAGTATTGACATTTAGAAGCCTCAAGTTCTCCCATTCATGAACATGAATGCAATCAGACTGATATGTAACATACAATGAAAGGACATCTTTGACATTGATTAAACCGTATTATCAGCGGGAAGGGAATGTAACACATGACCACAAATAGGATTGGAGTATGCAGCCAGGCATGTTTTCACTCTCAATTACTTCACAGGAACTTGTAATTAAGGAAAGTTATGCATGTAAGTACATGCTTAGTTGGAAGCCATAGGGTTTGCACCAAATACCACAGCCTACTACTCACTCCTACTACAAAGAGGGTTATTTTGCAATCATATTTTAAAATTAGTTCTTACAGTAATTTCTGCAGTGTTCGTTGCTGATAGACTTCATTGGTGCAGTACTTTACGTATGGATCAAATGTTGAAGAGGTATGCTTTTCAACTATATCACTAATATCATCAATGAAGATGTTGTTCTGATGTCTTGCTTCAAGTTCTTTAAAGAACCTGTGGAAAAAAAAGAAATTACGCATTTTTCCAAAAAAAAGCAGACTCTCTCTTGCAACATTTTACACCTCACCTGACACAACCCATGACTTCTATAACCTAATGACAACTTGAATGGTTTGTGAAAGGGTGAGATCATCTCTCCTTTGGCAGAACAGTAAGGGAAATCTTTACAGGCTACAAGTCAAAGGGTGGCGGTGTCACCTGGCAGAACTCAGCATAAGCAATGCTGGCAAAGTTACTTCCCATTCTCTAGCTGCCAAAACCGAAACAGCATTACTGATCTAGTTAGACTAGAATTTCCAGAAACAGAGTTGAAAAAGAAATGAAACAACTTCAAGCACAACATTAAACGCATTTCCTCTTGCGATAAAGGCAGTACAATACTAGAAATGTTCAGTCAAATGGAAGTTACGTGTGAACTGCTGAACTACGACCAAAAAGATATATAGCAGGCTGAGCTGGACAAGGTGCTCATGTACCATATACTTCAATCTACCATTAAAGCCAAACACAGATTGAAACAGTGAAAATGGGAACAGAAACCAAAATCCTGAGCTGACTTTTTCCCCTAAACATGCTTGTTCTAAGAACTTCCCTGTTGTTCATCTGCTGTTCCATATCTGAGTCCCTTTGGCCTCTGAAAGCTTTCAACTCCTCCTTGCACTTCTAATTTTACCAGAAAACAAAAGCCTTTATTTCCACAACTCTCATTAGAAATATTTTACTGTTTGGGGTATGAGAGCTCACACAAATCGGCATTAGATCTATTGCAGGGCATTAGAATTACCTACACTGACACTCTGACATCACTGCAATCCTTAAAACTCTAGAAGTTGCTAAAAATCTCTCCGATATTAGTCTTGCCTGCAGCCTTTATAAAAGATGATTCACTAGAACAATCCTGAACTCCCTAAAGTAAACCAGCTAATAAAACCCCTCTCATATAGCACAGAAAAATTAAGCAAATACTTGGAACACAGGATCTCACATCAAGCTAAAATATTTTGAAACATGTTTTATTTTATTTTGGCCCTTTATTACATTTTCTCATTACTAACACTGGCTCTTCAAAAATCTGTCACCTTGCAGCATTTCATTTTTTTAAGTGCGCCACCAATGTTCTCCATAATTTGTTTTACAAACAAACCTCAAACAGGTAAGAAGAGGAGAACAGGATGAACAGAAGCTTATCATACAAGTGTTTAACAACATGGGTTAACTAAAATTAAAACATTTTTTCAGGTGTGCTTAGAAGAAGCTGCCTGAATTGAGTGGTTGCCAGATTCTCACTTGGTCAATCACACAGTCAGAAGAATCAAGCGTGGGGCTTTTTGTTTGGGTTTTGGGGGTTTTGTTTTGTTTTTGTTTTTTTAAAGTTCTGACACATTAACTGCAGATTGAACTGACTGATGTTTATCAGTATTGTCACTTAATGAAAAAGAGGACACTGCCGACAAATAAATATAATGCTGTCTACTACAGTGCACAGTTTTCTTCTCGCTCGTCCCTTTTAAGTGGTGCAGCAGTATTGTTTAATAGCCTTGCCACTTTTGGAAGGCAGAGTCCTCCAGTATCCTTCTATCCTCCACCCATCTTATTTCAATGCACAGAATATTTCAAGTTGTCACTTGTATTATGCTACATATTTGTTTTTTTAGTATCAAGAACAGTACTAACTGGCAAAGCATACTAAGCTGCAATGAGGTCTTATACAACACATGGACAAATACTAAAGTTAACAGTTGCTTGAAATTTCATTGGGGTCCAAGAAGGGAAGGGGGAAAAAAAAAGTCTCCAAGTCACAGAGTCTGCAATTTCTCATGAACCACAACAGTCAGATTTCAAGCGCTGACCACCATGAACCGCAGACAACTGGAATGCGTTTCTACTCTACTTAGACATGTTTATAGTTGGGAGAACTTCTCAGCATGCTGCCAATTTACTTTGCTCAGGAAATCAGGAAATACAACATTTCTTCCTGCTGTATGTTATGGCACACTGACAAGGTGTTTGACCGTGCTGGGCTAGAACTTCCACTTTTAGATTTTATCTGGTGCTTCATCAATGACATCATCAGTCACAGTCATTGTAAGAAACAGTAAAAATCTTGGATAGTAGAAGATTTAAAAAAGAGAGAGGGGCAGAGAGAAGCAGCATACTCAAGTCCCATCCCCCACAACACGTACTATAAGAATTATTACCTCTGGAAATCATGTATCAGAGTTGAAATCAAAGGTTGTCTTTTTTTGCATCCAATCTGCTAATTACTATATACAGTCAGTGAACCAGACACATCATAAAAACCTTTTACTTAAAATTTTAGGACAGATTCTGTCATAAAGATCAGTACTGAGTGATCGAGTAATGACATTCAATTTAACCAACTACAAATTAGTTGTGCTGTGTGTCTGGCTTTTTTGCTTAATACCAGAAAGATTTATTTAAAGCATTTGTTTCTGTTAAATCCAGAACTCTTCTGGTTAAAGTTAGATCCAATTAAGTGAAAGTCAAACAGCATCATAAGAGAGCATTTGATTTCCCTCACCTTGCCCTTATGCTGTTTAAAAGAATCATCCAATTTGTAGTACTCTAAAACCTCCCTCTCCTAAAGCTACGTGCCAAATTTAGAAATGCAGGTTTAGTTCATTTCCTGCTTGTTTCTTTTTACAGCACAAGATCTAGAAACACTACAGATCTCAGCAACACTGGAGTTTGCCCTGTCTTTATGACAAGGATTCTCTCCTCAAAGTTGGTGGCTTCTGCTAAGGGTCTTCCCATGTCTTTAGGCAGCTAATTAACAAGCTGGTAATCACCAACACGAACAATGTCCTAACACTTGCTCAGGCAATTTTCTTAAGCTATTTCTTCCTACTCATTGGCACTGCTTTAATCAATGACTGACATCCACAACTTTCTCAAAAACTCCAGTTAATTCAGCTGTATAAACACAAATGTGCAGTGGCATGTGCACAATGTTACAAACTATTCCATACAATTCACCTTTATAAGGCCTAAACTATGTCTCATTTACAACGGCTAAACTTCCATCAACATCAACAGAAGTTCTACTTTAACAGATGCCATGAAAAAATACACAAAATAAATGCCCTAAGATCAATCATGTTGGCCGACATTTCTTCTCAACATTTACTCTCCCTTCACCCCTAGATAAAGATATTAACTGAGCAGCACTTACATTCTTATGAATACTGCATCTTGCTATCTGCATATTCCAAAATTAGATTGCACTGGATTAAAAAAATTCTAATTAGGCAGGTAAAAAAGGTTTTAACTAGGCAGGCCAAATCCGAGTTAGAAAAACAATTATCTTACAGAATCAGTTATCATCCAGGAGCAAAAAGCAAGTAGAATCAAACGACAGCACATAAAAGGAAAGGTCGGAGGTACTGCAAAAAATCTAAATAGATTATTTACATCAAGGGTCACCACAGAAGGAAACTGATACCAAAGCCCTTCTGGTGAGTGAGACTGGGAAAGAGCAGACTTGGTGGAAGATCCGTCTGAAACTGAAGTAAATGTGGAACACTAGAAGTCACCAGAACCAGGTGATCAGGATCCAAGAGAGCTAAGAGGAAAAAAAAATTCTGATAAAGTTACTATGAGATCATTTTATTCTGTTTGCAAAATGACAGAATACACATAACAGCATTACCACGTTGGTGAGAGGGACAGATGGTGCAATATCATTACGATTTTGTATATGGGTTACATAGCAGTCATAGAATCGAGGTTCTCAAACATTTATCTGACTTTTTTCCTTACTGCTTACAGTTCTAATTTTTTATCTCCTTGCGGGTTCATGCAATTCTCCATTGCTAACCATTCTGGACAGTGCTACTGTTCCTCTCTGTCAGATGCCACAGTCACTGAGAGTATCAGTCCGTCACCACCACAGCCATTCTGTGTGCGGAAGTGAACTGCGCGGTCTGGCTTGTAGATCACTTATTTCAAAGTTCATTGTTATTATTCTTGCTTAATATTTTTTGAAGTTATAATGACCTATATGTCTGGCATAAAGAAGATTATAATGCAGATTTAGCTTCATAGTGATGTTGCTGCTGACGCATTACTATCCAGTAACAGAAAAAAGCCACTGGAGTGGAAGCCAGTACAATTTAGCTTCCTCCTCTTAGAGATAAGGGAACTGGAAAAACAATTACCAATTTCAGATAACTTCAGATAAAAGTAATAAAAATTTCTGATTAGCCTCTCCAAATCTGAATCTTCTCATCAGGAACAGAAACTTAACACCTGCACCACAATTTTTTTTTTTGGGGGGGAAAGGGAAATTTAAAATAGTAAAAATGGGAAAAATTACAGCCTTATTTCCATAGAACTTTTATGCTGAATCGGAATCAGAGCTTTTAGCAAGAGAATGGCTGAAAAGAGGGTGATTAAAGTGAGGGACTGCATCCACAGGTGTTTGAAATTAATCAGTTTGTTACAGGAGTTACCACAATCTAAATAATGGAAAACAATACATACATACACATATATTTACAATGCCAAACACTGCAAGCTAACAGCCCATAAAAATACCTTTTATTAGGCAATATCCACCGAGCAACTACAAAGCCAAACAAGAAAAAAAAAAAAGACCCTGACAGCCTATTCGTTCATTCTGCAACAAACTGGAACAACTTTCAGCAAGCCTACCCACAAGTAACTGTCCTAATGGTAAGCCACTTGCCTTTTCAACTATTTATAGTATTCTGGCAGAAATCCAGAAATAAAGAGGCCATGGCAACCCTACCAATATATTCTGTTACAGTGAGATTCTTGAGATAGCGAGTAAGTGCTCATAGCATCTAGCTCAATGGCATGCATTTCAGAAAAACAAATCTTGATTCAATCAATTAATACCCACTGACAAATGAAGCCACAAAGAACACTCTGTGCCACTAGAAATGTAAATCTTTTTGATAAATTATGAAGACATCACAACAGGAGTCTTCGTTTTAAAAACCTTTCCCATGCTGAACAAAGTAATGCTTTTTATACTACTGAGAAGAAGCAGGGTGCTTCTGCCCGTCTCCCCGAGTCTGAAAAGTTACCTACATACTCATTTGTCACAGAACAAAATGACCTCTTGCATGTCGCAAACAATGAGTTTATAAATCATTTGTGAAGCTTTCTAGCAACAGGGATGAGGCTATTCCCATATAACACACTTGCGAGAACAGCCAAACTAACAAACACAGCAAGCAAAAACCTTGGAGAACAGAAGAGAACAACTGGACGTGTAACTTGTCTCATGCTCTACAAACCTGTGTTGTCACCTGCAATCCCTAGCTTCAAAATAACCACGTGTTAGTACTAGCAAATACGGATGTTGTTACTATATACAAGAGAACTAATCAACCTTGATATTTGGGAAGAAATTTTTGTTAATATAAAAATATGAACCATACAAAATCATAAGTTAAGCATTGCTTAGTCTTGAGGGATGTGTATCAGCCAGGGGACTCTCCACCACAGTCTAGAAGTAGATTTAGAGAGTGCCCAGGAAACTCTCGAGAGAAAGTCTGGAATTTGTCATTTAATTTCAAATGACAAATTCCCCCGTCAGGCTCCTGCCCCGCTCCCTCTCAGCGCCCAGCGGGTACCACCATGGGTACCACCGCAGCCACACACCTCCCGGCAGCCCTGCGCCAGAAGCAGACCGCAAACACTCCCTGGTTAATCTTTCTCACAAGGGCACCTGTGCCAAGTTGGCAACCGCCTGCCTAACTTCCGTAACCAAAGGAAAGCAAGTTCAAAGTGCAAGTGTACTAATCACCACGTTACGCTGTTTTACAGCCCTGCGCGGGGGCTGTTCCGAAGGCAGAGCAGCAATGCCTGTCACGAGAAAGGCCAAGGGGCAGGACACTGCGCTGCGAGAGGCGACACAGCACGGCTTCAAGCGCTGTTGGACTCCTCTTTGTGCCATCACAGGTTTTGATACTGCTGTACATAAAGCTGCTTTTCTATCAAATGTACAAATAAACGTTTGCATACATGATCTTCATATTGATACAGCCACATCCATAGCAGAAGTTACAGTATGACATCTAGGATAGCAAATACCACACTTCGGCAGGCAAGATTTCCTACGTATAAACACTGCAGAGACCAGCCTCGCTGTTGTCCAGAGAAACGTGGCGCAATGCAACATAACTCATCTATCTGCAATAAAAACTTTCAACTCATGAATTTGAGGTTTAAAATCTCATTTAAACAAAGCACATTGACCCAATGATACATGAGAGGAGCCAAGGGAACATACATACATCCTCCCACTATGACAGCCGTGCTAAACGCAGATATTTCTAGACTTACTAACAACTTGGTGCCTTTTCAAAGCTACACATTCTTTTTATGCCAGAAGGGCAATGGCAGTTCTCTGAAACCAGACTGACCTCTTGAAGACTCAGTCTCAACTAAGAAAGGCTGCTTCTTCATTCTTTATCAGTCTCTGTACAAGGAAAGCAGAGATGCAAGTTCGAATAACTGTTGAACATCCATCCACTTTACTACCAAAGAAATACGCAGATAAATACAGTTTTTCTCTTTTGTGCTTCCTGCAGCAACAGTAAATCTGAAAATTGGTGAAAGATTCGTAAGCTGCTACTAGAACAAACCTGCCAGACCCAACAACAAAGCACGATTGCTTTAGAGGATCTGCGTGGGCACTAAGTTTCAGATGATCATGACAGTGATGCTCTGCAGGAAAGGATACATAAACACCTACTGGATAAATAGTTTTTGGGTTACAGCTGGAAGGCTTTAAAATTTTTAAGTACTTTTGTTCTACTGTCCTTAAACACAAATATTCACATAAATAACTCTCTATGCAGAGGTTAGGCCACAGAAGAGCCAGAGGGTCCAAGAAGTCAGCTACAAATGCTGCTGTGGGATTTTTTTTTTTTTTTAAAAAAAAAAAACAGAGAATGTGTTTACATAATATTCGGATGGGTTTCAGTGGCAGATGGCAAATATGGCAGATAGCAGCTTCATGCTATAGTTCTGGCAATACCAGCTTCCACGCCTCTTGTCCAACTTACTCGTTCCTTTTCCTACCCTGCTCTTTCAGCTGTGTCATCGCAATTGCTTGTGGTCTGACACTTGATGAGATCTGGGAACTGCTCTGACGGGGATGCGAGGGAGGCGAGAGAAAAAACTCTGACCAGGTTTGTTTTGTGGGTTATTTTTCAGCTACATCTCATCTGGCTGGCAACCGGCTGAACTGAGGGAATAATGGGGAAGGTGGAAAACCTCCAGGCACCACTAGCACGAAAACCGGATCTTTTACATCAGTGTGCAAAAAATAAAGGATACAAATAAACAAACAAACTCTACTATGCTGGTCCTACAACAGCCCTCTAAAACAGAGAGGGCTGTTATGACTTTTGGTTAAACTCACAATTTTAAGGCCATTCATCTAGAATATGGTTTCAATCCTTGTTTCAAACAATATTTCATCTCAAAACAAGTTATTTTTATTTGGCGCCAAAACTATCTGTTGCTGGATAACAACATCTTAAGTCACTGGTGACGGAAGATTTGGGTTTTGGGTAGTGGTTTTTTTCTTTTAAGAAAAGAAGCTATACTGTTAATGTTTGAAACAGTCATTAGAAGTCAATTAGGTAGAGAAGTATCAGTTCTTAGGCTGAGGACCTCAGCTAGAGAAAGAAGAAAAAAGTATCTCCAAAAGTACTTAATGATAAAAGTAAAGTAAAAACTGAACACAAAGTCCTAGACCAAGGACTGGCAGAAGAGTTTTGAAAAGTAATCTAATTACAAGAGGAAAAGCTCCAAGGGGATCTGACAGTGAGTCTCTCCTCCTAAGAATCTGGGACGCTGAGTTACATACCATCTGTGCTGCATTTCCACAGGAAAATAAATAGACAGTACAGAGCTTCAGAGTCATAAATTTTTCAGAAAGGGACACAAAGACAATTAATTTGTCAAAATAATTTTGGCAGTAATACAACACACAAAGAATACTGAGAGGACAGCATGCAGATGAAGTTTTGAATACAAGCATAGATAGGCAAGAAAAAAATTACTAGAATTCTCTACATAGAGAGGTAAAATAAAGGAAGATTCTAACGGCCACTATTCAAGAATACCGTTTTTTTAAATTTAAAACAGAAATTGAATTACCTTTCATCTGACAAATACTGTTAATATCGTCAAGCTTCAGCAACCACAATTAAAAATCAATAAAAATGCACACCTACAATCATGCAGTTGAGATGACTGAGCAATTGTAACACGTATCTCACAGCCTTGGGTGCTTTGCCGTTTCTTTTACTGAACCTTTTCCTGAGAAGTATACACGTTACCGCTCACTATTCCCTGACATTTGCTGTCAGTCCAGTTCAAGTGAGATAAGGAGGTGGAATCATGTTTTGCAGGGAAGAAAAAAGAAGAACCAGAGACAGTATTACATGAGAGGGATTGTGAAGGCCTTAAGAGAAAGCCAGAGAATAACACAGAAAACAGCCAAGTGGTTAAAGGCGCAGCCTATATCCTGTGACTTTTCAGTGAACTCAACCCTACCACAAAGGAGGGTTGAGCAGGACTGTTCTTCAATTCTTTCCTCCCCTGGCATGCAAAAGCTTGAGAATATTGCAATCATGTTATTTCAGGGAAATTAGGGGAAAAAAAGAAGGCATTGAAAAACACCTTGATTTACTCTAGAAAACTCTTGAGTAAAACTCATCAAAAGAATGGGTTCCCTCTATTCTTCAGTCAGTATTGCAGTTTGTACTGAGAGGACCTTCATCTGTTACTCTTGATCTTGGCAAATGGTGGTCATTTAGGTTTTGATTACATGGTAAAAAGAGCTGATATACACAGGGTACATCTACACTGCCAAATAAAAAACCCTAAAACCCAAACAAGATACTTAATGTAATACTTTGTCATATCATCTTTCAGAAACAATGCGCTGAAGGGTCTACTCTGAGCAAAGCGTGTGATGGCAGCTCCTGGGATCTGAAAAACACGGGCCAATCAGTTGCCTTAATTTTTTTTTTTTAAATGAAATCCAGCTACACAGTGTCTATTTTAGTTAGCAAAATAAGTAAACACAATCATTAACATGATCCAAAGGTCTCCTTAAAAGATCGCACCAGCTAATACTATTTTAAAGGGATTAAACTGTGTCTATGCAAAGCTTGACAAGCATTTCAAGATTTGCTGGGTAAAACACCATGGAAGCAGGATGCTAGAGAGAAACAAAAGCATAGTTACATGGTCAGCATTTAAATGACACCGCAAATAACTCCTGGGATACGGAAGATTTTCTGAAGAAATACAAGTTTTATGCAACTAATATTTAAATTACATATATCCAGCATTGGGAAAAAAACAACCTTAAAGACAGTTTAAGTTTTATGTTTATGTTGGTGTTTCTTGAAGATACTGTACAATCCATTACAGACAAAGTAAGGCAAGTTAATTCCGGCTTCTAGTCCCATCTGGTTTTAATAACTGACTTCAGGCTCAGGCTAAATTCACTGGTAACAGATACACAACTGTAAATGCCCTCCACCAACACTTTCTGTGCCATACACAGCATCATTGGAGATTCTCAGGCGGCCTCTCCAAGAGTGATCTTTTACAACACCTCCGAGCAGGCGTGAAGGCAAAGATAAGGACGCCTGCGCAGAGACTGTGAGATCTAACACAAGAGCTACATTTAATTTCACAGAGGATCGCACGTGTCAGAGACAAGCAAATTGTGAATAGGTTCAGGTTTTGTTTACAATTAGCTGGCATTCCTTCAGAGGGGCATCTGACACGGAGAACGCAATGGACAGCTTGAACAGGACTTTACACAGGACAGAAGGGAATGTACTAAAAACCACTTCTCTTTACTACTCTAAACCAATGTTACATTAAAACATTGACCTTTCTCAGAAAATCTTTTAAGAGTTAAACCTACCCCCATTGGCAACCCCCCCACAGCTCACTATCAACAGTAAATATCTTGGGCTGAGATACTTTTCCGTAAGTACCAGCCAAAAAAGCACTTCCCTGGTTTGGTCACCACTGTGACTGTGGGTGACACGTCACAGCTACGGGAGAGGAAAGCTCTGGGATCAAAGTCCGGGTTACCAAGGAGGGCAGTGCAGCAGCAGCGGGAGGAACAGGCTCACACACAGTCAAGGAGACAGTGTCGTCATTCTCCAGCCACCGTGGCAGAGTCACTGCCCGAGTATCCTCCTATTGTGTCCTTCTCCTACACTTAGCAGCAGCTGGCGAGAGTTCAGTCTATTTACATAGCATGAAAATACACCAAGAAGGTGATGGATGGAAATCTGTGAGTTTGGGATATTTTTTTCAATATGTTTAAGCAAATAATTTGAAGCTAAAGGCTTATTGTATTTTCTGGAAAACTAGGTATTTTCTGCAAGGGCACTTTTTGTATAGGTAATTGCAGATATTTACAAAATTAAGTATTATACAATGCATATATATGTATAAAAATTTCTAAACTCGTTTAAAAGCGTTCTTTCTCTTAAGTTCTGTTCACCCAAGAAAATGAGCCTCAGCTCAGAAGTATGATTCTGTTCAGATTTGTTGTTCCCAAGTATTGAAGTCATATATCTAATTTCATTTCCAATAAGGAAGCTAAATTATAAAAGAACAATTACTGGGTCAGGAATGCAAGTACCAACTGCGTATTACTTTAAAGTTACCGTTTACCAACACTGCTAGTCATTAGCAAAGAAACAGTGCAGGTCAACTCGGAGAGTTATTTCAGCTGCCAGAAGAACCCTCTCAACAAATAATTCCTAGATATTAAAGCCAAAGAGTTCAGCAATGAGCGCTGATGTCAGAACAAACCATGAAGGAAGCAATCTGAGGAAACACAAGGACAAATGTAGTGTCCCAAGTCATCAGTATGATGCAAATCCATAAACATGTTCTGTGGGCACCTAAAATTTAAAGAAGAAAAAAAAAAAGGTATTTTGACTCACTGCTCTACAATATGGCTCCAGAATCCCTGGAATCTCCTGACAATCAAAAAAGGCCCCTCTGGCAGCAAAAGCAGATTATGCAGCAAGGCTGGGAGAAAGGCAAAAACCACAAATGGTAAATTTAGCCGTGCTCTGCAACACCTGGAAAACCCAAGCACCATGTATGGCCTGAGTGCTCACCAGCACCTGCTGTGGGTCAGGGCAACGCATCAGCTTCTGCACAGAGCCACAGGTGCCTCACATCCTGCTTCCAGATCATTTGGGAGGATTTTCCTCCCTCTTGTTCCCATTTCTCTGTCCACCGTATCCAACATAATCACTCAGCCTTACTGATAAGGAAGGCACTTATCTGCTTCAAAACGTCCAGTGTGAACAACTTTCTTTGAAGGAGCATAGAAATTCTCCCCCAGATCACACCTCTGTGTCACTTATCCAACAGGGTAACCGCACTCAGCTGGATGCCCCCAAGACATTACTCAGCTTTCTTCAAAAACTGCTAACAGCAAGAACTGCGATAAAATACAGAACACAGATTAAGACCATCAGTCTAGACCAAACAGGAAAAAAGGATGTTAATGACTTATAACACTGTCTTACCTGGAAATAAAATCAGTGATCTATAACTCAAGAATAATTCTCTTTCATTATAGTTCACCTGAATCACCCAGGGTCTACTCACAATATTTAAAATTTACTTTTACTTTTTTTATTATATGCGGGTTTTGGGGTTGGTTTTTTTTTTTTTGCAATCTTCCAAAGAAACCAAGCAACAGAACTCTGCATTCTCTAAAAGTAATGTTTTTAATGCCTACTTAACTGTTTCAATACACACACTTCCCAAATGAACACTAGGACTGTATTTTCCTATGGAAGAAGCAGCAGCTGCATCATTTAAAGTATGTTGGAAAGAGGTGAAACATTACCCTAATTTACAAAAAAGTGCTATGAGAAATCTTACCTGGTTCCTAACATATATTCACACATATAAAATTAAGAGACTCAGACAAGATGTTAACCCACCTCACAAACCCACACGGGCTTCTCTACCGAAATCAAGACACAGAGTTTAAAAAGAGTCAGAACCTGTCAAAATATTTTTTGTTCGTGTCTTTTTCTGCTAATGCTAATCTTCTGACCTTCAGAAGCAAAAGCTTTTTGCCTTTTGCTGGCCTAAAGGCAGAGAGAGAAACAAAATGCTAAAGCTTTGCTTTCGCCTATAAATTTGGTGATTTGACCTGTCAGACCAATTGTCCTTCAAGACATTTCGCTAGCTGCCCTGCAAGTCCTCTTTCCCAAGACAGGCTCTTGGGAAACTGACCTCTTTTGCACCACGTACTGAGACTGGAGAGGGTTTTTCTTACTAGTGAGATTGATTGCACAGTATTCTCAGACTACACAAGCTTTTATTTCTGAATAAGCTGGCCTATGGCATCCCCATCAGCTTACATCTCAATGTAACAGCTCTCACTGACTCGGGTTGCAATTTGTGTGATTTTGTCTTCTATCTGTTATGAACTCCCATATTACACATACAGGCAAATACACAATAAAAGATTTAAGCCTTCTGAAGCCACCTTACAAGATGTTTTCATAAACAAACATATTGTATGCTGCACAAATTATTCAGATCAACTTTTCTTTGTTAGAGACATTCCAATGAGCTCCCAAAAGCAGAGACGGTCTTTGCTGTCTGTATTCTGCTTCTAACAAAGGCAGCTTTGTTCCATCAGAAATGGCCTTGTCACGCATTAGAAGCCTATCTTGGTGTTTCTGGAGAGTTTCCATTAAAATGTTCTATGTCAAAGTTCCTAGATACAAGCTTTAAGCAATTTTGACTAAAGATAGTATTTTTATCAGTTCATGTTCTTTAGCTCACCAAACTTTTGTCTGAGCAACCAAAACCACAGATAACTCCAGTCATACACTCATACTCAGATTTTATATTTTTAAGTATAGGAAAGGCTGCTTAAAATGCAGCATAATGGGACAGATTTTATGGGACAGCTCGATTTTATTACAATTTTGTAACAAAAGGATGGATTTTGCTACCTTCAAAGACCTTGAAAATGGGAAGCGATAGTTTGGAGATACTAAGAAAGAGGCTTCTGTTTTAAAATCACTTTCATTATTTACACAAATGAGGTTGTAGAAAGCCAGCACAAAGTTTTGTTGTAGTTTAACAGTATTGCATAACTCAGGAAACAAAGTATGTTTTCACTTAAGCTTAAAAAGGAGTTACGAATTCTGTTTTTACTCCAAGTTATAAAAAAACCAAGTTCTTAAACCATTAGACTTTCCAGACAAGAGAAAATAAGATTATAATTTTAGGGTAGTGTGGTATTTTTCCATTCTTTCTTTCCCCACCTCCTCGCCACTTCCTTTGAAGACTATTAATCAAAAGGGTTGTAAGAATTCCCCGAAAAATAGTGCTCTCCCCACCCCCATCTCTGCTTTAAATATTTTAAGTGAGAAACGTAAAAGTGGATTTAATGATTTGGAAGGCTTCTTCAACACAGGGGAAAACACAGGGCAAAAACCAAACACACACCTATTCACATAACTATACTAGTATGGTCAGCTGTGTCTTACAGAAACAATCCAAAGGAGAGGCAAAGTCTGCAGGCTAATTAAACCTTTGATTTCTATTACGCTATTTAAAAAAGATGGCAATTACCCCCTTACACACGATGGTTCTGTGATAGCAACATTTGTCTAGCAAAAAACGGGCTCATAATACTTTACTTTTACAATTCACATTTCATGTAAGCAGAAGTCTTTAAAAAGTACTATTCCTTGAAAATAAGGACTTTGATAACCTGCACTCCCTGACAACATTACTGTCGTACAACTCTCATTCCTGTGGTGGCTGTGGATTCAGAAAACACCCGGCTTCTGGCAAAAGACCTCAACGATAAGAAAGAGAGAGAAACAAAAGGGAACAGGGGGATAGAGAAATGAAGATACACCAAATAAGTCCAAATGTACAGCTATTATATAGCTCCTAAATTAGGTTTGCACTTGACACAATACTCTCTCACATGTATGCTCCATGAAGCAAAATCTTATTACTGCATAAACTTCAGAAGACATAAAATCAAACTGCTGCACAACAGATGTAAAATTCCACAGACTTCGAGGGGCTTCAGAGAAATAGGGGCTAAGAAAGGACATTACCATGACTGGGAACATGAAATTTGAGAAGCTCCACAAAGGTAAATACAGGTTTAATGCTAAAGAATTCAAAACATCACAATTTCTACAAGAAAGAAAGAAAGGGGACAAAAGAAAAGGGAACAAAAAAAAAAAAAAAAGCTGAAAATGTGGGAAGGACTGACTCCAGAAATATTCCTAGTCTGACAGATTCCTTATACACCCATTAGCCCCATTTCTGAAGTGAAGCTAGTATTTTTCTGTTCCTCATGTAGACAGAGATACATTTAAAGTTGTACAGTGCTATGGTTAAGATCAATTGGTATCTTAAGTAGGCCACGTGCATCCTTTAGCCATCATGCTTGATTTCAAACTGGAAATAAGGTATAAGAAAAGAAGCATAGACATTTTTATTTTTTAGTTACATAGATGACAGAAATTCACCTGCTGATACTGTTATTAACCAGGCTAGGATAACGAACAAATTATAACAAAGCAAAACCTCATTAAACAACTTTTTGAAATAGAGTTTAAAGTATTTATAACCCTGAAGTACACTGTGAGTGCACATACATATGCATGTCCCGTATTAAATAACGCTGGCAGTAATTATCAGCAATCATAAAACACTTTTCAGCATTTGTATCATGTAAGATCTGCCAACATTTCCTTTCCATTTGGCACTATTTGTAGCGCGTCCATTTTTCTTGTACTGAAAAAACTTATCAAAAAAAAAAGCACAGCACAGCAAGCACAGCAGATCTTTTTAAAATAAATACAAGTCTCTGGTGTCAGGTGCTATGGCGTGCACAACACTGTTCATAAACAGTAAAATGCCTATGCTGTTTACCTAAAAGATACCACAGTCACACAGTATGCTGCACATTAAGTACTCTGTAGAAAGTAAACAGTGATTCAACTGATTAAGGAAAACACCAGCAAGAGTCAGTTCTTAAGGGCAAGTACAAAACTCTTGCTCAATTTTTAACAGTTTAGTAAGGGCAGACTAAGCTTAATTTGACAGACTGTAAAGACTAGGTATGACTGCTTAGTGTATTAACATTTAGCTTAGGAACTGATTAGATTTGAAGGATGCTTATTTCTACTGAAATACACTATGTTCTTTCCTTCTCTACCAATTTTCAGAGAAACTAACACCATGCCTATCTTGTTAAATGTGAGCTCAAACACAGTGGCAAGGCGAGTCTGTCAAACTCATATGCATGTTCACTGTTATTTGCATTTTCCATCTCCAAACCAGCATAACAATTTTGGAAGAAATGGTTACCACTCCAAAATGGTTACCTGAGATTCCAATAAAAAACTTGCTTTTATGTTCAAACAGTTATTAAAATAATAACTGGACATGTCCAGTTCAGCCTACCTGTAAGCTCTCCTCACTGAATCAGTAGAGCCAGAAAAGTAAACAACTGTTCAACTTTAAAAATAGAGAACATTCTGGCAAGAAAAGCTAAGATTTTTCCAAATAAGAGCAACATGCCTCAGAGAACAAGAGCATAGGTAAGGCATAGCCTGAGTCTGCAAATCCTACTGTATATCATAAATAGTACTAACCAAAGCTCTACTAATCAAGGGACTGCAATGAGGTATATAAGGAAAATATAATCCAAATAAACAGGGGCTTACTCATATTACAAAAACAGAATCTATGGTTAGCAAAATAAAACCTCAGCTGTTTGTATTACATGAAATTATTCTTTAGCATTGCAGAGCACATATTTTGGTGCTCTGAAAGAACAGAGAATCAAATTCCATTCTAAATTATTTACAGCTTATAAAAAACTAAGACCCTGCATATTAATACATGCAACATTTGACTTCTGATTCTTAAACTGTCAGGCCTAAATTTTGTTGAATTTGCTACCTTGCAGCTGTTCCTTCATTTTGTGGTAACATTAAAGACGCTATTTTATATGCCACATTTCATTACTTGCTTGAAACATGTTTTGACTACTATTAATCATTCTCAGGTATAATAAAAAAAATGTATTGTAAATAATTTAAATTTATAATTACTAAATTTTAAATTTAAATTTATAATTTTTTAAATGTATAATTTTTTTTAAATATAGAAATTTATTGCTACACTTACTTTTTGCTTGCTTCGTAAACATCCGTGATATTGGAGAAAAGGTGATGGCTCTCCGTTTTGGTCATTGTGAGACTCAGTTCCCTGGAATTTTTAAACATCCGGATCAGAATCTCCAAGCTCAGCAAATAAGAATGCTCAGAAGATATAACTTCAAATATCGCCTGCAGGGTGGAGGGGGGAAAGAAAAGACTTACTATTGACTAGGCTTTTTTTTTTTTTTTTAAAAAAAAAAAAAGGAAAATGTGGAGGAGGGGTGCAAAGAAAAGCTAGAGATTATAACATAAATACTTATTTCCGTGATAGTTGCATCACTTACTTAGAAGTAAATGATTTAATACTAGGAAAAAACCTTTTTTAAAAAGCCTATATTCAGATTTTTCAGTGCAACTGCAAACAGAGTTTGAAGACAAAAACTTAACACCAACTATGATCACTCCCCATTCATACTCCTGAAAGGTAGTTTGATTTTGGTTTTTTTTTTTTTTTTAATTAAAAAAACCTACATCTGTTTCTGTGGCCCGGTTGGAAGCTTCATATCAGTCATACTACTGTTGACCAGCCAGTATTTGCTTTTGCTTTTTTTAAACAGAAGCTAGTAAGTTATTTGCTTGAAAGCATTCTTGGGTAACAGAGCTCTGCTTACCCAAACATCTGCAGAAAAGCAAAACCCTTTGCAAAATTCAGGTTTTAGTCATGTAACAGCAGTGATACCTTGGTTACTTTTAAAACATCAAGTTAGGAGCAGGCTCATGAGAAGCTGAGCTATCTGCAGCAGGGAGGGCAGCCTGGAAGCAGAGCAGACAGGAGGGGGTGGCAGCCACTATCCCCGTTAGTGATTAGTGACCAGACAGGCAGACCTCCAGTTCACTCCCTCACCTCCCACAAACAACTTCTCTGTTTTATCACCCTGCCACTTGAAGAGTAGCCACTGTAACTTCCATCAGCTGGCTGACATACAAAGCAAACTTTTAATGGACTCTTGGACTTGATATCCACATACTTGTTCCATTGGAAATTTTCATCTCTGATGTAGAAACCTATTCAGCTTTTAGACATCTTTTACCTCTCTAGGCTTTATTTGCTGTTAATCTACTACAGTTCTTACACGTATATACACGGAAAAAATTGAGTAATTTTCATGAACCCTTTTGTCATGAGCTCCACCAAGTCATATTTGTCATCAGTGCTACCTTCCAGGCATTACTAACACAGAATAATACGATCACCAGAGATAATATAACTTTGTTCTCAATATAACTACTGTTAATACTTGCACATATAATGTCGTGAGTTATTTGCAACTAACTTCTCTAAGCATTCTCAAACCAAAGGAGAAATACATACTTTAAATGCAACAGTGCAGATCTGAGTATTTAGAAAGGCTAATGCCCATGGCTCTACAAACACAGAGAGGGACAAAGAGAGGGTCTTGCGGCTGACAGTCTACAGGAGAAGTTCACTTAGATGGCCTGATGGACGTGCTCTGGAGAAACCCTGCTCTTCCGTGACCAGGTACAAAGGCAAGGGAGACTATAGGCAGGTTGAAGGCAGTCTTCCTGAATATTCCCAACTGCCAACTGGGACAAACCATACAGGGAAAAAAAAGCAAAACATTCTGCTGGGGACATTTGTTCACAAGATTTCTTAAAGAGTTCAAGTCTAGTGAATTCTGCTGGTGTTACTAAGGTAAGCTTTTGATCAAATACAATTTCTCTTGGGTATCCTGAGTCTCAGTGTTCCCAGACTGTGCTTTCAAAATTATTTTTGCCCTTCTAAAAAATCTCCTTCAAAGAACTGAGATTTTAATAATGAAATAACAAGTTTTGGATTTCTTAGAACAAACCAAACAAACTAAACAAAAAAAACCCTTAAAGGTTTATACAGTGCAAAGAAGGTTTATCAACTCCACAGAAAACCTACAGGGCCATTATATATACAAGGAAAGGAAGTCTAATGTACATATCGGTAGTCTCTCCATCTTGTTACCTACCTAAAAAGCTGAGGGGATCTGGTGAGAGATACAGCAGCAGCTAGGTAACAGTTACAACATCCTACATGCTACTCGCAAGAGTGAATACTGCTGTGCAAGAAGACATGCAAAGGTGATGCTTAAAATAATGTTAAATTGCCTGCTTGCCAACTCCCTCAGCCTCAAGACTCTAGAGAACATACACAAACTCTGGCAGCAAATCTACCTGCTGCTTGGCTAACAATGTGCAGAAAGGGGCCTAAAAAGGGCATTTTGGCCTTTGCCCAGCAATTACATTTCCAATCTGCAGTCTCATTGTACTTCTCCCAGCTGTGCTCCCAAAGAAAGAATTTACCTAAGGATTGCTGTAGAGTTCCATGGCTAATGGGTTCCTATCCAGACATTTTTCAACAGGAAGATATACAAGCTCTCTTATTATTATTCTTTTGGAGGGGTTTTGTTTATGCTTTTAGTGAGGACCCTCATGGACTTCTTCCAGTTTCGTGACAGAAAGTCATTAGCATGGTCAGAAATAAATGGGACAAAGAAAGATACTTTGCTTCTAATGTGTAAGGAAGGAAGAGAATATCATCTTACCATGACCCAAACACATTTCGGAGAATAAAAAAAGAATTAGAAACAACCTTGACTTTGACATACAGTAACTACACCACATTCAGAGGCTGGGGTGGCATTTACCAGGTGCTTGCTAACAGTGTTTCTGAATGACATCTGAAACCATACTGTGGTTAGTTTGTATTGTATCAAGATAATCAGATGTTTGAATCCTGATGGACAGTAAACACTCTTAAGCGGCAAGATGCATACCGCAGTTTGTACACATATACACAGAGTTTCCAGCTTGCAAGCAGAGAAGATCTATCAAAAATTATTTTAGTTCAAATCAGTCTGTCTATATGACATTTTCTTTAGACAAAAGATGCAGAGATGCATCTCTCTAATACGTTCTGAAAGATGGGATGTGTATGAATGCATGACATTGACGTTTAATCAACGTATAAAGCAACCATTTTTCTGCAGTGACAATATATTATCATGGTAAAAATGGTCTAGTAAGTTCTAAAAAGCAATTTAAAGAATAGATAAAGAATAATTGATAAAAGGCAATTTAAAAGACATACAGCAAAAGCACGACTTGGTAGTACAACTAAATCTTAAGAATATTTATTTAGGCTCCCTCTGAAAGAATGGGCCTCTAATATTCAAATAAACACCTCAGGCTTGAAAACATGTTTGGTAACTTTAAAGACTTTACATTTAAAAGGCATCTAAAGAACTTGTTCTCTTTGAAGGGACGTAAATATGACTCCAGGAAACATAAGACTAAAGGCACCTAAAGGATATGACTGAAATAAATGCCCTGTGTCTCAAAGCTTCTCAGCAGGAAGAGACAGAAAAGCAGAACACATGCTGCACAGCCTCTTCCCCAAAACAAGCAAAAGAAGATAGCCAAAGAAATGTAGCATTATAAAAAAAAAAAACCAACAAACTATTGTCTAAATCTCATGTATGCAATACAAGATGTTTCTGTATTTCATGTATGATCACAACAGCTGTAGGTCACACAGCTAAGTTAACATTTGAGGCTTGCTGTACACATCTGTGAACTTCACAGAAAACCCCAGTCAGGTCTCACTTGGCTACATTCGCTGAGGTATGTCCTGAAGTGAAATGAAGATATTGGAACAAATTTCCATGGCAGGTAATGCTATAGTGTTTCTATTCAAAAAACCTTGGTTTTTTTTCCTATTGAAGGACATACCTCAAGAACTGCAGGTATATAGCTGGCTAGGTCAGGCTATTCTTTTCAAGACCTCTCACTCATTTTGATATAGCCCCTGTAAGTAAGGAAGGAGGGTAAAGCAGATAACGTGGACAAAAGGAGCAAAGAGAAAGAGGAAAGCGGATAAAGAGGACAAAAGGAGCAAAGGGGAAAGAGGCAGAGAGAGAAAAGATAACTACATCAGTAACTGCTGCTGTTGTCTGTACTGTTGACAGCATGGATGCACCTATTCCATTTCATGTGAAAGGAAAAAGGTTAGTTACATCAGATACACAGTGCTCGCATGTTCAGAATTGTTCACAGGATTGGTTACAACTAAGGGGCATTGTAAAAAGCTGTTCTTTGCTCCTCACTGCCTTTAAAAATTTATGTGCCACCTCCTACCCTCTGTGAACGCAAGGTTAATTTTACACCTTCCCTGGTACAGCACGCAGCAGTGACTGCCTGCTGCTACCGAGTAGCCATCAACCAGGCTACATCTGCTGGAGCGAGCATACCTAGGAACCACTCCTCCAGCAGGGTGTTGGCAGGAGACTCGTGGCAGGGACATACGCACATCAGCAACAGACACGTTTTGTTTATTTATTCTCCCCGGGGAGAGAAGACACTTCACTCTAGCACAGGAAGCAGTGTGATGAACCTGTCTCCTTATCAACAAATACAGAGTATTAAATCAGGCATGCAGTGCATCCCTAAACAATCAACAAAAAAGAATGTGTTACTTTAAAGAGTACCTCCTGTCTTTTTCTTTCTTCCTGGCTGATTGCTTCTGTTAATCCATTCTTCTTTACCTAAGGAAAAAAAAAATTAAATTTTCCACATCTTTTGTAGAAAAATACAATTTAAGAAAAAAAAGCAAAACACCACAGAATTATCAAAACATTGGACTAAGAATTCAGCTAAAGAATCTGCCCACTTCAGAAAGACAGTGATGAACCAGCAGAAATAAAAAAAAAGTCGATAACGCCTGGCATTTGATTTATCGAAAGAACTAAATAATTTCATTAAAAACTATCCAGGACACACACAGAGAACTATTGCAGCAAAAGCATGCACAGTTGAATCGTGGTCACCCTGCACAACCTCCCTGGCTTTTACACACACACACACAAGCATGAAAACTGCTTACTCCTTTTCAGTTAGATTTCTTGACTGACACACGTACATCAGGTTCGTTTTGCGAGTTGGCCTGAAAAATCTTAGTGTCTTCATTTGTTAAACACACCTAAATGCCTAGACAAAATACCTAGACAGGTAGTTTGTTGGCCAAAAAATTATTCTGGATGTGCTCTAGCTTTACCCTAAACAGACATGGCAAAGTCTTGAGTAAATACTCCTGTATTTCTATCCGCAACCCTATGATGATGTCTCTCCCCACTCTGCACCCTACAGCCAAATCAGCCAAGACAACTTTGCCCCAGCTCTCCATACACAACCATCATGAACTCCAGCCATAGCCACATGTTCCACAGTCTGAAGCCACATGCTCAGCTACCAAATTCTACACCAGAGACCCCTGAGTTTATTCTTTCCTGGTGCAAATTGCATGCATTATGTCATTTAACAGGAGAACATTAAAAATACCAGAAAGTGAAGCACCAAGGAGGGACTGACTTTATGCGTTTCCTACAGGAGTGTTAAACACAGGACCTCAAATCAGCAGGGTCACCCGCGTATGGCACGCTGGACCTGGGAAGGGGAAAGAGGCCACCGCACAGCACCACACGTGACAGATACTGTTCCCTTCGCGGAGCAGCAGTAAGTCACAGGACGTGAGACCTAACAGATGCACTTCCATCCTCCCATTTCCCTTTCAGTCTTCTCCAAAAGCTCCTAATGTACTATCATCCACAGCGTTCTCTTCTTACTCCACTCGTTCCCTGGAATTTTAGAGGATATATTATTCCTCATTTTATTCCTGCATACTAGGCACCACAAACCTGGATAGCAGGCTCAAGAGTAAAGACGGCACAACACTTGAGTAGTGCCGCACTTCGATTTGCATGCACACTGAAGTATATACACACATGTATATACTTATAAAAATAACATAAATATTCCAGTGTTTGAGCAATTGTTCTTTTGAACACAAGTTACAGATTCCTATGTCACCACAAGCACACACGTCTGAATACAAGCAAGAACTAACTAAATGCCTTTCTATTAAAGTACCTTTCAATCAACAACCTGAAAGCTTTAGAGCACTCACTAGGAAGTACAATGTCACTTTTTTCTGATGCAGTGGAGGACTTTTCTAAAAATATGCTGAAATACAGGAAATACCTATGAACATATCCAAAAGATTTCAATGCTTCCTGTTAATACAGCAACTGCAAATTTCCAGTGAGGTCAATGCAGCAACTGCTATATTCATGTTCAAAAAACTGTAGCTGTGTTTCATGATCACTATTTTGTCATATATGGGTGTGTACAGACAAAGTACACATATAAATTCATCACATAAGCAAATGGCTCAACCTTACATTCTTAATCAACAGCAACACTTCCAAAGAGAAAGAGGCCCAAATATAGTGAAAGAAAATTCAATTCCTATTTGTTGAGATGTCCAAAATGTTTTAGCTGAAAGAGCCTAAAAATCACATTTGTGATACTATGCAAACAACAACTTAATATAAGCTAAGAACATAACCAGAAAGAATGGAAAATGCCCAACACTACAGCTACCGATGTTGTCTTACTGTCACACTGGACTGCTTTTTTCCAGCAATTCACCATGGAGACAAGGAGGAAAGGATGAAAGAACGACAGGTTAACTCTGTGGTTATGTGCAAGAAGTTCCTCCAAAATAAGGAAGTGCTGCAGGGGGGGAATGCACCAGAAATATTTCTTTGAGAAATATAGTAAGTGGCTGCACCATAAACCAAATTGAACATTTTGATACTGGGAGAGAAATGAGAGCTAATGCAGAGATTATCCCTGAAGATCCTTGACAGTAAAACCAAGTAGTTTTTGTTTGATGACACAGAGAAGAGGCAGTTCTGGAAAGGTGTGAGTGGCTCAGTAAAGCAACTTGCAGCAGCTTTTTAAATAAATGAGAAAAATCACAGCTGCACTTGTCCCAAACCAGAGAAAGAGATGATCAGAAAAATGAAACACAAGATGACCAAAGCTTGGAAAGAATTTTGGGTTAGAGAGACAGCAGTTCAGAGAACATGCAAAATCTTGATGCAGTGCTACGTAAATACATTGCACCTACTGGGCATGAAATGGAGAACTTCATGCTAAAACACCCATTTAATATTAAATTCTTCAATAATTATGAGCATTACCTATGCTATGGGACATTTGTTTCCAGTGCTAGATCTCAAGAATATTTGTAAGAATCACAGCAGCACTGACAGTACTAATGAAAATGAACATGCATCACGTTCTCCAGGCTGGACAGTAAGGACCTGGAAAAACAGACATTTAAGTTCAAAGTCCGCCAGTTAGATGCAGCGGTCAAACTCTGCAACAGGTTGCCCAGGGAGGTGGTGAGGTGTCCACCTGTGGAGATATTAAAAACCTGACTGGACACAGTCCTGGACAACTTGCTCTAACTGACCTTCCTCAAGCAAGGGGGTTGGACAAGATGATTTCAAGAGGCCCCTTCCAACTTAACCGATGCTGTGATTCCTTGCATGCACAACAATACACATTGTCATTATCCACACCAACTGAATGCTGCACTTGTTGGAAAGTAAATACATTTAATATAGAGCCCAAGTTAATATCAGTGCCTATGATCTGCTGGAAATCCTTCAAAATTATCGGAAGATACTTTTGGAATATATTTTGGAAATATTGGTTATTCTCCCTAAATTCAACTTTTAAATTAACAGGTGAAGGTTGGAAGGAACAGAGATGGTAGATAAGCTACCTCTTTACCTAGTCATCCGCTTAGCTACTGCTAGCTGTCTAATCTGTAACAGGAATCTAAAGAGAGAGAGGGTTCAAGAGAGGAATTTGAAAGGAACTGGATTTAAATAGCACCCTATTTCAGAGTCTTTAATGTTCTCCAAAAAGCTCAGTCTTAGTTTCACATGTGTGCGTACGCTGCAGGAAGACAGAAACGCCCTTTTTTTATCATCATCATAAAGGATTTGACAACTCCATATACGAAGGTTTCACTACCCCCCTCACTTAGAAAGTCTGGTCAGAACTGCATCAGCTGTCAAGCCTGTATGGCCAAAGAAACATCCTGCAGAAAGAGTGGATTCATCCTGCTGCCTCCCCTGTATTTCCTAGCACAGTCACTGCTAACAAATACCATAAACATATTATTCTCCTTCCTTCCTAATGTATGTGGAAACCCAATACTTTAACATTTTCCAGCTGACTTCCTGTTACAGTTCCACACTCACTTTTTAATACACATTGACAGCATGTAATTTTTCCAGAGAGTTATAAACACAGACACTCCGAGATTCAGATTCCCATAGTTGGTTTTCACAGTGCACTACCTTTTCCCATATACTCCCCACTTCCAACCTTGTAAATCAAGCAAAGACATTGAACAAGTTTGCTGTGCTAGAAATCGTAAAGAACAAGTTGGTTTATGTAACTGTAAGCATGGCACGGGAATGGTTCTTTTACTGAGATGATTTTTACACTATTTTGGTCCCACAACAAATTAGTGTTTTTGAAAATTATTATTATTATGGAATAGCATTCCTTCCAAAATACCTCAGCTGTTGAACATTTAACTGCTAGTTTGCCTAGAAGGCAGAAAAAACCCAAATTGACTTCATTATAAACAAATTTTTTTGCAACATTAAGCAAATTAACTACAAGTAACGTACTTGATTTGTTGAAAGAAAATTTAAAGCAAATCTTTTCAAAACCACAATGTCTTGCCTTCTTTATAATTATTGAATTAGAGGGATTCATATTTCAATACCTTAAACTGCAAAAGGTCTTCAACACCTGTAAGACAGCTATTCTAAGCAGACAATCTAAATAGCCTTAGAAGATCTTGTTGAGGCTTAATAACTAATTTATATAGGATATACACAGCCAATGGCCCCAGCTGTCAAGTATTCTAGGTCATCATGTCATGTATAATAATCATTTCCTTTGCCACACATAGAGATGAGGTTCCACAACATTCTACAAGTTACATAAACACAAACCAAAAAAACCCAAACCCTTCATTTTAGGGGTATTCATCCAGAAGCCACAGAAATTATCAAAGGATAAAATGAACCACAGAAACACAAAATTTTTACAGTTTCTTTAGTCTCAAAATCATGCATACTAGGAAAGCCTGTAGAAATATCAACTAGTATCATTAACTTGCCAGCTTATTAGCAGGGATGCTAGCAAGATTACAGTACTGATTAAAATAGGTGAATTCTACTTTGTTTAACGATGCTACCAAGAAAAAGCCACTGCACATGCTTCATAGACTGTGCTAAGGATAGCAGAATACCACCATCTGAATACTTGGCTTTTTAAAAATGGTTTCCATTAAATATATGCAGTCAAATCAACTTAAAAGTTGGCTTGCAGCAATTTAGAACAATTCAGCAGAAACTTGTTTGTAATTAACCGAAGCTTTTCTTTAGTATAATTCACCCTTTTAGTGAATTCACACAAACACTTTTTTTTTTTTTTTAAACGAATCAGTAAAGTTGTGTCTTTGCCAAATACAGGACCCTAAAATGAACTTTCTCAATTGCATCGCTTTTTATGTAAAACAAAGACCAGTAATTGATCAGGACTTCCATGTCGTTCTTAAGAAATAAAAAACAAAGTTTAGCAAAAAACAAAACAGGAATAAATCTTATTTAAGGTTTGGTCCACACCACTCCCATTTATTGAAAGGAAGTACAAAGCACAGATTTCACTCTGAGTTACATGCTGTTAGGAATTAAACCTATCTTTTCAGGCTTTCTGACAGTGCCTCGTTCAGAACAGCCAGACACAGTACCATGCATTAGCGTAAACCATAACTCTTCTACAAACCTGCATCAGTATGGCAGCCAACAGCCTGTGCAGGCAAGGCCTAAGCAGCCATCTTCAGCGACTGAGGGAGGTACAAAGTCAGGGTCTTAAATTCAATGTGCAAACAGGAGAGGCATGCTTGATTTTCTTTGTCCAGCATAGTTTAAAAAGAAAAAAAATAATAGAAATGTATCTTAAAGCCTACAAACACTTGCGCTATAAAAAGGAAGATGTCAGGTAACCGGGGAAACTGATTCTGGCAGGAGCATCAGTCTATACCTACTAAAATTGAGCGAGAAAACACGGTTTATCCTTTCTTTAAGCTGTTGAAGTTACCTGACATAAAACCTAAACAAAAGCTAAATTGAGACCTCTGGATTTGGATTAGTAACATCTGATAGTTGCAAACTTGTTGATGTAAAAAAAAAAAAAAAAAAAAGAAATCAGAGACACCTTATATTTTGGAAGGGAAATGAAAACAAACTTCAGCCAAAAACTCCAGTAGCAAGTAAAAACACTTGCTTCAATATATTCTTAGATACTCTGTCTTTGTCTGGCTATACAATGATCAAATACTCACAACAGACAGCTGACTCCATGTTGATCTCAGGGGCTTATAGTGAAAAACAATCTTCTCATCCGATCTCTGCTCTCGGGGCTCAGACTCTTCATCAGAATCTATGTCCAGAGCTTTTTCTTTATAGTTCTGATATAATACTGCGTTTTCTATAAAACAACAACAGTATGTCATTAATTGCTAGAATGTTAGCTTAGTTGCTTTCATTAAAATTTTAAGTAACATTTAAACAATGAAAGAAACCAAAATGTCAATGTGCTGTTCACAAACTCCATCAGACAAAGATAGTATCTTATTTAGGATGGACAATGGTGCAGTACAGTAACAATGGATCACTGTACCACTACCAAAAAGATCCACACTGACTGAATTAAAGAACAGATGTGTCCTTTGTCAAGAAAAAACAGAAAACAACTTTTTCTTCCTTGGTTTGTTGCACAATGTTTCATAATTAGCCAGCAATTTAAAAACTGAACAAGCGTGTCAGTAGAGCAGAGTCACTAATCTGGAGGTCTAGCTATTTTAATCTACAAGACCATTACAAGTCCACTATCCATGCCAACTTCTATTGTCAGCTTTAAATACTGTCTTCGTACTTCGCTAAGAGAAGGAAATGATCCAAATTTCAGAAATTTGAGGTCAGAACTATTCCAAATAGAAATTTCAACGCTTGCTTGAATAAGCATGAGGCCTATGAACCTTAAGACAAAATACACTCATCATATGTTTCAGTACTGCCAGTATTAACTCAGTAGTATCAGTGGCAAAGAAACACAGGTGTGGAGCATGCCCTTTCCATACCCCAACCTCCTTGACCACACACCCTCTTCAAAAGCAGACAGAAAAGGACAGAGAAATTCAAGACCAGAATAACCTACAGACGGATTAAGCTGTTAAGAAAGCACGCTCTACAAGGTACTTTAGAGATGGGCCAGGCTTTGGACAATATCCAATCTTCCCCTACAAGGGAAAGGGGAAAGAAGTCAAAGGTCTGGCTGCTCCACGCACAGCTGCAACTCCTGAGGTCTTAAGCTGGGCGGGTCCATTCCACCTGCTTGGACCACACAGCCCTGGCCTTTTGTATTTGTTCTTTGCAACATGTCTATACAGTTTATACACTTTTAAGACAGGAAATTGTGTATAGCAACTGAATTCGGAGAGGCATTACAGAGAAAGTTATTAGTTGGGATCAGTCCAAGACAGAAGGGAGCCATTGGAAAAGAATCTAGAAAACGTCATCAGAAGATAGTGTGAGAAAAGATGAAAATAAGAGTTAGATGGGGGGTGATGCAAATAGAACAAAGTGGAAAGTTTTGAAAATAGAAAGGAAGGTAATACAGCAGCTGAGATGACCTTAAGGAGGCATTAAGCAGAGAAAAGCCAAGTGAGTAGCAGTTGTTATAATGAAACTTCCATGGACTCATAGCCAGGAAAGAATTTTTTTCTTGTTGAAATATTGGGAAAAGCAGCAAACTTGGCAAAGCCCAGAATTAATGAGTAGAATAAAAAAGCAGATACATGGACAGTGTTTTTCTGACTCTTAAACTTGAAGCCTAGGTAGCAAGAAAAGAAAAGGATTACAAAGTCAAGGAGTTCACCCCATCACCCTTGCCTCATGAGGAAAAGAGACAAATAGCTGCATGAACCATGAACTCAGAGAATAACAACTCAGGCGTCTGCTGCAAGTGATGACCCCAAACCCGTAAACCCGTAAGCTGATCCACAGAAGCTACGTCTTGCACCTGGGAAGAGTCAGAGGGAATAGGCAGGAAGGCAGTCCCAACTGGAAGAACAAGACTCATCTATGTAATTCTACAGAACTGTTGGGGCTGACACAGACACATCAATCAGTTCATCTTTTAGGAGGGACAGGAGTTTAAGTAGAAAAGAAGCCCTTCAAACAAAAACCCATTTTTACCCTGCCATTCTATATTCTTCAAAATATTCCCTGAAGTACGTCTAGTGCCAAAATTACGGTTCCATATTTTAGTCAGTTTACTGAAAAACAACGTACTTAGTCTTTGACTATGAATGAAAGAAGTGTGCAAAATGATCCTGAAGTTCATTTCTCTTGTGATTGAGCATATTTATCAAATCTGTACAGAAAACGGCTTACCTTCCCCATCAAACGTCCCTTGTCCTTTCAGCATTTTCTTCTGATAATTTTAACAGGAAAGAGATATATACACATTAAAAGAAGAATGCAAAATAACCAACAGTAACAAGAACTTCTGTTTTATTTGATACTTAGGCACCAAATTAACAGGCCCTAATCTATAAACCTCTGACGTTGGACAAGTATTCATGAAAACAATTGTTTCATCACAGAAAGTGAAAAGCTACTCTAGTTTTCCGCCTCTCGTGTATTGTTTATACATATTTGTCCCAAATGGTTCATTTTTCCTATGTTTCAAAAGCATAGTATACTAGCTCTACAAGAGTTCAGTGAACTTGCAACTCATTCCACTGTCACTGGGCTTTTCTACAAGGATATAAGGCTGTCTCTTTCCACACACTCTGCAAAGAACAACCACATTAAGTATTTTGTAAACTAACGTTTTGAGACCAAAACAAACCTTTGAAATAAAACAGCTGTTTTGGTGCAACAAGTCATATGGTCTAAGAAGTCTATTTAAAGAAAATGCTACTAGCAAAAAGAGTTTCGTGTGTAAAGACAGGACAATGTCATATCCTCCTATTTCAAACATAACTTACTGTTAAAGTCTATTACCAAACCCAAACCAAAACAAACGACCTCCTTACTCAGTCGTAGTTCACAATTCGATCGATTACTGTTTCACCACTTGTAGCATTTTCACAAAAGCTTCCATAACCATAATTTTTAGTTTGGCTGAAAATTGTTACAAAGCTGATAATTATTTTAATAGCTACAGCATTAGCCCTTAGCCTGGAGTACTTTATTACACAATTCCAAACACTCTGCAGAAATCTATATCCCATATATTTTTTAAAAAGTAACAAATTATATTTAAAAAGATGGAAATACAAGATCACAATATGTTCAAGTAAAAGAGTATTTTCAGTAAGTGTTTATAATTTGATGTTAATACATTAACATTCAATATAAATCTACTACTCCTAAGGGATTACAACCAAGAATTAAAAACAAGTATTCCGCTTTTACTTGCGGGCATTAAAATTAAGCTACAAAAAGATACCTGAAGTGGTCTCCATCAATTTAAAAATCACACTCCGATTTTTAAAAATACTTTAAAAGTAATGTCTCAGGTAGGAGTAAGGGAGGAGTTCATTTTCTGTCAGTCTGTCTACTCTAGCAAGCAGATTTTATTAAGTCAATGTCTCTTTTTTCCCTGTTTACTACTTTCTGGGAAACGGGTTTTAAAACATCAGTTTGATTGTGATGTGCTGGGGAATCCAGCAGCAAATGCAAGCATGAGGCTGCCATCAACGCATTTTTGAGCTGCCCAGATTTCAAAAGAATCGTGTCCCTGAAGCCTCCGCCACTTTACTTTGAAAACACCACTTGTATGTCATCTGTGAGACTCATCATGAAAAGTTTTGTGGTAGCAAAAAGCAAACTGAAAAAAACCCCAGAATTTATGGAAAGCAGAGATTGCCAGTCACGCTCCTGTGTAGCCTACACCATTCAAATCAACGTGTCACCGATCAGCACAACTTACCTTTATCCTCCCCAGACTCGAAAATTTCTCTTTATCTTCAACAACTGCTTTAAGTATGGGCTGGGACATTCTGTTTTTTTTCTTAAAATTACTAGAGCTGTCAAAGTCCACGCCGCTCACCACCGCTCTGCGGTAGGACGTCGACCTCAGGCCGCGCCTCAGGGTCCCTGGGCTGTCCAGGTCGCCCTCGGCCTCTTCCTCAGCATCGGCCACCAAAGGCACGCTGAGGCTCTCCACCATGCTGCGGACCTTCAGCACCCTCTTGCTCGTCTCCGCATTCTGGCTGTTGGCTTTGCTCGTCACCTTTATTTCGGAAGCCAAACTCTTGGGAATGATCTGTTGCGTGCCCACTTTGAGAGCGGCGGGGCTGTGGGTGCTCAGGACCACGGGCTGCTGCTCCACGGGCTGCTCCTGAGGGGACGCCGGCCTCTGAGGAGTCACGCCTTGCTCGGGGGACACCGCCTGGGAAACCACGGGGGGCCCCAGCGGCATTTTTTCTGGTATTTTGGAAACCCGGCTGCATGGCGAGGGCAGCGCTGCCGCGTTGCTGTTACTGGAGGAAGGTGCGTTTCCAGTAGGTGAGGGCTGAGGGCCGGCTGTGAAAACAATCCGCTCTCGCTGCGGTGCGAGCGCCGACTGACTGGAAATCCTCAGGGGATGGCCCAGCTGGCTTCCTGGTGAGGTAATGGTGCCGTTGGCAGTAAAACCGACAGAACTGTTCGAAACCAGAGCGAGCACCTCGGAGGACCGCTCAGGAGAGACCGCTTCACAGGCTGGAGGCCGCACGTTCCCGTTGGACACCGATCCCATGCTGGAACTGAAAAACGAGGGGCCCGCCCGGAGCGCTCCGCTGCCCGTGCAGGTGCTGACGGTGCCGGCAGGCTGAGTCACGGTGAAGGTGCACCTGTCCTCCACGGGAAAGTCGGTGAAAAGCACCCCGTTGGGGCTCTGGTACGACTGGGGCCGGGGTTTGCTCCAGGCGCGGGGCTGCGGCCGGGGGGTCGACCTCCTCTTCCAGCGCGGCGCCGCCTTGTCGTTGGAGAGATCCGCCTCGCCCTCCCCATCCATCGCCCGCTCCTCGGGGCCGCCGCGACCTCAGGGCGGCGGCAGCACCTCCTGCCCGGCGCCGCTCCCCGCCGCCGCCCGCTCCCTGCAGTTCGGCAAAGGGGAAGCAAGCGGCACCGCTCGTCAGGCCGCGGCAGCCTCACCGGCGCGGCGGGCAGCCCCGCTTCCCCAGGCGGCGGGCGCCGGGCCAGCGCGGGCCGGGCCGGGCCGGGCCGCGGGGGAGGGGAGAGGCAGCAACACCCCCGGCTCGCACCCACCCCGCGCTTCCCGCCGGCGGGCGGAGGCTGCCGCTGGGCGCTGCTCCCACCTGCGAGGCGCCCGCGCTGGGCCGCCCGGCCCCGGCGGCGGGGTGCGGAGGGCCCGTTCCCGGCGGCGGTCCCACCCGCAGCGCCTCACCTCATCGCAGCGCCCCCCGGGGGCGGGGGGGGGACGGCCGCCTGCCCGCCCCACCTGCGGCTCGGCTGAGGCGGAGGGCGGCGCGCGGCCCTTTCGCAGCCTTCCACCGGCCCCTCCGGCCGGGGCCACCGCGGTGCTGCGCCGGGCTGCCCCGCCACGGCCCGGCCCCGCCGCCGGGCCCCTCCCCTGCCCTCCGCCCCCGCGGGCCAGCGCCGGGCCGCGCAGGTAGCGGGCGCGGCAGGAGGGGCCGGGCTCCCGCCAGAGGAGCTGGTCTCCTCCCGGCCTCAGCGAAACGTAACCCAGGCAAAGCGCCGCAGTATGGGCTGCCGGGGGCCAGCTGTGGTGGATGGAGAAGCAGACCAGCCTCCCGGTGCTGAGGGCTTTTTCCAACCCGTGCCGGGCTTCTCCCTGGAGGAACGCACAAGTACTCTCCGCACAGGGAAAATGTTTGATTTTATACTCCGCACGCGCCCATGACAGGAGTCGCGTGCGGCGACGCCGTCCCCCTGTACCGCCCCGGCCGTGCCAGCCCGGGCGGAGGCTCGCGCAGGCCCCCCTGCCCGTACACCTGCTCGTTAGCAGGCACAGCCTTGGACGTGGCCGCTGAATGGCTTACTGTCTGCTAAAGAAGTGCTGGGTGAAAGCTGGGAAAAGGAGCACCTTTTTGGTAAGAAAATAGGACATTGGTGGGAATTCTGACAAATTACATCACCCTGAAAAACCTGTGTCTGTAAAAATGTTGAAACTTAACTGTGACTTTGGTACATCACATAACTTAAACTTAGATAAAAGGAGAACAGTATAGGTTTTAAAAAGCAAAACAAAACGCACGCTTCTCGTTTTTGCGCCGGTGCCTGCGCCGGGTGCTGCCCTGCCCTCGCCCCAGTGGGGTGCGAGCTCTGCCCGGCCCCTGCACCCAGCCAAGGCCGCCGCTGCCTACACCACAGGTCCCTGCACTGCCAGGAGGGGAGAGCCTCGGCAGCAGGGTCCCTGAAATAAGTAACACAGACACTTCTTCTGTTCTATTACATTTAATAATAATTACATCTTGCCCTTTCTTCACTATCTGCTTCTCCACAATTAAAATTTGTCCCCACTTGCGTTGGAAAAAAATAACGATCCCTGTATTTTAAAAGCCATCTTGTCACAGTATGTGGAACATTTAGCATGAGTAATTATTTAGCTCCACTATTAAATGTTATATTGGATATGAACGTAAAATATAATTTAGAATGCTTTCCTAGTGTTGAATCGCAAAACTGAATTATTTGTCAGGCTTCCCTCAAATGCATGGAAGATCAAATCCAGGTGTGATTTCTGTTCCTGTGTAATGCATAGGTAATGAACAGAAATACCTCGAATACTTGAAGATGCTCGAGCCCAGGCCCTGCCTTCTCAGCCAGGGACACTGCAATCCAGAGGTTTGGAGATGGGACGATAAGGCGAAGGACATGCGCCGCATACCTATTCCTGTTAATCTTGGCCTTCACTCTCAAGCTTTCTGCCACCCAAATTAGTGGTGAAACATTCAGGTCATTTACATCTAAGTGACCTTCAGGAAATGTCTAAGTAGCTGGGAGCAGCGAAAGCTTTGTTAGGCTGAACATGTTTCCTCACACCTGGCTGAGAGGGCACTTTGCTTGCATTACCTGCAAGATGCAAACTCAATTTCTCCACAGATTTTAAATGAAAAAGAGTAATACAAGAAGCCTTGATGTGGAGACTGGGCCTGCAACACAGACCAGCAATACAATATGGCAATACAATACAACCCAATGGCAATACAATGGCAATACAATACAACCCACTGTGGGTTTGTAGGAGAGAGTTTTGGGGGTGCGGAGCTGGCGCTGCGCTACGCATCTGTGACACAGGCGGTTCCTGAATGAGCGACGAGAGCTCTGTCCTCTGGGTAGGAAAAGCACACAGATTCAGAAAACTGTTCAAGTCGCTATGGTTGGCAGGAGCAAGGGGGGTGGTTCATTTCTCTGAGAGTATGTTTAACCAAAAAACCCCATAGGGTTTCTATTTGGCAGATGCCAAATCTTGAAGTGATACTTAGGAAATCTGAAAGCTGAGGGGATGATCATGTTTGTTACAAGAAAGGAATTTAATTAGAAAAGGAGAGAACTGTAACAAAGAGAGGGGCTATGGTCAGACTTGATGGCAAACGGTATTGCTAAGGCTGTCTAACCGACCCTCCCCTAAACACACGCCTGAGTACGGAATCGGAGGAGAAAGGCCCAGGGGTAGCCTCACACCGGCTATAATTCGCTCTGGTGCATCAACACATGCCTAGCTTCGAGAGTGCAAATTTTCCAACTCAAGTTCAACAAAATAAGTTGCTTATTTAAAGATGGGCACCCGCTTAGGCTCCTGGCTAAGCTTGAAGGGAGAAAGGCCAGAAAAAAAATTGTTAGATTTTTAATTGTTCTCTCCAGACTTGCAAGAGACCATATATCGCTGGATCAGAAAAAAACAGAGTAGATTAAAAGTGCTCTGTTATCTTTCTGGAGATACTAAAAAATATTATTTATACCAAGCCTGTTTAGTAGGTAGTAAACAATCAGAAAAAATATAGAAGAGAACAGCCAACCACGTGTACGTGCACATAAACTTCAGATGTATTAATTCTTCTGCCAGAAGAATCCAGGAAAAACAAAAATCTTACTAAGAATAAAATTAAGCAAAGCACAATGAAATTAAAATTGACAAATTTGCATGTCTCACAAATGAGACAAAACTTCAAATTGCCACACCAACTTCAAACAGCCAAAGCACACAAGGAAAAGCCACAGGCATAACCTAAAATGCTAGTTCAGTTGTCACTTAGGATTTCACAGCCTTATGCATTAATTATAAAGAAAATTCACACACAGGATTATTTCTAAAATTATCTCTCAACTTTCCACATGAAATTGCCAAGGAATTGGATATAGTTGCAGCATATTACTTAACTCGTAAATCCCAATTATTAATAACTGAGGTAATCAGCTTTTACAAGATTATTCTCTTACACATACTTATTAACTATGATGCAATTACAAGAATAATTTTTGTTTCTGAACAGCCACCTCAGTGTTCGATTTCATACAGAGTAAAAAAGAAATAAAATCCTTACAATAAAATTGCCATCATAAGAAAAGTAAAATCAACTATATAATTTAAGAGAAGAAAGAAATTTAAACATAGTTATTAACACCTCATACAAAGCAAGGTCTCAGTATAAAATCACTGAGGTAGTTTTCTAAAAGTGAAAAAACTTGAAATGAACTAAGTACCGGCATGGGAGGGCCCGTTACAGACAAAGCACAGTTGCTTGCCAAGTGTAAAACCTGAAACACTGCACACCCCGTGATGCAGAGGGAAGAAATCTGCCTGTAAAGCTTTTGGCCATGTCTTCACAGCAATCGGGTTAATCCAGTTAGTGACCTTGAGCATTTACTAGTGAAAATTTTAAGTCAATCCACCATTTCCTAGCTAGTACAAAAAAGCTAGTGTTACGAATTTGCACCAAACCTGAAAGCATTTCTATACCTGCTTGCCACTAAACGTTCCTTGATATCCAGAAGACTATGTTTATCATAACCAGTATGAGACAGATAGAGATAGAAGACATGCACAGATATTTTCAGTGGTGAATGTGGTTATTCCCTGAAAATCTACCACGGAAAATGGAGGATTATTCATCTTTTCCCCACATCCAAATCAAGAGCATACTTCTCCTCTCTGTGAAATCAAAGAGAGAAAGCATTAGTGAGGCTCTGGCTTTATTTGTGAATTAAATGCCTGTGCTTCGCAGTCCCAAATGCAGTGCTCATTGTATGCATCCTGTAAGATAATTTTTAATAGATGGCAGTGTACACTCTACATATTTCAGGTATATTAAATACACCATTTTCTTCTCTCCAACTCAGTACAGTAGAATTTTATCTTGTCACTTAGATATAAATAAGAGTCTCTCTCAAGATAACAAGCCAACAAGTAATAGTAGGATTAAACCTTTGGAAACATTACAGGTTTTAATATATACCTTTTTGTAAGACCTTAATGTAAAAACCAAATTAAAATGTTCATGAAGTAACTTACAGGAGATGTGTAAAAGTTCAGAGTTGGGACTGTGCCTTCTGCCAAACAACAGAAGAGGAAGAAAAATACTTGGACACTTTGTATGTTCAATTTCAAAAACTTTAATGTCCTTCTTTGCTGTTACTTTTTATTTTCCAAAAAAGTTTATATCTACAATACTTTCACTAGTAAAACTCCCATGGACATCAATGTAGATAATTAGGTCCAGCAGGATTAGGCCTGTCTATTGTTAAAGTAGGTAATTTTTGTAAAAGGTTAGTAAACTTTCCAAAAGTAACACCTATTTCTAATGTTTGTTCAGCGAATGTGTAATGAATCTGAATTTTAAAGGAGAATTGTGAAACTGAAAACTGGGTCCCTTCATCTTCAGTTTATTTATCTACATTGGTTTTCCAGTTTTAGGATTCCATTTACATGTTTGAAATTCTGAAAGTGAATTTCATCTCAGTAATTCTAAGAACATCGTTTCTATAGGAGAACAGTTAAGGAAAACTCTCTGGGAAATGTACATATAAACTCTTTTAACTGATTACTATAGTTCATAAGATATTGCTATTTAAACAGTTTAGCAGGAAGATAAGGTACTTCAAACATTTTCTAACAAAAGAATTGAAGCATTGCTTGCCGTATCTGAAGACTTTTGTGGTTGCTATTAGAAACTAAAGAAAGCTTGGGAGCCTGCAAAAACACGTCGTTGCAGTGAAAGGATGCTATTTTCTATGTCTCCTCTTTCTTTATTCTTTCTTTGTCTGCATGTTGCACAGAAAATGCCTGAACAAGTGACAGGAGGAAGCGAGCATCATTACTGCGGGTATGTCTCCAAAGAGCTGCTTCTTATTCTTTAAATTTGGGGGGGGTGTTGATTTTTTTTCTTTTTTTTTTAAGGAATGAACATTCTGCTCATACAGAAATTAAAAAAAAATCTGGAGAACCACTATGTTTTTGATCTGCTTCCTTAATGAGAGAGAATAATTTATGGGTTTGATTCACCACTGTCATTCTTTGCAGTCAGAGCAGGAGAGTCACTTATTCTGCGGCCCCTTTCAGGCTGTGACTATCCAGCCTTCTCTGTGCCACTGGACTTGGCCAGTCCGCCCTGCAGTTTCAACTGAGACGTGGTTCCACTTGCCCACTGCTGATTGCTGAACGTACGTACCTGGTAACTCCACAGGACCACTCTGAACTCAGTGCTACAGCCTCTACAGATGGGGTAGCTGTTGTAAACGGAGGCTGAGATTTTCAAACCTGAATCTCTCAGGTTAGACACTAAAGCTCTATTTAATGGCTTACCCAAATTGGGCTGATTTTCAGAAATGCTGAACCTGGTTTACTTTCAAACAACTGGGCAACTCATTAACCCATAGTTATGCACCAGATTTCCCCTTTGCTGCATTAAAATGCTGGAATTTTATGAATGCCATAGCAACAGAATCAGAAAATGAGGAAATCTGGAGTGTGAGGCATGGAAGCTTATATCTGTTTTTCTCTGATGAGCTGAAACTCCAAAGTGTGCCTTTCCTCCTTAAATTCAAGTTTCCCATTTGTACTCTCCACATTCAGATTCCACACTTCACTTAGCTTCTTGGCTGAAGTTCCTTCAGTGGAAACTATGCATCAACGCATGCATAACGGGTGAGATCCTGGTTCTGTGAAAAGCTGTGGGAGTTTTATTATTGACTTCAACAAGACCATGATTTTGGCTGCAATAGGACTAATTGGACCTGAATAACTGTGAGTTTAATAGAATTCCCCAATCTACTTAGTGCGAGGTCATTCTCACATTTCACCAGTCCTTCTACATGGGAGTGTACTATGCACAATATATTGTCCAAATAATGCACAAGAAGTCTTTCCATAATAACTTTTTTTTGGTCAATAGCAGTATGTGTGAGATTGTTCTGTTCCTAAACATTTTGAAAAATTGGCACTTCTTTTATTATCTTTCCTCTTCAAGCTATTAGAAGTGTTCCTAATGCAACTCTGAACCCACTAATTAGCTCAAATACATTTTAATCAGTGGGATTTAGTCTGTTGTTGTGTGTGCCAGAATTCAGCTATATGGTTTCTCTAAGCTCGAGTTTTCTAAAGTTGTCTCCTTTCCAGTCAGATTCATGCTCTTATTTTCTAGCAGTCACTTAAGTGTTCTTCTCATTTGGAAAGACTTTATATTGTATTATCTAAGTCCTTTTTTCATCCTTCACCTTGACTGTGACTTATTTCCTAACCTACCATAGAGAACTTGGAAGTTCATTTGTATCTCTGCTTCTCAAAAGATCCTTAAGAATGAAAAGACACATCCCAGACTGAACCTTGCATTTTCTCATCCCCTACACCACCATTTTCAGAACTGATTCTCTTTCTTCTTCAGACAATAAGCCCTTCTGAAATAATATTCATCATTCACTTCTCTCAAATAACTTCATGTTAATTAAGATAGGAGACTATTAATAGTGAACACAATTAGATACGCAATGCACAAGAACCTGTATAGCTCTACCAAAATAATTCTCATACTTAAATTATACATGTTTTTATGTGTGTATATGTATATATATATGCATCTATAAAACAAGTACACAAAACCCCAAAGCACATCTCAGCACTTAGATGCAGCACAAGCATTAACTAAGCAAATCAAGCATCTCTTAAAAGTACTTGTGTTAGTACCTGGTCAGCTGGAGTGCTGTCACTGCACTTTGCTCTGCTGGTAAGGACCATTCTCCCCAGCTTATCGTCAAGTCATGAAGACATAAATGACAGGCCCATGACCAGCCAGCAGTCATTACATAAAGGATTGGTCAGGGAGTCATACGCTTCAGCCCCACATCTGCTACATCACTGCTGCAACGGGAAACACAGAACTGGCAACACCAGAGCTTTCTATAGCTTAGTATCTCTCCTGTATACAGGAGACCTCCAGCTGTCGTTTCAGATCTCCTTTCCAATGGCCTATGCTCGGTGCAGATTGGTAAAAGGAATTGCAGAGAATCTGGGTTTATTTTCAAACACAACTTCGCTAGCACTACATCTCCCATTGTGACAGATACTAGGAAGTACTTCCTGCTGCAGCAGCAAAGCACAGGTGAACGTCTCAACAGACTGAGATGACAACGTGCTTGCAGAGGTCTCAGTACCACGAAGTGTTACAGAAGCACAATTTACGAAGCACATTTATTGCATGGTACTTCTGGCAACTGGAATTCTAGAACCGATATGTGCAGTCATGAGGAAGACAAAAAGGAAAGGGGGTATGTAAAACAGAATATTGCAGGAAAAAAATGAAAGACAGAAAGACCTTCAGCTGAAACAACAGCAAGTTAGAAGCAGAGCGAGAAGTCTGAGAATTCAGACTTCTAACACTTCTAACAAGACTAAAAAGAGAGAGAGAAGATGGGGGTAGAGACACTTACTGAGCCGAGAAGAGCAGAATCCCAAAAGAGAACTCTGGATTCAAAAGGAAGGAAAAAAGTGAAGTGCACGGACAAAGTGCCGTTTTGCCAAAGGCCTCTGTCTGAAGGAGAACAGCTAGCGCACTCTGCCTAAGCAGTAAATTTGGCTGAGATTATTAATTTTATCTGTGTAACAAGTCCCCTTAGACAAAACATTTTTATTGCTTTTCAGTTGGTTTCAAAATTAGTCAGAGACTAATTTTATCCCTTAAATCAAACTGAAGGTGATCAAGACCTTGAAAAAGGCATTCTTCCAGAGAGGCAATACTGGACCCAAAATAAGCAGAAACCTTGCCCAGCATAGCTGCTGTGGAGAATAAGCTGTTTTATAAATGTGAATAAAGAGTTTAAATACTTTTCAAGTTACTCTGAAAAAACTTAGCACGAGAGTCATGCGAACTTATTTATTCCAGCAGGTCAGCTGGCCAGCGTGCATAAGTGTGGGCCTAATGAAGAGCAGACTGCTCGGGCAGTTTCAAGTCCACATACTTTACCTAGTTGGGAAGAGCTTTAATAGGCAAGAGCCCTTCTCAAAGGACGAGGACTTACTCAGCAGAGTTCCACTGACTTTGTAAAGGCCTTACAAGTACCTGAAACTGGAAACGAACATGGCACTCACTTGATGGCCGTGGAAACAAAACACGAGCTGCCCTGAATGCGCTGGGACACCACCTCGAACGTTTTCATGATCCATTAAGCTGAGCAGCACCTCTTAGCAGTGTTGGTTTTCAGCCGGCTTTAGGGAGCTGAAATCAGTCATCGGAGCTAGTACACGGTCTGAGACTTCTCAGTGGTTTTCCAGTATAGATGACAACACTCTGTGGTCTTCTGAATGATTAGAAGGAGCTCTGTGGATTGTGGTTCCTGTTACAATACTGCTCATATTTGTACATGGTCTGTCTTACTGTGCCTTGGGTTTTTATTTGTACAAGATGGTATTAAGTATTTTGTATGGAGGTTTTTTTTGTGTTGAATTTTGCTCCTCTGGGGTATAGAAGAGAAAAAGGTTAAGAGTGGATTAAGGTACACACACATACGGCAAGAATATTTCTTCGCAGCTCTCAGAACATTTTGCCTGTCTTCTTCCTAGCGAGCTCTGTGCTGTTAAATACACGTCTGGATTCATGTGTGGTGTCAAAGTTCTTATGTTTCATTCACAGTTTTATTCAAAGTTTCTCAGGAGATGAAAGACAAATAAAGTTGCTGAAAATATTTTAAAATGCAGTCTGAAAGCAAGAGAAAAAAATTTTAACCTTTGTGTCATGACTTGGAAAACCTATAAAGAACACTGCAAGCAGCAGTTTGACTATGATACTGTAAAGTGCTTCCTGTTCTTGTTTCTGCATGTTCTTTCTCTCTTAAAAAATTAGACAAATAAGAAAAGAGATACTAAATTGCTGGCATCCTCTGTCCTACAGTACTGAATTAAGCTGGTACTTATCAGGCCAACATTTAGAACGACCCCACTGCAGTGTCAGTGTGTTCACTGGCTGAACGGGAGGTTACTGAAGCAATGGATAACATTCCTAGGCAATGTTATGATGTGGTTTATGTTCTTGTTTTTTTCAGTGATAAAAGCCAGACCTAGAAGGAAACAGAGAACATGTTTTTCTCGCTAAGACAAAAGAGAAGAACATGTGTTACAATCCAGTTTACTTAGCTTGATACCTACTTGCTCTGTATCATAATTAATCAATTCTTCAAGCAGCAAAATAACCAAACTAAATGATCTTAGTCATCTCACTTTGAGTTATATAGGCTCTTTGATAAAAGCAATTATTTTTAAGACCTGGCTCAGATACAAATGCTTGCAAGAGGTGAACTCTCATGTGCTGAATGGGAGAGAATGTTCACTTTTGTCAAGTGAGATGTTTTTCCGTCCAGATACTTTCTATGGATTTTACTGTACACTAGTTTGCGTATGCCTTTATGGACTCTTGTGACTTGGCAACAACTGTACAGTAAAGCTCACAGGAAAGGAATTTGGTCTTACATTACAGTCTGAGCCATGGCACAATCCACATCTCTTGAATTGCGCAACTAATAATTCTTTATGATCCGTTCAGTTAAGCCTGTCCAAACGCCTTTGTAAATACTCCTAAATGAGTTTACTGATTTAGAATTAATTTTTAAGCTCAATTTATACATGCCAGGTTTAAACAGATTTAAGTGCATCCAATGGGGATACAGTAAAAATTATAGTTCACCGTATACAACTGGGATGTGGAGGGGAGTCCTGCAGTAGCTTCAACACTGAATTTAGGCCATCTAGAGAAAGAGCAAAGTGCAAATGAACTATCATCCACTATAAACAGTATGACAGCTTTTTTTTTAACTTCATTTTTTTAGTGGGATAAAAATAAATAACTTCTTAGAGGAACTAATGATCCGAAGAAAAATTAAAACACTAAATAAATGTATGAAAGTTTTCTGCAGAACATAAAGACATGCATATGCCTTAATGAAACAGACACACGATCCTTCCTCTTGTACCCTGATTCTCTTTTCTTTGCTGTTGATGTTTAACTTTGTTTCTGTTAATGATAACATTCACTGCAGTACCTCAGAGCATGAGGAGGCCGATTCTGAAATAGCCGTCTTTTGCATTATTATAAGCCCTCAGCACCAAAAAGTCACAGGAACTGGGAATACTCAGGTCCTATCTGAAGACAAGGCAGAAACATTTGACCACAATACTAATCATTGCTGTGCAGGTTATTTACCACTGCCCCGTATCATGAATGCTCCAGTCACCGGCAGCAGGCACCTGGCTCCTGCCGAGGGCAGGATCCAGATGCGCTCTGTAAGAGACCTTTGGCGAACGTCAGCCGTATTCATGATAGCTGCATCAATAGTCCATGGCAACGTACAGGGAAAAAGTCTACATGGCCCTTTCTAACTTGGCCACCTTGGTAATGATAAGCAAAATCTTTTGCAAGGAGTTTGAAATAAATCGTTTTCTGCCATCCGTGAGCTGGGTGGATCACTTAGATGACAGTTTAGTCAAGGCATCAGAAGGCTCTTCACTTGTTTTAATAGGCTTTGCAATGGAGTCTTTTTGCACAGTATCAGTCAGAATAGCCTGCTAGGTGTCAAGCTACAACTAATCAGTAATTTAAAGTTTAAAAAGCCATTGCCAAACCTCCTGAGAATTCCAAGAGAAATATTTAAGCCAGAAGTAAGAGACATTAGAAAGGACAGCCAGCTGCAGATGTTCTTATCCTTGTGAGTGAAAACCTAGAAATACTTGAAATACTCCAGATAGTTATGACTGGCCAGCAAACTCCACAGCAAATATATGTCTTTGTTTTAAGTAAACCATTAGCAGAACAGTCCAATCACAATGATAAAAACCACACTGATATTCTTGGACTAAACTACTTAACTGTAACTGGCCATCCAAAACTAAAGCTACAAAAATTGAGACGCTTCCAATAGGGGAAAAAACATCAAGAGAAAGCTTCTATGACACAAAAGTTTGGCAAGCTGATCTTTGAAACACAGGAGATTTATTAGAAGTACATTGTATTACAACAAAAGAGGTCTGCTCTAAAATTTAAGTATAAAAATAGCCTTTCTCACAGAGTCCTACTTTGAGTGAAAGATTTATTTAAATTACAATATAATTAGAAGCCTTTCTTTGCCCTTTGCACAGTCAAATTCTGATTCTTAATTACCCAAATGATTTAAGTCATGGTTGTGATTTCAGAAAGAAAACTATTTTAACAACAGTCCATACCTGTTTTAATAAACTCCTTGCATTATTGCACCTGGAGGGATTTTAAGTACAAATAGATTTGGCATTATATACACTGTTTGGATTTTGAACCAAACAGTTTTGTGGGGGAAAAAAAAAATAAAAAAGAGTTTCTCAGTTCTCCTCTTTCTTATGTCACCATATACACAGTTCAAACACAGCAGGGAAATCAAATCTTCAGTTTAAAAATCTGCATTTATTATGTGAAGTTCTATACAAATAGGAAATTGATAGGGAAAAGGAGAAGGTAATGATAAGGAAAACTTTTCTTTCTAGTTTCATGCATCTTAATGCTGCAAGGCCTTGCTTTTATAAATCCCATACAAATATTTTTTCCCACCATGTTTCAATTAATTGCACAGTCTTCAAAAAAAATTAGAGCAACAGATTGCAGCTATTCTGCTCCTTACACTAGATGATGTCTGTTTAAAAAGATCAGCCTGAACTATCTCAAATCTTATCATTCACTTTTTTTCCATAAAGTACAACTCTAGGGTTTTTTTCCCTTGGAGGAAAGCACAATAAAAATATGGCCTTAATCCATTAAAAACATTAAATCAGATTTTTAAATTGTGAGCCTTTGGCTCCATCCTTGTAACGGGAATCTCATTCATGTGATAATACATGCCTCTGAGATCTTGTTGGCAGCCCTCACCATGCTTAAGAGAGGCCAGCAGGAGCCAAGGGACACGGTAAATTCCCTATCCTTATTCTATCAGTGTGTAATGGAAACATGGCCACAGTCCATACCGCAGGCACTATACACTGGCATTCATCACGGAAACAGGGAAGAGGGATGCATTATTTTGGGATGAACATTTAAACACTGCTTCTATTCTACATACTTCCGTTCATGAATTATTTGGGCATTTTAGACACATTATTAAATATATACGTTTATATGTATAAATGCACACATTTTTTTCCCTAGATCTGTTCTCCTTCCATCCACAGTCACCAAATGCATCCACAGCTGCCTGGCTTTCCTGGACTTGCTTTCACATGACGGTCTTTCTGCTCAGAAATAGCGGAGACCCGGGCTCAGAGAAAGGTACGCAGACAGGAACAGGGACAAGGACAGGAGCCACTACACGGCTCCTGACACTGACACAAATGCACCCAAAGCTGAAAGGGCAGACCAAATGGCCACATCCCGTTCACCAAGGATGGGGCCGCTGGAGAAGCTGTAAGCGAGTTGTACAGAAAGGATTCGAGCAGCCCTTGGCAGGGCTATAAAAGCATGTGAAAAGTCCCCTGTCGAATGATACAGCAGTCCCAAAGGGAAATATAGCTGAAAGGGGAGCTCCGGCTTTTTGCCCATTCAGCTCTTGATTTCTTTACTCAGACTGTTAAGAGAGGTACAAAACAATGCCAAGCATGTTGCTTAGCAAGTTAAAGTTAAAGCAAGTTCTCTTCTTCTTTTAGCGTGTTTATTTTCATTAGTCTTGTCCTGTATGTATTCATATACTCACAGATACCTTTCTTAAAAAAATAGTTAGCTTAGAAATCACTCTGAAATCACTCTGTCATAGATTATTTTCTCAATCCAGCATTGCTAGTACCTGCCAGAAGAGTACTCTACATGCCTTGCATACTTCCAAACCTGCTGGATAGAGCAGCTGAGGTTAAGGATATTTAATAGACTATCAGTATGTATGTACAGCACATGTTTGTTTGAGGAAATACAAATATTCACAGCTGACTTGTCACTGACAAAGAGTCGGAGGTCTCTTTATCAAGAAGGGTACTATTTTCCATTGTCTTGATCCCTCCCAAAGGGAACAGATATTTCTCTCATTTATGCAGAGGGAGGACAGGCAAATAATGAATCCAAAAATGGGTTGCTCCTTCCCGAAGCTCCTAGTAACCAGAGGTGATGCCAGGATGGTAGGGCTGTCTATTTCTAAAACACACAGAGCTGTGCCCAGGACCAAAGAACAAGATAGCAAATGGAAGGCAGCCACTGCACACACATAAAAGCTCTTGTCAGGGCAAAAGAAAAGCTCAGCATGGTTTTAGTTCTGTATTTAAAAAATACAGTATGAAAAGCTCTTCACAAAGCTAAACAGAGGCAGCTGAGCTAGCAGTTATAATAGACCCACATTAACAAGCAAGGAAGCAGGCAACTTCTGAATCCATTAAGAGAAAGATTTAAAGATTTTTTTTTTTTTTTTTAAAAAAAGATCCACTTTCTCCACTGGGCTGTACACCATCATTTCACTTACACATGCTTCACATTTTGTCCATTCTTGTTTTCTTTGGAGAAGAAGAAGTGAAAAGACTGTTCTGAAAAAACAGAATGGAACAGAACAGATTTAAATGTGCATTTGTGATAAACACTATTAAAAATTGTTCACTTAATAAAGAGTAAAATTAGTAAAGGAGTCCTTTTAAAAAAATAGTAACATGTAAAGTAGGGATAGTTGCTATGATTCTTAAAACAACTTAGGAATTATTTCATACATTTCAACACCTATTAAAAGTAAGACAAAAAGCACAAGTGTCCTGCCTTAGAGATTAATTTCTTTTATAAAGCCACTGCTCAGCAAACACTGTGTTCTTACGGGGAAAAGGAAGTAGATGGAACAAAATATGACCGGAGTGAGAATGTCCGAGACATGGAAAAACAAGTGAAGAACAGGCAGTTCCAAATTCTGTATTCACAGGCCAAAAACCCAGTCAGTGAAAATGAATACATGACTTAATCATTTTAATAAATAAGGCCTCTGTTTTGATTTCCATGGTTTGAGAGAAAGTTTCTGTCAGGCTTCTTCATTTGCCTTCTGCCACGCCTAGCTGCAGCACTGGACTTCGGCAGGGCAGCAGGGACAAGGTCCGTCAGCAGCTACAAGGAATCATTGTGGTCCATCACCTCCCCAGTGCAGCTGCCACGTGGCTCCCGCTGTTGTGTGTAACGTGGGCCTCGCGGTGGTCCCAGAGCCGCGCAGTGTTGTCCCCAGTCTACAAGAGGTGCTGTTCATGCATCAATCAAATCTACGTCGCGTTTAGAGCAAGCCTCCTGAGTCCCATCCAGGACCTGAGCTAGAATACCAGACTTTTTTCCAGGAACCATTAAGATACCGATGTCCTCTTACCTGCTTTCTGCTGGTGGACGATGGCTCACCAGTCTCCAAGCAAAGATGTAACTGAACACAGCCAACAGTACTTTTCACTGGGGGGATGTGGCAAGCCGTACACCACGCCTGCTCAGCAGAGAGCTGGTTTGTTCTGTAAACATGTGGATGGACAGCAGGAGAGCTGAGCACAGGCTAATAGACCTGGTATCTCCTTCACCTCATGGAAAAATTAGCGGGTGCAGAAAGGCTTATGAAACTACATCAGAAATCACAAGGATTAACTTCAGAGAATGGTTTCACCATTGCCCTTTCCTTGCTAGAAAGGAAAAAGGGAAAAGATTCTCTCCTTTGCTCCAGGACATTCACTCGCCCAGTGTCCAGCCAGCAGCACCCGTCCCTCGTCAGCACCCAACTCGTTACTGCCTAACCATACACAACTCCAGTTTAGTTTTTATGTACAAAGAAATTACAGGCTTATACTTAGCTGGCTGCTCAAGGATCAGTTGTGCTGTATGCTACGGTAGTAGACATTATAGCATCTGTGACATAAATATCCAAAGGCTGATAAATCCTTTGTTTCTTCTGCATTCAAATTCTCATGTTAGATAAAGAACTAAAGAAGTTAATGAGTTACATTCCTAGACTGATAAGCTTGTTTCCAACTAACCTTTACAAGTCTCCAGCTGAAAATGTGGTATGACTAAAACTTTGAAGGTGGAAAAACTGTGGAAGTGTTTGACCTTAGCTATTGCTTCACCTAGTAGCAACAGCAGAAGTAGATTCACTCTCTGTTCACCTTATTTTAGTCCAAAAAAAAGAGCCTAGCAGCAGTAGAAATGTGAAAAGCGAATGAAGAAAAAGCTAGATTTCCCTGTCCTTGAGGAGATAAAATTCAGCAAAAAAAGTTACCCTGCTTTACTACTGGATTATAAATGGATGAACCTTTCTCCCCAAGCCTCCCTTGAAACTTAAGACTCATTCCTAATAGCATTTTTCATCTACTTCCAAAAACTGCCTAAGCTGAATTCACGGAGGTTTTTCCACAACTGACTGATCTCACCTGGAGACAGATGATAAAGTACAAGATTAAAGGTACAGGAAAACTTGAGAGAAATGTACTGCTTTTCTTTGCCAGTCTGTTAGAGAAGCATAATCCCCATCTTTCTTATTCACAGCTCCCAACTATTATAGTCTGATGTAAACCTAGAAGAGGCTGAGCCTGAGCCGAGGTAGGTCACCCTCTTGTGAGGCTTTCCCAGAGACGGGTTTCCATACAAGGGCCGATCCGTCTGTGCCACTCTCCAGGCTGGTTTGGCTGAATGCTGTGAGGGTCCATGTTTTGCAGTAAATAAGCAAAAGTCCTCAAGATAGCACCCAGGCAAACCTGCATCTGATGCCAGTGGGCAACACAGGCGAAGTGCCAGGATATGGTGCATTCTACTGTATGCAAGATGACCTACACAATTGCTTTTACAAAAGGAAGACAACTTTTATCCTTTTATATTATGCAAAATATGTATTAGGTGCAGAACTGTCTAAAATTGTCATCATTAGCCTAACTTTGTTCCCATTAGGTGAGTGGCAAGATTTGTATCCTTGTCTGAGAATCCAGCTAAGCCAGCAATCTGAGTTTTTGAGAAAATCCTCTCCTAAAAACGCACAGTATTACAAAATTCATCCACATAGCAACTTACCCAGTACACATTTCTATTCACTTCTCTCCATAGGGTGAGGTTCTAAATCTATCAATGCAATTAATGCACAGATCACACAATCATGCATTTATGCTTTCTTACCTCTCCCTTTCCCTCGCACATATAAAAGAAAAAGCAGATGCTTAAAGAAAACAGTTATGGATTAAGTTTTGTTCTCATTTACATCCACACAAGTTCCCTGTGTTCTTTTCAAATCTGCATACAGCTCAGCAGAAAGACTTCATCAGAGTCCAAAAACCACATTCTTAATCAGGCTAAATTACTGCTAGCCCAATCCCATTTAAATTCTGCCCACATAAAATAGAGCTGCAGCTAAGACATCTAGTGTGATAATCGCTGTTGGACATTAATTAATAGTTATTTTCATTTGCAGATCAGAATAATATATACGTGTTAGCTTGCCAGTCATGTTACTCCAGAATTAATGCTAGATATCTGAGGGAGAAAAATGCAAGCAACGCTTTAAACAGTGATTGATATGCAGTTACAAGCATTCATCCAACCAGCAATTAAACCACTTGCAAAAATTGGTTTGTAAGAGATAAACTAGTTTAAACAGAACCAATGAGCAACACATGTATTATTTGCAAATGTATCAACTGACCCTGAGCTCCAGATGCTGTTTTTTCTCACATTGCCTTTGACTCCTGAGATGCCTCCACTGCACACTGTCCTTATCTATTACAGCCTTCCATCTTGCATTCCTGCCCGATATTCTCTGGGTTAATGCCTACCACTGAGCAGACATGAAGGAACGGTCTTTTTTCTGATCTTCACTTTGCATACTGCAGCAATTATCAACCATTCACTACTTGTTCTGGTGCCCTGTTACTGACTCTTCTCGAAAAACGTACACAGGCAAACCCTCATACAGAATCTATGGCGCCTTCAGATTTCTCCTTCAGCAAAATTCAGTGTTTGGTTCCAGGACATTTCTGCTTGCTCCGTTTGCTATGGCTGCTGCAAAGAGCAGCGATCCTTCGCAGAGTGCTTTAAATATAAGCATTGTAAAGTGACAGTTATACTTACAGATTAGGGTATCTTTAATACAAGAATTTAAGGAGCAAACAAATGAAAGACAATTTACATGAATCACTGGAGAACAGTACCCTGAGATTTACGTTTCAGACTCCACGTAAGGCATAATTCCTTTGGTATTCACTGCAGTATTTTAGCTGTGATGAACACATCTGGCATTAATAAGAAACATAACATACTTTAACAAGAGTCCCACTGCTGTCAATTGCAACTCATGAAAGTAAATAGAAAACAGTTACTTGTAAAACCACTCAATCATAAAGAGAGTATTCAGGAGTCTGTAACAGAGAAATCTGCACAGTTTATCACTGTAGTTCTAGTTTATAGGAACTCTAAGGCAAAGGTAGATAAACCTCCTGCCTGGCGTTAGCTGGTAAGTGTTGATCCACCTGTATGGATCGTGGCACATCACACACGCGCGCAGAGTATCAGGCGCGTCAGTGGAACAGCCACGGGAAGCCGGTTGCTCAGCCAGTGCCGTGGGCTTGCACTGTGGGCAGAGCTTACTGGGCCATCATTTGCCCAGCACCAGCTTGAACTATTGGTCAGGTTCAGCTCAGCAAAGGACACTGACTGCTGCATGAAGGATGTCTGTTCCAGCGAGAATGGCTGAAGGGCTGTTTAAAATGCAGTGCGCATTAGCTATTGGCGGAACTAAGTGTGGGACAGCCAACCACCAGACTATTCCTGCCTGTTCCAGAAACAACAGCTCTGGGAGCAAAGTCTGTGAATTGTATTTTTCTGCCTACACAGAACCATGTACGTAGAATGGAATTTGTGTCTGTAAATACATACATACACACATGTATGTGTGTGTATATATATGTAGACATCTTTACCCAGGCAATTTGATGAGGGTAACATTACTACAAAAGAGGTTATAAATATCTAATCAAGTAAAAAAAAAAGTAGTGTCTGACTTACATTACAGTCATATATCATGAGTGATCCATATGATCAAAATTATTTTGCAAAAAACCCATAGGCAGAAAGATCTGATTATAAATATAGCTATATTGTATATGAATACAACTTATTTCAACTTAGTGGAAAGACTTATAGCTTCTCATTGACTTAAACAATTTTTCAGTCCAGCACATAAGTTTATTCCAATCATGCAAATACTTTGCAGAAGTCAAGACTGACTTACTACATGGAGAAAGAAGGGGTTAAATTTGCAAGGAACATTAATTAATGAATGTCCATATGGCTTATTTATACAAATGTATAAACAGATTGATGAATAACACAATATTCTAGCCTAAGGATGAGATGACACTTTCCCTCTCTATTTGTATATGTCAGTATGCAATTATTACGTTAGCTATAATTGGCAAATATGACATGAGAAATTACTGCCTTAATATTACAGGTTAAAAAACAACCCTGCAACAAATGTTCATCCAGCTATTAAGCCTAATACAGACTTCTCATGCCAATTGAATCAATTCACGTATAGACTGGCAAGTTCTTCTGCAAGCACACATGTATTTCTAGATCCACAGTCTTAATCTCTTTCTGTGCCCCTGTTTCCCACGGAGATAAAATAAAGATGAAGAGTATGAGAGAGTGACTGTGACCATTTAATGTTAAAATATGCAGGTTTGTTTTATATGTTATGGATATACACATTTTTTGTTATATAAAACAGCAGACGAAACAGCCATTTGATATGAACTGGAACGACAAAAACAGCAACAGAATTTCAAAACAGCGGTGAGCTTGAGGGAAGGCTTAGAAATGTGTTTGTAAAGAGAATAAAAGAGCCATTAGTAAAAAGGTACAGATGTGAACATTTTAATTGACATACTTGTTTCAAATTGGCAATACTTATCAAAGTGCTGGCATGGAAAAAAATCCCAGAATTTCTTCTCCCCTATAAATTAGCTAACTTCTCTCATTCAGTTGTACATGAGTGTTTGTGGGAAACGCCCTTTACAGCAAATAGGAAGACCAAAATAAAACTGCCAGAATAATGCGGCCTGTCATCTCTTGCCTTCCTGAAGTTTGTCAACAACTGGAAGTGTTTAGCATATATCGATCATTGGAGCATATTAAAACTTTGAATTTTGGGTTATTTACAGACCTTACTCTTTGAAGAGGCAGCTGAGAGACCCTTGCACTTTGAATAAAGCCTCCAGGAGCATATTTAAACAAATCTCTATACCACCCTTCTGAATCCAATATGCTCCAAATCAGGTTGCAAAAAAACATTCTTACTTTTCTTGTGTCTAGAGAGAATTCAACGCAGAGCCAAAGGAGAAATGATTAGAAATATTAAAAAAGGAGAGGAAATAAAAAAGGAAAAAAATCTCAAGAAAGCAGATCCTAGAAATACTGAAGTTTAAAGTCTGAGAGCTGGCAGGCAGCCAAGAAACATACTGAGTGCAGAAGACGACATGGGGATTGCAAGGAATTGGCAGGCAGACGTCATGGGAGATGCCAAATGAGAGCACACAAAGAGAGTGAAATGAGTCAGAACTTATAAAAGGAGATATAAGAAAGAAAACCCAGCACAAGGGGAGAATGAGAAAAAGGAGACATGATCCAGGATTTGCAGATTTAAAATGTTGGACAAAAAAACCCTGAAAAACCTAATTCACCAGATTCAATCTGGTATATGACAGAGAAAGGCAACAACCCGAAGTGATGGGACACACAGTGAAAAGCACTTGCAGAGACTGGGATAAAGCAATAGTCCAGAGAAAGCAATTGAATCAAAGTCCGGAATTCTTTCTGGGCAGGGCAATTTGCAAACTGCAGGTTTCTATTATCGTTTCTCTCTCCTTATCTTCAGTCTTTGCTTATGCAAAGAGCAAGTCAAGGCTGCAGGCTATGTTGCTGAGTGGAGGTGTTGCAAGGGAGGAGACATTTAACAAGAATGCATTCCTTTTATAAAATTCTGTTGGCTTCATTGGAGATTTCAGACAAACGTGCAAGTTTAGACTTCACATTAAAGTTCTGCTGCACGTGACTTTTTCAGCTAGTCACAGCTTTATTTCTGTCTCTACCTGCTTGCCATGATTAAGAAATAAAGCCTTGCCTGCCTAGAAGAAGCAAAGTTCTTGTTTCAAGAGAGTTTTAAATATAAAAGGATTGTGCCACTTGTTTTGCAATCTATGCAGCATCTACTCTTTAGCTCTAACCTCTTACTGCAGCACAGACGTGCTGCCTGCTCCGCTGTTGGGTATGCAGTTCATCTGAAATCTTGAGCAACTTCTAGTCAGCTCATCTTCCATCTTCTAGGCTCTGACCTTTGATCCTCCTGTAAACTGCAGTCATTCGACAAGGATAGCATGCTGAATCTTTACCCTGAATGCTTTATGCAATCTCTTTATTATTTGTGCTTACTTATTTTGATTTACCGTAGTTAATACAGGCAGTTCTAGTCTCAGATCTAGGCAACGCTATGCACAGATGCATATGCACATATACAGCACAAATCTACAAATCAGTTATAATTCCAACAACTTCACTAACTTCTCCCTTCACGCCCATTTTCCCTTTTGATAGAAAGGTATTTTTTTACCATCAACATCTTAAGTACAAGTACGCTTTGAATCATTCTCTAAGAATCAATTAAAGTAGATAAGAGCAAGTGGGTGGGTGTGGAGGAGGGCAGGTGGGCTGGCTCACAGTTTCAAAAACCTCTCATCTTGATGAGCACACAACTCAGGATGACAGAGCAAGAAAAGCAAGACCGAGTAGGTGGGTGTCAGGCTGCTAAAACTTTACAGACCAGGGATAACACCTTAGCACCTGGGAATTGCTAAGGACCAAGCGCAAAGAGTACCTGCGCAATGTGCTCTACTCCAGAGGTAGTACTTGCACTGACTGCTAAATGCTGCAGTCCAAGGCATCTCTGTTAGAGCACAGATGGATTTTAACTAATTGTTGGGTCCAGCACATTTCTTTAGCTGAACCTCAAGGTATGGAGCTAATACTGTTTGTATCCCAAAACTTGGGATATCCAAGTCATCTGCAAATAAAGTAAACATTTGCTGTTCCTTTTCATCTTCTAGCAAGTGGAACACCAGCCATTTGCCTTTGTGCCAACCTGAAGAAAACCCAAGGTGCAAACTCTGAACCAAAGGAGCGGGTTATCACCATCACCCTGCCTTGCAGCTGACTGTCACCTAGGTATTATCTAACACTGCTGGAATTAGCCTGGTTATTAACAGGTCACCGGACAAGATCACCAGACATTGTAACACCTCAGGTAAAACCCTTGACATAGAAAGCCAGAGGCACAAAGCAGAAGAGTCTGCCTTTCAGATGCAGTCCTTTGCTTTGCCCACACTCAAAGGTTTCTCTGCTTTGGAATATTTCATGCAGTATAAAGCTCAGGGAAAATTTCTGCAACCTAATGGCATGAAAGTGTTTGTATCAGCAGAATTACTTTCAACTGAGGAATAAATTCTGTTTGTCAAGGCCCATTTATACCAGTATAATTTCATCCATGTGAAGGAATGGATCACTACAAGAAGAAGAAAAAAATCACCTATCACATTTAACTAATTATGGTGGAACAGAGATGGTTTGTTCAAAGACTGATCTTATTATACAGGATCATTGTTTCCCAACTTGTGTGTAAGAATTTATTCATGAAAATATCTTTTATCTAAAGCTTGCAGGGCTCTGAAAGTCTTTTATTACAGCGTACCAATGTGAAAAATGAGACACAGTCTAAATCTATTGAAAATTGAGACACAGGCACAATCTAAATCAACGCTGTAGAAAAGGTGGCTTGGCTTTGCATGCTACAGAAAACCTGAGAATATTCTGTGAGCGCACTTTTTGCTTTTCTTGCCATTTTAAGTTGCCCCAGGCATGATCTCAGTTCTCTGGCAGCTTCAAATGTCTCTGCAAAGGCTCACCTGAACTACCTTCCACTTAGCTCTTTTTTTCCCCACAGGACCCATGTTTTTAAACAGAGCAGTGATTTAGCACAAATGACAAGCAGTAGTATCTATGGATGAGTCTCATTAGCCTGTTATGAATTTACGGAAGCATCCTTTGATATAGAAACACCAAAATTGTTAACAAAACAAAACACCAGCTGATTTGTATGGTTTTGTTCCTATTGCATACATTGTACAATGCATTTTACAGAACCAAAATCATGAGGTTAAAAGAAGTTCTTTCAAGAACAATTTTATAAATAATTTTGATATTTCAGGAAATGTCACTTTTTTGTGACATTTTGGAGGAGATTTGAAGTGATTTAGATTTTTTACAGTGTTTTAGAATTTCCTTCCGATTGTAGCAAGCTATCCAAAGGGCTATCGTGAGGAATACACAATATTGTTAGATACATGTATTACTCACTGTGCAAAAGAAACAGCCCAGAGATAATTTACCCTTTGGCCACAATCTATTATAACCTTTGAACATATGTACTCTTAGCTAAGATCTCTCCACAGAGAGGGGCACATTAATGTCCTATTTGTAACTGGGTTTTTTTCGCCCCCAATACCCACGGGCAGCTGAAGACAGCCCTCTCCCCATCACGCTCCCGCATCCCCTCGGAGCCAGTCGCTCTGAGCCCGCAGCTGCGCTGGGAGAAGATGGGACCAGGTGAAGATGCCGCAGGCGGGTCCAGCGGAGCACTCCCACCTGCCGGGCACTACCTTCCGTCCCAACAGCGGGGCCACCTCAACTCCTGGCCTTATGGTACACGAAAACGGAGTGGTATTTTAAAATCACTAAAAAATACTTATGCTTTCCACGTCAGGTGAGTGCACAGAGAGCCCGAAACGGGGAGTTCTCCAGCGGCGGTCTGAAACAGGACCTTTCCAGGCTTAAAACTGTTCAAGTGGGGGATCCCCCACGCCCAGCTTCTGGCAGGGTCCAGAACAATTTACCCATTTATGTGCTTTGTTAAGAACTACGTAGGGAAGTATCATGGAACTTGCAGAAAACCCAAACCAAAATGACATCTGTTCCTGCAAGGCTTCCAGTGCAGTACGACAGGCTCGTGAGCGTGAGATGGATTTTGAACATCCAGCACCGAATACTTTAGGGGGGAAGGAAAGCACAGGGCCTTACAGATTAAACCACAGCTTTAGGAATGGCAAAGCGTCAGGGATTTTTATTGCTTTTGGTGAAAATTAAAGGCAGCAAATCTCTTAAAAGAACTAGGAGAAAACTCATGGCAGAATATGGCCTCACATGTTTATCCAGTGCCTTTCCAGAAGTATGGAGCACTTGCCATGTGTAAAAGCAAGCCAACCAGCTATTTTTAAACTCACTTGATTCAACACATATGGGCTGAATTCTGTTAGAAATAATGACCTTCTGATGTAATTATTGAAATTGCCACTAGACAGAGCTGTTCATCTTATTTTTAACCTCAGAAATATTTATAAGCCAGTGATGTGCTAGAAATCCAAGAGGAGTTTGTTTTATAGACTCCTTCAGAAAAATGGCACATGACTGTAACAACTGCATGGCATTTGCAGCCAGGGTGTAGTTTTTGCACCACACTATATATAATCTCGTCACTGGCGCTGAGGGCTGCATCTGCGTCTCATAAATTCTCTAGTCATTCACCAAGAGCTGTATCATTCACCAAGAGTGATAAAGAGATGACAGATGAAAAAAAAAAAATCTGTTTTTTCCTCGATTAAACTATAGTGTATGTGTTGGACTTGAAAATAAGCAAAACATCTGGAGATCTAAAAGCACTGTGACAAGTCCCTGACTGTAGAGTTTACTGTCAAATACATTTTGCCAGAATTTTGGAAAGGCGCAAAAAATGGTAACTCTGAAAAACAGAAAAGTTTTACTTCCAGGTATGCAACATACATTCAGAAAGGCATTAAGTTTGAGTGCCAGCAGACTGGATTCAATGATTAAGACAATGCAAACTTGTTAAATACCTAGTTTGATTGCTAGGTAACGATATGTCTTACTGTGTATGCTTTAGTATCCACATGTCCTACTGCCCATCACAAAGCAGCAGTTCCTCCCACCAAGTAATGCAGAAATTACCCCAGAAATTAAATGCTTGTGACATCCACACAGCTATGCCAGTTTATATCACCCAATTTTCCAGTCTTTTGTGATAAATTGAGGGTAAGGAATTTTGGGAGGAAGCAGAGAGAGAGAGATCAGCATTAGGACTGGTTCTCCTGGACTCACACCCTGATTTGCATTGCAGGCAACCCGGAGCAGGAATTTCTGGAATTTCTGCAGCTGTAGCTACAGCATTGATTTCATCTTGTGATTGTGACTTAAGCAGCTGTGAAGCCACAGCCAGCTCTTGCAGGCCAGCGTTCCTGTGCAGCCCACGTATAGAAGAGGGTTGGTGTACACATTATCAAAAGTTTTAATTCATTTCCGTGCTGGTATCGGGTATGGGGTTTTAGATTCCATTTTAGTGTCAGGCACAGTAAGTGTTTTGGCAGGTAACTGCCTCTCCTAGGCCAGGGACTCTCTCTAAGGACATGTAAAGGCTACAACAGGATTTCAACTGTCTACACATCGCACTTCAGGACCTTAGGTAATGCATTTGTTGCTCAAGAACATACCTGTAAAACCTTTGGCTCTTTCTTCTCACTTACTCAGCTAAATCTTACTTCCACGCTTATTTTCTGTCAGTCCTTGCCTTGGTCCCAGGCCAGCGTTTCCTCCTGTCGAGCTGCGTGCACCTCTGGCCCGGCTGTGCAGCCCACACGGATATACCACTGACATTTCATTTTTCCCCCAAACACCCCCAAGGCACCACTTGCCAATACCGGCAGTCTGGTGACTTAAAAACAGTGATGTAAGACAAACTTGGGGAACAGCAAGTTCTGCAGTGTGAAAACAAGCCTGTGGTGAGAGCTTCACCAGCGCCCGGTGCCACTGTGCCCCTTCTTGGAAGACTGCCTGTAATTGTGTCAGATACACCGCGCTGCTCACACCATGGCAGCCCCTGCCTCTGACATTGTCCGTGTAACTTAGAGGGCTCCTGCCAGCATTAATCACTGCCATTTTGACACTAACTTTGTTTGACAAAGCACAGCAATTAGAGATAGTTTTTTGATTTTTAGGACTCTAAAATATTGCTGTACTTTTAAGCCACAACTGAATATTACATCAAGTAAATTTTTCTGTGAAGCTTTAGTGTAAAATTGTGTGGTTTTTTTGAAAGATACTTTTTACAAGTTTGCAGTTGCACTTGTATTTCAAATACCAGTCAAACCCAGGCTTCTTCCTCATTTATCCTCCTATCATACTAACGTCAAGCTCAACAATAACGAGAGGTGAGATCAAAGAAGATACCCAGTCTGACTCGGAGTTCCTCATTCACCTTGAACAATAAAACAGGCACTGAATACACAGTTTGGTTTTGCTCTGTCATCAGCATTTCTCCCCTCAAACACCACAGAGGCCAAGACACACACGCCCTGTGCCGGTATTGATGGACGCAGGGCAGAGGGATTACAGCGGAGCAGCGTTCGCTGCCAGCAGGGAGGAGCGGGTTAGAGGCAGATGGCAGGTTCCTGCTCTCTGCCCACTCAGGACAGAAAGGCTGAACTCCTTCTGCCCCGGGCAAAGTACAGGGGCACAGCCTAGCTATTAGCATGTTAAATGGGGCTAATTTAGTATTTGCAATTTCCAGCACTAATTATTTCTGTAAAGCTTCTGAACTCTGTGGCATTTCTTGCATCTATTACCTCCTCACTTCTTGCAGAATTTTTAGCTGAAAGCAGTAAGGGACCAGTCATATCCAGGTGGAGATTAAAAAAAAGGAAATTATGATCCCTTTGTCAGTTCCTCTGATGATCTTTGGACATTGGCAAAGGACTAGTCAGATTTTGAAGATGTGTAAGGCAGAAAGAAGTGTCAGCAGGTGTGCAAGAGAAACCCTGCAAGAACAGTACAGACATGGGCACCCCGCCTGTAGGATCAGAAGGCAAAACTGTTGACATGGCCAAATACAGGGGCCTGGGGCATTCTGGATGGACAGACTGAATGAGACAGGATGAGGTACAAAAGAAAATTCGTTCTGCATCACTAGCAGAACTTCAAAAACCTTAGAAAAGGCTTCATAGAGCAATATGAACTTGTTTCTTAATTGATAGCTTTTACTCCCTAGCAAGAATTTGAAGACTAGAAATTAACTCTCTCTTCTGTTCCCTTACTTCCTTTCCCCCAAATTCCAGCAAAACTCTGTGGTATTGACTTGGAGCTTATTCATGTTAAACTCTAATGTGATTCAGAAACTGTGTTTTCATTTCAGCTGGCTTTGGTTCTCATTCTCATATTGCCAAAGCTGGCACAGCCATCATGGTATACAAGCCTTGGGATCTTCTTTGAATACAGGTGATCCAAATGATTTTGCTCCTTTTGCAATTCAAAAATGTGATTTTTTTTTTTTAAAAAGCCTTCAAACACCTACATTTTTAAAGAGATCCATTACTTGTAATGAAATTAGAGGCCAAGGCCAGACCCAGTTCTTTCAAATTAATGGGAGACCTTTCCTGAATGTGGACCATTCTGACCTATTGTCTAGAAACAAGAAGAGGTATAGAGGACCACTGCACATTTACTCTCCTACAAGCCCCTTTTTTAAAAAAAAAAAAAAGAACAACCTCCCCCCACCAAAAAGTCCTGTGAAGATCTATCTGACACGGTTAAGGTCTCTTCTCACTGCTCTGCCCAGGAATTATTAGGCTTCCTGCAGTTTAACTCTGGAATTTGCCATTTCTCCATAAGGAACCCTGGGTCTCCTCTCTGTTGTTTCCTGCCTGGCTTCGACCTTTCCCTGTGTGAATGAATAACTCTGTATATCTCAATCGCCTGTGCAGATGAATACCTTACCGACTGCGAGGAGCTCCGATCTTGTGGGGATGGGAACATAACTATGAGAGGCTGAACAGAGTGAAGTAAAATTCAGCCTTATTCAATCAGAGGGATTATTTCCATTCATTCTGCCTTCTGCCTTGAGTTTTTATCTCTGTTGCCATATTTTTGTGGAGGTTTGTGAAAACAAATTCTAAAACTGCTAATCCTGGTGCCAAAGCCATTTGCACACGTAATCTTTTGAAAAACATACTTAGAAAAATGACCTTGGAATGAAAGTTAGATATTGCAATATGGAAACAATGAGTTTATTTTCTTCATATGTACCCAAGACATCAGATGTTCATAAACTTCAAGGAAAATACAGATTTTGGATATTTTGGCTCTGTGACATTGCCAAAAACGTCAAAACAGCAGGTTGTTTATTATCATCACTTAAAACAATAACTCAGGAGTAAGAAATTAACTTTACGTGGAACATTTCTCTTTTTTTATTTGAAATTAAGCTACTGATCTGTTTTTCAAAATCTGATCAAAGCACAGGGTATAAACAAACATTCCCTCACATGCTAACTAGGGAAGAAATGTTTCTCTTTGTTCTAGCTCGTTCATCCTCTGAGACAGCTCAATGGAACTATGTCAGGAATTTAACATTACCTTGTATGCCCAGAACTTGCTTTCCTGAACTACAGTTCTGCTGCAGGACTTCTGTGAGGACACGAACTCCCAATCCTTGGTTTTCAGTCGCAAGGACACACTATAAAAGTACAAGAGGAGATTAAATCACCAGCAAAATGAAATTATTAAAAATATCTAACTCTCAATTGTAAGCATTATGGTGACAATCTGACTGCAAACAAAAACCTTGCAAGTGGTTTAGAAAGTTACACATTCACCTTCTATTGGGTTACGGTTTTTTTGCATTAAGATTACATGGGTATTCGAGGAAATCTCAGTCACAGCAACAAAATCTCATTTGTAATATAAATATTTATTGTACTATCAAATTCAGTGAAACTCTGCATTTCATACTGGGTCAGGGTTTGCTGACAGTATGATGTAGCAGAAAACAGTGGTAAACAAAAAACTAAATCTCTGATGTCTGTCAGTTAATTGCACAAACAGCCCTTGTGATACAGGATTCAGAAAAACCTGAAGAATGAGAATTTTCCAGCCCCTTATGTGTTTGTGCACATTTGCCAGAGTTAAGGATTAAGCACACTTCTGTGTAGGGGCTGTCCTTAAATTCTGTGCTCTCCTGTCTGCTAAATTATAGGACCAAGGGCCAACCAGTCACTTCTACACTGTAAAACAGTTGGGTAACTCTTAAAGATAAAATGTTAATTTGTGACAATACAAAATTCAATTACAATTGCATCCAACTAACAGCGTCCTGCTTTTCCTCTAGTGTGTGTGCTGCTGCCCTCTGCGTTCTTCTCCCTCCCCAGACATTTTTGTACCTGCCCATCTACCGTGACATCTAGTTGATGACTAAGACCTTAGAGTCATTGAGACCAGATCAGTATTTGATACTCGTAAAGACCAATATGGGAAAGCAGCATCTCTAGATTTTTCCCTAGCCTCTGGCAAGCAATAAAATACAATGTTCACTTTGAACAGCCTCAGCAACTTTGGCTAGGAATTGTTGTCCTTTGACAACTAGTCTTGGGCACTTTGTTCCAAATTTGCCAGCAATCAAGGCTTAATTTAGGCCACTTCTCTTTGGCCATCAGGCTGTAAAGTATCTACCTGTTGGCTTCCTATCATCTATCATTTAGCAGAAGAGAGGATAAAAAGGCTCAGAGAAGATCCAGTTTTCTCACAAAGTCTAAGCATGAAAACAGGGCAATGCACTGAACTTTTCTTACTAATGCCTTGAATCTACCCTAAACAACATTTGAATGCTTTTGAAGAAAACGTAATAAAGCAAACAACAATACATATGTACCTACTCTGAAAGACAGATTTCACTTGAATGGAAAACAAACCATCGGAGGCAGAGTAATGCCATGAGAACAAGCAATTCCTCCTTTTATTGTTTCAGAAGCCGCCTGAAATGGCTCGGTGGCCCAGCTAGATCCCACTCTGCTGCAGTACATCAGAGCATGGCTCATCAGTAGGGCAACAACATTTATACTTAGAGGAAATAAGGGGATTTGATCCTCTTAGGGGATGCAGAAGACATGCTTTCTAGTTTAAAAGCTAGAAGGGAGAAGGCAGTACAATGGGCAACCTATTGGCACCTATCACAGTCCTCCACAGCGTACTTCCACTATCACTTCATAGCAATGGAAGGCCTTGAACACAGCAAAGCTTGTGCTGTTCCCTGGAAAAGGCACAAGAAGAGAAAGTCAGGACTTGTCTACAGGGGGTAGAAAAGGAAAAACTTAGTAAAAGGTAGGAAAGAAGATCAACAAGTAGAGCAGCAGAGGAGAAGGCAGGCCAGCCGCTCGGATCCCCGGACATCCGTGACACTCCTCGCCAGTGGGGTGGCCCAGCGGTGAGACCACTGGAGATCCGCAGCTGCAGCAAGCGGCCACAGTCTTAAAACCTGGGGCTGTGGGACAAGGATTCTTTGTGAATATCCTGTTTTCTGTGGGATGCAGCTTTCATTTCACTGAGACTGGCTTGTGGGACTGCATGCTGCAGCTGGAAGGACACAGCCTGGGATTGATAGCTCCTGAAGGGAAAGCGTCAGCTTTTTTTAAAATGTCTCAACATTATCGAGTAGTGAAGAATCAGGGTGTGATGAAGATATAGCTGATGCGGTGCATGCTCTGGTAGGGCAGCACATACCCCGTGGCTGACATGAGAAAAAATCATAACACAGCAAGGAGGATGCTGCTGCCACGATGGCAGCTATTTCTTCCAGCTTGCAATCTATTTTAGTTGACTTCAGTTCTTGCGCTCAAGTTGAACGTTGATGATATATTTTGCTCTTTATAGATGCATCCGGTGCCGGCACCCCTGTGTGGCCCCTTCTCCTTTCTCAAAAAAACCCAAACAATAAAAAAACCGAGCAAATACGAATAGTGTTACCTCATGACTTTTTGGCCTTGAATAGAAGATCCTTTAACCTGTGGCTGTTATAGTCCTTTGCTTGTGATTCTTGGAAACATTTAGTAGTCCATGAACTGTAAAGTTCTTGTAAAACCAGCCTTAGCTTTTTACTACGCAAACGTGTTTCTTCAGCAAACACAAAATTTCTTGGGCAAGAAATGATATAAATATTGGCTGACAGTGTCATAGCAGCAAAGCTGTGCAGATACTGGCCTGCACTTAGAAGTTTGATGTATCTGTGCTAATAAAAGCAGTATATTGTTCCTTTTTCTGTCCCCAGGCAAGGTGGCATACTTCAGAAGTAATGCTCCATTGCAGTCAGGGAAATTACCTCAGTATTGTTGGACAGGGTAGGAACAGCATTGTGTGCATGCAGCATGTATGGAAGGTAAACTGATTTAATTTTGATGTCGTGATAGTTGATATGATAACGCTCCCTGATACTTGAACATGAAGCTCAAGTCTGAGAAACAGATTTGAGAATATGCTTTCAGTTTTAGGAAAGTGACACCTCCGACTTTAAAAAATAGAAGTTCAAGGAGTTTTGAGTTGATCTTTTCTTCTAGATAGTCGTGATTTTTTAGAGTATATTTTTGCCTATGCCAGAAAAGAGAGAATAAAGCCTTGTCCATCTTTGTGGTTTCAGTCAGTCTTCATTAATACAATAACTTGAAAAACGAAATTAAAATAAATAACCTACTTTGGGGCCCAAAGAGCAAATGCCATGCTTTTCCCATGTGCCGTTATCGCTCCTGATAGCTGTGACACCAAAAAGAGACGCAACTGAGCATTGCCACATCGTCCGCAGTACTGTTTCCAGAGCACAGGGTCCCGAGCAAGGCCTCACTGACACAGACGTATCCAGAGGAGCTGCTGTGATGGCTCCATTCAGCTCAGGCCCCAGTGCCCTAGTCAAGATGCAAGTGCCTGGTTTGAGATTTTACTAGTTTCAGGCAATTTACAATTTAGAACACAGCCTAAAAAATATTTGGTACAGCACAAAAGATCTTTGGATCAAAGTCAAGTTTAGATTAGGAGGAAGCCAATGAAGTGCTCAAGCTCAAAAGGCTGGAAACGTCCTCGCTCTCGAGAGGTTGAAGGGTGGTAGTCTGGTGAAGTCAGCAGTGCTTCGAGAACATCCACCCTCTTTGGCCAAAGCCCCTGGAGATCACTCACCTTCAGGTCAAAGACTGACCCTTCTTGATGCAGAGCTGACAGCAGGGAGGTCGCTGGGCTCAGAGATCGGGGGCACCAGGGGACCCGAGCTGAGCAGAGTTAAACCACAGGTCCGAATCTCACTTCGGTAACTGTTTATGTGTAAAGAAGTTTTATGTGTATCTATTTCTCAATTTCACCACAAAGTGGCACTGCAGCAACTGCCATTCATTTCAGTCAGAGGATGATGAAGAACTTGTGACAACCAGGTTTGGGTTTTTTCCCCTGCTCTAAGTCACCACTAATTACCCTCTGCTCATACAATAATAACCCCTACAGAGGGTTCACTTCGTTAAACTTCCATGAACCATTTAGATGGGAGTTTCCTGCCTCGTTTACATGGCAAAATCATCTTGCAGTGCTTTCTGCTTAGGCCATTTTCCAACTTTTGGCTAATCTGAACTAACAAAAAGCAAAATTATACATTTGCTTTAGCACTAGTTACTGAGCAGGGAAACACAACTCTGGGAGAAAAACAAGAACAGAAAAAGTCCCTCAAAACCTAGTGCACTTTCCTCCTCTGAAGACTTACTGGTTTGGGCCCACTGAAACTCTTGCAAAGATCACCATTGATGTTAGCATCAGATAAAGCTTTATATAATTAGGCTTGCTGTTTTCTAATGGCTAGTACTTAGCATTTGTACTGTATACTAAGGGCAACGCACACTCTTCCTTCAGTCCAACCATCAGAAGTTTTACCCACTTACAAAACAATGTCAAGGACAGGTACAGTATCTGGTTTTTAACTCTCTCTCCCACTCTCTATGCACATGGACATATATATACACCTCCATAAACACACAAACTTACTTAGTGGTTTAGCTCTGTCACTGTTGTTTCTGAACGTGCCACCAGGTTTGACATTTGCTTGCCGGCAGTAGGGAACACCGTCCCGCCCTGCGCTGTGAGGAGGCAGTGCTGCCCCAACGCGCTGGCCAAGGACTGACGCCTGGGAGCTTACCACAAAAGAGGGAAAACCAAACAGACCGTCTCTTCACTTCCTAAGGAAAGGAGGCGCCTAAGCTTATATCCACACCGTACCTGCCAACGTGTGGGTACGGCGGCTCAGGCCTGAAAGCTGTATGGCAATGCTGAGAGGCAGTCAGGGATCACGCCGGCAGCACCGTCAGCAGTGCTGTGGTGATGGAGGTCTGCCGTCTCAGGCACCGCGGCACCACGCTCTGCCGGCCCGCTGCCGTCAGGATGTGCGTATGCGGGGCTACCATGTACGGCCACGCAGACATACCTGAACTAGCGCTGGTAACAGCATAGCTGCGGAAATGCAGAGTTCAAGAAGGGCTCTGTCCTACGGGTACCCACGATAACAAATTTAAAGCTATTTCTATTTTAACTGCACTACTGACATGCTTTATGTCTACTGGCAGTCTAAAACTTTTCCTTCTACCCTTGTGCTGGACCCCCTACATAAAACCCACGGAGCACGGGATTTGGTTATGAAACACTGGTACCAGGGGCTGTGCTGCATTAGGCTCCCTTCTACCAGAACAAGTCCTGTGCTGTGTCCAACTGGCAAACGCCGTCAGCTGGAATCACCCCAAAAGTGAGGGGAAAAAAAGCGATATCTGAAATAGTCAAACCCATCACACCTTTGTCCCTATTCACCTCCAGTTTCAAGGCTATGATCACGCTGTCTTCCTAGAAGAGCTTGCCAGCAATCCCAGATTTATTGGCAGTTTTGAGCTCTCTGGTACCTCCACTGGGAATTTACCCTATTCCAGCTATCCTCATACAGACCAGCCCCCCTGACCTGCATCCAGACACGCTATATTGCCATACCAAGGACTATCTTCTTGGCTTGGCACACCCAGTCTGTTGCATTCCTTACTACCGATAGCTGAAGATACAGCTGGCTCTAGCAGTCCTGCTCCCCAGGCCAGCTAGCAAATATCCTCCCCTACCAGCCTGCAGTTACCTTCTCCCTCTCATCCAAGAACTGGTTTTGGATGATTTGTTGCCACTGAAATGCTGCTGCTCTTAGCAGCTGCCTGCCCCGTCTGTCAGCTGGAGCCAGCCTCGCCTTGCAGTGTGATGCAGTCAGGGCTTGGCTGGGGGACCCCAGCAGCGCAGAAGTCGTGATCCAGTCCTAATTCACTGCAGTCCCTAGAAAATAGCCCCCAGCTGCAGGGGGGGAAAGCAGTGGAGTGAGAACTAAAGGAACTAAAAAGGGAATGGAGAAAAGGGACAGAGAGGAGAAGCCAGATGCTCTCAGGAAAAGTTCCCAATAAAAGGAATAGTTTATATAAAGAAGCAGCCAGAAATATGCCGGGTTTTTCAACGGCATGAGATGGCACACGGGAGAGCTGCAGGGCTTGAAATGCTTCCCAAACAGCACTGCTGTTTGTTTACATCTAGTTATTTTCCGAAAGTCATTGTAAGCATTTGGCAGCCCCCTTGGAGCACCCACTGGAGGGTGAACTTGCACGTGGACCCCAAAGCAGCTGCTCAGCTGCAGCGTGCCCTGTCGGGCAGATACCCCACGCACAGTGCTACACCGAGAGCTGGGCAGCCCCTCCAGCTGATGGAGCGGGAGGGGGAGGAAAGTCACCCAGCATCTTTACTGCAGAGTTCAACGGGGAAGACCAAAGCAAAAGCAAAAGCAAATACTGCCAAGGAAGGCACAGCAAGGACTTCACCTGATAGCCTCATTTCTATACACTTTCCTTTGGGAAAGTTTTCCTTTAATGAATCTTCGAACAATTAGCAGAGTCCAGAGATTTGTAATGTGTTGGATGTGTGAAATCCGTAACTGCCCAAGTGGGTATGAACTTTTCTTTCTCTGGCGGAGAGGGACTACTCACATAGTAATAACACAGCAATATGCGTATGGTACGCTTTTGAGGAGGTAAGAAAGTGCTGTACAGAAGAGGGCCACAGACGCTGTTCAAAGCTTGTTCATTATTGATTTGTAAATAAGTAAGAGAGCGTAATCAGTTTTATGGTATTAATCATCTTATTGTAGTAAAGAATCCATTTTTTCTATGTATGAGTAAAGGGAGTGCAAGCTGGCCCTTGCGACTCAGGACAACACAGAGTCTGAAATAAAATCAAATTGCTTTTGGTGCTCAGGCAAATAACTACTAGCTCACACTCCCTCTTTCTAGAGCTCACAGCTTTAGTAGTTCCTGTTACACCAGCGACAATTTATCCTCAACCAGTCATTTTCTAATTGCATTAAGATTCACGGTTAGAGATACATTATGATGACAGTGTTATGACAAATTGATATAAAATAATTCTGTGAAAATGAAAGCTTATCTCTAAATAAGAAAAAAAAAGCCCACTATTAAAATAAATGCATTAAACGTATGCATTTAAATAAAAAATATTTTCAGATAAATCAGAAAATTTAAAAATTTGAAAAATAAGGCAGGTATGAGAAAAGACTAATATAAGGGCTACAGGCACTATGAAGATCACCTAAAACTGTTGTTAACATAGAATTAATGTGAAAATAGTCATATGAAACAATAATTGCCAGTAAAATCTGAAGGGGCAGGTATTTATACAAAATCTCTACTGGAAAAAATATGCCAATGCAATTTCTAACACTGTCAATAAAAGATAATACAGTGCCTTTCCGAAGTGAAACAGGAATCAAGAGATCTCGTTTAGGTGACTGATCTGTTGATCAGACTATTCTGGTTTGTGAATCACATACCGATTAATCAGTACCAGATACTTCAGTATCTGAAGTATATTCTGAGAAACAAAAAATATGTTCAACAGAGTGGGGAAAAAAAGTCCTTCGACAAGTTCTGAGAAGACAGCACGCAGAAAGACAGTGACGCTTTTGGACTGGTGATCACTTCTCTGTTCAACTTCTGTACAGCACCTCACAAGCTAGCTACCTTGTCCGTTACTGAGTCTTCCTGGATCTCATCTGACACAAATAATAAGAGTAATAAACATTACAGATTAAAATACATTCACTAAGGAAAAGTGCTGTGTCTATATAACTAATATACCTGTTTACTGTCCTCTGAGCTAAAACTATCTGCACTGCAGATAGTTCAGAAATATTACAAAAATTTCTGATTGAGCAATATATAAGAACATGCCTGAACACACTCTAGACCCCTATTACTGAAAATGCTCTAAAATTAGTCTGAGATAGAGAGAATGACAGAACAGAGTTCATCAACAAAAAGCAATATATTTCATGCCGCATCACATTCTTCTAATACTTTAGCTTGCTCAGAAAAATATGAGATCATCTTTTAATTCATCTGGGGTGCAGCATTTTGAAATGACCAAAATGTTCAAAACAGAAGATGCATTGTGTGGGCTCATCCTCCCATGCTGCAGTTAGAATACAGAAACACAAATGGAGTGATCTCATTATGAATGAAATCTAAGTCTGAAACCAAAAGGCCAAATAACCAGTAAAGCAAGAGAGGGAAACAAACTTATTTCTGAGGTTTATCAAGCAAGAGCAAAGTACAACTGCTTATTAAACCTTACTATTTGCTTCTATGATTTAATTATTTCATACACATCTGTGACATACACGACTTCAAAAGTAAGCAACGCATTGCACTGTACACATAACAAATGTGACAAATAGACTCTGTACTGCAGAATGCTTGGAAGGAAAACTTGCCTCCCTTGAGATGAAACCTCCACCAAAAGGCACCCCTCACGCCACTGCCCAGCTGTAAGCATTACCAGGACAGGAATCTGCAGTGTTGACTTCAGGAACAGAAAGACCGATAGAAATCTCTTGTTGAGATTTATCCTGGGCACCATCTTACTGGCTTTTAATGGTTTCCAAGCCGTGGAGTGAAATTCTGCACATACAGCCGAGGTGGGAATCTGTCCCTTGATGTTGCTGCAGGGTACACCCCAACGCCGTAGAGAAACGGGCCTCCTGGTTAGGAGTCCTATGAAATGTTTTCCAATTGAAAACAAAATGCAGTAAGTTTTGACAAACTCTGCTTAGAGAAAAGCTTTGTATGGCAACAACCTGCCTATGGGCCACAAGAGAAACCTTAGCTCTGAACTAATATGTTTTTTTGGGTTTCAGACGCCAGGTGTTATTTTTATACTTTCGCAAACTTGGATGCGATATGGACATGTGTGTCATGTAATTGTGGCCCTGCTTGGGTAATTATTTGAACTAAGTAGTAATTACCACAGAAAAATCAAGTAATCGATGTGCCCGTTAGACCTGTCCTTTGGCAGGCTTTCTGCCGATCCTCTTTTTTCATGTGAAATTCACGGTCTGTGGAGCCAAGCAAATCTTCTGCTCTTTACAAACCTGCATCCTTCCACACTGGCCTTCTTTTTGTTAGAAAAGTGGGGAGATTATGACTCACTGAGGAAAAGGATACACCTTTATAAAGTATCCACACCTATTCAGAAAGCACACACTCACTTTTGAAATATTAAATCAATGGAAATTGCTGTAAACCTAAATGGCGTTATGCCAACTTTTCCTTTTAGATCTAACTAGTTGGCTTCCCATAGCAGATTTTTATATTGCAGTTACATATGAGTATCACCAGCTAAAATGCTAAATGCATTTTAAAACACATAAGACTTGATTTTTCCTACTTTCTGGCAACAAGCCACAGTTCCCATGAAGTGTAAAACTGTAGCAGTACAACATGATAGCAGATTCCTCACAAGCCACCATCTATACTCAATTGTTATTACTTATTATCTTTTTTATGAAAGTGATATCTTTATAATCACATTATCCCAGATTAAATGTTACTCTGCTGGAAAAGATATTTCAATTTTTCTTTAATTTGTATATGCACAATGAACATAGTGGAAAATCTGACTGAAAATAAGTGATTTTTGTTACCTTTAACAAACAAGCCCTCTCAAAATGAATCCCAAATTTACTTTCCAGGTTTTCCTTGAGTCAGAACACATCTGACGCTGCACTTAGGAATTCCTAGCATGTGACAAATACAACAGTAAAATAACATAGTGCAACTACCCTGGCACAAGATTTCCAACAGGGGTCTGACCTCTCAATCTGTCAAGCTAATTAGGAAGATCAGACAACCATTAATACCACAGCCCCCCCGGGATACAGGACGTGTTATTAACACAGTATGACACGGGAGGGTGCAGTGGTGTGAAACTCTAGAGGGTGTCTCTGCACCGAACTCCAGCGAGTGTGAAACCAGCCATACAGCTCCTTCATCACAGGCTGTCAGCTGCACCTCCACTGTCAAATGGGATGCTGTACAGAATTAATTATTCAGAACCAGCAGCCCAAGAAAGGTAGTCATCAACATCCATTCACATTTCATTTATAACTACTAACCTTATCCTCCCAAACAAGGAAGATATGTCCTCTGAAATTCTTGCAATTGGAAGTGGGATAAAAGCTTCAGGAACTGAACATGATCACCCTGGTGCTGGGGAAGGGGAGATGGAAATAGCACCTATGTGCCTTCTCCACCATCAGCTAGTTCTCGCACTGACCTTCCTCAAGGCTAGGTATCCTGCAGGGCAAGCACAGGAAAAGATGATTTCTGTTCCACCTTCTCTTGCCAACCCAGGGGATCACCTCATTAAAACTTAATACAGGCTGTCTCAGATCCATCTGGAGTGGGCTCTTCCATTGCTTGTAACAGAAGTGAAATGGGACCAACACTGAAAGGACAAAAGAAGAGGTGCCAGAGCAAACACATATGTTAATGAATAGTCCCTAGGCCCAAGTGCTACATACTCAGAGGTTTTGAGACTGGAATGGCTGAAAGCTTGACATATTCCATTTACGGGGGCTTTTTGGTGATGATGTAAAGAACAAAGGATGTTGGGGTGATTCTCTTGGGGCACCTCAGGGACAATTCTGCCTGGAACGGTAACTAGGCAGCAGCCAAGATGCTGTCAGATCAACTCGGTAGGAAGAAACTTCCAGGCAATCAGTGCAAGTGCAGGCAGCGGGGACAGAGCCACTGGGAGGTCAGGACAGGATATGAGAAAGTGAAGAGGAGCTTTGGGTGAGCTCTTAGCTGGCATCAAAAGCTGCTGTCATTCAATATGCTTTGAAGCTATTGGTGTTCACTTAGTTTTTAATAGGAACAAGAAAAGCAATATTATTTTTACTTGCTATTGCTTTGTTACACTTGCCGTCTAACTTGATTCATGGTAATCCTTTTACTACAGCCATCTGCCAATTTGCAGTAAATTACTCAGACATGCTGAGCCTCTTTGGTTGCAGTAGAATGTTAATCTGAACCATCTAGGCCTGCTTTTCATCAGTCGGAGCAGTGTGTGCCCTTTCATTGTCACTGCTGAACACATTTCCCAAAATGGACCAAAATGAAGGACCTACTGTACAACGCTTTTCTTTTGATGTATCAAGAATGCTTTATTCTTCCATTCTCAATGATTAAGCAGACCCTGGGATATGCTATTCTGATTTTTTAGCTGTATTTTTAGCTACAACTTATTGTACATTTCTGCAAATAAGCATCCTTTTGCTTTAGTCATTTTCCCCGTATCATTACAAAGCAAGATGGATTTCCAAAGCTTTGAAGACAAAAATGAATAGTGCTCTGGATATTTAAACTCATTTACTCTTCAGGCAGTTAATGAAAGTGCAGATCCACTCCTTAAGTTGCAGCTGTTCAGGGCCTGCTGTGTCTTTGCCTTCTCCCTCATTTGGACAGACAGGTTATGTCTTACATCCCTAGAGAAGTGAGAAAGATTTTTTTGTCATATTTTTGTCATCAGCAGTTGAAGACAGTCGGGAATTGCATGACCCTTCTAAAGAAAACAAAGAGTTTTCTCATGTCAAAACATGGCCAAAAGTTTGCTGCTGATTAAGCAGATGTCTTCCACATGAAGGGGGTCTTCAGAGATGAAGTGGTAAGTGAAGATTGTCTTGTGCAGCAGACGTGCCAAGAACAGGGCTGACATCTGGAGTTGTGCTGTGAGGGGCCAGCTTTGTTCTGTCAGCAAAATTATATTGAAATATATGTCTGCATTCCTGCAGAATCAGAAAGCATGGACAGCTATTATTCAATGATTAGGGCCTTCGGAGCGTATATCCACCTATCTTATTTTAGCTTTCCGATTGACTGTTTTGATATAGGGTGGTGCAAAACAGACTGGCTTCATTTAATCTTCACAGAACATTGAGACTCCATTGAATAAATTCATCCCAGCTAAGTTCCCACCCTGCACAAAGGAAGGCTTTGGGCATGCAAAAGGAGAAAAGCAGCTCTGGCCCAACATGTAAGATAAACTGGATTCATTAGTTATGTCTTTGTGTGTGCTTCTAATGGTGAGTGATTTCTGTTCCAAGCACTATCCAGAGATGCTGTCTGAGACTGGATTAATCCTTAGCAGCCTTCCCCCAGCTTTGGTCAGGAGGTTATATTCACAAAAGCATTTCACTTCCTAATAAAGCCATTGCTAACCCTAAGCAAATCGAACAGAGTAGGCAAGAGTGCCCGAGAGGCTGAGCAGCTTTAATTCATGGGAGGGATTATTGACACATCAAGGTTGTCTAAATGGCTTAGTACGCCCTAATGCCACACAAACCTCCCGCTACTTGGAACACGATGAGACCTACACAGATGCACATTATGGGATTTTCAGTGTTAGAGGGGGAATAAAAGGAAACAGCAAATGCTTTCCAGCTGGCATATTTAAATGCTCTTCATCTTCCTCTGAGACATGTGCAGGTTAATTTCAGCTGATGACAGATCTCTCATCCACATGTTGCTCCAGATAACGTGAAGTCGTTACACTTACCCTGCAATGAACCTAAACAAGGGAACATGCTTAGTATCATATGTCTGTATGACTGCAATCACAACTTACTTAAACGTATTAACTTTAAATACAGATATAAGGCACAAGGTTTGAACCCACCGCCTTAAACTAATTACACACTTTCATAAAGAAAGCCTCACAAGTTAAGTGCAGACGGAGTTAACACCTTAGAGACCAGCTGGTTTAGGTCACGCTATCTACATCCTGCTGCTTACGATAACAATAAAAAATACGCTGGCTGCTAAAGCTAAGTGCCAGATACAGACCATATGGCAACGATGCAACATACAATTAAGAATAATACATACACAGAAAATTAATGTCCTACAATTGCCAGAGGCTCCCCACACATTGAAGAGGAAACAGAATGGACCCCATGGCCATTCAGTCCCTTACATGCACTTTCACATTTTTGGTAGCTGACAGGCCCTTTACGTACAGCTGTGGTGTGGACACGTCGGTTACCCTGTGCACAGAGGAACAGCCGGTGCTTCGAGAACCTGGTTTGTATTCCTCAGGCTCACAAAACTCTTCTTCAGCAACGAAGTCAGGACCAGACACCTGTGAGGAATCTCAGAGGCCCCGTATCACACCCCATTCACCGAACACGCGCAGCCCTACAACCAGTGATGAGGGCTTCAGTGCGCACACAGTGGACACTAGACCGGTAAGTCCGTAGGGACCAAAGGCATTGGCAACCAAAGTACATAAATATTAACCTAACAAAACAAAGAAAATAAAACCAACTAGTTCTATTATTTATCGGCATCATAAAAAGCTGTAAACTTCTCATAAGCATTTAAAATGAAACTTTCAGAAACCACAAAGGCTCCTGAGGCAATCCCTCTGGGATAAAAAATACAGGGTAGAAATAAAGTGGGTTTAATCACCGTTTTTTCTAGTCAATGAAAAAGAGGTATTTTATTCATTTTTGGTTTTGTTCAGCAGTTTTTACCTTTACATGGTTGTAAAATACTGAAGATGAAAAATTTTTCAGCTGTCAAGGGGAAAGAAAGTTACAGTTTATTAAATATGGGGTTAGATAAATATGTTTCTATAAGAAAATGAGAAGTGCCTTGAAAACTAATGCTATACGACCAAATGTAGCCAGGCATTATTTTACGTATGGTCTATGCTGGGACACATCTGTACCATGAGCTACAAGACAGCTGTTGACCACCATACCTGCTGTGCAGGCCAGCTCTGGCCTCAAGCCGCGCAGGCGAGGCTTGTCAGCACGGCTGGCCGCGGGACCAGGGCCGGCCTCTGCTCCTCTGACTCGGGGCGCAGCCGGGGCTGGGCTGAGGCTGCCTCGGTCCGTTTGCATTGAAAGGACTTTTTGTTTTCACTGGAGGCTTTCTGTGCTGTCAGCACTACAGCCAATGAGTCAGACTGACGAGAGTTGGTCCATGTGGTCTTTCTTTCTTCTGCATTAGTCTGACATACAGCTTCAGCCGTGTCAGCAGAATTTTTCCAATGGATGCAAGAAGTGAACCTGCCATGTCATCCAGGAGGGAGAGTGAACGCAGGCTAGCACGGCAAAATCAAAAAGGGATATTGCAGATATAAAACCAGGCTGCTGGGAGACTATACTTAATCAGTTGAAAAAAGAATCCAGTAGTGAATGATAATCCCAGAAGGTGGAAGACCAGCCCATGATCATCAACTAAAGGGTCTGACTTAGATTCACAACTTAAACTTCAGTCAGAAGTCAGAGTCTACAAGCTGGGTCGTAAACAATCAGTTGCATTTTTTTCATAAACACATTACACCATGAAAGGTAGACAAATACAGGTTTTTCAGCAGTATGATTGGGGGCGTGATCCAAACTCTGAAGCAGATGCCCATGATCAACCCCAAAATGGCTTTATTGCACATAATTCGTTAAAACAAACACAAGTTAGTGCAGATGAATGTCTTCCACTCTAATAGAAACGCATGTTTGCTATAGCCTTCATCTAACACACTTGAAGTATAAATCAAGGAACCTTGCCAAAATATTTTGTCCTAAGCTCTGTGATATTGCCCTGGGGAAACTGAGGGAAGAGTCTGTGTTGTAACACATGTACTTGCATTTGCCTAGTAGCATTCATGGTAGTCCAAGCAAATCAGACAAGGTGACACAGTCAAGAGACAGGGCACCACAGCAGAAGCATGTGAGTCTTGTGTAGGCGTGACAATTTTTAGGAAACCTCTACCTTTGTTTCACTGTCGTCCTCTCTTCTATGAGCCAGTTCAGACAAGAAGCTTTCCAACACAGAAACGTGCAATATCCATCAATGCAGCATCTCAGTTGCTGGGACATAGTAACATTTGGGGCTATGGGCATTTGCGTAACATGGGTCATTGAAAATAACAATTCCTCCCAGGACAAACTAATACCTGTTTGCTTCCGTCTACAAAAAGACTGCTGCACCATGTTATGTATACTGATTGTATGTGCAACTGCTCGTACATATCTCCTCTTTCAGTGTTTTCCTAATGGAAGTTTTTCTAGGTAGGATATTAACCTTTCTAGCTACTAACAGGCAGAATCAAAACTTATTCCTTACATAAAAATGAAAGGTCAGTGTTCTTCTGAATCATTTGTCTAAATAATAAATATTAATAAATTGATCTTGGCCTACAAAGATAAAACCTCTAGGACGCAATTAGCCAAAATAATTACGAGAACTATAACTAACACACAACAAAATGCAAAACCCTTTTTATCAATCAATGCTAGACTTTTTGGTAATGCAGTAAACAATGATAATGTGCCAAACCAAAGAGCTACTGTAACTAATTAAGGTGAGGCATCCCAACAGAAAACTATGGAAAAGAACTAAAAATAGGAAACCTGAAAAATGTTATTACTTCCAAACTGAACCCGCTCACATATAATTCAAAAAACAAAGTCCAAGTGAATTGTAACGCAAGTCCATAGACAGAAATAGAAAAAGCTGCAGCACAGAGACAATTTTATATCTAGCAGGATAGCTGGGATTAGCTCGCTGAAAAGGAATGTACTCCTGGGGAAGGAGCAGCTTTTACAATTACCTCTTTGTCATGCTCTTCATTAAATAATTCAGGAATGTATAACACCATTTGCTTACTTTAAGATTAAATTGCAAAATAAATCCCGCGAGGCCAAAGCAATATTGCAGTATCACCCATGTACCCCTACAGTTCCTTTTATAACTCCAGGGCATCAGATCTCATTATTAACAGCCACATATTTTTAAATGCCCCATCAAAGCTATTGTTTTATTAAGCCTGACTGATGACTCCGTGGTAATAAGTGATGTGTTCCTAAGAATCTGGTGTCCGCATAAAGGAAACAGGATGACACATCTTCCTGGCTGTCCGGGTGAAGACCGGACATCCTGAGGAATGTTGGGGAATTCCTCTCCTTGTAGTTGCACAGTAGAACAAATGACATCGTTAAGAGAAATGCAGGTGTATCCCTGAATGGCTCAGGGGCTTGAGACGGAGGAGAGGGTGATGTTCCCTGTGTTTCACCCACTGCCAAGCACTAATGATAAGGAAAAAGGGTTGGGGCTATACTCCAGCCAGAGAGGTGAAAGGAGAGGGGTAAACTAAATTCCTGAGAGATCAGCGGACAAACAGCTGAGGCTGGTATCACTGGCAGTAACGGCAAGAGCCAGCAACCCAGGACACTGCTAGATTTGACATGAAAAAAATGTCAAAGGCACAGCTGATGAGGGGAGGTGTCCAAGAGTCATCCTGTTGCTGCTGTGGCATGGGGAGCAGTTCAGCACGAGTACAGTGCCCTCCTGATGACAGCCTGCTCGTTTTGCCCAAGCTCTTGCCTGTCGCCTGTGCTGGGTGCTCCAGTACACAGTGGACAGGACACTCTTGCCTTTTGTGGTACCCCCTCAGCCTCCCCATCCATTGCTGCAGTGGGTGCACGTCTCTCTTCCCACCTCCAGAGAAGAGCGCTGACCAAGGAGGTCTTGCCGCCACCTCTCCCCCGACTGCTCCTCATTGCCCACTGCCTCACACGCATGCGAAACGCAAATCTCAGCCTCTCTGCTTCCTGGAAGGAACTCCTGGCAAGAGCACTGCCGCACAGGCCGGCAGACAGTAGCCTGGCACACAGGCTATGCCTAGGAGGGCTCTGCCATGTTTCCACAACATTTGGTCCCTGTGGAAGACACACTGGACGCTGCCACCGTGATTAGGTCCATCAGCTTTGACAACATTACTTTGAGAGGGATGGATACTTGGCAAAAATTGAAGTTTCATTCTACACTAAACAGGTTAAAACTTTCCTTTGTTAGTTTAAGTACATCTTAGTTTACAGGGGCATCATGGAATTACTAACTGAGCAAGTGTTGGTGCTACTGGAGCCTGATGGAGGAGACTTTTGAAGTCCAAATTCTTTCCCTGGTGATTCGAGCTGTGCAGATCCAGGACTGAATCCCACAAGGTCTTCTGCACCGCTCCACATCTGAAAGGACGGACAGCTGTCACACACTGCTTGTAAAGCAACCTCGACACTCTCACTCGTACGATGCTCTTTTGCTTGCCTGTCCAGCCCACTGTTTGAGCTCCAAAACTTTTGAATCCTCCATCACAAGGCTACAGGCACGCATGCCAATATGAAAAGGGTCATTCGTCCTTATGGAAAAGGGTAGAACAGAACTATGTACCCTGAAGTCATTTGCCATAAAATACTGTTAGCAACAGAATGGCTCATGACATCAATCTGCACACAGTGTCTAGTACTATTCTTTGACAACCCAAAATTAAACAGGAACAGTAAAAGATGATGTAAAAAAACAGCTTTACAATATGTGACTAACTACAGCAAAGCATATGTGCTGCGCTCTGTATGAAAACATATAGTCTGTCTTCATCATACTGAATGTGGGCCAAGCAACAGAAAATTCGGATTGTGTGGCTCTGTTTTTCTGACAGAAACCCAGAAACATGAGATACGCAGAACTGTTTGTCATGTACTGTCTCTGCTAGCCAAGATCACGTGAGTTCTTGGTCTGTGCTCTCTCCCAGGGGACTAATGATCACGAGATCACACAAACAAAGCTGAAAAGCAGATGTAGCACTTCGTTTCTTATAGAAATGCAGAGCAATGAGAAAGTGGAGCAGAGAGACACAGGCTGCTCTTCGGATCTTTGTAACTTCACGGGGTACAGCACTCCAATTTACAGAAGAGCAATAAATCAATCATTGACATTTCTCTCTATCTGTTACGATAATTGTGGAGATTTACAGGAGCAAGAGGAGTGATAACATGGAGGTATAATGTGACCCTGTGGCATAAAAGGTGCCATAGCTGTACGGCCATAGACAAAAAAAAGGCAAGGAGATGGTTCCTTCACAATGGGAAAGGGAAAGGAAAAAACTGTATTTGTCATCAAATTAACATTAATCCCTAGACCCAAGCTGCCAACAAAATATTTTGAAATGTCTCTTTAGTGAGGATTGAATGTCCCAGGGGAATAAGCAATGGGATTTGTAGACTGCAGAGTAACATGGTCAGACTCCAGCCCAGGGGGTAGTAACAGAAAGTAATTTCACAGCTGCGCAGCAATCTATTTGAAATATTAGTGATTGCAGATGACAGAACTGGTTTAAAATGAATAAATGAACGGGCCCATACAGCGGTGTGATGCATCTCTTAAGATGCGAGGGCTGCCGGGAGGATGTTTAAACTAAACATCATGATGAAATACACCACCAGCAGCTCTACTCCTGGATTTTTTATTACAGTGCATTTGGACAGAACTTCGTGTTTTCGGTTTGCTGAATGATACATGAGGCTTTATCATAACAATATCCGGAATGATTGCTGTCATGTTGGTCATAAAGAAGCACTAAACAGAGGAGAATGAGAAGCCCACTGAACTTCCAGAAGACTTGACTATCTGAGTTTTCATTTCTCCACCTATAACATTATGTACCTAAGAAACAAAGATTTTGCAAGTGGCTCATTTTAACAGAGAAACAGCCAACTACTATTAAATGCACTGTTCATTAAATGTCTTCATCAGTGTTCAGTGAAATCAAAGACACAATTCCCACTGACTTCAGCGGACAGGATCATGCACTCACAGCCTGAAACAAAGACAACACAAGCCAACAGAAGATGCTCATTGATTTCAGCAGACTTTAGATCAGGTCAGGATCTCAACCATTCACCATTGCATGTAAGGGGATTTTGTCATCAAAATGGAAATGAAATATCTTTTCCCCATGGCATAATTGATGAAAAGGCAAGATTTAGTCAGAAAAATTACGTTGTCTTGCAGTGAGGAAAAATGGTATCTTGGAAACCAAAGCTCTAACAAGAAACATCCATAAACAAAAGCACTTGAAACTTGAAAAGAAACTTGATACTAATCATATGCTAAAGAAAAAAAGCAATAAAGACTAAAACCTTCCTGTCTATGTGCTTGCTGACTCATATAGGAAGCTGTGGTAAGGACGCTACAGTATTATTTACTGCATGCTTAGTTGCAACATACAGAGTCATCACCTAAATAAGCATCTTCTAAGCAAAAGACTGTCTTTGCACTTGGCTGCTTTGTTGGAGGAACAGCTGAATAATTAATACCAGAACCAGAGGTACTATAGTGTTAAAGGAACTACAATAGGAAGAATGAAAAGCTAGGGAATGATCAGAAAAATGGAGCTACACCTGAGCACTTTACTTTTTCTTATATTGTATCTTAAATCATATTTTATCAAATAATAATTTGATCAGCAAATATAATACAAATCATAATTTATCCTACAGCTTTACATAAAAGACCAATATAATGTGATATGGACTCTAACTTAATCACAAAGGGTAGGGATTCACAAATTTGTAGCATTTGCATCTTGACAACACTGTTGTGGTTGCATCTCCATCTCCAACACTCCCAAGTCACTGACGCTCAGATGACTGGAGCAGCAAATCATGGCAATCTTAAAAGGAACTGAAACAGTACAGAAAACAAATTTCTCACCAAAATTATTTGGTGGTATCTACACACAAAAGATTACACTGTAAACTCTTTGCTGCTCTTTAATTGCTATGTAGTTAAACATTTTGTCAACACGTTGTCAAATACGGGATAGGATTGTGAGAAGTCTACCCTGCATTACCATCATTGATGGTGCTAGGCCCAGGCCCCATCTCATTTTGTGGTATTTGTATTCTAACTGTGTCAAAATGCACAAGCAGGTCTACCGCATTTAAAAGCCCATGTTCTGTTCTATGGCCACGGGACACAGCTCTCCATAAAAAGGTACACTTCGTGCCTTCTTCACATGGGGATGCATTGACAAAGCCACCAGAGAAAGAGGTAACAGAACTGTTGCTGAAGCTACTCTCCACCTGACCAGTACAGACTAGACATAAGAGCTAGCAGCTAATGAAGAAGTTCATTAGGAGGAGGAACTGGATTTGATTAATTTCTTCATAACACTGATTGACTTGGACAGCACGTTTCACTAACACTTATGCTGCAGTGAAATCTAATTATGATTTCACTGAGTGACAGGACAAGATGACACAAAACATACAACCAAATTTTGAAAGGGCAAATTAGGTCGCTGTTATTGCTTGCTAATTACCTTTCAGTGTTACTTGAGCAGTTCAATGTATGTACAATCAAATGAAGATCTGAAATTGCGTCAACAAACACCATTCAAAGGTCATTCTTGCACCTCGTGTCACTGCTTCCACTGCTTGCAAATGATAACAACCTGGAGCTGTAGGTGGTTCTTTCCGATTGTCCCCCACGTGAACTTGGCCTGTGTTTGCCTGCCATGTAACAGTCACCTGCTAGACATTGTCTTTGATGCCCCAGGGCAGCATTCTAATGTATCCCACACTACCAAAGCTTTTGCGCCACTAATGCTTCTGTGTATTTGGCTTTGACATTGATTAAGGGATTAGAGGCACAACTTTGTCAATCAGGCTTGCAGAAGAGACTCCTGTTTCTTAGAGCTGAAGACATTTTCTACCGAGTGGCTCAAAGGAGAATGTGAACGAGTGGAAGAGGTTCAGACATATGTGTCATCCTACAGCGCAGACGTATGTGTCATCTTACTGTTTTGATTTCAGTTTTAACAAAAGCATTTGTGAATATAACAGAGGGATGAAGAGAAACATAAATGTAGGCAGGATTTAATAATCTTTGAGGGCAGAAATCAGCACACGGTTCTCACATTGCACCAGAGGAAAAGACGGCTGCAGAAAACAGCTTTTTACTACAAGTCTTATCCTACACACATTAAAGCCAGTGTCATCATCAAAGAGAAGATGAGAGATAACAGTGATGCAAAACTATACGAACTTTTTGTTACGGACTGAGCTATACAGAACACAGCAGCTATCCTTTACATTAGCTGATAAGAAAATACTCTTTTCTAGATAAACTTCTGTTTTCATGGAACCAATATACAGGATTAAGATATAAGACAACATCCAATTTTAATGCAAAATGAGAATTTATTAAAGAGAACTACAGAATAATTGATCAGGTTAACACCTACAAGGGCAATTCATGCCAGATCTCAGATGTCACGGTCAGACTCCTGGCCCCAGCTGAGGCAGAACAAAGCAAGCAGAAAGATGCTTTAAGGAGGCAGCAGTGGCTGAGGATTCCTGCTCCCCTCTCCGTGTGGGGCCCATGCCGCCGGCCCAGTGGAGCCAGGAGAGCTGGGCAGGGGCAGGCAGGAGGCAGCAGGCAGCCTTCACCCGCTTCCCAGCTGGGGCCACAGTCCCCGTGGGCTCAGCAAGATTGGCTCCTGGCTGCTCTCCTCAGCTCCAGTGTTGCAGAATCTGTGCCAACACATCCCAGGATCTTTATAGTTCTGCACCCACCTGCAACGTTCTGCTAAACTTCATGTTTGGATGAGTATTTAAATACAGCTGCAAAAAATGGTCAACGTTTTATTTAGTTTTACGTTTAAAAAGTAAAACATTATAAAATGCATGTGAATTTAGCATCCAGCATTACAGCAGTACATATTCGATGGTGTTTGAAAAACTGTCCATATCTCAAGATCAGAAGAAAATCTGAATCCAAGGGGGCTTTGTGCAAGAGCACTGACCAGGTGTAGCTGGGTTTTCTAAAAACAATTCTTGACAAACCTTATCCTGTGAATCCACTTATGTTAGAAGACATACCTTAGTACTTCTTTAAGTATCACATCAAGTACTGTATCATTTCAAGTCAAAGTCATGCACATCCTGTCACATCCCTATGCACCATGAGCTGAATTCATAATAAGTATTTCAAACGTTGCATTTTGGGCAAGCATTTTTTTTGTTTCTTACAAAACTGCCTTCTGAAAAGCTTGCTCCTCCGTCAGAACCCTGTTCTTTTCAGTGCTGACAGCTACGTGAACTGAAGCAAGGCCACAGCCCCAGACTGCCAGGTAAGCTCACACTCTTGCCTCCTTGACAAGCTATCCCAGCAGCCAGGATGCCAGCTGGCTTCTGACTCTGGAAGAGTCTGAGCTCTGAACTGAGTTTGGGAAACCCTTGGATACTGACTCAAAACTGTGAGAGAAACAACCAGAAAATCTTGCAGCTTGTGCCTTAAGCTGACTTGTCTCTTCTCAGGGTCACTGCCTCTCCGCAGCGATAAGGGCAGCGAAGCTACTGCAAGCCATCTCGAAGCACTCACACCATCTCAAAGTACTCTTCACTAGCAGCAGAACGTGCTTTCAGATATTTTCTATTACAGGATGTACTAATAAAACATGGAAGTATGTAGAGACCTTTTGCAAAACTCTTCTCTTGGAGTAGATCAGTCCCCAATTACTCTCGGTTCAAAGAAAGAAAACTGTATTAGCTTAAAAGGAATTCCTGCGGTGTGTCTGCTTTTAGAGTTTGTCCGAGTTAACTGGCAGCACTACTGCAGCATCAGGCAACACTCCTACAAAAAGTGACCCGTATCAATGCACTACCCCCTTGCTTCAAGCAGAGCAATCCACACACGGGGTTTTACCTGCCTCTGCCTGTACCACACACGTGTGCAGCTACACCACGGACTGGCTGCTGCTAACAGCAATAGGAAATACTGCACAGTTTAAACAGGTTTCATTCTAGGCATTCATGCATTGTCTTCCCATCCTTCTTATCATAAATCCTCAGTCTTTTTGCATTTATGCAAAGAAAATGAATATTCAGGGACCATCATAATTATAGAAGTACCCAGCTATTGGTAAGAGTATCTTGGAATCAACAGAGTTAATGTGCGTTTCAAATAAAGCAGGAATCAAAAAAATCCCTCCCATTTTATGGCACACTGTCGCTATGCATCCCACTCACTCCTTTACCTCAGCCTGCTTAGTATCTGAGTCTTTAACTCCAGCAAGCTAGTTCCCATAACTAGGTTTTCCTGGAAATTATTGGAAAAGACAGGCAAACTGCTTCCTAGGGCTGAATTCCACTCCTTCTTGACTAAAGCTTGTACAGTTAGCAATAATGAGAGAAAGGAAAGCTCTTTTGGGACAGCCTGCCCATGTCTAATTGCTATTATTTGAATGCAGTTTTCCAGTAGCATTAGAGAACATGTGGCAGAAACTTTAACTGCTTGCCTTTGTAGCAGTGCAAAGCCATGCAAACAGCACTGATATAGCTTAACATACATAAATACACATGTATTTTAAATACACACATGTAAATATAAATATATGTAATGTAATACTAATTTAACCTAATATAGCATAATATATTTAATAAATTAAACAATACTATAACAGTTATATACTATAATAATAACAATGTATAATAATATATTTTAAAGATACATATTTAATATGCAATAAATTGTTCTTTGAATGAAAACAGTATCAAATTCACAGAGCCTAGTAAAAAGAAAAATATAAAATACCATAATCCTGCAACATCTGTTTAATTTGCTTTGCAAAAGGAAAAACCCTTTTCATATGGAATGTGATTCAGACTCCTCTCTGAATCTCATTATGTCTTCTACTACCAGGACATTGCTCAAGAATATTAGAAACATTTAAGTTTTCTTTTTGGGTATTTTTGACCTGGAAAAATGAAATGTTCAGTTAAATTCATTTTGAAGAGATCTTTCTAGATCAAACTGAAATTTTATACAAACATAACGAGTTACAAACTTCCAAGTACAAATCTATCTTTATCCTTGAAGCTGACCTTATCATTATCACGGATTGCAAGTGTTTAATATGCAAGCTTCCTAATTCTTCTTTGAAAAGCTATCAGAGGAATAGCGTGCTATAGAATATATAATGATTTATTTAGTCCCTCAAGTCCTTCACATATGTGAGCCAATGGAAGATGGAATAGAAGATTCCATATTCTGAATGGACTAAATCAATGTAAATTGACTTTACTAGATTTAAAAAAAAAAGGCAAAAATTTAATTTTAACCAAAATCCTTATCATTTCCTAAATGCAATGATTGGAAGCCTGTGTTTAAATACTGCCTAGCTCTGCTGTCTTGTAAGAGCTTCCACTGCTTTATGGAGTATCCACTTAAGAATAGCATTAGCTTAGTTTCGTAACCAACAGAATTTGAATTTTCATGCTTTTACGTCAGTGAAAGCAAGCATTTCAGAGAGCTACTGCTCTGAAACCAAAACAAAGGATTATGATTTTGTAGTTACTTACTCCAAGCTGATTATCAATGCATTCCTGCTACCTGTTAAGAAAGCCAAATTTGCTCAGAAAAGCTTCATATAGCAATGTGTGTGCAATGACATCAGGAAATAAAGGGGAGATTCCCACTTTAGTTTGGGTTTGATTGGAGGGAACACAAGCACTACAGGAGAGTTTAGCTTTGCTGCTTCCCATTGCTTTTTTGGCAGACAGTACGCGCAGGTGCTTTGAAAGGCATAAACAGGTGACTAGCAAAGAATATTCCAAATTTTGATTTATACTGCCTTTGTGTTAAAAGAGTCTGGAAACATAACAAAAATAGCAACATACTTTTTTTTTCATTCCACTTATTGCTTTATTTACAAATATTACAATCTGCAATTCAGCCCAGATCTCGTCTTTCTCAGAAAAGTGTTTCATGTATATGGTTCATGGTAAAAACACTGATACTTTAAGAGAGATGTGCTCCCTGATTCTCTGTAACAGACTGAGATTATATCAACAGTAAAAAGCTTTCATCTAGAATCCGGAAACGAATTGTGTAATTCTCTTATTGCTTCAAAAGGGGTAAAAAAGTCCAGGAGAAGGGAGTGGATGTTAGATTATAATGGCGTGGTATTTACAATAGTATAAAAAATTCAGAGGAATATGAACTAAGTTCTTCTCGTAATGGACAGAGAAAAACAATGATTACGGATGTAGATGCCCACCTTGCAAAGGGACCGATGATTTGAAAGGCTTCAGTTAAGGCCCAAAGCAAAGATGTTAGCAGACTTGACTTAGCGTATAATTGCAAATAATTGTTACTTAAAATACAGGTCAATATCTGAAGTGGTGTGATTCTAGGATGAATGTCTGATTCTCATTAATGTTGCTATAATAATAAATTAAATTCAAGCAGAGTTCGACAATGGCTGGAAAGGAGGATTCTGTGTGTCAAGGCTGAGGTGGAGCTCAGCAGTCCTTTCTCTTCCCCTAGGAAACCATCTCTGTCTGGAAATGCATTCTTTTAAAATCTGAAAATGCAGATTATGCAGGTTCACCCAGTGATTTCTGGCCTCTGAACAGAGACCATTTTCCCTAATCCACAGATTCTCTCCCACCAAAGACTTCTTTTTCTGGCAGATGTTGAACAGATGCTTTTTATTATAAACAGATGGGAAAGATTTTTCAATTACCAATTATTCAAAGTGACAAAAAGGCCTGTTGCATAACTTAGAGGCGATATTGAAATAATATTTATGCACATTCAAAAAAGAACATTAAAATAATATTATTAATCTCGATTATATTAAAATTATCACTCCATTTATCATGTTTGAAATTTTATCCTATTCCAGTCTACTCCAAGTGGAGTACTGTAAGGAATGATGATACTCCTCACCACGGCATTACAGCCCCGCAGTGTGGTGGGGTCCTTCGTCTGCTCTGCTCCAGCGTCAGCCAGGAACGAAAATTACTCTTGGCTCTTTCACAAACTCCTGGCAGTACTAGAAAGTCAGAGCGCTTCAGTTTAGAAGCAGCATTGCTAAACACCAGGACAGTATGTACTGACTAAAACTGCAGTTCCTAAGTACAAGTTGAATTTCTTACATCCCTATATCCAACACTAGTGGTTCTGAGGAGAACAAACCCGTGACTTAACATGAAGACAACGCATTGCTCTCTTCCTTTTATGGAAAACAATGTAAAGGAGCAGGCAGCGTGCCATACTTGTCATCTGAACCTATCTGGAGTAGATTGGAGGTGCAGATCCCAAAGGGAGCACCCACCATTCTGGTCTACAAAGCCAGGTTCTTGCAGGAGGGTCTGTGAAGCAGCACAGCCAATAAATACACTCATTTTCAGCACCATTGCCTACAGTAACCAATATGAATTACATCAAAAATTTTGAATTTATTTTAAAAAGCACTGGCTTGAGTATGAAGAGAGAGAGACAGAGAAGAAAAGGTCACGAAACAATTAGAAAATGTCAATCAAGGGGGAACTCGCAGTACCTTGGCAAGCATACCCAGTATACTCACAAGGTAATAGTGAAGGAAGCCAGAATTATCTAGTTAAAAAAATTCAAATATTCTAAGTTTTCTTAACATTGTCTCTTTTGAACATTTTAAATCTCATGATCATGTTGGCATAACATTAAACGAAGCCTTTGTTTACTCATTAACCTTGGTGATGGAATGGAGAAAGAAAATGCAGTGTAACAAAAGCATCCACAAAAGCATTCACCTAACTGCACTGGCTGCTACTGCTGCTCTGCGCCAATTCTGTGGCAGCGTAAGTAAAGTGGGAACTGGACTAGACAGAATAAAATACAGTAATGCCCAGCAATAAAATAAAGTCTGGGTTTGGAGAGAAGAGCAGAGTGGAGTTGCTGTGAGAGCACTCACCTACAGAATGAACTGCCAATAACCGAGAACGTCCTTCTGACTGTGAAGTTGTTCAAGAGAGAAGTTTTTCTTTGGCACTCTATTTAAACAGATGTGCTGCAGCATGTTTTTTTCTAGCAGTGGTGGTACTTTTATTTTAACTACACAATCCCCATATAGCTCAGTGATTTTATACAGCTTATCTTACAGCACTGGCTTTTTCAAGCTTCTCCAGAGAAAATCTTACAAAATAACCCTTCAACCTTGATAACGATGAAGGATGAAGAACTAAAGCTTGTTCAGAAGCTAAATCAATAATTTTACTTTCAGTATTAACATTATTGTCTCTGCTACTGTTTGGAGCATTTTGAAGAGGAAAAAAAGAGGTGATATATTTCCCTGTAACCTCTTCACTAACACTACTGTTAACATAATTCAAATATTTCAGTACTGTTGAAGTCCTGTGAGATTTTTACAGGCATTGAAAATTCAGTGTATGCCCCCTCCCCCCAATCACTAGTGGGAGCAAACTTAGAAAAGCTTCATGTAACAGCAAAGGAAAATCATAGAAAGGGACTAATCGTTTGGTTCCCAACCATTTTCATCAATGCCTCCAGCAACCGTGATTGTTTGATTTTTCTGTAGATTTCTTTTTCAAATATTAAAACAAGAACAGATTTTCCTCTTAATTCCTGTTTGATTGCAGAGGGAATTCATGTGAAAGAATATTCCTGGATATTCAAATGAGCTGTTAGAAATGATGTCTCATGAAGTGTTTAGAAAACATTTGGGATTCTTTGTCAGGACAGATGCAACAATAGACCTTAGGAAACATGAGCAGATGTTATTCTGCACACTTTTCATTTCAGAGTCTTTAGAAATTCATGAGGTCTTTTGTAGGTTTTATGAATCTTCTAATAACAGTGCAGCTGCTCAATTCAGAACTGCAAAGATGTCCTCAGACGTTTACTTGAATCTGCAAATGTCGAAGGCAGCACTGGCATGGCCACGTTTTACAGGTTTGCAAGATATTATCTAAAAAGGCCAACCAGGTGGTGTCTGTGAATGCTGCGTCTTTCTTTCTTCCCATGAACCTGGGCAACTGCCATTCCATGGCTAGCAATCCTTTGGTAATTCAAAGTGTCGCATTGCCTCCACCCTTTTTAAACAGAGATCTCAAAGACAGTTCAACTTCCTCTGAATATTCCCACTTTCTACATGGGCAGCACTATGATTATTTTCTGATTTTATGAAAAGAATCACTTAAGTCGTCAACAATAGCACAGAAACTCATTTACTGCAACACACTAGTGCATTCTCATTATATTCTGGTCAGGCAAGACACAAATCACATTGCAGATGGTTTCACTGGAAAATGTGTATTTGATCAACAGCAATTGCACTGTGCTGAACTTGATTTGATTTCTAAGAGTCAAGCTGTTTTACACTAACCCTCTTCTGACGGAGCTGCAATCCCTTCTGGATTGTGAATGTCCAGATGGAGTATTTAGGTCTTTGCTCATTCTCCATTTTTGTTGGCTCACCTTGCATTTACTTTAAATTCACTGATGGTTTTATTTAACTCTTTATATCTTCTGCTAATTTTGAAAAATGCTGCTTAATCTTACTCATGTAGTAACTGATGTAGTAATTGGATGGTCCTCAGAAAAAAAAGATGTTTTAAATATCATGCTTGGCTACATCGCAAGTTTCTGTCCTTGGTCTACTGTTTGAAAAATACACTTCAGTTGCCTTTAGTGTTCCCCGAATGTGGCAGATCACCTCTGTAAATGCAAACCATCAGAGTGGTAATTGATCAAATATAGTAACCACTCAACAGAATTCCTTCAGCACATGGTGATATAAGTTTACTTTAACAACAGTAACATTTATTTTACCAAGAACATTTACAGTCTGCATTCAATATTTTTATTCCTCAAATTAGAAACTAATCTGCTTTATGTATTAAGTATTGGCAGTAGCAATGTTCAGACAAATACTTACTAATAAGTGTAAGCTGAATTTGATATTCCTGAGCACAGAAGAGAGAGACATGAAAGAAAATATGTAATTCAGTTAATAGGAAGAGTTGCTTTTTAAAAAAAAATTGCTGTGAGGTGAAGAAGACTTGAAATCACAGAGGCAGTTAGTTCTTCAGAAAATAAAAATGTGGACAATCAGAATTTTGTAAAGGAAACACTTTTGTATCAGCATGTAATTCAGAAACTCACTGCCAAAGGAAGGCACTGAAGCCAAGAACGGACGACCCTGAAGGATGCTTCTTACAAAGACAATGTTTCTTTTAACTGCTGGTATCTTGATATCCTTCTTAACAATAACTAACTCCTAGGAAATAGCAACCCACTATTTCATGGATTAAATAATTTTTTAAATCAACAGTTCCCAAACTGTAGACAGTTGGCTTCTCTTCGCCAATGGAGCTACGGTAACTGCTCTGCACCTGGTTTAAGTACCACTATTAAACAAAAAGTTGTATGAACTTCTCAGTTCCATGTGGCTGTGCTGTTGGTTCACCAAAAGCGTTGCACCGTTAGTCCAAAAATTTACAACCACTGGTTCACAAATGAGATGAGATGAGTAGAGAAGGCACCCTGTCTTCAAACTTCCTCCCGAGTGTTTCTTACTCTTACACGTTTGGTGCCAGCCACCGCTAGTCATAGCTACTGGAAAGGATGGCTGTAAGCCCCATGATCTGCTTACATCGTCCTTTTCAGTCACGCAGTGGAATATGCAGTGCATACTGTCTAGGCATGCGCATGAAGTGCAGATAGTGCCGTATGAAGAGTTATCCTACTCCTGTAATTTGGCTTCAAATACACCCAATGCAATGAGACAAAATTCAACCAGCTGTACAACAAAGCAAATAGAAGTTCTTGTAAAATGCAGAAGCACCACAGACATACAACACAGACAGAATTCAGACACAGGAGGCTTGGCATCTTTTTTGCAGATCCTATAATTAAAGAAATCTAGGTTTTCCACAAGAAACAAAAAACCCCACCAAAGTAGCAATTAAAGCCATTAGAAAGATACAAAGATTTTATGGCTTTAAGAAAAAACAAGGCTTTTCCTGTAAGCCTGGAAGGTTGGACAATAAATACAAAGATGTTGCTATACCAAGTACTTAGACAATGCTCATCATCACTGATAAGGGAAGTACTCTTTAAAGTTTAGTAAGTTTGTGTTGATTTACTGCAAAAAAACAAAATTAACCATGTAAGTCACCGAGGAAAGTTTCTAAGTGGTCCCTGTCAGTGCCTTCCTGTGTCTGCGGCTGAGAGGCAATGTCAGGGGCTGGAATGATGTGACTGACGCTTGGTTTATTCAGGCTTAACCTGGGGAGTTTGGAGTTTCCACATACTATACTTACTTTGCGGCAAAAATGTTGATCATGGCAAAATTCTATGATGTTCATAGGGTTCACACTAGTTAAAGCTTATTTTTGCCATGGAAGACAAAATGACAGTGCTCCACTTTAAATAAGAGCAGAATTAGCACTGTAATTATTGGTCTGCAGCAGAACTGAAGTATGCAGAAAGCATCAAACTTTGGATTGTGTTAACTCCTCCAAGGTGATCTCAATTCAATACTGAGATGGACAGAGCTTAAGCATAAAAGTCTCACAGAAGAATGCAAATAGTGGTTGGGCAGGTCTTGACAGAATGGTAATGTATAGACAAATGCACTGAGTATCAGTAAGGGTGAAATCTCATTATGTCTTTCCCTAGCAACCTTACTTTTTCTCCTACTAAAAAAACAGGACAGCAGAGTGCAAAAAAGGAAGCAGTCATTCCTGTGCTTCCCGGAGAAGGAAGCTTGGAGAGCCTGTTGATTATAAATAGAAGAAAGAAGTAGAACAACAGAAAGAGAGAACAAGCTAGGACTTCAGCCAGGTGCTGATCAAAGAGCCTAACTGAGTTTGGGGGCTATCGGAGGGCAGATTCTTCCTTTCCTCCTGCTTCCGAGTTAGTCAAAGATGATTTCCACCCAGTTATGCTGCAGTTGACTAAAGCAGCACTCTCCTACCTTGCTGTCCCAAGGGTAGGTAGTTTTTGTTGTAGTGATTTATCAATCACAAATAAAAAAAAAGAAAAGATGCCCTGCAGGCAGGTCACTTATTTCAGGTCACGCCTACCTGTATGTTAGATAGCTTGGCAGCACACTACCTTTGCGTTTTCGCTTTGTGCTATTATAAAAGATCACTGTGAAGAGCTTATTAGAGAGAGAGCAATGTCCCAACAAACACTGTAGCTACACTGATCTACAGGAAATGCACTTAAAGGAATGAAAGGAAATCTGACAACTAATGACTCGTATTTTCCTAGATCTCCTGCCTGGAAGAGCAAGCTCCCAGGTGGCACATTGGGCTGTATTAGTGGGGCTGATGTCCAGCAGGGAATGGACTGAAATACTACAATTTTTTGTTTCTCTGAATCCTGATCTCCATCTACCTGAAATGGTAACTATTCTGATTAACATTCACTTCATGATTACAGAATAAAAGAAAACAGCTTTTTTTTTCTCCTTTAAAGACAATGCCTGCTCATTAGAGTTTGTAATGTCCATATGTTTTCTGAACTCAGGCTGTATCATTGCATATGGAATTGCTGGTAATAACTTTTATACATAATTATTTGAAGGTGCTTAGGCTAATAAAGAAACTCGTTTGAAGAGACTGCCAGAGATATCAGACTGTGTCACTGAGGTGGGAGATGACCAGCTGAGCTGCTGCGTGGCAGGTCCCATGTAGAGACTAGGAGTCTGAGGAATGACATTTCTGAGCTGCTTTTAAGATGATGCAGCGTATCTTAACCCCTATGGACAGAGAGGTAAAGACCATGGTATTCAAATATGGATTGAGAGCATAGCGTGTGACCTAACCTCTGCTCCATCCCTTTCGGGATGCATATGTCGCAAATCCATACACATATGCGCATATGCATACGCAACCCCCCGACCGCAGGGAAGCACAGGTCCTCAGGCAGGCTCAGCCCAAGGCAGGTCAAGGACTCTGACAGGACACCTCTCAGGGCAGCATCCCTCTCCGCGGCATTGCTTACTGATGGGTCCTTTCACTTCTTTTCGTGAGATGAATAGGAAGGCTATTTATGTATTTTTCATGCTTAGTATTAGTAGCTGGCATACAATATTACTGTATACCGTACTACTGTAGTGAACTGGGTAAATCTAAGATTTTCCTCAAGAGCTCGCAGAGCACTTATGTTTAAGTGAAGTTTACAAGCCCACTGAGCAAACACCATTACAGTATATACTCGTGTGAAAGCTAAAAGTTTGTCTCATGAGAGGAAGACATGTTGAAAGATAAGTTAAAACACTGTCTTGTCCAACAGTGTTTGAAATAGCCTAGGTCAATAAATAAAAAAATCCAAAAAAAATAACTTAATTGATAATCAAGTGCAAAGCCGTAGAAGCAGTGAGAAACCTTGGACAGCTTTTTAATTATTATTCAGTATGGTTCTAATGGAAATAATATTGCCCTTGAATGAAGAATTCACAAACAGTTACTCTGGCACAGCTATTATTGGAGCACTTGTTGGTCGGTGTTAATCCTTTTCAGTGAGGAAAAAAGATGGCCTTTTTACTTGCTAATTTTTATGGTTATTACTGGCCTCAGCGAGTGGCTGTGTGCTGTTTAGCTGCCTGCCAGGTTAAACCACGACACACATACAACAATTAATTTCTATAGCTCTATACATTACTTGATGTGAACAAGATTCTAAACATGTCTGTTTCTTTCCACTTCTTCCATTTGTTTTACTTACATCCTTAATAAACAACTTTTAAAAATACTTGTAGGAATTTTTTTTAAGTAATAAATGTTTTCCAAACTGCTTTTATATTTGGGCTTTACAGGGCCACTGCTAACAATCTGTACTTACCACAAAGAAGATGAAAATAAATTCTGCAAGGCATAGAAAATTATGAGAAGGGAGATACTGTGAAGAGATAAGTAATGGTTTTCAGTGCTCAGAAATTTGTAACAGCTTTTGTGCACTTCTATGCCTCTTTCCTTTACGTGCCACCATCACAGAACACTTTGCAGCACTTGGAGAGGACAAAGTAAACACGTGAGCTTTATTTTAAATCCTACATGTGAGGGAATGCTTCCAGAGCTCAATATGAACAGGGATGTAATTTCAGGGATGTTCCTCTCAGACTCCTCGCTATGACAAGCAGGCAGAGGAACAGTCCTGAAAGCCACAGCTCAGGCCTGAGTTCCTAGCTCTGACACCAGTTCCCAGACTGCTCTGGGGACAAGGGGTACAGGGCAGGCAGGACTGGTGAGGTGACAGCAAACTTGCCTGCTTTCTGTTAGAAAACTCAGTAACAAGCACCGCATTCCAGTTTTGCTGAATCACCCTTGTCCAGTGTAACAAATACATCAAAAAATTCAGATCAGAACACCCATTCCCGTTTCCAATCTCATTATAACTTATCAGGTTACTGTTTTCATCTGTTTTCATTCAATTCAGAAAAGATCATGTCTATATAAAGAGGTGCTCCAGTTTTCTAAGTAACAGGAGTATCAGTCGATTCACTAGGTGGGCAAGATTTAACATGAATGGGGGTTGCAGTGAGCAGACTCATCAGCATCCTAGTTTCATTTACTCTTACAAATTGAAGGTACATCTCCTGAACCTTTCACTAACAGTAATATTAGACATAAAAATCTAACCACAAAAATTTTTGGTAACTTTGCAATTATTAGAGAAGAAATACTAAAGACCACTCTAAACTTCAGGTTAACTTGGAAAGCTTTATCTAGAGTCAGAAAAAAATTCTTACCCCTTTTAAGACCGTGAGACCTTTGCCATCAAGACAGAAAAGACATTGGAAGTAAAATTTCCATAGATTTCAATGCAGCCAGGATCTCATTCCCATAAATTACGTCTTGGCACTCTGACTGCAATAAATCCGACCTGAACAGAAATAAGACAGGGTTTAAAGCCTGTAGGAGCCTGAAGCTGTCAACTGTCATTTCAGCACGTAGTCAACCTGATAGTTTTGGGCTATCTAAAAAAAACCTAAAGCTACAGGAGATAGATAGTACAAGCAAGTTTAAGAGATGCTTTTCAGTCAGTGCTGATGACGGGTGCAATACCTGTCCGAGTGGGCTACTTTAGACTGCAAGAAAAGGAAGTTGCCCAGATAAAACTGAAGTAATTCGTTTAAAGATAGCAGAACTGTAATTACCACAGAAGTGGATCTACATCCAGATCAGGTGATCTTTCACTCAAAAGCTTTTAAAACCCCCTGTGAATTTTAACAGTTTGACTTAAAGAGTCTAGGTCTAGTGCATGTCAAAGATACATTTTTTCAGTTTTCCTGGCTTTGAAGTTTAAGCAAACGTTTGTCAGCCATTTTTACAGTCAATAAGATACAAGGAACACAATCTCACACACACACAGAAAACACAAGAATAGCACAAAGCTCAGGAACTCGCAGACTATGTTGTACATATGCACGTAACTATATTTTCACAATGCCGTTAGTCATTGAGATGTGCAAAGCATGAGGTCGGGGTCCAAAGCTAAACAGGCAAGAGGCAAAGATGCCTTTGTGAAGGCAAACTGGATATGAATTGTAATCTAGTGAAGGCAAGGACCATCTGCACTGAGGTCTTGCCTCCTTACTTCTGTGCTCTCTGCTGATTCCCTGTAGCTTCCCCGTTACATCTGTAGCATACCTCTATTGAAATCATCTTTATGGGGCTTCCAGTAGATAATCATCAGAGAACCCCTCAGTAAAGGAGAGGTTGTCTCATGAACCTGGCTTCAACACTGAAATTACAGCAGTTGGGAGTGCTGGAGTGGCTGCGTTCCGTCTTCATCAGCTGGATTCTGATGAGACTAAGAACGATGAGGGACGGTGGGCAGAGCAGGTGCTCTTCTGCAGATCTACACTTGCTTCCTACCTCGTCGGCCCTGATATGGACACACTCCTGCCTGTAACTGCTTCTTCCAGACTCTCCAGGAAGTTATATGCTTGAAGAGAGAATGGTACTAGAGAAGCGGAGACTCCCCTTCTTCAAATACATTGGAAAATAACTCACAGATATTCCTCTCTAGATGTAGAATAGGACCCAGCCCATGATATTCCGTTATGTATGTGCAATCCCTTGAATCTGCAACGTAATCTGAAAGAAAATCTGAAAGTAAACCAGTAAGAACAAAATGCATCTCCACGTAATGAGAAGAGACTATTCAATAAAAATTGGTTGGCAGTGTTTCAGCTATAATATAAACAGAGATTAATACAACCAGGAGGTTACACATTAAGCCTCTGAACAAATTAAAAATGCTAGTAATCAATGAGAACACAACAAGCAATAAGCCGTTCAGCCCATCTATTAGCAGAACAAGCACTAACCACATTAGGCTACTTTTAAAATTATCAGGGCCTAATAAAAACAATCTACCAATTCTCAAGCCAATGAAAACGAACCAGCCCATTGAAGCAGTTTAATCTCCTTTAGCTAAGGAAGGAAAGCACTAGCTAAAGCCCTGGCGTGCTGACTGACCTCTACTCCATTCTTACAAAGACAGATGCTACCACTGCCTGCCCTAGGGAAGTGGAAGAAGAGAAAAGGGAAATTTGCAATGCTCAAAAATGCCTTTATTTACTTTTAAAAAAACAGGAAATATTACCTTTATCCTTCCTTTTTTCCTAAGAATTAAACCCTCAATATACTAATGAAAGCCCTGAATATGATTGTAGTTTTAAAGGGCTTTGTCCTGACTTTATTTCTGTGTAATAAGTACTGGCAAAGCTACTCTGTAATTTTGATTAAAAAAAAATCTATAAATAGGTAAGTATGGTTGATGAAGCAAAACTGCATTTCCAGCACAGGCATACACACAACCACAGAATAATAAAGAAACAAAAGACTTCATCCAGAACTTTCCAAAACATGTTGTCATTGTGCCTAGGGGCTTCAGCTGCTGGCTCACAGTCCTCTTCCCTATGCATTCAGCTTCAGAGGAACTCCCCTCTCCAGTGCAGGAACCCAGCAATCAAACCCAGATTGACTGGTTTTTGGAATTAACTTATTTTTATCGTTCTCTTTCATTTCAGGCATTTCCCCCAGCCACAGACTCTACGTCTCTACAAGACGGGCCCCATAGGAAGGCCTGTCCTTCCTGTGGTGGGCATAAAGTATCTGCCTTGGACATGGAGACACATCTGCTGTTCGACATGCTATTTTTAGATTGAACATATCTTGAGAAAATGCCTGAAGGATTCATTAGGGCGGCTTTTCATCTCTGATCAGTGCTTCCACATCGGATATAGTTGAAATGGGTATCCTCAGAGAGTAGGGCTCCATCCAGTGTCTGCTAGATGAGTTACTTAAATCTCTGCTTAAGTTTATGAATTAAGTCTCAGAGACTTAAGTCTATGCTCCCACTCCAAAGGAGTGTCATGCTCTTCAGTAACAAAACAGTTACAGCAGTAACTACTAATAACTGGAATAGAAAACAGTACAATTCTCAGCTGTTTTGTCTGGAGAGGCAAACATTCTGGGATTATTTCAGTCTTTCAGCACCTATTCTCTTGTCAGACAAGGCTGGCAGAGATAGTATCATGGCTGTTAAGAGCAACAGCTGATCAGACATTTCCAAGGTAAGCCTTTGAAAAATAGACTATGGTAAAATTCTTGGTTTTGAATTGTTGGGTATTTTTGCAAGAGACTGAGCTTATCAGAACCAGGATTTCATCCTGTTGCTTTAAACAAGTGAGTTTAACAGTAAGGATGTGCCTGGTATTTTTAAGCATAGGCTTCAGATTCCCACCTTCCCAAGAAAAACAGTCTTTGTCATTTTGGTATCTAGAAGCTTGTTGCCAGACTGAATATTGGGATGTTCTAAAGTGCATTCAGATATAATCAAATATGTCCCAGTCTGTGATAACTCTGCTGTCAACAGAACAAAAATGGATAAGCATATTTATCGACATGAAAAAAATGCCCTTTAATCTTAGTTCAAACCCGTAAAATGTAAGTTGCATCTTAAACTGTTCTGTGCAGCTGAAATAGGTTAAAGAAAACTGCTTTGTACTCTTCATTTCTCATGCATACAGCATTATCACTTACAATTAGGCATGACATTTCAGTAAACATTGCTTGTATTGAGTTAATAGACAAAGCACACAGGAGACAGCTATCAGCTAAAGAGGAAAAGAAGGGAAACAAAGCACTGATGAGGCAGACTTTTATGCTGGCAAAAGAAACGGAGAAATATGTGGATTATCATTTTTACCTCCACCCAGACTAAACTTCTGATATGTTGCCCAGTTGTACTCACTCACTTTTTAAGAATATTAAGAGACTCAGCTGTAGAAAAAAGCATTAACCTGAAAGTAGTCCTTCATCTAAATTCGTCAGACATCGTATAAAAAACTCAACTACTTACTGATTTTAGTTTCCTGAATTTCTTACTTTGTATGTATAAATTATAAATAACTTTTATACTCATTTTTGCCAATTTTATTTAACACTAAACAATTCAATAAAATCTTACTAAACATGGGCTAATTGAGAATGGTGGTGTTTCTATTAAAAGTATGCATAGTGACAAAGCAAAAATGCAAAAATATTACCTGTATTAAACAGATTTGCTGCTAGGCATCATATTGTTTTAAAGGTTGTGAACTCTGACAAGATCATTTCATCACTAAGGGTTAGACCATAATCCCTTCATGCAGGATGGGAATTTACACCCTGGGGACTTTCTGCCATTAGTTACAGTTGGGTTACTCACAGCATAATCATGCTATGAACAAGGCTACGGGCATCAGTTGTACTCAGATCTAGGTTATTAGGTCTCAGGTTTAAGGTCTTTTTAAAGAATGAAAGATACAAGTTGCATTCAATACAGAACTGAGAACTGCTTTCGTTTATCTTTAAAAGTGACATAAAGAAAGAATACTTTATCTGCACATTAAGAGAATGTCAAAACGTTCCCCAAAGGTATTGTGTTGGTTTTGGCTGGGATAGAGTTAATTTTCCTCACAGTAGCTCGTATGGGGCCATGTTTTGGATTTGTGCTGGAAACAGTGTTGATAACACAGGGATGTTTCCCTTCCTGCTGAGCAGTGCTGACAGAGTCAAGGGCTGTTCTGCTCCTCACCCCACCACACCCGCGAGCAGGCTGGGGGTGCACAAGACGCTGGGAGGGGACACGGCTGGGACAGCTGACCCCAACGGACCAAAGGGATATTCCATATGACGTCATGCTCAGCATATAAAGCTGGGGGAAGAAGAAGGAAGAGGGGGACATTCAGACTGATGGCATTTTTTTTCCCAAGTCACCGTTACGTGTGATGGGGCCCTGCGCTCCTGGAGACGGCTGAACACCTGCCTGCCGATGGGAAGGAGTGAATGAATTCCTTGTTTTGCTTTGCTTGCGTGCGCGGCTTTTGCTTTCCCTATTAAACTTTTTTTATCTCAACCCACGAGTTTTCTCACTATTACCCTTCCAATTCTCTCCCCCATCCCACCGGGGGGGAGTGAGCGAGCGGCTGGATGGAGCTCAATTGCCAGCTGGGGTTAAACCATGACAGGTATCCAAATTAACATGTATGTAAATTATCTGTCATTTTGATTGCTCAGAACACTCAGTGTGCATACAGCACTAAGCACTTCAAGAAGGGATATGACCTACTCTTTGTCAGTTTGGGAGTAAGGGAAACCATTAGAAATAAACACCATTTTTTAAAACAGGATCAGAGTATCCAGCGTTGGAGTTGCGCTGTGAATCACTCTCTCTTCCTCCTTGCTCACTTTTAGATACTGAACTAAATCAAGCTACGAGGCTATGAGGACATGTAGCTGCCTTGCGGCAAACATATTATATGACTTAATTTTAGAATAGCATCTCCTTTGGTGACTAATTTAGATGTTCTCAAGAAAATCAGTTTCACGGGATCATTTAAGCACCATCTAGACAACCCGTTTATCCACAGAATATGCAAACCTACAGCCATTAAAAAGTAATGCAGCCAAGACAGTAGGTTAATTAATTAAAGACATTATTTCCTTTGTAGCATAAACGAAATCCTGTATTTTTTCAAAGCTCCTTACTGTGGAAATTCTGCAGCATTGCCATATAAGTGTTTATTGCTATAAATCCTTTCACAAGACTTTGTTTGCAGTAAAAATTCAACTCTGAATTCAACACTGCTTCTAGGCACAATGTAAACCTCAGCAGGAAAAGGGCCTGCAGTGCTCAGAATGAACATCTTGGTGCATGTCCTCTGTATATACTCAGCATGCAATATACATGGTTGCTACCTCATATTTCCAATATGCCTCGAAGTTATTGCTTAAACAAAATAGCTGTAGTAAGAGCATGCAGTTCCCAAGGGGGATATTGTGACATCCACAGAGCTGCTCATGAATGGAGCTATTAACACGGAAAACAAGCATCAGCTTTTAAAATGGGATACTAATTTATAGTTTAGACTGTTATTATAATACAGAAAACCAGAAAAAGCCCCTGATATTTCTAATATTTAAGCTCCTTGAAGGGGCATCTTTATCTCCTCCTAATCAAAACTTAAATGAGCATTCTCTCTGAGAATGCAGTTGCTTGTATTTCTGTTTAATTAGGGTCTTGCCACGGTCCCTTTCACATGCATAACTGTGTGCAGATTTTACACTCTAAGCTAGCCTCTGTTTGTCAGAAAGAGAATGTAATCTATTATGACCAAACACCAAAAGGAGTAAAAGGAACTTGTGCTTGATCTGGATAATAAGCGGTTATGACATCTGTAGTTTTGCTTTCCTTCATTAGCTGCTTTTTAAGGAAGGGTTAACTTTTTCCTGTGTTTATCTTGTTGAACTATGTGAAATTTGAGACTGAACAGTCTAAAATGTCCTGTTCAAGTGGCTTCAAAGAAGAGCATTCATGTAACTGTAAAGCACTGCCATTGTGGCCAAACCCTGACGTTCACAGTGCTGAGGGTGGCCTGCCAGGGCCCAACCTTTCATTTACGATGTCTAATTTTAAAAGTTGTGCTCATCTGGACAAGGAACTAAGCTATTTTTTTCTTTTGCAGCCTCCAAATGTTTTTGGGTACGTTTTGAACATTCCATTTTACAGTCTTTTAAACAAAAACACAAAAAAGGTTTTAAAATAAAACTTCTTGCTGGATGCTGGAGATGATTAATATACAGTTTGTAAACATCATGCACATGCAAAACTACATATACTGGGCTATCATTTTTCACTCCAGTCAGTCAGTCTTGCCTAAACAGTGATGCTGTAATTTGGCGCTTTGCTTTTAGCTTTGTTTTAATCAGTTATGAATTTGATTTTTATTCATAAAAGTGAGCTCCAGTACCACCACCACCACTTTTATCTCCAGTTGCTGAGATTTAATGCAATCATTCACATCGCACACCCAGGTAAAGTCCTTAGGTGTGAGCCCTCGCCAGGTTCCCTGCAAATGGCAAAGCCTGGGCGGGAATACGCTGCAGCCTACTACAAACTCTGCCTGGCTGCCTGGGACAACGGGCTGTGCCACCAGCACTGCCTTCTCACTCGGCCTCCCCTTCCGCTCGCGGTGCCCTCATCTCCCTGTCCCGAGAATGTGCAAGTACAGACGCCTTCTCTTATGGCCTCCAGAAACTCTTGACAAAAACCCTTTGATTGGATTCATTCCCAATTGCTACTCAGCCGCCATTTCCCCTCTGAAGTTTCAGAATACGTAACCAGGGTTGCACAGAACCTGAGCCATCCATTTGCCTAAAATCTTCCCATTTGAATGGATGGGTAAATTTTAACGCTGTGCTGTATTTGTGCTCCTATGAACCAAAAACTACAGGAAAGACAACCAACTCCATTCAAAATGCAGATTTCACTCTGGCCCTAATATCAACCAGTATCATAATCACGTATTGATTTTAATTTGTAATGGGAGGAGAAAATGACCTAAAGCAAAAATACATCTTCATGAAATTTTATTTCCTTCTACCTAATTCCCTTCCCAATTAAATATAGGCACATTAGCATTAGCAGAGAAGGCCTGGTGTCAGAAAACATAGGCTCAATCATATATTATCACATTCATAAACTGTAGGTGTTCAAAAGTCATAAACCTTTCCTTTTTAAATTTGGCCTTCTGGAACGTGGGGAGAAATGAATGCTGCTAGCTGGTCAAACCATCATTTTACGTCAGGGCTGAAGACCCTGGGGATGAACCCCCCTCTGAAGATGCTCGGGTTTTCCCCAATAACTGCAAAAAGGAGCAAAGACTCTAGCTTGGACGTGAGCAGATCACAATCAGACATCTAACATGAGGTGGGTGATGGAGGGCCCTGCACGTGCCCTCCCCACTGCTGGGGTTCAGCCGCTGGGACTCTTGGTGGCTCAGAGACGGTGCAGCTGGGGGCTGCTCCCTTTCCTCTCGGATGTGGGGATGATGCTGCGGGGGCTCATGGCCAGGATGGACCCCTTGCCCCTGGCAGCTGCCTCCAGCTGAGGCCCTAGTTTGCCCCTCCAGCTCCAGCTCCAGCTGCACTGTATCTGCTCTGCAGCCGGACCCTGACCGGGGGCTTGGCTGCCCTGCTCACCCCCGGTCCTGCCCCATCACCGTGGCCCTGCCTGGAGACCTTCACTGGGTCTCATCCTGGGCCCAGCCCGCGGGCTGCCATCCCAGCCTGGCCTCCACCCTGCCCCATCACCACGGCCCTGCCCAGCAATCCCGGTGCAGTGCTTCGCCAGGCCTCACCCTGACCCCCACCCGTGGGCTGACTTCTCACAGCCCTGCTCTGCCACCGCAGACTTGCCCACAGATCTGGGCTCCGGGCTGCTCCCGGCCTGCTCCCGGCCTGCCCTACTCCCTCGCGGGGGACGGTGGGACAGATCCTGCCCTGCTGCCCTGGGCTCCCCCTGGGCTCCCAGCGCCCTGTGCCACAGGCAGCAGCCAGCCCTCGTTGCTTCCTTACAGGCGAGATGAATTCCCCCGTATTACCTTAATATCGAAAGCACAAAAGGTGGTGATAGACAGCCAACACCAGTAAAACAATGGCGATTACAATAGGTATGAGAAAAAATCATTACTAATTTGACTCCTCTACATATATAGGACAACTGGAATTATCCTAGAAAGGTATCTGCCTCTGGTAACTACAGGATTAACTACTGATCACAGGAAGAAAAATACCTGGTTCATTAAGAGTGAAAATGGTATGGCTACCACTGCTCAAATGCTAACCAGAAATCTTTCATAATAAATCTGCATTTTCAGTTAAACACTAACCACCTGTGCTAAAATTCCTAATGTGAGACATCGGAGTTCTGCACCAGACAAATAGGGCTAACAGACGCAGGGATAAAATAGGTATCAGAGAGATGGATGAACAAAGCTTTTGTAGAGGAAAACCACGTCTCACATATCTGCTTGAGTTTTTTTATCAGTAAGGATGTAACATAGACAATAAAGTGTACATGCATTTTCAAAACGCTTTTCTTGAGATCCTTCACCAAAGATTCTTAAGAAACCTAATCTGTCATGCAAGAAGATAAAACATAAAAAATTTATAACTCTTGCTTTTCACTTTAGAGAAAACTGTTCTCTCAGGGTGAAAACAAACACAGAGTGATTGTATTTCAAAGAAGTTATTCCTACTAGCTTTCACAATTTAGAATCCTTAATAGCCATTTGATGAATAACACCGACTCGCAACAATGAATGAGTTTAGGATCAAGACATAATTTAGTCTTGTACTGAACTGATTATTGTGGGTTTCACAGGTGTCCTGAAGTACTTCCGAACTCTCACACTGAGAGTAAAAGCAGTGTTTTCTGCAAACACCTGAGAGAAGTTCTTATTCAGTTCCATCAAGCAGTCACAGTTAACGTGTACTCCCATTTTCAGCTGATTTGTCTCTGTTTAGAAACTTGCATGCGCAAACCTTGTACGTGGCACAGCTCCATTACCATCTGTTCCAATGTCTCCAGAGCACAGACAGCGAGGAGCTCTGACAACTGAAGCTGGAACATACGGAGTGTTTATTGCACAAGAGTCATTACATGAAAGTAGGCCTTGGAAAGAGGGTGAGATGCTTTGGACTGTCCTTTCACACTAATTTCGGTACCTTCTATTGTTTTGGTTGAGTAAATTGACTGTTAAGTTTAAAATTCAGCAAAAAGAAAGTAAATCCGTGAAGTTTCTCTAAAAAAACAACACATTTTCAAATTTCCACTTTGTGGGGAAAAAGACAAACAGGGTAATAGAACTACTGTTTTTAATGCTTGAATACGTACTTTCAAATTATTTTGGCATAGGAAATTTTTTTAACAGTTACAGAACATTTGGGTTGTGTAGTATGGAGCTCTCCTGCCCTGGCTGCGCATCTGCATTTAGCAGAGGAAAGAGGCTGGACTCTGTCTCTGCACTGTGATCTTGCTTTTCTACCTCTTCAATCAGATCACTGCTGCACACAGAAGCAGGATAATATAAGTCTGAAGGGACCCCTGGAGGTCATCACAACCCCTTGGTCAAAGCAAGGCCATCTGAACCAGTTATTTTCCTTTGGTAGCTCTCAGTGACATAAACAACAAATACAGCACTCGCTGGCCCTCATCATATGCCCAACTTGTGAGCTCAGCCCTACTCTCAAAGAAGAGAGCTATGGGTTGAAAAGTATAGATGATGCATGATGAATAAAAATTCTTCCTTAGAGAAAGTGTCCCGTAGACGCTGCTTGGCGCTCTGCTGAAGATCACATTTGTTCTTGAACAACCACTCTGGAACGTTCCTTCAAATATCAAGTTTAAGAGCATCGGAGTGGGGAGAATATACTTAACGTGAGAAAGATCCATTGTATTAGCTTTTTCAAAGCTTCTTCCACAGTGTTTATCGACTGTGACAAAAACATTGCATGGATCCTCCTAGAAAACATATGACCTCCAATAGTAAAAGGACTGTTTAAAGAAAGTTATTTTTTCTTCTGCAGTGGCCACTGCTATCTCAACAGTTACCTTGAAGCTTCCTAAAGAACACTATCCCTTTTTAGTTCAATTGTTATATATGTTGATTTCGGAGCACATAATCATGCAGGATAATGCCCTTAGTAAGATATCCAGTAATATTATTTTCTGCCCATTTCATACTTTTCAGCCGTGTTCTCTTAACTGTTTTACAAAGGTAAGCAAGTCTTGTCCATTCTTCCCACACAAAGGAAAGGTAACGGTCTTAAATTCATACAGTTAGTTGCATGCTTCAGCCCTGAAAATACATTACTTCTTTCTGTACACGCAGACAAGATGCCAGAGTGACCCCAAGGAACGCGTATGTTCTGCTGCACCCAGAAGCATGGGCAGGGTTCCTGAGCGGCTACTTTGGAGCCGGGCTCCTCTGGGGCTCACTGTAGGTCAGCTGCGGTGGAAGAGGGTAAGTGGGGTGCAGAAGTCAGGGAGTAAGGAAAGACAGCCAGCAACTGCAGCCAGTGCAGCCATACCGAGACAGATTTGGCACCTCTGTTAGCATCGAGGGCTCAGGGTAAGCATTAATTTTCTCCACAAAAATACAGTACCTAGCATATAGAACTGCACCCCAAACAGCGTGCAGGATCTGTTCTAGCATGAAATAGACACGAAAACAGGCAGAAAGGTCTGTTGTAGATGAACTACCTATGTATCTGACCGCTACTCTTAAGTTTGGCCAAACCTATAGGGAACAGGGAGCAGTGAAAAACCTGTCAGTATTTACAAGTTTCTGGAACAGCTCCATTTTTTAATCATTTCTAAGCTCCAAGTAAGCAAGAAAGGACAAATGAACAGTTCTGACAACATACTGACTGACAACGTGTTAACATTTTTAAAGCACTCCTAGGGTGCTTTCCAAATAGGTTTTGGAAGGTGAAAGAAATGAACAGAATGTGGCGTGTGCAGCCAGAAGTATCGTGTGATGGCAGTTTCAGTGATTCTTCTGCAGTACTGAACATTCTTTGATTTGCAGAAACTCAAACAATCTGTCTCTGAAGAAATAGCTCCAGGATGTTGCGACAGGAAGGAAATGTACTCTGTAAATGCTGGAGTGTCCCGTGGAACTGAGAGATGCTGTGTCTAAAGAAAACTGCTTAGGAAATGCTTAAGTAATACACGTGTCTAAAGAACAGGATTGATATGCCCTGAAACACAGAAAGCTGATAAAGTTGAAATTGCAACAAGACATATGTCTGTTACCCTGTGTCCATTACAGAAGTCATCTGACTTGTCATCTGGCTTTTTTGATTGCTTTACATCACCTACATGTCAACGATAGAACAGCACAGGCATGCCAGAAATTCGATTCAAGAATGAGAAATGGGTTGTTTGCAGTAATGTTCAGTTATACAGGAACAATCAGCCCCAGACAGTTCATTCCTGCAGCACGCCAGGAGCCTTGAAACGATGCCTCACAGCTTCCAGACACCTTATCAGGCAGCCACAGCAGCTTGACCTTTCAGGAAATTTAGCCATGTATTCAACTGGAAGAACGACCAAGCAGGCTCTTCTGAGGCAGCAGGCATTCAGTCAGTCCTCTGCGTGTCACTGCAGCTGTTTTGTCAGCCAGAGGGTCACAACAGGAAAAAACAATGAAGTTAAGAGAAAACTTTCATACAGGACCTACATGCTGAGCTATGCCATACTGATCCACCATTTCCTGCAACGGTGAGGAGCTAGCTGCGTATACCTGTAACTGATACGAAAAGCTGCCTTTTTGACATAATACTCATGGCTATACTGAGTTGCTTAAACACTGCCAAACACTTATGCCAGAGTATTCAAATGTGTCACGGAAATTTGTCACCTGAAGTGCTCAACTTTCTCACAACCGGACCACCATGAATTTAGGTGGCTGAACTTTAAACACATTCATGCGAAATGCCCAGCCAAAATGTAATGTGTTCTTCCACGCAGCTATATTACTGTGGAAACATCATATTTATCAAGAGCTTTCTGCTGTGACATATTTGGATTTCAAATCCAGACAAAACAAAAAGAAGTACTCTGTTTAAAATAGTTCATATGAGTATTTAATGTAGTGCAGTTTCTGTACCACTGAAGACATCCAGCTCTAACATGAAAATTGTCACAAAACATGGAAAAATGTGTGAATACTTTTCACGCCATCCTCATCTACTTTGTACACAAAAGTGACACCTATCTGTTTGCTATTCAGAAGTCCATGATGGGCCTATTTCCACTTTATGAATACTGGTGAACTATATTCCTGTTGCTTGTATGTTTTAATTATTTTACAAGCATTCATGTGTTTTCAATAAACAAAGTAATACTGGCTTGCCAATTCATTGTGGATTTCCTTTTTTATTACCAGTCATGGGACATTATTCCATATATAATTGTGATTACTATTTAGGATTTGTTTTGCACCTATGTAAGGAATCCTATATAACCAGGCATGGACTGCCCACTGTGCTGGAAACAGGGAAGAGAGAGACCTCGCCACTGAAGCTCTACTCTATTTGCAGTATGAGCTGGCAGGGATGATATGGCAAAATACAACAGTAAGCAGACCCTTCATTGTGTCCCAACACTACTTTCTATGTTTAATCCACCAGTGCTGAATTAAGTTAATAACCTTTCTCAGGGGCTTTCGAAGTTACCTCCTAAAGCGGAGCAAGAAGGAGTAAAGAGCAAGCGCTTCATGAGCACTTCCTTGGTCTTGCCAGGACCACTCCTCTACATTCACAGCAAGGAATAAAATGGCAGCTGTAGTTCATATAAAAACCTAAGGAAGGAGCTGTTTGCAATTACTGTCAGGTAATAAGGCTTGAATTTACTGAAGGGCAGGAAGAGTAAGAGCTGTCCGTTAGCAGTAGGTCAGCAGCGCGCTCTCAGCCACAGGAGGGGCTAACGCTCACATTCGGCACAGCCTCCCCGCCAAGGGGCACCGCTGCCGCTCGGCAGGGCCAGCGGGCAGCCCTTGGCCCGCAGACGCTGCCAGAACTGCAGTCTGTTCCCAGTCCTCGGAAACACAAGATAGGTGGCCAGTATTACAACGACTTGCTGTAAAATACTGTTTTTCATTTGGTGTTGTGGTACTCCGTGGCACGCTTTCAGCAAAACAGAAGATGCAATTTTTGACTGACTTGTCACGTCACAGAGTTCCAAACACGCATGGGGAGTGGCTCCCGCTCACTGAAAAAATACATACTGCATATGTATGATGAATTATTTAAACCTTTTCCTTCTGATGTTATTCTCATCTATCAGCACTTAAATGTATATGAAGTGTAGAATGACACGTATTTCTTCAGGATGATTTTCCTAGTAAGTAAGAGTGGGAACTTCTGACATTCTGAACCGTATTTTTGTATTGTTTTAAAATCCAGACCTTGTAGCCTGCCTGCACTCCCACGGGCAAGTCCGATGCTCAAATCCCACTCCTGTGACTGAACCACAGGACATTTCCTCCTCTCCTACCTTTACAATTGGTAACTTTCGTCAAAAATTTTCTCCCGTAGCATGACAGAAGTCAGATGTATGCCTCAAGGAAAACCTCGGGAAGGTGAAGGAAAAATGGTGACTTTAAATACAGAGCAGCGCTTGGAAACTCAATTAGATGGCTGAGTGCTGTTTTGCGAACGCTAGAATGTAACTATTTTCGCTGTCCCTAACGAAAATTCTGGGTTTCTTGTAAGTTTTAAACTATAAATGTTGAAAGCTGTATTGAACAATGGTGTCCCATGAAAATGAAATTTATCCATTCTAGGCACCAGCCAAAGCCTGTAATTTTTCCTCAGAAAATTTCCTATTGATAGCACTCACAAGAGCTTTCCCACCATCGATATTTTTGACAATACTGCTTCTATTATCAGAATAACAAATGCAACCATTTTTGCTCTTGCGAGTGTTGCAACCACAGATTTATTCTTGTATTAAACTGTCAGTAACTTTTCACTGGAAGTGCTCTCATCTTCTGAAATCTGGCTGCCTTCCTCTGAGTTGAGAAATGAGGGAAAACTATCCATTCAAACTCACTGAAATCACTTACTTGGTAAAAAGTTTTCATACTGTGTAACCATTGGTATGTTTCCAAAATTGCTTAGCTTACTTTCCCCCTCCCAAGAACATCATAATGAGCATGTGCAGAGGACTAACTTTTCTACTTCATATTATAGCACTAGCCACACATTTAGAGACAACATTTGACTCAAACTGATACAAACATCTAAGCAACAAGTAACTAATACATACATTGTGCTAACAAAACCAGTAAAATGGTGGTCATATTGGAATCTCTCTTCTGAAAAAGAGTAGCTGATACTCTAAGCAGGGCCTGAAGTCTACAACCCCCTATCCTAGGGTTCAGCTTAGCTTAGCATGGCTTTTGCAGCCCTTATCAGCATTTTATGTTGTCTACATTTTCTTACTCATTCTGTCAAAAGGAAATCTTGCTGAAGCAGAATAGTTCTGGAATCACTTGGGAATCAGACTTCTGTGTCAAGTAGGAGTTTTAAGATCCAAATAAAGCAAATCTGAAAATCATGAAAGGATGTGTAATACCTGAGAGTGACACCTAATGTTAATTACAAGGGATTCTGGTGTGCTAGATTGGGCATTAGATAGTGTGGCAACTTCAGGATGGCTATGGCGAGCCGGATGGTGAGACTATAAAAATGGCAACCTAATACACCGGTGGAAAATGGGGCCAAAATAATAAAGGGGTTATTACAAAACAAGCAAAGTCAGACCCTGATCCGTATTTAGCCATTAAATTACAGAGTAGCAGGAAAAAATGCCAGGTTGTCATCTTTTTACGCTTTACACAGTGGAACACTGACAAGAAGAAAGCCTGCATGGCTGGAAACCAAAGTCAGGGTCAGAGGGCATGGCAGATGTCTAAAAAGATACACAAAACAAAACTTTGAACTGGGTACAATCTGAAAGTTTGGGAACTGCCACAGCTTCCCAGGAGGCAGTGTGTATCTCCGATAGGAAGGCATTAACGTGGACAGCTGGGGTGTCCCCCGAGGCAGCCCCAAGCCAGGGGAGGCTCTCCAGCCAGACTACGAACCCAACTGCTGTGGGTTTGTCAGAGTTCCAGGAAGGAGGTGGATCGGAGTGCTTTCCACAGCCAGCTTGCCCGAGGATGTCTTAAATAACCAGCAGCCACAACAGCCAAAGGGAAATCACTTTAGACAAGCAGAACTAATGAAAGAACTTATGGCTGGCAGACAATAACGATCAGTCCCAAGGTCTCCGAGGAGAACCACACATCTCTCAGACTCTCCATCCAAAAGCAATTATGTGACTGAGCTGATTCTTGTATTACTAGAGTTTTTTAATCATCACTTAATGCTACATGGTCTATGAGAAAAAGAAGAGGGAGCTGTATCTTCAGAAGGGTCTCACAAAAGTCTTTGGTTATAGCACTTGCATGTTGCATACGGGCGACCATGGAGAACCATTTACCAAGTTAAATGAAACCTCTTCCAGACTCAGCTGATTACTGAACAGATGGGATGCATGAGGCAAACTTACTACCAGCTCTGCAGGTGACTTTGTTCCCTCTGTTTTCTACCTGTTGTCAAAGTAGAGCATAAGTAAAAGGCGATAAGAATATGTTTTTATCAACACAATTATGCACTGCCCTGTACGTTGGCCTCAAGGAGTAATATAATAAAAATAAATGAAAAGAGCAATACAAAATTAAGCAGAAGACAACAATACAGATATTAAAAATTAATTTACAAAATGTATGCACACTTTATATTAATACACATTGATATTAATCAAATATTAATAGAATTATCTGAAACCATCAAACTTACTGTAAGATCTTTGACGGTAATAACAGCACTTCTCATGCCTTTAATTCAAAGATCTGGAAATACTTTGTACGTAGTAGTCTTACAATGCCCCTGTGAAATAGTTATTACTGTATCTACTTACAAATGGGTAAACAAAGATTATGTGAGAGGAAAACAGAAGTAGAATCAGAAACAGAAACTTTTGAGTTGTGACTGCGAGTCCCCTGCAGAAAGCTATCAAAAATATGGAATTCAGTCAGTTTAGAAAGAAAGCTGCTATTCAAGTGCTTCCACATTAGCTATTTCTAAAACCTCAGAACAATTCTAACTTCTTTTACATAGTATGCTTGACTCCAAATACTAATAATTCCTTTGCTTTGTCTTTTGAAGAAAAATATTGAATATTAGACATAATAATAACCTGTTGTATGGGTAATATATACATTGGGTACAATCAAAATTCTTGAACAGTTTCATTAGCCATTAGAACAAGTGCAGAAGATGATAGAAGATGTAGTCTTAGTATGGCAGACGTTTGTTTAAACATCAGTCTGATATTTAAACAAATAACTAGTAGTATCTCAGTGCTCTAACATCTCAGTGAGCAAAATGGGTATATGCAGCATGGTAATCCATAGCTTCATATGTTATAATGAGCTTGTAATAAACAGGATTGATATTCATCACTTTTTTCTTTACTTTTCATATGTAAATGTCCATTTTATCTTTTAAAAAATGTCTTTCTTTATATAAGATGTGATTGTTGCAGTTGATGGGTTAAAAAAAATTATCCAAATATCATTAACGCCATGCCTTTAACATGGTATTATTGAAAAAAACCAACCGTGTGATGGGAATTACTCCTTGTTTTAGGATCATCTAATGAACTATATTGTTACAAGTCCCCATTTTTGACAGTAAAATGTTATTGGTGACTGTATCACCTCTATCTCTGTGTCAACACTTCCAAAGATTAAAAAAACCCCTTTGGTGAACAGACTGATAAAAACCATTCAATCCAGTGGCACAAGACACAAATAGCTTTTAAACGGCAGAGTTCTGTGCTACTCTGACAGTGCAGCGAGCCAGGCCCACTGGCAAGTCTGACGTACCTGCTGAAAGGTAGGCATAATAAGCGCTTGTGAACAGTACAGGTTCAAGAATGCCCAGCCAGAGCACTAACTTCAGATCATTTCAAGTGCATCTTGGACATTTACAGTTTTCCAAACAGCATATTCCAAGCATACTATTAGCATGAGTCATTAATCCTCCCATTTACTGTGACAGCACAGTCATATCTCTGGCTTACACATAAAGGAGCTGAAGTAGTCATTCACTTTAACTCCAGCAAGACATTTGGCAGGAAATTACAGAGAAAGGGTCTCTCTCCAGAACAGCGAATAGACCCGTGGTTAGGGTATAACCCCAGCAGGGTATAATTTTAAGTCCCTGCTCTGCTTCACTTTGCTAGTTTCCCAGCAAGCGATCCTGACCATCTGACTCTTCTGGAAAGCATCTGTTCTGCTCTGTTCTATTGGAACTAAATAACAAAGATCAAATGGTCCATGTGCATTAATTAGGAAAACAGCTACAAGTGGATGAATGCCTAGCAGGATTGCAATGGCTGTATTTTGGCCTGATTTTATTGATCACCTGAAATACAATTTAAATGGCAGGTTTTTATTAAGATACCCTTCAGATGGCACACACAGATGGCCTGACAGTCTTGATTTCTAAGCTTATGCAGGGCATAGCGCACTGGGATCTTGATCTCAACTGAAGCCTCTAGACATAATTGGGATACAATAGTAATAAATCAGTGCAAGGCAGATACAGCGTTGAAGGTTTAGCCCTTCACAAGATCAAGACCATCAGATATTTTTGAAGAAATATTTTGCTTACTTTGTAACAGTTAATTTATCTTTAGGCTAAAATATCAATATTATTTCCCAAGAGACGTGGAATTTTTTTTACTGTTTATAACAACAATAATAAAAAATCAGTACAGGCCAATCCCTGCATATATTTAACTCTGAAAATCTTTTAAAAAAATCAGTCCCTAACATACCATCAAACAAGTGAACGGAAATAGTGGAACATTGTGTCTCCACACGTTTTCCACACTTCATTTATCTTCTAAATTAAGGGTCATAAGCTGTAGCAAATACACAGTTTAAAATCCAATGCATTAGCTCTGTAAAGCAGCAGCCACCCTTATGATCATTTTAGGTACTGTAGGAAGAATATAAGTTGATTTGGGAAGGAAAATGTCTCAGATTTTAAAATCCATTTGTGATTTCTAAATGAAGCAACAGCTGTTGTCAAAGAGTTTTAATGCTAACTTGATTCACACAGGAAAATGTTAAACTAGTGTTTTAAAAAATCCACTAAAATTGGAACACAGCTATGATACAGAATACAACATGTTTTCCTGCCTTTTCCCCAGATCAGCTGCTGAGGCTTTTGGAATAACATCTCTTTCAGAAGAGAATGAGGCAATAGAACCATTTCCCCACTACTCCACACAAAATGTGGAAGCTGCTTCTCTTTCAGATAAAAAGCCAAAAACAAACAAAAAGAATCTTGCTAGTTTCAGGCAACAGACAATGTTGCTTTTTCTTCCCAGCAGTGCCAAGGCAATGAGCTTCAGAGGCACATGCTGAACCATCCTCTGCTCTGCAGTGGGACTGCCGACACAATCCATACACCATACACAATCATCACAATACACCCATACACAATCCATAGCTTTACTTCAAGCTAGCACTAAACTCAAGCAATCAACTGGAACTAAAAAAATTTTCAGATAAAATTGCACTAATAGGAGCGTGTAATAAATCCGTATTGCAAGTCATTCTGAACATTTTGCAGCTCAGGAATCTTGCTCCCTTCTTCCCATTGACTGGACCCACCAACAGATGTCATGACTTAAGAAATAAACCATGATTTCATGTGTCCTTCTGTGATTATTGCAGACTCTGCTACTGGATATCAGGACAGAGATTAGATTCTTTTCAAATTTAGAATTAACAGACACTGATTACTCTTCTATAGATCTTGCTAGACCCCACTTATACCCACCATTCAGTCCTCTCACCCACCATTCAGTCCTGGAAAATCTTTTGACCATATGGAAAAATACCATATGACAAGAAAATGTTAAAAAAAAAGAAGCCTTTAAAGAAACGGCAAGTAGAAACATTTCTATCATCTTTTTGAATATATGAAAATGTTGCAGTTCCATTCCACAAAGATGCTATAGAACTATTATACCTCTTAATGCAACATCTTTGTACTTTGACTTCCATTCTTAGTAAGTTATGGTTGTTTTTCCTTGCTAAATTAAGTCTTTCCATTTACCTCTTAGTTCACCTTACTTTTTCGCTTGTATCTTCTTTCATTCTCTTGTTCCAAACTTCCAGGACAATTAAATTCTCTCCTAACATGTAATAATCAATCCCCACTGCATTCTTTCTCCTAGTTACTCTCCTCCTCCTTCTGTATCTTTGCTCTTCTACAAAATGATTCAGTTTTCTGGTATAATTGCCAATTTTTAACGCAACTCTCTCTATTCTGTACGAGAAGTCTTCTATTTCTTCTTTGGCAGTTACACTGACAGGCATAATGTTGAAATGAAGCATTGGACAGCACTGTTCTGGAGATCTTTAGATTTTCATTCTCTGGGCTAGGTAGGCACACCACAAAAGCCTGTGATGCGAAACCAGAAAATAATGGCCTTGTTCAAGCAAACGTTTTTTGTCTTGCTGAGTATCTTGGAGACTATGAGAGAGTGAGAGGCATTCTCTTTGGTAGGTTATTTACTATTTTCCCACTTAAAGAATACATAAAGAATACTGCTTACTTTTTTGTAAACTCCTCTTGGGACTTATTTATCTATTTTTGACCCATTATAAACAAGCACATTCACAACACAGAACTGGCACGTGTTAGGATGTCTTGTCCTTAGTTATTCCACAGGGGATATCATTTAATGGCTAGTATATGCAGAAAGCCACCAATTTATTTTAGACCAAAGCCCCCATATAGCTGATCATGAATGCATCAGCAAGGGTGCGTACATCATTCAACAACATCAACACCAGCGGCAAAAGAACTATTTGCGTGTCAAATTCACAAATTAAAAATGTGAACAGATGACAACTGAACATCTTGATTCACACTGTGTTTCTCCTGTCAGTTTCTGGCAGTTATGAATAGTAACTTGAAAAAGTGCTAAAAATAACACAGATTCAGGCCCTGGCTCAAAATTCTTTTTTTTCCTCCCATTTTGCCTTGATAGTCTGCTTGATACTGCTAATAATAAAGTTAGCATGACTCATAAAACCACTGCTATAATTTTAAAACAACATAAGAAATACATATTACCTACGAAAAAGGAGATAACAGTAAGATCTAGAAATCGTTCTTACACATCATTGGTAAGCTTAAATGATATATAGCTATACATCCAGCATGTATGTAATTGCACATGTAATCATTGCATTTCAGGTAATTTTTTTCCAAACATATGATTTGATGCAGACTTATAATGAAGAAATTAGAGTTTGTTTACAGACCTTGGAGTCGAAAACAGCCTTCAGTCCTGCTAACATTTTTTTAATGTCACACTATGCATAGTATACAGTGAGCAAACCAGATAAAAAACAGTTTCAGATGGACTTGGGGAACTCACTCTCTTCCACCTTGGCAGAGCTTGTTAGCATGGTTAGATTTCAGTCACTGAAAGGCTCTGTACTCAGTCTATGATCTCACAATCCAAAATTATCAGGCTGTCTGGTTTTCTGTGCAAACTTATTACTACTGCCACTCAAGTCTGCAGATAGGTGAGTCCCATAAAGTCAATGGAAGGACTTCAGTGGTTGCTTCATTCTGGACACAAATAAAACTTTTATCTATGTAACATGCACACATCAGCCAATCATTTCAGAGAGAAAAAGTTTTGTCTTATTTGCAGCTCAAAAGTTAAAAAAAGAAAACCAAGAAAGACGTTCGGCATTGCCAGAAGCATGTTATTCTAAGAATGACGTAGCTTAGTGCTAGCACTGGTTGTGAGACTTAATTTGAACAGAAAAATATTAGGTGAATAAAAACTTCAAAAAATCTCAACTGTGTTCACCCCAGTAACACCTCAATATAAAGCCAAAGGATCTTAGGATCTTAAAAAATAATAGCTATGGGAGGAGTGAAAGCTGCAGTGTGCCTGAATGCAGAGCAGTTTCTTGGGGAAGCAATGAAAATAGCATCCCGGCCTATGAGCTGGTGGAAAAACAGAAGCAGATGCAAACATCTAGGTAAGACGTGCTGTGAGTCCAGTCATCAAGACAGCGTAAAGAAGTATGAAATCACAAAAACTCAAAACTCTATTTGGGATCTGACCCTTGCCAGTAAGAAGTGAAGACTCACTTCTTCATTCATATGATTAATAAGAGTTGGTCAAAAGTTCCCTGAAAATTTGTCACCATTTTTCTCTTGTGACACAGGACAGGCTGCACAAGGTGATATATACTGCAATCTTTCACACTTTCTAGACATCCTTTCAAAATTTCTGCCAAATACAAGGGTTTCCCCATCCCTTCCTCTCTTCCGGTAACAGACGACTCCTTTTGCCACACAGAAAAGACACTCTTGTGATCTCCACTGCCGTTCAGCACTCTGTGCACATCCAGAAGTTTCTGTAACACTTTCATTTGCCTAAGGCACAAGATCTCTACTCGGGGCAGGGAGCAACATGAGTTGCACTATCTGTCCTTCTCCCTTCCACTCCTTTGCTTTTCACAGATTCAACGCAAGCAGTCAGAGCTTCCCGCTGCTTGGCCACTGGGTATGCCTCGTGGCAAATGCTCCATGGTGTCTTCTGCGTCACATTTCATGGCACAGCACAGCCTGTAAGGTTCTACTGAGAGCAGCACAGCAGGCATCCTACAATCAGGAAAATCATTCCTCTCTACTCAGCCAGTGTCACGCTCCAGGAGAGCTACACCAAGGAAGCTCTAGAATTAGCATCTGTGAAATAAAATTTCCACTGAATTAAGCCCAATTAATTCTCAGAATTTTGGTATGGCTCTAGAGTCTTGATATTCTGCCATACAACAAATGGAACACAAACATATTGGGAAAAATTAAATCAGACAAAACACTGTGTTCAAAAAATACAACCACTGAAGCCAAAATCACTGGTAAGAAGAGCAAAATAAATGGGAAGGTCCTCTTCCAAAAGTGACAAATGATTATTAAAGTCTGCCTGAGGGAATCCTGAACTAATCTTACTGTTAAAATGAATAAACACAAGGCAGATTAACAATGTCTTCTAAACAACATTAATTTTGAAGGCTGATTATAATTCAGAATAGGAAAAGGGGTTATCTTAAAGAGCTTTACTAGTTGTACACTGTCAGCTTCTGAGTGTAATTAGCATGCCATTAGTATTTCTATGTGTAAAACTCTTGTCAAAACACACTTCTGGTTCTTGAAAGAAAATAAGACGTAAATACAACGTCACTGCTGGTTTAAATGAAATATCTTCTTGCAGTGAAATATTTTCTAAAATGTCGTATTTAATACAATGTGTTAAGGCTACATACTGCTCTGCACATGACACTGGGTATAGCAATTTTATTTAAAATTATGTGTAGCTCACATATTCTAAACAGCAAAGAGAAAATGGTCCGTAATTTTGAAGCAATTGAGCATTTCAAGTCCTACCCAGTTAACCAAAAGCAGAATAATATTTACAAATCGCCATAAGTGCTGTTAAGGTGAGGATTTCAGAAATAACCTAATAGAAATAATAATTAAATAGCATCAACTGAGTAGGCTGTAGGAGAATATGATGTTATTTCTACTTATAATGAACAGGCCATTAATACAGAAATGAGTACATTGACTTATTTCTGTAAAAATACTAATACAACTTACAGAAATTATATTCTGTCTTAAATCTTCTTTAACCATAGCTGTCACAGAAGCTGTGATTTTCTTTTCCTCTTTCATTTTTAAATGTTTGTTTTGGAAAACATATTCCAAAAAGCTTGAGTGAGAAGAATTAATTCCCATGGCTTTAGGTGACAAGCTGCACTGTATCAACCTGCATATACCATCAAATGGTATCTGCACCAACCAACATCCAAAGCCAGATTTATAAAAGCATTTTGGCGCTGAACAGTGTGCAGAGGTCAGACGGAATTTCCAAAAACATCTGTGCACCACAATCATGATGATTTTCATGAGAGATAACTGCCTCGTTTCCCCTGGAAATCCCTCTATAAATACTTAGGGGTGGTAACCCTTAAAATCTGGTGTTTAGTCACTATTTTTGATTCTTCACCACAAAACCAGGGCTCTCCAACCCAATAATTTAAATAAAAGATCCTAGTGAACAGTGCCATACTGTACACCCCATTCCGGTTCTAACCACTACATAATAACAGTGTCTCCCAGTTTTGTCTGTATCTGTACTGTTATTACTGGTCATTTTTATGGTGTCTGCTAAAAGAAAGCACATAAAGGCAATGAAGAGAGATGCTGGAGAACAAAGATAGTCAGATTCTGAGAACTGCAAATATTACTGTGGATATTTTGCATGTTAGTTTCAATTGATCACTAAAGTACACTTCAAAAGGCATAAATTTATCACGTCTAATATGGTGAGAGATTCATATAAAAATTAATTAAACATCTTTTTCTGATCTTAGGACAACCTTTGCTCTGTCTAGCAACTACCGCTAATTATGAAAATCAAAGCATCTTTACAATAAATGTAATATGAGAATTTATGCCTGTTTAGCTCTATGTTTGAAATTCTGTTGTTAGATTAGTATTTCTCTTTAATTCTGCAGTTGATGGCAGAAAGGAGGCAGATGCCACTAAGAGCAGGCAACACGTACATGTCCTGGTAGCAATGGGGTCGGAATGGGTGGCAGGGTCACTAAACAGGGATAGCCATTTTGAAATGAAAGAATAGTGTATATCCAGAGCCAGAAAATAGAAAATACACAAACGTTTAGTAAGGAAAACAGGATATTTATGTTAGACACTTAAAGGTCTTTATGAGAGAAAGATTATTTTGTTTAGAACCAAATAATAATAAGAAATGTTACAATCTTTTCTATGGATCCCGCCACACTGATGAAACCAGCTTATATAAATTCATTCATGTCATGTTATTGACCTACAAGCTTCATTTTTTCTCTTGCATGAAATAGGTCCTCTCCGGATTGCATCCAAGAACTCCTAAATTCAAACAGTTTACCACACGAAGATTTTGTAATTGTGTGATTTTCTCATGCATGCAAGCATGGTTATTTCAGACAGGTCAGATATATATACTTAATGAAAGAAAAGCAGTGGAGCAATGAGCTCCTTCTTCTTCTTGACACCTCTTGTGCACCCCATCTCCCACAGCCTCCTGATGGAATTCATCAGAGTACAGGCAGCTTGGACAAGATACCACAAGTGACCCCACTTTTTGCTTAGGCGATGGTAGGTCTAGGGCCCATTACAGTTACTGTAATGCACAGCCTTGTTTACCTGTAAGCAATAACCAGAGCGGACAGCTGTATTGGCAGAACATATACATTGCATGTGTTGTACTTTTAGCACATGCTGCTTTTGAAGATTTCGCATAGTGTCTGTTGGTTGTTGACAAAGAGACTGATCTAGCAATGTCTCCCTTTCCCACCATAAACGGATAGGAATTCACTTCCCCTCTCTACTAAAAGGGCAGTATGGATACTGTCCACACACACGCCGCTATTTCAGAGGCGCAGTTCAACTGTAATGTGTTCAGAGCTTTATCATTCGCACTATTGGTAACAGTTACTGTAACCAAAGAAGTTGCTGAAAACTTTGGCAAAGAAGGCATTGAGTTTCTCAGCCTTAAGCGTGCCCGCTGTCACTAAATCACCCACTGCATTCAGCAGTGGGCGCACATTTTCCTTGGTCAGCTGTTAGTACTCATTTAGTGGTGGAAGCTCGGCTTGTTGCCCTTGATGTCCCCTGCAAGTCTCAACTCCAGTTACCCAGCACCCTTTGCTTTTCAAGCCTGTCCACTGCTTCCTCACTTAACTGTGGTCGTAATCTCCTTCCCTCTTCATTCTTAATTTGCAGCTCGTGTTTTCAGGTTGGCCCATCTGTTGGCAAAGATGCCCTAACCCCACCTCGTCAAGAGGATCCCGTCTCTCGCCAGCAGTCCTCATTGCTTGGTGAGGATCCCCTGCTCATAAAAGCCAAACCCCTGGTCAGAGGTGATACTTTACAGATCCAGTAAGAGTCCTTCTGAGAGAAATAAGACACTGTGGCACCTTATCAACCTTCCGAGGTCATGACCATGCAGAAAATTGCATTTTTAGTTTTTTTTCCAAACAACTTCATAAGATGGGCTGCTTTGTTCATAAGCTACACAAGTATCACCATTTTGGATTATTTCCCATGTGTTTTTTCTCCGCCATTTGTTTACAGGAAAAAACCACTCTCTCAGCCTGAACAATCATGTCAGAAATGTCATTGCATTTCCTACTTTTCAAAGAAAAAATGTCCAAAAGGGGAACCTAAAACATGTCATCTATTGTCTATCTCAAATAAATGAAAGGTCTAACTTAATGCATTATTACTCACTCTCCCAGAGGAAGGCACATTTCGTTAAATGAATATGCCAGCAGGAATTATTTTGCACAAAGAAAAGGCTTCACAAGATTCTTGTCACCGTTTACAAACAACATACTGGTTTAAGCTATATATACAGTATATTTTACAAAACTAGGTCTAAACTATTCATTGCTTTGTATGATGACATTGTGTTGTCTAAAAACAGTTTCAAAACTTAGAAATAATGCTACAAACCCCCCAAAATGTATAGTATTAAATACACTTACCTCTTTTACATCTTAAAAATACTTTGAGCACATGACAAAGTCGGGAAAGAGGCCCAATAAACTCGAGGATTGTTCTAGATGTACATAAATTGTTGCCATCTCATGATTCTTTCAGTATCGCAGCTGCATGCATACACAGGTCTGTTCCATGTCCACTGCTTACAGTGATGACAGCAGTCATGTAGCAAGAGTGGTACAGCTTTTTTGATCTTCGTTATTCTGTTGTTGTAGCAGCAGAACTACAAATCTATAATTAAAAAAAAGAACTATGTAAGACCCGGTGCTTCCACTAAATTCAGCAGGAACTTTACAAATCACCTGAAACACGCAAGATGAAGTTCACGGCTTTCAAGGACAAGCAAAATTATGAGGTGACAATGTGATAATTAGCTCAATCTAGGCACAACAATGGCTGCAGGAATTAGAAAAGCATAGCTGTAAATATTTGTTTTATAGCCTCAAAATATACAATGAACTAAAAAGCAAGAGATTAATTCACTATGAACTGCACAACCACCAAAGACTTTTACTGCAAACAGTAAAAGCTACTATGGAAGTAGCAGTGACTTTATAGCTATTATAAAATTTGAATTTTATGCATATTGTTTCTCCAGTGTCATCAAGAGAATATACTGTAAAATTCACACACTGCCTTTTTTGTTTAATTATGATAATGATAATTGATAGTAATGGCATACAGACAACAGAGAAAGGTATCAAGAGACTTTCATCTGAATTTATTTCTTTACCTATCCTGTTATTCCTGCTACTTTATGTTATATTTGTTAAAAAGGCACACAAGATACCATAGATTTAGAAAGAGAACTGGTAGAATTTGATTGGCTGCTTTAATCCAACTATCCCAGAGAAGAGAAGATGAGATACATTGTTACTAGAAGAACAAATTCTTGCTTAGTCTTCAGGATTTTAGATTTGCTAAAGGGATTCGAGATGCATCTGGTTTAGACCTGAAACTAAAGATACCCTAATCCTGACTTTTTGCTACTTAAAATTTTCAGTAAAAACACAGGATAGGGTTTTGTAGGCTTGTTTGTTTGTTTGTCCCCCTTTTTAACTATTTTGCTCTTAGAAAAGTCATCAGGCCTTCTGGTTTCAGCCGTGGAAGATCAGCTCACATAAAACAAAACTGGCAACTTCATTTTTCCAGAGAATTTGAAAAGTGGAATTAATACATTCCAATAAGCAAATGACACTTATGATTAGCTAACTTACATTTTTCTTTAATTAATATTTGGGCAGAAATGCTCACTGTGTGTTTCATGACAAGAAAATAAAACAAAACATGTGGCTCTTTAAGCCCTAAATGAATAGTTGTATTATGCAGAAGAAAAAAACCCCAATACTTCTAACAATATTAATACGCAAATCTCACTGTATGGAATCACTATGGATGAAACACAGGATGATTAATCTTTCCAATACTGTATTTGTCAATTTTCATTTTTAGATTGTAGTTTTTTCATGCTTTAAAATGTGATTGCTGAACGAGGAGATTAAAGCAGAACCATTTGTTTTGCTATCTAGAGAATCTGGGTACATGAGGTGTTTAGTACTGATAGCTCCGATACCTCCTGTTTACACTTCACTGCATATACCTCCAAACCAAACAAACTAAATGACCCATTGGTCCAAAAGGTTAATAGGGATGGTGGCCTCTGCTAGACAGGAAATGTAAGAAGATTAATGTATCTTTTGTTATCTACACTAAATTAAAAATGGCAGAGAGTGAAGCCTTCACAGTGATCTTTGCTAAATGACAGCAAACCACAAAAAAAAAACCAACCCAGCTGACATACTCATCTTCGATGTTTTTAAAATGATAAACAGTTTAGAAACATCTTCTAGAAAAAGAGATTACATCAAATATTTTTGGCTCCTTGGACAATGCAACCAACAAAAAAGGGATGAATGTTACTAGCCAACGAACAAATTAAACCTCATCTATATTGCTTCAATTCACCATATATTTCTAAAAAAGGATCATCATAAATGGCAACATAATGTAATAGAGTGGCAGAAAAATCAGTCTCAGGAGATGTGAATCTTACATTGCACTCTGCCATTTCTTTCCTAGAATTGCTTCATTTCTTCCTCTGCACACTGGGAATGATACCACTAACCTTTTTCTTTTGTTAAACATTCTGAAATCTGCTGAGAAAAGCATTACACAAAAATCCACTGTAATCATCCTGTGTGCATGGTGAGACATACGTTTTACATGGCACACAAATCCGTGTATGGTCTGTGCCCAGGAATGAACAGTGGGGCAGCAGACGACGTTACACGGCAATTATTTCCAGCCTTACTGTGTCTCTCCTGTGGTCTTCTTCGTGGCATACTTTTTTAAAAGGAAAATATGTTTCCTCTTCACCAGAGACACATTTCTTATGAAGGAAACCACAATGTCAAACTTTTCCTGAAAAGACAGGAACATACCTACACATGTTCAACCATAACTTTATAAAGATGCTTCTGAAACCAGTTGCAGCACTGCTCAGAGAGATTTTGAATTACTGTCGGGGCAGCGGAAAGGGGCATTGCATCTTTAAAGGAAACAGATTTACTTCAGAAAGAGGCAAGTTGAAGAAACATCTGTAAAGACTGATAATAGATTCACTTCCTGAAATTCTTCTAGAACTACTACTATGAAAAGCAGGAAGTACAGGCAAGGGAGAGGAAGAAAGTTACAGATGAGAAAAGAAAGCTCTCTCCCAAAAAAACCTGGCTGGAATTATGAATGCTGCTATAGATGAGACTGAAGGTGTCATTAATGGCATCTCTATATCCCGAGAATATAGACAAAGAGCATTACTTCTGTCATCTGCCAGTTTTTCACCTCAACTTTAGGATCCACAGTACAAAGAGGAGTTGTGATGAAACACTCTACCTTCTCACGAGGCAACACCCCTTCCCCAAGCAAGCTCATCATCCTCCCAGTAACAGAAAAGCTGATCTGGACTGGGGATGTAGCAAACTTTTACCAAGGTACACTCAGCTTCAGGCTACTGTAACCAAAACTGGCACTCTAGAAATAACATTTAATTACAAAGAATACCAACTTTCCAAAGCAATACTGCATTTAAGAGGAAGAGGACCTATTGAATAAGATACTACATCCCTAAAGATAGTATTACAGAATATTAGATGAAAAGAGTGTACACAGGTGCAGATACACTATTTTCTTCTCTCTGTATATGCACTTATATAAACCCTATACAAACACAGCAGATCATCTCTAGAAACTGGTCTTTAAAATAAAAATCCAACACATTCTTCTCAAGAATAATTGCAAATCTTTGGAATTTGCCTTGGAAGCCAAACTTGGCCAAAATTACCCTCTTGTTTCTGCTTTTTTTTTTTTTTTTTGGTAGGAAATACAATTCTTCTATTAATAACTTTTGTATCACAAACCAGACTTTATTCCATGCTCACAGACATTTAAAAGTGATCCCAGTTAGAGTTAGATTTCCTAATAAAAACCTCCAAACAGGTAGTTTGACTTTTCCTCTCTCCTGTGTTTTACAAATCTTTTCCAACTCATAAATCTGAATAGCTACTCAGAATTATTTCACAGTGCATGCTGTAAATTAATTACAAGCGTTTCAAAATCCAGGCCAGTCTCTTGGTCATGATGCCATGATGAAGGTAAAGCATGGCTTGTTCTATCTCCGCCGTTCCCTTCTACCTCTCTGGGCAGAGTACATTGAAATCACCAACTCCATTGAAATGAAGCAATTAGGTTTTAACAGTAAAGTTATAAAGGTGCACCAGAACACCCTTGAAATAAAACAATCACCTTTTTTGTTCCAGAATAAAACATATTTGGTTTACTCTTCTTCCCTTTCTTTATATGGAGAATCAATAGAGTTCTCTATTGAATAACCTCTGTCCAGAAAACCTAATTTTGCTTTCTGTTTCCTGATGATGGTTGATAGCTTGGTCTTACTTAATGGTCTTGAGCCATATTGACTACTACATTTTAACAGAAAAATGCTGCAATAAGTACCAAGAATAACAATAAAAACATGTTAGATCTTTCTCCGCATTTCTAAATGAAGGAAATCGATTAAATATACTTGAGCCAGGTAGAGGGAGATTTATTTATTTATTCCCAATTTAAACAGTGTGTGTTCCATAATCTCTCTGGAGGCTTCAGCAATAACATTTTGAAAGAACAATACTTCAAACCAAAGGTGGCAAAGTCAGCTACAACAAAGATACATCCTCCTTCCCCCAAAGAAAACTGAGATTTTCTCCAAACTTCATCATGTTTTGTGAGAATAAATAATTTCCTAGTTCTACCACACTAAGGGAAGTACGTTTCTGGTGAGAAGTCTTGTCTGATTACCTCATGAGACTGAGGGGCCAAACGCTGGGCTCTGTCCGTACCACTTCTCCACCGCACTCCTGTACAGAACTAAGTCCTAGAATTGCACACCTAAATATGCTAAGCTATTAAGATCCTCTACATAGGTCACAATTCTTATATCAAACTGTATCCAGAAATGAAATAGTAACCAATATTGCCTATTAAGTAGAGACAGGCTAATAGCAAGGAAAACAATTAGTAACTATTATGCAAATTCTGAATTGGCTTTTCTATTCAGCCACTTTCTTTGGCATCCATGAAAACTTCTTTTGTTCACACTAATATTTGGGAAAGAGGTTTTATTTATGCAAATAGATGCATTTCTAAAAAAAACCAAAATTGCATGTAAATGAGCGTATTTGTGCATCAATTAGTGAATTTGAGTTCTTATTTCCTGCAAACACACATCCATTTCAGATGGTCGTAAATGACTAGCGAGAGGGAAAGAAAAAACATAAATGAGTCAATTTTCCTAAGCACTTGACAGATACGCAAAATGCCTATTGTAGAAGAGACAGGGAAGCTATACAAATGTATAAAGACAGCAGTACAAAGCAGTGTCGTCAACAGAACTGTAATTCTTGGTCAACCTTTTAAGTCTTCTGAGACACAAAAGAACAAATGGTATTCTGAAAAAACAAAGTTTATTCTGTCTATGTTCTGCAGGCATGCTAAAAATACTTCATTGGAAAGGGCATCAAAGACGTAACTAGACAGATCTTTAAAAAGCAACAGTCAATGGAGAAAAGATTGCTAGCAAGACCAAGCCCAATTGATTGGATTCCTCCTCTATCAATTAGAAGATACAATAGGCCAATAAACTCAGGCGAAGCAACAAGCTTAAGAATAAATCCCATTAATTTAATTTTTAACTTCCTCCTAAAGAGAGGCAGAATGCTCCCTACATTGGCCCAAAGGAGTACAGAAGATTGCAATCCATCTCTAAGGGTAAACAAGGGGAAGCTGGTCCTGCAGTTTGCTACTTCTGTTTTCTGAGGTCAAGAGCAAGTTCAGATGGAGCCTCACAAGCCTCGCACTGCCATCTGGCACACAGACTGGCCAACTGTTTTGCTTATTAGTGACCTCCCAGCTGCCTTTCCTTCAAAAACATACACCCTGTAATTGAGGCAGCCAGCCAGGCTGAGGCTAAGAACTACTCAAATACAGCTAAAATGTTTCGGGCACCTGCACCTACCAAAGATGATATATTAGATGCAACATATAATTCCCTGCCTGGGTGCTATCACTCAAAAGCAACTTCTAAGAGAAGCAGTAGAAAAAAAGGCACTAAAAATGGAGATGCAGCTTTTCAAAATTGTGAGCAATTAGCATTCTCTTAGTAACTCTGATGCTGTGATTATGTGCATGGATACAGTCTGATTCCAGAATTGAAGGAACTCTGCTAATTCTGGCTAGGTGGAACTGCCAAGCGGTTCTGCGAACTCTGAAACTCCAAGGAGGATTTTCCCATGCTAGACGCTCCAGTCCTCTGTCTACCCACAAGTACAGCTTTCTTTTCAGAATTTCCCCACATATTATGTTAGGATGAAGTGGTTCAGTGTATTTCAAAATTTATTGCAAAGATGGCCCTCTGTGCCCTGCATACATTCAGGTGCTAAAGAGGACTGCCTCAGGAAATTTGAGAAAATTTGTACTACTGAATTCAGACTGATTCTTTTTCCTCAACCTGTCCAAAACAAAATTTCTCAAGTTCTTCAGCACAAAGTGATGAAAACAGTAGTTATTTAACTGTTCAAGGTTGACCTTCAGTTTGCATTCTGAACCATTCATAAATGCTGACGATTATCTTTTCAATCATCCATTATTATTAGAAGCACTTTAAACATCTTAACTGAGCATATTTCATCTGAAGGTGACTTAAAGTAATTCATTATTCAGCCAATAGTCAGCACAGATTTTGTGGCTGGATGCTTCTCTCAAGTTGAGAGCCTCTCTGCCCCAGCTTGTTCTTCAGTCTTCAGAAACATGGACAGAACTTGAAAAAAAGGAACACCTGAAGCCTCCCGGCTTTTTGCATAACAGGGAACACCGTGTGCCCGGTGTTTCACTCAGTGTGAAAGTAAGTGAGCTTCCCTTCCACTGCTTCCCTGCTAACTGAAGATAGAGGAAATCAGGTGTTACTTTTTCACCATGGCGGATTTTCCCATCACATTCAAACTGTGTCTGCATATGTACGCACACATGGATGATCTGAAAAGCTTGAGGGACTGTGCTTTGTTCAAGAAGGTATCATCGATGGCTTTTCTTGTGTCTAGAATACTGAATGAATGCTTCGGTATCTATAGTATATCTTTCACAGCTATTCAAGTAGAGGTCATAGTCTGTCACTTGCAGTGCTGTGACCTGTATGATGATTATGAAGTTTCCTCATTCATCTTGTCATATTAACTATCAGGCAAGATGCCTACTCTTTCTTTGCTTAATCTTTTGTAACTTCTAGCCCTTTTGTTTTGCTTTTCTATGCAACATTTTGCATAGAACTTAATTTCAGACAAATAATCATTTACACTTGAATAATTTACAGAAAATTCTCCTGTTCATGAACAAACTGGCAGTCACTTCCATATATCAATGGGTCTTAGGATACCACCAAGAAGAGTGACATATGCAGCTTTTTGTCCAAAGTCCTTCCTTCTACACATTAGAATCACTGAATTGATTTCCTTGACTGACGTAAGAGAGCCTGTTTTTTGGAGATCCTATATTTAAAGAGTGAGCAGCTATGGTAATTCCATTTTAGTGAATGTACTTTTGAAGGAGGAGACAGAATCACAGAACAGTTATGTTTGGAAGGGACCCCTGCAGATCTAGACCACTGCCCTGCTCAGGCAGGGTCAGCTATAGCAGGGTGCCTTGGGCTGCATCCAAAGATCAAGACTCCACCTCTCTGGGTTACTTGTGCCAGTGTTCAATCAGCCTCACAGTAAAAAACAGTGTTTTCTTATATTCAGATGGAATGTGAGATGTTGGCAATTCCTTCTGCTCCTTCCCTCCTTCCTTCCAGGAAGTTCTCTTTGGAAAATCAGGAGCCTTACCACGCACTACAAGACAGGGAGTCCCCGGTTTTGCCATAATATGTTCATATATTCAGTACACATGGCAACAATTATCTTGCCTATTGCCTTTTGTTAATTTAAGCATATGTTCCCAAAAACCTTCAATGAAACGGAAAGTTTACAAGACCATCTGCTATTTATTAACTGTTACTTCATCTATTCTTTCAGCCTACCTCTTCGCCTACAAGACATCCCTCGAGGACTGAAGTTGGAAAGAAGAGGGAGAGAAGAAATTGCTTGTAGATTCAGACGGTAAGACTGTGGCCAACCCAGGTCTAAATGAAAAAACTTCAAATCATGCTCAGCACAGCCTGTCCTTCATAACCCACAGTGAGGATTATGGCTGTTACATTAAAAAAATGCAGTTTTCTTTGGAGCAATTTTCACTAGAAAGGCATAGCTACATCATGCTTTTGAGAACACCTATTAAAAATGCTCATGTACAATTCCAGTACATGTCCTGATTTCCCACCACTCATTTGTGCACATACTACTTTTCATATTGATAATCCTATAAACTTCTAATGTTCAACTGATAATAAAATACTCCTTATGCCATATAGAGCTACGAACTTAAGACAGCAAGATGGCTGGGTTTTAGACTACAACTTGGTTTTGCAAGACCAGTAATAAGTATGAACTGATGCGATGGAGATGACAGATATGATTCAAAAGTATGTCCTTTTATGACTTCCAGACACACACTCTCATTTCATCATGAGATGAAATGGAAAAGTAGAATTAAAAGGAAGTCTCTGAAAACACAGAAGGAAAAGCAGGACTGAATCCTGAGAAAAGCCATCAAAAGAAGGACAGTTAGAGGAATCGGCAAACCGGAGTACACAATGGCCATGCTAGAGAAGGGCTAGAAAGTACGTTGCCACGAGTATTACTACGTTACTGCTACCAAATCACATCAAACAGAACCATTCACTTCATATATTCCTTTCCATGGGTTAATTGCCTCAAAAAAGACTCTGTACACTTACACTGTATGTGTAAAAGAACTAATGCAATCACCGATAACAGTGAGTTGCCCCATGGTTAAACTGCATGGCTTCTAACAGGTAGAAATTGCAGCTGTCGGTACGCAATAGTTACTCCTCAAACGCTGAATAATGTATCGAATCCACAAATCTAACTAATTTTTTTTGCCTCATTTACATTACTCCTGCATATTGACAAGTCTTAAAAAAACTAACAACATATCTTTTAAAAGTCAAACATGGCAAGATCTCTATTCCATTATGTTAGTACATCACTTAATTCAGTGTCATTAAAATTCAGATTCCTTCTTCCATCTGATTGATTTCAGCAGAGGTGTTTGTCTTCAGTGAACTGAAATTTCTTACACAAACTCAGTCACCAAAAACCAGTTCTAATTCTCTTCACAAAAGGTTTCTACCAGTTTAGTAAGTATATGAAATGCATCTGATTATGGATAAAGTACATAAATTTCTATTACTTAACCAGTCTCAGTAATTGCTTCTTTAAACAGATTCATGGACAACACAGGTGATGAGTGTGCCCACAAGCCAACTGTCACTATTTCAGACTGGCTGATAGCTGTCTTCATGCTGACAATCAGCAGTTTCTCTGAGCGGGCACTGTGCCTGCTTACATTAGTGAGTCTCTCCTATGGAAATAAAACAAACAGACAGTGACTCTGCCTGACACTGGATCAGAATTATGTACTGGTGCATATGAAGTATTGCACAGGGAGATCAAGAAGAATAGTCATGGGAATTTATGATGTCCTATTGATTGTATCATTTCTGGCATTACTATTAGTATGATTTCGGAGTGACTGTAGCTTCAGAAAGAAGGATGGAAACATACTTCATTAATTTCCTACCTAAGGAGGGACATTAGATTAAGGATTAGACATGTGGAAGCATTTATTTATTGAAATAAAATGTTCTTAATTTTACAGTGGCTTGCTTTTATACACTGCAATTAGACCAAAGTAACTGATCTATGTTTCAGCAAATATTCAGGTACTCCTTCATTATTTCATCCACTCTCTTCCCAGAAAAAAACCCCAGATTTCTTTAGACAGTAATATAAAACACCCAGTGGATATTTGAAAAAATTTTGAAACTGTTCAGGCAATAATATTCTCGTCTGATCTTAATAGTGATGTTTATGTAGCATATATAATTAAAAGCATTTTCAGTATCAGCTTAATTAATCTCAGAAGTTCAGTATTCAAAGAGCAGAGGAAATAAGCTTTTGCTACTCATTATATATCATGCAATTATATAATGAAGACATCCAATCATAATTATGGGCCATAATAATAATTCTGTGTCAGAAAAGTTCCATATATCTAGAAGAAATAAAAAAAGCATGCCTTAAACAGTTTGCCTCTAGGCCTAAAGGGATGATTTCAGAGAGACTCTAAATGCTACTGAAACCCATGAAGAAAAATGGTTGGAGGGTGGAGGATCTTGCCTCGGGGAGAAAATAAAAAAAACATTCCCACTGACACAATTCCCAGGTGGTCACAGAGAAGCACAGACAGAGGACAGTGACAGACTGAGCTGTGGGGTTGCTCGCAGCTGTTGAATTTCTGTCTTTTTCTCAGTAAGCAGCAGAACAAACAGCATTGCATTTGGGTTCCCAACAAGAAGGCTTTTGGGCCAAAAAAAGACTTAACTCTTCCTCCTTATTCTCTCAAGAGATAAACATGCTAACAATTTAAATAGAAATAGTATCTAAATGTCTCCTCTCTGTAGATTTAAGCTGCGTATCTGCATTCTGACTTACCTTTAAAACTTGGTCTGCACATGGGAGTGGGAAACGAGTCAAAGGAAATGTCACCCCATGTTACCTTGTATCAGGTAGGAACTAGTTCTCACAGCAGGGGCAGTGCAGGGGTAAACCTCACCTGTGGGAGGGGAGTGCAGCTTTCCGAATGATACTGTCTTGTTTCAGGTTCTGCAGAGCAAAAGTAATCTTCAAACCTTTTCTCAAGATCCTAAATAACACAATTTCCTAGGATGCCTGTTTCTTGTTACATACACAATGATTTTTTTCTTAAAGGACTGACATGGCTGATGAAAAAGTGACTCTTCTCCCCAAAAATACTGTCTTGTGACACCGAGGTCACTTGCCATTTTGGTCCGTCATCCAGAGTCAAAGAATAAATTGTTTAAAGAAGGCTCATTGCTGAGCACTTGAGAATTATACTTCTGTGCATTCCTTGCTGAAGTTACACTTTGTGCTATTTTGAGATCACACATGTAACACCAATTCCAAATGCCACTTTTACCATTTAATATTTTCCCTATCTGTACCTATGTATTGAGAGACATTATGGCCCTCCTTCCCACAACATTTGCACCTATATGGGCATGTATTACTTTCATAAATTATGATTAAATTCTTTAATGATACTACTTAGGGCAGTAGCTGGAAAAGAAATGTAGAGATTCTAATTTTATGAATTATGAGTTTTTTTAGTTTGATAGTTGAAGTGTAAGAAGGAGGAGTCATTTAGGGTCTACTTGAATAAGGTTTGATTTCCTGTTAGATTATTTAGCCTTTTTCCTTGTAAAAATACAGACCAAATTCTAAGTATTTAATTTCCTTTTTCCCATTTGATATATCTGTGGTTTGCAGAAAGCACCAACACTGCCTAATCCTTGAATTCAGTATGATATGTGAATTGCACTTTTTAAAAACCTTATTATTTGTCAAGATATGCCTAGTTAACTGTGAGGCTCTCTTAACATTATCATCAATAATATTTTTGTCAAAATTAGATGCATTTTCAGTAGCCGTTTTTGTGCAATAATTAGGTAAATTTACAAACAAAATCATATGGGAACAGGTGTCTGTATCTCAGACTATTTTCATCTCAGTAATTAAGAGTTGTAACGGAGACCAAGAACAAAATGAACCTACGTACCGAACTATGATCTTTCACCAAGTGTTGTCTCTCCATGTTAAACTCAAAATGTTGTACCAGGCCAGCAAAAGGCAGCTTGCATTTCAGCTAAAATGATTCCTGTTGTCCACAGTGTACAAGATTGCATCCAGCACATGCTTTCCTCAACAATTCTAGGTTTGCTGCAATGTCATCCTAGTATTTAAGACATATTTCCAGGGATGTTAAAAACAAAGCCGCCAAGCTAATGAGAAGGATAACAACTAAGTAGATTACCACAGTCTCCAGACTAAGTCTGTAAAAGTGGAAGTGGAAAACATGGCTGAGTTCTGCAAGCATGCCAAACAATTCACCAGACACATTCTTTGGCATAAACAAAAATCCACCAGTACTCGACTGAAGTACGCTAATCCACAGCTCAGAAGAGAGCTTGCATTCCAGCTACTACATCAAAGTTTACAGAAAGCTTACCTAGCAGCCTATGTGCTAGCATGAGGCTGGGGCTGTCTGCCTCAGAGGGCAGTTTACATACAGAACCTTCTCATACAGGATCATACCATCTCATGAGAGAAGCAGTTGGTATTCAGTGGGTTTTTTGGTAGTCTGTATGAAAACAGCTCAAGAAAAACAGCTGCGAAGCCAGAAAATAAACAAAATCAAGGCAATCACAGCCATTGCTAGGGGCTAAGGACAAAACAGACAAGGGAGACTTGCACTGGCAAGACAAAAAGGTGATGAGAAAACATGTGGCAATTGAACCCTGAAGAGCAGGCAGTGGCCACGTGAACAATCAGGAGAGTCGAGCATCGGAGCAAGAACCCTGAGAGAAAGCTGATCAGCAATACTATACAGGCAGGTAGAGTCACGTCTATTTTGAAAGGCCTTGCCCACAGGGCCCATTCTCACAAGGTCGTAGCATAAAGTTCACTGGGTGTGTGAAGATGTGTGTTCACATCTTCACATCTACTCACCCTCCAAGATACTTCAGCGCTGAATCCAAAATCCAGCTACCACATTGTCATTATTTACTGCTCATTCGCTGAGCTGCCTCAGAGGGAGGGAATGTGGCAACTGGAATTTTTTTTTAATTCAAGGAACTTCTTTCGTTAGCACTTTTAAATCAGACAATATGATTCTACAGTGTTCAATAGGAAATTATGTCCTTTCTAAAGAAGAGGCATGTGAGCATTGCATCCCTACTAAACAATAGAGGGACTTTTCCAGAGTTGTGGGTGCCTTTGTGAGTGGAGTCACGGCCTTTCACCCTCCTGGCCTGCTCTGGATTCCTAGACTCTTGTACTACTTGCACTCCCTTGAATCTAGCCCTTAGCAAGGAGGAAGAGAGCGGACAGGTATCTAATATTCTATCGTTTTGCTCATCTTCTGTAGGCTGGGCACAGTCGCGCCCATGTAGAGATAAACAGACGACTGCCAGAGCTGCCCTTCTATTTCCTTACCTCTGCTGCACTGGCACAACTGCATGGCTACAAGGCAGAGTCCATCCAGAATTACACATCTCCATGTATTTTCACGAAATATGAAGATCAGTATATTAGACACAAAAAAATCAAGTCCACACACTTCCTATATAAGATAAGTCATGATCAATAAAACCACTGAAATCTCACTTGCAAGGCAAATATATTGTTAAAAAACAATTATTTCTCTTATTTTAATAAAAGCAAGCACTGAGGTAATTAATACAGAAGGTAGGCAGATTTTTACTTTACTTATTAAAAAAAAAACCATAGTTCTAAGTTACTTATGTAAATAGATTCAGTTGTGCTCGATTAAAACAGCCAAATATGATTCATTCAAAACAATACATTTAATTTGTCAACTCAAATAATGATAAAATTGATCTGCTATAATTCAAAGGAATTCCATTTCAACTTAGAGATGATTACATATGTGTAACTCTCAGAAAGGCCCACTAATTTGCATAAACTAATAATAAAAAGCCCCATCATAAGTGTCATTGTTAGGAATGATAAAAGCCTCCCCTAACTGTAAGTTAGTATTTCTTTGAATAAATAATATTAAGACCCCTGATAGCTCATCTTCAATGTCAATATTGATTCATCTGACAGTAACAATACTCACAAAATGGTCCCAATCTAATTCCACCCCCAAATATTTAAACTAATTAAAAGCCAAAGAAAGGCAAATTCAAGAAAGACAAGCAATGCACTGTCTGTTTAGAGACTGTGTGATGCAGAAGCACGCAGTATTTCTCCTCCCTGTTTACTGGGTCTCACCAGTACCTGTGCACTAAGGGTGCCCACACCGCAGCAGTCTCACTAGGGTTCAGCTTGTCAGGCGGTACATCAGGGCTGGCTGCACTCAGGGGAATTCTCTGTCATGCTACAGAACATACATGGACCGCTCCATAGGTGTAATTGTTTCTTCAGAGCATCCACCACCACCTCTAAAGAGAATGGACCAATGTATATAAACAACCAAGGATCTACTGGTCTTCCTCACAACCTACACATTTGTCAGTACACTTTATGTGAAGCATATGAAGAATCTTAAATGCAGTAGAAAATAAATTCAGAGAGTACAAAAATAAAATCAAGCAAACAAAAAATAAAATACACCACAACTACACCACCAGTGTTAAACTGGAAGAGCTCAGAGATAAGACTGTATACATTAAAGCAGAAAACATTTAAACCAAGAATAGGTAAAAAGTGTGACCACCATGAAAACATTCAGAACTGCTTATTGGTTAAGTTATCCTGTAATGTACAACCACTCTAAACCAGAAATTCCTAAACATTTAAGGACCCTATCCTCAAAAACTGACTATTTTAAGTGAAATACCTGACCGTCCTAACTCACACGTAGAAGCACATCGGTTACTATTAATATCCTGTACACCTTCTCACAGGAAGATTCTCAGAGGAAGAATCTGGCTTATTTCAAGATTGCAGCAGTTTTAATACACCACCATGAAAGCTCTTTGTATGTAAAGTTTAGTTTATTTTGATTTCTGATGCCTTCTGACCACGTAATACTGACTGAAACCATCGCTAGCTTTATGCCATATCTAGACAGTCCGTCAACCAAGTGTTCCATCAACAACGAGGAGTCTCATCTCTTCTACTGTAATGGAAGAAAAATCGCACATTTAGATATATAGGAATTTTAAAACAACAATTCACATGCATGACACAATTAGGAATGGCTGAAATTTGTGAATTAATCATAAAATGAATAAGCATAATTTAAAGCAGTAAGAATAACACATCAAAAATTAATGTATTAACTAATTTTGACAGCCACACCTTAATTATTTATTCTAACAGCTACAGTGTACCAATATACTGCAGCATACTTAGTGAATAAAAAGACTTAAAAGACTAAAACATGCTACAACTTTTTATATATTAACTGTATGCTGAAAGGTGAGAAAGGGCTGCTAACCAGCTTATTAGGCCAGACATCATACAGTGCAGTAAACAGAGAACTAAGATACTATTGTGTTTGCTGTAATTATGCACGAAAGAAAATCTTGAATGCAGGTTACTAATAAAACATGAACTCCTGTAATTATTCACACACAATTATATAATTATTTCCTCTGTTTCTCTTCTGCTAACCAACATGTGACACCTAGTAGCATGCAACTGCAGAGAAATTAATAATCAACCTTTCCCACTGTGCTGATCTGTTTGATCCCCGAATTAGAACTGAACAGAAGCCACTTACCAGAATAGATAATTAAAACTGCCTAATTTTAAGCTTACATATTTGAGCCAAATGCTCTCCAAGGCCCCACAGAAATTCTGAGGCAAAATTGTGACGGTAAATTAAATCTCTCAAGCCTACCAGTGGGCTTCAACAGCCAGGGAATCTATCCAGGACTCTGCGTGAGCTTACTCCTCCTCCACCAAGGAGCTTGGTGTTGCTATAGGAAGTAAAAACTGTGATTATAAAACCAAGAAAAATGCAAGAGTAATAGGATGGAAAATAAGACAGGAACAATTCCAGTATATAAATCAACATCTCACCATCTGAAATACTAGGTGAAATAATTGCTTCAGCTTAAATCACAGTTCAGAATAGAGAGTATAGTTAAGACCACAGAAAAAATTGCAGCTAAAAAAAGCACTGATAGCTCTTGAAAAAGGGAACCAAGCGGGTCCTACACAACATTGAAAGGTCACAAATTGAAAGATGATGAATGGGAAGATTTCCCCCCCGTATAATAGGCCTGTGGTATTTCTCACTATGTGATGCCACTGAGCTGAAGAATTTTTCAAATGTAAAAAGCAATACTGGTTATGTAGTTAAATAATAAACTAACCAGAATTATAATGGCTTACACAAGCAAAATGTTTGGAACAGTCAGTAAACAACATATTTCAGAGCAACCCAGGCTCTAATTTTCAGGTATACAACTTTTGTATCAAGCAGGTTATCTACTATCAGTTAACTTGATTTTTCTTATCTTTTCTGCTGAAGCATTTGTCACTACTCTAAGCCACTGTCTTTCAAACCAGTCCAAATATTGGTCAAAATGGACTATAGACACGCTGGAATGGCACCTCCCTTATTCTCTAGTATTATTATCCCAAATACCCAATCCCTTTTTCCTCGTCGTTATGCAGTTACAGCCCACCCTTATAATTAAAGTATTATTCACTCAGAAAAGGAGCAGAACATGCCATTTCGTAAGAAGCTGGCAGTAAAACAAGCAGAATTCATCCTTCCTTGAAAAGCCACAGTGTGATAGTGACTTTTGCTGAAAAGAAGCCATTAAGAAAGTAATAATCATCAGATTTTATGAATTCATGCAGAGATGAAATCTCTTCAGTTTCTGTCCCTTATAACACCCTTTGTGTTTTTTTATACAGTGCCTTGCCATTCAAAACCCATGTACTGTAAAGGACTGAAGGGGAGGGGGGGAGGAAAAAAGTCATTAATGCTTAGCTCCCTGTAGCTAAACAACCTCTTAAAAGTACCCCTAAATTTCATATGATACTGTTGTCGTGAGCACAGCATGCATATGGTATGTTAGATAAATAAAATTAATTAACCTTGGCCTTGGGATTCTTAACTCTCTATGCATAGCATTCGGAAAAACAGTTACCCATAAGCTCTCTCTGAACCATTTTTATATCCTTTCAGAGCCTGTAGCTATGCTAACCTAAAGGTTCCTTTAGCCCAAGATTGCTATACCGCCTCAATATAAAAATAGACTTCTGCTGGAAAAAAAAAAAATTATTTTTTACTGCAAAGAAAGCACAGAAACTATCAGTGTCCACAGGCAGTCTCTAGGGTGATAAATGTGCTATTTCAGTATTGTACTGCCTGTACTGTACAAACGACAAGCTCAGTACTCCCACACAGATTTCTGTCTAATACATTGCTGTCTAAAAGATTTCTCTAGTCACTGGGAGCTCTCTTCTTTCTTACTATTTCAGGGGTCATCTAACCATTACTGGTTAAATATAGGTTTTGCACTTGCCATACATACATATGAATATTCCTATATTTATCCACAAAAATGCATGCATATCTACACAGATTACCTGGAAGCTGTAAAATCCCACCTGTTTGCAGGGAATTTCCACTCCAGCAGTGCAAATGACCTCAAGTGCCTATGAGGGGGACCCACCATCTTTCCTTCTGCAGAATTTACTGACTCTTGTGGAACTCCTACACCTCTAAGCTATCCTGTCCTGTCAGGGCACTGGAGATGATTGAGGAAAAGGAGGAAACTAGAATTATTAGCTGGTTACATCCACTCGAGCATGCTGTGGAGCCAGGATCTCCCCGCAGTGCAGGGCCTGGTTGAAGAACCACCTTCCACCTGTGACTGCACTAAATGCAGTCATTGCTTTCGGACCTTGCTCTCTCCCACATACTCAGTTTCGCTGTCCCTACACGACTGCTTTAGTCCAGGGCTGGTTGTGGAGACCCTGCCGACGTCTTTACTCCCACAACATAGCCATGTTGATAGTTTCATTTTGTAGTAGTTAATATGGAACTTCCCAAAGTACTGCATTTTCCTCAGTGAGGAGACAACAGTCCAGCTGTAGGTGGGCCTCTGGCTATTCTGCAATCTCACTTTTCCTCTCCTGCAAAATCTGCTTGAGTCTGCAGAGAGCTTACAACAACTCAGAGGTGGGAAAGGCCCCATCTTTAAGATTGCTTTTTTCATGTCTATGGCTTCGTTTGACAGTGCATTAAGCATGTAAGGCACAATCATATTCTTAAGATCCGTAATGTCTTCACTGGGGCACTTTTCTCTTGGGTGAGGTATTCGTATTAGCAGCGCTGCCCTGTCCTTAACTATTCTTTACCTTAAGTGTGGAAGGAGATATAAGCATTCAAAAGCATACGAAACATAACGCATATATGTGCCATTAAAAATGTGATTAGCTGCTACACACTTTGCTATTTTACTTGAACATACATTACAATACATATTCTTCCTCCATATGCGCATTATTTCTTGAGTCAAAACAGAAATAGGTTATTCTTCCAAGACTTCCTTGCTGTCACTAAATCTACTTGCACATCTTGGAGTGGGAGTAGAATGGGGGAAGAACATGATGCAGTGCCATTTGAGGAGAGCTCTACACTGATGTGCAGCAGAGGGAGGAGAAGATGGGAAAGAAGCCAAGCAACAAAAAACTCATGTGAATGCCAAAACCAGCCTGCATCAAACACTTTCCTTTTTTTGCTCAAGAATTCACTATACTTTTAGGCTACCCAAGTTTGCATCCATCCAAGAAAGTCTTGAGAATAGATCTAAAAATGCCAGTGACAGTGAGGCCAGAAGCCCCATCCTAATCTTCCTGACACAAGCGGATCTCTGGAGGGAGCCTGAAGGGATGTGGCTGCTGCACCAGACCAAGGTCCTCAAGCAGCATCTGCCAGGGTCCTGATGCTGCTCTGATTCCAGCAAATATTGTTGAAAAAGGAGTATTTGTTGGAAGAACAACTGTTCTTCTTTTAAAAAAAAAAATAAAAACAACTACTATTGTTGCTCTGCTTGGCAAAATTCTTATAAAGTGAGTTTTCATAATATAAGATGCCCTATATATCAGAAATTATCAGAAAGGGGGGATTTTCATTACATGCCCATCATTGTGGCTTGTTAAGGTGCCTGACAACAGCAAATATGCTTTTATTATCAAAGCAGAGATGTATCTCCTCAAACAAGTACCAGTTTGTGTGTTTGTTTCACTACTCTTTCTCATTCCACCTAACACCCGAACATGCCCAACCACGTATTTTTCTTAAAAGACCTAATGCTGCTGCTATCAGTGTACCTTCCAGTTCTGCAATATTTGATCACAAATGAGACACCACTTCAGGGGGGTAAATTCTGCCTTCTACAGCTGTTGCTGCGACTACCTCTGCTGCTATGACTGGGTCTCTGCAGCAATACCCAGCAAAACTATAGTCATCAATCATACCACAAGGTAGGGCGCAAAAAAAAGACAAAAGTTTTAGTGAGCCCTAGTTTAGCAAACTATTTTCTTTGTTCAGAATTAAGCACTCAGGGCTGAAAGGGCATATTTATTAGTTTACTTATGTAAATTTCCTTCAAAAAAGGCGAAACACCCGCAATGCTTTCCTTCCTCTTTATGCAGTATCTGAGAGACTGAGATTGCTGAACAGCAAAAGCTTCAACAAAAGCTAAAATGGAAAAGAAAACCAGAAAAATATGCTGGAGTTGTTATACAAAGATTGACTGAGCACAAAAAGCTATGCTCTTGATTATTTCCTAAAATATTCCTAAAAATTCCTAAAAAATCTCCCATCCAATTGAAGAAAATCTGGTATTAACTTAACAGTTGACAGCTGCATGATGGAAGCTTGATGGATTAATCAGTGTGAGAGAATAAGCGGTTTCACAACTAGATCACCCTTTCAAAAAAAAAAAGGAGAAAGAATCTTTCATTTGTTAAGTCTCTAATAAGAAAATTCAATATCAAATCAAATGCCTTTCCACTGAAATACAGTGTTTGTTTACATTTGGCAGACACTATGGAATTCACACTATGCAACAGTTGATTAATCTGGAATACATTAGATGAAGGGACCCCATCAAAGATAAAGCTCAAAGTGAAATGGCTTCCTCTTTTGTTAAACCCTATTGTCGCTCTCACCTATGCCTCTTTTTTTGCCCTTCTTCCTAACAGTACCAGAATTCTGGTAGAAATGAAATGGACACATCAGGCCATTGACAGAAAAATGTAACAGTTCTAAATCTGGAAGGGTCTGTTTCTGCGAACAGAAAAGGACACTTGAATGGACACTTTCCCATTTGCAATACAGGTACTGAGAATGTATAGTGATTAAGAATGACCAGAGAAGCTTCTCTTCCATAACTAACAGGCTGCTAGTGCAGTATACTGGTGAAGGTGCATCACATTCCTCCAGTGTGCTTGACTGATAGGGGCTACAAACTATTACAGGCCTTGATTTTAACCTTGGAGGTCTAGGAAGAAGTAATACAAGCTCTACTAGAAAAAAAAAAATTAATATTTGCAGTTTAAGTGAACTTGGAATCATTTCATGTTTAGGAAAAAAACCTCAATTACACAGATTAGATAGAAGATGACACTGGAACTTCAAACTTACGCTTACCGACTTGAAGAAAGAGATGGTGTATTCATCTGAAATCCTACATCAGAGCCTTTCACTCTAATCCTTTTGGGCTGTGAAGCTTACCTGGATATAATGCTAGAAAGGTCTCACTTTCCTGATTCATAGGAGTTAAAACTGTGAGACTGAGTGTACCAATAGGCCCTAATTCTCCTCATCAGCCTGTAACCATCTTTCTCTATAATGCTCTCCTGAATCCCCTTTCCCTCCCAGGTAGGGTCTTAGCTGTGTTCTAGGTCTGCTCTGATTTGGTGCAGCTGTGTGACCTTGGATCAGATTTCAGTGAAAACAGCAAAATTGTAAAAACCTATTTAAAAATCACCAGATTTTCCTTTGCTTTACATCAAAACTGTACAAATGGTGCAAGATTTCAGAGCCAAGAATGACTGTCTTTATCGTCACAATCTTCTGGCAAACGTGAGCCAGATTCTGGTCTTAAAAGAAAATCTGAAGCTCTGTACAGAATTGTGTGAAATGTGATGAAAATCTTGTCCTTCTCTGCTATGATCCATCCTCATTTTCCTCCTGTTTTTTCTCTAAATATTTTCTCAAAAAGATAAAAAATAAGACAAGCTTTAATGGACAACTTGTTAGAGCATCTTCGTATCTCATCTTCACATGTATGCTTTCTACCATAACTGTTCTCCGCTTTAATAGACAAGCAAAGGAAAACACCTTATAAAGATTGCCACTCGGAAATCTTTGCCAGCCATGCATTCACACACTCCCATCAGGAACCCAGCTCCTCGCCAGAGAAAATGCCCTTCTGTCAGCCGGTTCATTTGCCTTCTAGCTGACAAGGTTCTTCTCTTGGAGCTTTTGTTACATACTACAGCATCCTTCCAGATTAATACAGAGATCACTGGCACCTTTCTTAACAAGGGCTGTGCTCTTCCCTGGCAGCTAACTCTGAGGTTATACTCTGAGGCACTTTGACAAAAGCTGTGACTGTTAAAAATATTTCAATTATTTCAAACCACTTCCTGTGGTTTTAGATTTTTTCCCTACTAGTTTTAATTGATAATCAAAGATGGATCAAGTCAAGATATTGGTTTTGTCTCTTAAAAAAAAAAATCGTCATATTTAATTGCATGTAAAATGCCAGCACCAGTCCTTTCAATTGTGAATTCACAGCCTATGCAGATGAAACATAAAAGCTGCTCCAAGTCTACAGATTATTGTAATTAACAATCATTTCTTTTCCCATTTTACAATAGTTAGGACTTTTTTCTAAGCCGACATCTGACTAAAATTTAAGTTAGGCAATTACTCTTCATATTATAGAAAGACTCTCTAGTAATGTTCTTATTTAGTGATGCATTTGAGCATCTAAACATGTCACATAATGTTATTCATTGCCCACAAAGCTAAACTTTGCTGCGCTTTGTCGTTTCCTTTTCAGATTTTTTGGCATGCCAATCCCAAGCACTTAAAAGTCACATCTGATCCCTTCTAAAGGGAAGGTTTAAAATAACCAACTGAAGTAATTTGTTATTATTTTATAGGCATGTCCATAAATGTCCCATCCAGAAGCTCAAAGTTGCATTACTACACACTGAGCTCCAAAATTAAACTGCCTGCTGATGCAGTTACACAGCTTCAGGAGTTCCTTCTTTCCAGTCAGTTGTGAGAACAGAGAGAAAAGCTTGAGTCTGTTTCTGTATGAATGGCTTTATTTACTTCCTGGGTTTGAGCCACTGATTCTCCCTTGGATTATTCACTCTTCCCACTTCTTTTTTTCAAAAAAGAATTCCTGTTTAATCACATATCTGCAGCAGCAAAGGCTTTAAGAAACATGATTAAGTACTGTTTACAGATCAGAGAGACTGGTCGTGCAAGCCTTCTTTTCCTTTTCCCTCTACTTCCTCTTGTACTTTATACACTGTTCGCCCTTCATTCCCCAAAACACAGCGGGAGAATACAGAACTGTTTTTCTCTATCCAGGTAATCGGTAGCTGCTTCTTTCCAGATTTTCCTGCTTTTTTTTATCATTCAGTTCCTTCTTATTCATAAACCAGAAGTATTTTCTTCTACGACTGGTGCCCTTCTGCAACGGCGTGATGGTCATTGTGATGTTTGAGTATTTGAGACTATACAAAGAGTATTTGCATTTCAGTAGTGCTAGTTCCATGAATTTCCAGTGGGACTGGATCACTTCACAAGTTTAGTACCAAAATTCATAAATTGATTGTTATTTCTATGAAGCAGCTTGCAAAATCCATTTGTCTTGAGTTTCCTAGTCACTAACAGAGTGCTGGGCTTGCATTTTGGAACCATCTTTTCGGGATTCCTTATGTTTCTCCTATTCCAATCAGATAATCCAGAATATCTCAATGAAATCCTGCTTCTGACTGACTGCAACTAATGCTTTTAAGACAAATAACACAGCACAGCTTATTATACTTTTAGTGAATACCTGCTCGACTTCAGCTACCTTGAACCATAGTACAAACACCGTTAACAATCGCTTGCACCCTCAAGGTTACATTTTGTACAGAACCTTTTGGATTGTGTAATCTGTGTTTTTGAGACATTGCTATGAGGTCAGTACTAACCCTTCAGCCCAAACACTAATGACCAGTAAAAGGACCCTGATGGTTACAACTGCCCTTTTACTTTGTAACATCAAGCCTTTACCTCCAATGGGTTATAACATCTATTTTTCCTAGCATAACAAAAGCTGATTTATAGGTTATTTTTAATTATGTTGTAGAAAGACACAGAATACGATGTACACTTGCTGTCTTTAGCTATAATTCAGTTCAATTCTGATGTTGCTCCCAGCCACCTGAGTGTTACCATGACATGACATAATTTCTATGGGAAGGAATAAAATCTAGTGACCAAAATTTTAAAACAGCCCCAACCAAACAAAATCAGAGAAGGTAGTCTGAAAAGTACAAATTGTAATAACAAATCTTTTGATTACAGGACTGAATCCTTCTCATGCAGCATATAACTCTATTCAATTCTATGAGATTTTCCATTAGGTAAAATGTAAACAAAAAGAAAAATAAAATTCCTCAGAGCCTGATAGTGTGCCAGAGACTTGCATTCTTGTGACTCTTCAAACTCTGCAAATTCAACCTTGTTTTTCTGAAAGTGTATGACTGCTGTAGAAGCAAACCCTTTAGTTTCCAAACAATCTTCCTAGAATGGCAGCGGCTTCCTTTACCAAGTATACCCTTTCCGTTTCTCTAGCACTTGCAGCCTCACCGAGACTCTGAAAGCAACAGTCTGAACGCAGACTGTATGCACACCTAGTAAACAGAATAAGCACAATTATTAGATCAGAGAGATCAAAACTGAAATAGATCGGGCACTGTTAGCATCTACGTAACAGACTATCTTGCACCCTTCAACATCTACTCCTCTGAAGCTGTATTTTTGCTGGGGTTTTGTTTGAGCGCCAGGGTCGGTTTCTGCAAGTGTGATGAGACAGCTGAAGAAAAACTGCTTTTGGGGAGAACGCGTTGTTAGCCTGGGGGTTTGGGGATTTTATCCCTCCCAGTTTAAAACCAGTAGGATTTGCATAGACACTGCACAACTTTTCTCAAGAAACAGCCATGAAATCTACAATCCCTAGAGAAAAAAGGGGCCTTGCAGAAATTTCTGTTTCTACCTGAAATTTCCATATTGATTACTCTGTCAAAGACTGAGACTACAGTAAGAGAAAATTTTTGTATTTGGGAGAGGACATAACATGTAAATCTGCAGAATTGCTAATTTAAATTAGAAATAGCTACACCATCAATCAAATGGCAATCTGCAGAGCCATTACATATCTAAAGAATAACAAATTAAAATTGATCAGTCAGTACCAATAGTAAGCTTTCTATGTTGGATATTCAAACCAAAGGGCTTACATTGTTTTAAGATTGTGTAGGGATCACTAATCAAAGACTAGGGAGTATATTCCAGTCTTTACAATTGGTTAATTGAAGGCATGTGTCAGTTTCCTCATTTAAAAAATTCCCCCCAGCATACCTTCTATTCTTGTTCTTCCAATGAGAGTCTAACAATACCAGCTGCAGGCTGGTGCAGAAAATGAGATGCAAGTCAAGTTTGGTTCTGTGTCACAGCATTGCAATCTATTATTATCTCTTTGCATCATATCCATAAACAACAGTCAATGGGATTAAGACTGTAAAAACTCGGTAAAACCATAACAGACATAACAAACAAAAAGCCAGATAGCAATGGAGCTTATGCTAAAGCAAAACTGCTGTTGAGGCTGCAGAATCGCATTAGTCTATTATCTTTTAATTGAAGTAAATGACAAATTAAAATTATTCCTTTGCCCTTCCACTTACGGCCTTTATAGAGAATGGTATGGGATGTCAGAAAAGTCAGTCTGTTATTTATTTTTAGATTACGCAGTTTCTAGGCCTTATTCATGAGGATTTCATCTTCGGTCTTACTAAACCAAAAAATCTGAATTCAGATGCTCTTATAGAAAACACAGATAAACTTGGAATGAATTACCCTTACGGAAAGTGTGCCTTTTGAAGAGATGTAATACAGGAAGCATTTCCTGAGCAGGCCAATACAGTTCAAGTGTGATGTCAGGGTCATTATTCCAAGTTTTTACCAAAACATCCTGGATCAACACAGACACAGAAAATTAAAAACCTCTATCAGGAAGGCCTGATGGAGGTCACAGCCCATGGAGGTCATGGCTTTTGTGTTAACTTCTATTACCAATACTTACCTACCATTGTTATCCGGAAAATTATATTCTGTTCCACGCAAATTTTAAGATGTTTTAATTGTATCAATAGTACCACTGAAATGCCTATTACACGAAATCAAACATTTATGAGCTTGGTTTTGGTTGTATCTTTAAAGCTTTCCTAACAAAATCCAGCAACTGCATTAGCTTCATTTTAGTTTCCTAAAAGGTCATTGCAGTCTTTGTGACTTTATTTCTTCACAGTGCAGCCAAGCAAGCTGTGAGATTCACAGGTAACATTTCATACAATTAACCACAAGCATATTAAAAATAAACAAGTTAGTCATAAAATGCATACAGAAATTCATTGCAGAATTGAGGGATCCCAATCTTTTGATTGGCACAGGGAAAGAAATGCAATTCTATGTCATCAGTTACAGTGGTTGTATGTGTAATGCCATGGCCACGAGAAAAAAGATTTCCCATCTATGAATAGATACCACTTTTTAAAAATACCTTTCCAGAAAAGCCAGAGGAAATTTTACTTGTTTCTAGAACAGTGGAACACTGGTAACAATAAAATCAGTGACACAAAGAACATTTTCCTGTTAGAGTTGTGAAGTCCTTCCTCCAAAGATGACAGAGGGGCACTGCTATCCTACAATTGACAAAATACAAAATCTCAGGCAGCATAAGGGAACCACTCCTCTTTCTTGTCCTTAATTACAGCCTTTTAGAATAATTTTACCTCCATGAGGGCAAGAAAAATCAGAATTACAGCAGAGGAATTGCCTTCCAGTACACACTGCTCAAAGTCTTCCCTCTGAAGTCAGACACCAGCCTTCACACACCCCTATCCATCCTGAATCACAGCCATTTCCATACTCAACATAAACTTTCCACTCAAGATCTGTTTGGTGGCACAGCTATTCAGACATAATTGAGAAAATATTCTATACAGATATTGCAGGTATTCAAGGCCAAATTCTCAGGTTAGACTAATCACAATAATACCACCAAAATTAGAAAGGGAATGGCCAGCTGTTTCATCCCCCTTATATAAGCATTGGTCTGGAAAGCCTGAGCAAAGTAGTTAGACTGCACCTCCTTCTGCCGCCTCCAGAATCCACTTTTGCATATTCACACTTTTATCAATTACTGCTATAGCCTCTAGAACAGATTTTTATTTTCTTACAATGCAGAGTCTCGTGTTGAACAAGAGCTGCATGATTAATCCTTGTGATATCAAGGTATTTTAAGAGAAAGCTACATCAGTCTCCTGTTTATTCTCTGGTATAACAGTTTTAATTAAGCTTCAAATGTGACTGTTCTGTATTTCAGAACAGAAAATAGGTGTAATTAAACATAAAACCCAGAGTGAAAGCCAGTATTCTCTAAAATCCTTTAACTGATCTTCACAGAGCTGCAATTTCACCTTTAAGACAAGGCAATGTTGATATTCTAGCAGTGCTTTTCAGTTTACAGTCCTACACCCTGGAGAGCTGTGGATCGCTTCTGCAAGTTTTGACCACTAGTCATTAAAAAGCAAACCTATTTTCTGTAGGTCTAGATTCACTGTGGACCACAGAAATATCTATCACTAGAAAATTTATATCCCTCTGTAAATCACAAAAGGTAACTTTTGCAAACTGACCACCATGCTCTGGCTGGTTCCTTCCCTACCCGAAGAAAGTCCACAGCTGCTGTCCTCAATCCCACCTGATGACTCTCCCCAGAACTCTGAGGATGGGGCGGGAAGGAAGACGGCTTTAAAACAGGGGGATGCCTTTCCTCAGACACCCTGCTTTGAACCCCAGAGGCCTAGTCACAAACTACAACTCAAAAACCTCTTCATTCTTCAACCATTCATGCGCAAATGGATCCAGTAACTCTGCAGGATTCCTGCAAGAGACTTGGCTCCAAGGATCAAGAATCTTTCAATTAGATGACCAGTACTGATGTTAGATTTGTATTACATATGGGGTATATACTAGCACAGAAAGAGAGAGAAATTTCTGCACATTTTCTTGTGATCTGAAGAGTCAAGGAGAGGCAGGACTGCCCAAAACCCCAAATCTGTCTTAGGAGAGGACAGGTCCAGGGAAACTGCAATGTTCACATTTTCTTTCCTCGGCTACCAACCTCCCATTAAATCTGTCCTTTACTAAAAACACAACATAGGAAATCTCAGGAGAATAAAGAACAATACTGAGAAGAGATCCCATATTCAGCCTGATAATCAATTGCTTATTTTTAAAATGTAAGAGTTAGAAGTGCTGCCAGCACAAGTATGTCGATACTCAGGATTAAAAATAACAATATAAAAAGTGAATGCTTTTTCTCCCCTTTTCTTTATGCTTAATTTCTCTTTTCTAAATGTACTTTGCACATTGTTAGGTAGGTATAATATGTGTGGGATGTATTGCTGAGGTTGCCATGGTTTCTTATTTTTAATGAGCTTTGAGACTTTATAATCTAACCAAATACATTCATAATTACTACATCTCTTTTTTCTCCCTTCTCCCCTCCCTCCAAAGCACTCCAAAAATTACTAGTGGTAAAAGTAGAACTAGTGATTTGAAAGACAATAAAACATCAAAGTGAAAGCCCACCCTCAAAGAGTTGGCAAACAAAAGCTTAGGAAAGTAACAGGAGAAAATTACCACCATCAGACTCAGGGATCTGTTCCATGTCCTTGTGTCTGTTCCTAACATCTAAAGTCAGCATGATATTTTGTTCTTTTGGGTGCAAAATTCCCCAAAACACACAGAAAACCAAAACATATTTGTCATCAGAAGTGATGGTGAACCACTGAACGCTGGCTACACCAACTCTGATGCTTTTTGCTAAGTCTGCTCTATGCTTAAGGAGATACTGAACTGCTCAGGCATTCTGTGGGCAGCTGTCTCCTATGAAATACGTGATTACAGTGCTTATAGCCTTGATTTGGCAAAGCAAGGGAGCAACTGTCTGACTTTAAAAACAAGAATATGAATGGGACAACTCATGCACTTATAGGCAGGGCCTTTTTTGACTAATTCACTGAATCAAAGTAAACAAAACTGAAGAGGCAGAAATACTACTCATTTAAGAAACAGGAAAAAATCCATTTCCTCATCGAAGTGTTTTGCTTTTATACTACTGGATCAAGTAAATAGAGATAAGTAAGATTAAAAAAGCCCTGCTTGTCAAATGTACAACTAAGGAGAAAAGCACTTAATGCTTATGCAACCATAAAAACACTTTTTGCATGAGAGCTACTTTTCAGCTGAAGCCATTTACTATCACATAATTTTTGACTGCCTCCTGATACTAATGAAATAGGTCAAGGTATAGAAGTAATCTAGGCCCTGGATCTGTAAACAGCTCTTTGTCCCAAACACATAAGCAAAGGTGTATTTGTTACTTACTGCCATTGATAACCTTACCTCGAGAGGTGGGGAGTAAAACAAATCCTTTCCTTCAATTTGTAGGAGATCAAATACGACTACCATATTTTTATATAAGAGAAGGTAATTTTAGCCTTCAAGAAACTAGCAGATTGAAACAGCAGTGTTTCTACAACTTACAGTTAGCCAAGCACTTGTGGCTGAGAGTTCTCAAAAGCATCACTCACTGCAAGGACAGAAAATGAAACATCTGAGGGCTCCCTGTGGAAACTTCAACACACGCTGTCCTAAAACCTTGCAAGGCACTTTATAGATAGCTAGATGCATAAAGACCAGTAAAGCACAGACAAGGTAAGTGGCTCACTTAAAGTTTCACAGAAAATCTGTGCCAGAGTGGGACACTAGATCAGCTTCCAAATTCTTGAGATTACATTCTCACTCGTGGTACTCTATCCACAGACCGCTCCCCTCTGTAAGGACAAAAAAGGACATCAGCACTACCTCTGGCTAAGACAGACGATCGAAAGCCTGCTGTGATGCTAGAGATTAGAGGAGCCCTAGTACATAAGTGCAATTTGGCAGAAATTTGGAGGAAGAAAAAAAAATTAATTCTGCAGTATGAATCAACATGAACTTAAAACATTGTGAAATAAACTTTTGATGCCAGCTTCCTGCATAAAGTGTCTGAGGATTCAGACATACCAGCAGTGCTTTCTTTCCGATAATCTCCTACAGAATGAAAGAAAATTGCAATCCAAAAATCTCCATCCCATGTTCTACTGTGAATCAGAAATTGCTGATTACTCTTGGAAAGGTCAGTAGCATTTTACTCGTGAGTTTCCAGAGAAGCAGTTCATTTGAGGAGTGCTTTGCTAGAACATGGTATCATACAACCACATCGCCATCTGTCCACTAAAATCACTTTAATTCCACGCAGGAGGAGGCTTTTCCTGGTTTCTGTGCAGGTTTCAAAATGCCGAGTGCTATAAAAACGCTGAGTATTCTAGGCTTTAAGGATATGCAGTATGACAACCAAAATTAATGTATATTCATTACTTTGGTTCAACCAAATAACAATACTATCTTCAGGCCTCTCAAAAAAAATTTGGAAGAAGTATCAATAAAGAGGAAATTTCTGAAGTACTCTGGTAGTGTAGGAGGTAAGAAGATCCATAAGGCGACTCATGGGCCTGGAAATACATTTTCAATTATTGTTCTGTGAGACTGATGAAGAAATTTCAGTATTTTCTAATTTCTGAGAGTTTGATTTCACAAACTCAATTTCATTTAAGCTGTCGGAGATTTTTTTGCACTGGGAGGAGGGGAATAGTGAAGGGCCTCTTTTTTTTTTAAGATACAGTGTCAACACTGTGCAAGGTTAGAAAAAAGAGGTAATAAGGAATACTCTGATTATACAATGTGACTAGACAAACTAGATACCATGGAAGGGGAAATGGGAATGAGCAATAGGAAGGAGACTGAAGTTTATCTTAATAGTTCGTTTTTAACATTGAAGGACAAGATTCCTCAGGAATATTATCATTAATTCAGGGACCTTGCCATGACATTGAAGTATTAAGACCATTTATCTTTGTCTCTGTAGCACCACTAAATGTTCCCCAGACACAGCCATGATGATAGAGTCAGCTTCGTACTTGTTGAGAGCAGCTATAATGTCAAAAATTAGATGCATGTTTTTAAATAGTGCATGTTTATTACAGAAAACTTTGCTGGTAATTAGATACAACTTCACTTCTGTTTCCTTGAGGTTTTGGTTTTAATCTCTCTTCTATCTGATGGTCTTGATGAAATGAATGATTTTCATTTGGAGTTGCAGTTAAAGCATGTCTAATGCTTAAATAACGCAATGTAATTATCTGCCTGTATGCCTAGGAACTGCCTTTCAGTGACCAAAATAATCCCAAATCCGAACACAGGCATTTAGCATAAGAAATCATCGCATCTTTGGCACGGAAGTCTAAATTTGTGTTATCTAATGTACAGTATACATATATTCATTTCTTTGTTGTCCAGCTAAACAAATGAGCAATTCCTTTCTAAACAAACCACACAGAAAGGCAGTCATGCACACCCTGCTTTGAAGACAGAACTAATCCTTTCCCTAGAATGCTTTTCTCCAGTACTTTCACTATATTATTTAGGAATTTGCCTCCGTTAATTTGTTTTCATGGCCCTCCATAAAGACCATCTCAAATGATGAAGAGCAAAAAACTGAAATAATTAGGTGAAAAGTCCGTACTGATCTGAGGTATTGAATTTGAAATTACTAGGTCCTCATTTCATTAGACTACTTCGCACCATAAATAGTGTTTGGATGTCCAAAGAATCACGCTGGCCCATCTCCCCTGCAATTCCCTCTTCCTTCACACATACATTGGCTTGTTTTCCACCTATAGGTACTGAGCATCCCAAAGTGGGCATCTAGAAAAATGAGGTAAGCATTAATGGATGGTCATAGCAGCTTGTTTCAGATGAATTTCTTGGAGACACACAGGAACCCTCTGGCAGAATCAGAAGAACTCCGTGTGTCAACTGCCTGAAGCTGGTGTATGAGATCACTGCTCGGCTGCTTCTCTTCCTGGAACACACACATCCCATTTCCAAAATAGCACAGTATTCTAGAGGCAACAGCCAGGGTGACTATGCCTCCGAGTGAGGGATGGAAATGCGATAAAGGGAAATCTAGTATACAATTCCGTTACCCAGGACTGTTATTACACATGTACACAGATGACCTGTAGTGAAGGCTGCACAGACATTCTCTGTTTTATCTTCTGAAAGTGCAGATTGAGCTTTAACGCTTTCAATAATGTTGTCTCTATGCATTATCATAGACTCAGAAGGAATCCAAAGAAAAGAAAATCCAACTCATGGCATCTTACTGACATACATATGGTGAGGAGGGTCACGCTCTTTAGGACCACAGCACAAATCTGCCAACAGAAGTAATGGCAATAAGTCGTAGTTGTTGTTGATCATCATTCTCTGCAGTGACCGATAGAAGACAGCCTGAGAAACACACTTTGTCAGTACAAGTAAATGAAATTTTCTTGACAACAGAATACTGTTGCAACTCAGAATTTTGGATCCTGTTGCAGAAGAACAGGCACTTTGGAGAAAAGTATGTGTTACTGGTTTGCAGACTCTTCTGTCTCTACGTGCTAAACTCAACTCATTTGGTTTTGCTCTTAGCAAAGGCCCATAGCAATGAAGAGCATCAAGTGCTAGGAAACTCCATCCTGATCTCTATCCGGAATTTGACATGTGGAGAACCTTTGGTGAGCTTCAACGCTAGCATAAGATTCAGCCTGCTCACGTATTTTCAGTAATGTCTACCAGAGCACCAGTGCCCAGGAAACTCAGACTTGCTCTTTTGACTAGTGTGTACGGAGCAGTACGCCAGTAATGGCTACACGCAGGTACTCATTCCTGCTCATTCAGTGTTACTTTAGCAATCACTGCACAGCACCGTGCAGTATAGATAAACTCAAGAGGCTTTGCAGAATCCTGTATCTTTATCAAATTTGGGTGTTTTTCTACACAGAAACAGCACAGCACATCCTTGATTACCGTCATTACCTAGGCTAATGGAAAGTTCCTGCTCCGAAGCACTAAAGTGTCTCAATAGAACTACTGTAGTGTTCCTTTTCATGTGGCCAACAGAGTGAATTTCTTTTCCAGTCTCATGCTTATTAATGTCTAAGGATAGTATTAGACATCAAACTGGCTATCACATGATAGAATACTCTTGTGAAATGCCTTATTATTGAGTTATTCAGATAAAGATTGTAAAATTAAGCATTTCAGCTTGCCTAACCTGAAGTAGGACATTCAAGTATATGCAAGAATGGGAAGGAAAGCACTGCTTTCTCTTAAAAGCAGAAAACAATCTTTTCTAAATGTTAAAATTTTGTTTACAGTATTGCCAAAGCCAAACAAGCAAAAATCACACATCAGGCAAAACAATGATCAAATTGGTTGGTCTAATTCAGCATCACAAGATTTTAAAATAACTACCGCATTCTTTGGGTCATGGTATGTCAAAGAGTTGATGAATAAACAGATATTTGGACCAAAACATAAGACGACTTTCCACATCACATTCACACAGACTTTTTCTTCCCCCTGAAAGCACTAACATCATCTAGAGTAGGGTCATGTTGTTTACATAGCTCTTTAGATAGGGAGTTCGGAATATTTTTCTACTATTTCTGAAACCAGGAGACTTTCACATGTTCACATCAAGGCAGCAGGATGGCCTTTAAGAAAGCCAGACAGTATTGGTAGTCTTGTGATGAAGTCAGCATAATCAGCAATGCTGTTTAGTTCGAATTTTGTACTAAAATCATTTTTTAAATCATTTCTATTCAAATCAATTATTGGGTTTACATTTAAAGTCAATCCTCTAAAAATAAAGCTGATGAGACCTTGGATTATGTTGAACCTAAACTGGATGGTTTGAAAGCACATTAGCAGTAACAGGAGTGCACTGTTCTAAACCATTAGTCAACTGTTTCTTGATAACCTATTTACGGCAATCCAGCTATGTTACTTGGGAGTACCTGCTCTTTCAGTTTACAGTGCAATTTACACAGACAAATTCTATTTCAAAGATGACTGCTTGAAATTCTAGGTATTTTAAATGGTTTTAACCATGATTGATTGTATCGCCAAATTAAAAACTCTGGGATACCAGTATTGACCAAAATAAAAATGTAAACCCTTGGGAACACATTAAAACACAACATAAAATCATTTAAGGCATAGTCTTGTCTTAGATCACTCTTCACAGAACAAAACAATTCTTAGTTTGCTCTGTTTATTAAAACAATATGTAAGTCAGGAAACATTTTCACAGAATTAGGAATGCTACGGTCCATATATATGTTCCCCAAACAGGATTTTCCCCGCTACTGTACACCCACTCTTGAGAAAATATGCTGCAATACAATGCTGTGAACTGAATGTGACTGAAACTGCTAATGGAAGATGTAAAGGGTATCTTTCAAAGATATTTAACACAGCACACATAGACAAAATACACTTTTCTAAGCATTGTCCAAACTCACTGAAGCCAACAGAAATACACTTAAATTGGTTTGGTTTTAGAGCCTGAGCCTCATTTTTCTGTTCATTTAAATGACAGCAGAATCCTTGATGACTGACCCAGTAATGTATTTACAACACATGGCTTTACAGTGTGCAGTTGGCGTCCACTAGCTGTCATTAAACCCACACTGAGATTTTGTTAATTATAACTATTTCAGAAGAGCTGTTAACAGCTACAACACTGAAGGTGAAGTTCACTGTAGCAAAGCTACTCCCTGACAGCAGAGGCTGATTAGACTGTGAGTAGTTGGAGTACAATAAAATGGCCTCAGTTATTCAATCCGCCTAACAGACTTGGTCGACATAATCCACACATCATCCCCTGAGCAAGCACAGACATGTGGTCTGAATTCTCAATGGAATATTTAAAAAACAAATTCATTAAGCAGCTTTGTTACCACTCATTGCTTCAGTCTGCAATTACAAGGGAACAGTTTTAACGTATTGCCAGTTTCAGGTAGAATAACCCGTTTCTTATACAACAAATGAAGTAGGGGATTATTATCATTCCTTAGTACAATGCTACGAGTCATACTAGGCTTGATGCTGTCTTCATACACATGAAAAGATGGTAACTCTCCTGCAAACTGCTAAGCGCTTAGTTTCTATGGCAAAATCACCCAGGAACCCAGGACACACCGAGTCCTCCCCACTTAAGATTAACTGATCTGCTATTCTTTTGCCAGAGTGATTTGAAATTCAAAGTTAAAACTGGGAAGAATACTCCTGAAGTAGGCAGGTGCTCTTTTAAGAACTCAGACAATGACTATCACTCCTCAATCTGTATCACATCTCAAGAACTGTTCAGCACTGGTGCCTCAATTCCCGTAGCAAGGGAATGCCATGAGATCGATCAATCTTGTGATGCACAAGGTGCTTAAGCAAAAAGCATAAATGTCTTGAACATGGTATCTAGGCTGCAATTTGACAAGCTCACAGCAAGGAAAAAAAGAAGTTCTGTCTAAGATTGCAGTTTTCTGCCTGCAATCAGTTGTGTCAGTTTTGGTATCTAGCTACATAAGAATACAACTCTGACCACAGTGCCATCTTAGGCAGTGAAAGTACCAAAAACAGGAAAAAAACAGCAGCAACAAAAATATCCTAGCGTATGCAGAATCAGAAGAAAGAGATCCGTCTATGTTAAAAATTAAGTGTCAGAAATTAATTATGAAAAATAAACACACTGGGAGAAATTCACTGTCATAGCCTCAGGGCAATATTGACGGTATTGATCTTTCCTGACAGGTTATCTGTTTAACCTGTTCTTAAAGACCAATCGTAACAGATGCTCTACAGTCTTACAAAGCAATCCATCATTTTCCTAATAACCAAAGTCTGGAAATAAATAGTAAAAAGAGATGCAGAGGACACAAAAAATTTGTGTGTTTGGTCTGTCTTTTTTTTTTTTTAATATATCCACAAACATAGACTCTAAGGTAAAATCAACTTGGTCTGAGGTGATTATTTAGACACGTGCTAAATGTGAAAAAGGAAAAACTGAGATGAGTAACTAAAAAGTTAGAGAGTCAAGATATTGCATATCTTTCCCAACAAGATTTTTTATGCCATTTGTGAATACTAATTTTTTTTAAAAAATATTATCTTGTGCTTTGATTTATGAAAAGTACTTCTAAGTCCATGAGAGTAAAACATGAGCAGAAATCATTCCAACTGGTATTGTCCTCCTGATTTTATTAATAGGCAGCTACCTCAAAGTACAGAAGATACATTAATGGGTATGTAGGTCAAGACGTATCTACACTAAAGTCTGTCAAAGACACTGCTGTAAGATATGTGTGCTAGGGAGATGCTTTATTGTTGCTCTAAACTAGCACAGCAGCTAGGCAATCTAGCATATTTTTTAAATTAAAAAATAATTTTAAAAAAGCACCAGGATAAAAAAGAGGAAGTTGGGAAGGGGAAAAGAAACCACCCCAAAACACAACACTGACTGAGGCTCAGACCTTGCAAAGGACTGGAGGAAAGCGTGCCTTATGTGAGTGCAATACACCGGCTCTTCTGACTCCCTTGACTTCCCCTCATTTCCCATTTGGTCTCCTTTCAGCGTGCTCTTTTGTACCTTTGCTCCATTCATCAGATCATACCGAAAGGCTACTGGTTTTGTGCCCCTGCTTCTAGATCAGAAGCCCCAGCCAGCTAATTCTTTGAAATAATTTCTTTAATTTCAGCTTTTGCTACTGGGGTCAGAGGTGATGGACCTGACATAAAGTTGTGCTCTGCAAAACTGCAGTTGCCCTTGAAGGGAAGTTACTTCTTCACAGACACTGTATGTAACAGATCCTGTCATCTTTCTGCAGCCAGTTGTGGCACAAAGTGAAGTTATTCCTTCAGAAGCTTTTACACAAATTCATATACCAACTGTACCACATGACTATCTGTTCTCATCCTTTCTTGGTTATATATGAGAAGGAGCCCCACATAGGGGGATCTGAATAGTAGCAGGCCCAGGATCCACTTCAATAATTCAAATTTTATCTGTTCTTCATGCTGCGTAACTGTAATAGCTTTTTCATTTGATATTGCTTCATTAAAGGTCATTTTTGTGTGACATTTGCATAACTAGTTCTCTAATTATACTGCTAACCATATGAGAAGCTTTTTCAGGAACAGTTCATTCTCCCTTGTCAAGGAGACAAAATTTAATTACAGAGTGGAAGCTTTAAATAATGGTTACGTAAAAAATACTTCTGTAAATTCCTTTTAGTTTAGATTTTTGACCTCTTAAAGGTCATGCTCTTATAAAGTCTGTAGCTTAAAAAGAGATTATGACTTAATTATATCTGTAGTAGTCATTTTTATGCTAGACATTTATACTTCATTCATCTGTTCTGCTCATCAGAAGCACAATAGTGAAAAAACAGCCAAAACTTTATATAAAACAACTTATTTAAAATGGCAAGATTGCAAAATAAAGCCCTCAAAATGTAAAGTCAGTCAATGAATAGAAATATGTTTAAGTATACACATACTAATTCTGTGGCACTCATTTTCTGCTTATTTTCTTACCCTCTACTGACACCTCCAACGACCCTCCACAAGGTTTTTGTACCTCAACTTGCATCAAGCACATAATTCAGACTTCAGGACCCTTAGAACTGTTTATAAAGCAATAGCAGGGATCCCTTTTTAGGATCAGGAAATACGGAACAGTATTCCACATCTATTTTTAGATGGCAAAAGAATGGTCAGATTCAGGGTCCAATACTACAGTACAGTGCAAAATGAATCCTCATTGTTAGAGGGAGTTGTGGCTGTGGTTCTTAGCATGTCCAGTCTCTCCCTTTTTGCTCCTGTTTACTCCAGAAGAACTCTGTTCCCTCCTGTCCTCAGCATTCTGCAGAATTACTGTTTTGTTGGGGTATGTTGAAAAGATCAGAGGAGTAACTTTTCTGCAGTTGATAATACTGATAGCAAAGGTTAAATTCTCTCATACTGTGACAGATTTGGAATTGCAGTTAAGACTAATTCATTCTTTGACTTGAAGCTAATCTAAAACTACAGAAAGTGCTTGGAATTGAGCGAAGAGCACACATAAAGGGGATGAGACAAGCTAGCTTTGTTTTATTTTCTCTGAGCAGTTCCTGTTAATTTTACAGTATATGGTGATCAATACAAAGATTTACAGGGGTGCTGTGCTATTCCCATTCATTTAAATTACAAATCCATCTATAAAATGTATTTAATAAAAATAAAGTATAATATAAGCAGAAACAACAGATTTCTCTTTAAGATTAATTAATATCTCTAAGTCATATGCTCCATGTCCTAATTCATTAATTCTCCCAGTTCACACTTTTTTCCCAGGGAAGTTTGTGGCCTTTGCCCAATTTAGGTCAAACTTTAAATCAAAGTTTTCTGTACCTTTCAAATTTGTGGAGCTTCTGCGTCCACAACTGAGCCAATCATTGCTTGTCATTTGAACACTGACGCTTTCACCTTTGAAGACTGAGACATTAATTCCCAACTGTAACCCAATGAAGAATCCAACAGCAAAAACATGTTCGCAGATAGAAACATGGAAGTTTTTCAAGAAATGCTTTTGTCTCTCTTTGGCAGTGGCATCTGTTACTCTACCTAATTTTGGGTGACCTTAAAATTCAGGATCATATTAAGTTTTGCTAAAAATAAAATTAGCTTAGTGTAGGAAATGCAGGGTGTTCTTTGCTTCTCTTCACATATTTCTCTTTCTGATGGTCATGTCCTCTCTCATATAAAGCAGAAATTAGCTGACTCTTTCTTTTCATAATGGAGAAAACTCTCAAGAGAACTTGGATAATGTAAAATTAACAGAGACTGGAATCGGGACCATCACTGTCTCTGTTTGTGTGATGAAAAGACCAAAAGGAATAGAAATACTCTTTGCTCCAAATCAAAAACCATATACAGATTCCAGCTAATCTCCTGAATCATAAAGCTTAGAAAAATGTCGTGGTTTAATCCCAGACGGCAACTAAGCCCCACACAGCCGCTCGCTCACTCCCCCCCGGTGGGATGGGGGAGAGAATCAGAAGACTAAAAGTGAGAAAACTTGTGCATTGAGATAAAGACAGTTTAATAGGGAAAGCAAAAGCGGCGCACACAAGCAAAGCAAAACAAGGAATTCATTCACTCCTTCCCATCGGCAGGCAGGTGTTCAGCCATCTCCAGGAACGCAGGGCTCCATCTCACGTAACGGTGTCTTGGGAAGACAAAAGCCATCACTCTGAATGTCCCCCTCTTTCTTCTTCTTCCCCCAGCTTTATATGCTGAGCACGACGTCATATGGTATGGAATATCCCTTTGGTCCGTTGGGGTCAGCTGTCCCAGCCGTGTCCCCTCCCAACTTCTTGTGCACTTGGCAGAGCATGAGAAGCTGAAAAGTCCTTGACTTAGTGTAAGCACTACTTAGTAACAACTACAACATTAATGTGTTAACAATATTATTCTCTTACTAAATCCAAAACACAGCGCTATACCAGCTACTATGAAGAAAATTAACTCTATCCCAGCCGAAACCAGGACAATGAATGAGTTTTCACGTGTTCATGAACGAAGGGACATCAAAAGCTAGGAATTACAAACTAAAGTTGACAACTATTTTCTGGAAGCATACAGTGGTGAGAAGTACATAATAATGGGGATGGGCAGGATCTTATGATGGTCAGAGTAACATAACTGCCATCTTTCAGGATTGGGCTCTGAAGCCATAAAATTTCAGTAAATTAAAACTGAACTACGCACTGAAAGTTAACCCTCCAGAAAATATCTAATTAGTAAGATGTTGACAGTGGTTGCAATCACCCATATCACCATACTATTGTTTCTGATGAGGAATACATTTGGACTTGTCTATAGTAAGATACAAAACAGTATTTTTAAATGTGCTTACTAAAAACTAGTATGAGTCTGTTCAACTTCATTGACTGCTGGATGCCTTGAAATTCCCAGCCATGGAGGAGATAGGGTACATCTTAACTGGTCAAGACAACTGCTAATGGGATCTTAAACATTCCCCTCACAGATCCAGCACACAAGCTATAAGTTTCGTAACTGGGAAAGCCAACTTTTATGTTCCTCTTGTTCACATTTTAAGTTTTTTCATTCATAAATGTATTGGAAAACTTCTTTCTAATCTCATCTATAAGTTACTTAGAGCCCAGACTAAATTGCAATTGACTTTTCCACCAGCCAACTCCACCTCACTTTTAAGGATTTCCTCAGGATGCTTAGGCCTTTGCAACACATTATGTTAGCAAAGGAAACATCCCACATCTTCCCTTACTGTTCATCCATATACTGCTACAAATAACATGACCTCTTCAGTGGTTTCAGTTCCCTCCAAGACTCTTGTATATTCTTTAATTTTTTTCTACTATATGAGCAACTGTGCTGGTTTTGGCTGGGATAGAGTTAATTCTCTTCACAGTAGCTCTTTTGGGGCTATGTTTTGGATTTGTGCTGGAAGCAGTGTTGATAACACAGGGATGTTTTTACTGCTGAGCAGTGCTCACACAGAGTCAAGGCCTCTTCTGCTTCTCACCCCACCCCACCAGCAAGGAGGTTGGGGGTGCACAAGAAGCTGGGAGGGGACACGGCTGGGACAGCTGACCCCAACGGACCAAAGGGATATTCCATACCATATGACATCATGCTCAGCATATATAGCTGAGGGAAGAAGAAGAAAGAGGGGGACATTCAGAGTGATGGCGTTTGTCTTCCTGAGTAATCATTACACGTGATGGAGCCCTGCGCTCCTGGGGATGGCTGAACACCTGCCTGCCGATGGGAAGGAGTGAATGAATTCCTTGTTTTGCTTTGCTTGTGTGCGCCGCTTTTGCTTTCCCTATTAAACTGTCTTTATCTCAACGCACAAGTTTTCTCACTTTTAGTCTTCTGATTCTCTCCCCCATCCCACCGGGGGGGAGTGAGCAAGCGGCTGCGTGGGGCTTAGTTGTCAGCTGGGATTAAACCATGACACTACCATATTCCTTTAGCTTCTCCAATTTTAATATAGTGCACAATCATTATTGGAAGGTGGTTTGGTTGGGGTTTTTTGGGGTTTTGGTTTTTTGGGGAGTTTGTTTGGGTTTTTTTTTAACCTTCCTTCACATAGCTATGATATTAATACATGAATTCCAGAAATTTAGTCAACAAAGAGGAAGATCTAATAAAGTCTTTCTCATCTGAATCACAGGGGTGTTTGGAAACACAGTGCTCAGAAAAGAGTTTAAGCAACTGTTTATTAACATAGAGTTACTCAACAGGAAAATTCTTGTGTGTTCATTAAATGAAACTCCACATTAAGTTACATTTCTCCCACACAAGGTTAGAAATTGCACTTACCTCCAAACCCAGAGGACAGCTGGATACAAGGGGTCTTCTGAGAGGCTGGTGAATCTGCAAAACAGAATGAATGCAGCTATAGGAAGATAAATAATGCTCTTGTAAGGCTAGACTGAGTAGACTTAGAAAATAGGAGAGCTATGGCAGTGGTGTTCACTGCATTCACAGAAAGGTAATGTTAAATGAGTTTGCATTATTTTCTGTTCCTGTTTAGTATCTGTGAGCTTTGGAGCTGAATGGCCTACAGGAAATCTGCCAGAGTGATGTGTCTAGAATCTCCTACAACTATGAAGGCAATCTGGCCCATAATCTTTCTATTTTTCATGCTTTACAGTGATTTCAGTTGCTCCTTGTTTTAACCCAAAAAAAGTAGTTTTGTATTGAATCAAGATATCCAGATATCATTTGGAGCATCCAATGACATTAGAGGCAAAAAAGCTGTTCTGCAAAAGCAATAAAATGCGGGCTGAGAGCTCAACGTGTATTTTTTGCTCAATGTCTCCTAGTTCACTTTTATTCTTCGTATTTGTACATCATCATCTTCGGATAAAATTTTTCCATAATCAAGACAGACATCTTCTGGTGGTACATTAGGCAGGATAAATTCCTCACTACACAAAATTAGATCTTCAGAGATTATAATATCCAACTACTGTTTAGGTAAGTGAAGACAGAGCTATAATGACTTGAAGGCACGTAAGAAACCCAGAGCTATAAGATGGTGCTATTCAGATCTGTTTACACTGCTGTCACACTGAGCAGTCAACCAGACAACCAAACTAACACAAAGGGTGTGAGCTTTTCCTGGGTAATTATTGAAATGCTAATACTTCAAAATGCTAATACTTCAAAAGACTGAGCCAAAACACAAAACATTCAGCTTCAGTTACCACAGCATAAACTGCAATGGATTGCTGGATACAAGCATTGGTTATTAACTGTGAAATATTGTGTAAAAAAACAGTAACATTTAAAAAACATCCCTAACAGCTCCCCAAAGCCTCACGGTACACAATACAATTAGGATCACAAAAATTTTAAATGTAAATATGCCAATTTTTAATTTAAGTAAGTATAGTTCAAGTAGACTATAGACTACAGTATTGATATGTCTTTTTTAAGCATAGAAATTAGTAATAACCACTAACCAAGGAGCAAGAAAATGGACAGGTTTCCAGAAAGGCAAAGTGTGAATTAATAAAATACCTGGATTGTGCAGTGAAACCTCTGAGGAATCATTTAAGCTGTAGAGCAAGGCAAAAATAAGCAATTTCTACTTCTCACTTCCTTTTCCTCCACAAACTCACCTAAGGCTTTTTCTTCTCTTGTATCTTTAAATTAAAAGTGAACCATTTCCTACCAACTTCTGCTGCGTCAGCCTGGAAAAATCTTTAGAGTACCTAATTAGGTACTCTTCTCATGTTAGTCTGTAGTCTCATTGGGATATCACTGTCTTGAATCAGTAGACAAGGGAAGAAACACTGATTGTGAGTCTATCTGATTGAAAGCATCCTCCTCTTGAAATCTGAAGAGCAGCAGCTGTATTTCTAACAAGCTATTCAGAAGCAGAGTCTTAAACAGTGTCTCTGAGATCTTTCTCGTTAATCTTAAAACCACAGCCATTTTAGGCTAGTTTTAGGCAATCTAATAATTCTTTGCATTTTTGATAGCTCAGGTAGATGGTATTCCACCAGTTTACATTTGTCTCACAATTTGAAAAATATTTCCTTTACATTCTTAAAATGTAAATTTAAACACCTGAGCCAAAGTCTCTAAGCTAGAACAATTCTGCTGACTTCAATTAACTTTAGCTTAGATCCTGACATTATTCTTATTTTTCTAGATGAGAGTTTTGATTTTGAATTAAGCAGCAAATTCCTCACTGGATAATCACATTATACTGAAGTAAGAAACCAATGCAGGAAAACCTTTTTCTTCAGAGCTACAACAAATGTAGGGCACAGCACTGGTGGGAAAATTGGGAAACCAATTTGGATAGGCAGCTTCAGCCATTCTAGGCCAGAAGATGGTGTTAACCAAAATTAAACATACTTATTGCATTACTGTATCTTAGAAGAGGCTCAAAACAAGGGTCTGTGAATCCACAGGAATATCTTTATTGCCAAAGACTCAACAGTAAACTTTCAATTAGGCCACACACCCCTGTTCAAATGTCATGGTTTGCAGCGTACTAGAACTGCTGATTCTCACGCCACGTGGTGAACTCAGGTAACTGATGCACCTGAAAACCAAACCAGCCTAGGTGCTTTTTTTCAGTTTTATTTTACTTTTTCTCTAGACAAATCAGTTTACTAATCCGCCTCACCTTATGTGCCCACAGACCTTGTTCTGGCACAACATAGGGGACAGGAATGAATGGTCACAGGGGAACCTGACTGTGCAGACAGACACCACTAAAGAAGGGTGGCACATGGAACCACAGCCACAGTTCCTCAAATGATCTGAGGAAATGTAATGGGAAAGATAAGCAGCTTTTTCTCTTTGAAAATGAGTATCTTAACATTGTGCATTATGAGGTTAAATTATTTTATTATAAAACAAGTACAGCAGTTCACAAACAGTTTATACCAAATCCAAGCATCACTTGCGAATGCAAGTTTCCCTGTTTTTTGAGATGTCAGTAACAGCACATTTGCAATCAATTGTATAATACATTCATATTTCTACCTTGTACAGTGCAATTTTTTGTCATGCCTTTTTATATCAAATTCAATTTTTGAGTCAATTTTTGATTGCAAGCCACAAGCCTATACAATATACCGATCTCTTTTGTAATACATGCTGTTTTTTCAGACCTTCACACGTTTTCAAACCAGTGGTTTAACACAGACCCTTTGCTATTGTTCCGAAGCTGAATGCACACAGCCTACAGACTGTGCTTGCAGCGAAAAAAAATCATTCTTGCTGGACTGGTGACACCACCTGTGTAAGGGAGACCTGCCAGACTCAGCATGTAGCCTGGGAAAAAGGTCTATCAAATGCTAATGATTACAGCTGTCCCATACCACACCTCCCACTGTGTGCTGGGAGGGGGGGTTGGGAGGGACTGCAAAAGTTTTTTTCAAGTGGAATGAAAACAAAATTTCCCTAGACTTATGTCACTAGCCAATACGAAGCTGGCCAAAGCAAGGAATGTTCATACTTTAACGCTCAACCTTCACAAAAGCTGGAGTGAGAAGGATGAACCTGCTGTGTTTGTGTGTGTATAGAGGCAATGTCTACCTTCAGGTAAATAATACAACATCACAGACTTACTTTTAGGACCTAATGTGATGTCTACAACTGCAGCTGTTTGTCACAAGTTCTAATTGAAGTAGCAGCCTTGAGGTTCGACTGCAATTCAATACAGAGAGGTAGATTTTCAATGTGTCGGCTCAGTTAGGCAGGAAAAGCGGTAGAATCAATTATAAGCACATAGACCAATTAGGAAACAGTTCACTAATGACACATTCTTGCTTTTACCAAGTAATAGAAATAGACTGGTGAAAGTCATTTTTGTGGCAACACACAAACCCTACGTAGCAGTTTAGTGCCCGCTCTGAGGACTGTAAACACCTTTATGACCCTGGAGAAAGGAGACTCTATCCCTCAAAAGCAGCCTTCTCAAATTTGCTTCCCTAGATCTAAATTTCATTCTGTACAAGGCAGCTGAGGGTCTCTTCTCCCCTACACCTTGGTGCACAGCCATCATACCACGACCGAAAAAAGTATGTTTTCCCCCACACCATTAATGTGTGTTAGCATCACAGATGAGGAGGAAAAATTAAAAGAGATAGATATGCTTGACAAATTCCAGCTTCTCTAAGAAAACAAAGTTAGGACAACAGCAGAAAATGAAAAACAAACACAGGTGACCTACACTTGACAGATTTGAAGTGAAGCAACTGTGTTTTCTCTTCGAAGGCCAGTTTTACTTATTGCTCACCTATCTCTAGAAATCACAAATTTGTTGTCTTTCCATATGTAAGTCAATTTTCTAGACCACTTGATGAAGAGAGACTGTCTGTTTGCAGAGATTTATAAATCTCAAACATCATGCCTCCATCAGGTGCAGACCCTCCAGGTCCATCACTTGACACAGAACTACTTATGGTTCTTATACATTGGTAAGATTACAGCAAACAACCAGGGAAAATGGGAGGTGGCTGCACTTTCCCTCCCTACTTAGAATATGTAGCAACAGTCACTTGTGTTTTCAAGGCAGGCAAGCTATACACACTCTTCAACTGCTGCCAGGTGCCCAGTTGACAAAATTACTCCAAACCATTCATTCAACTTTCATCCCACCCATACACTTTGCCTACGTTAACTCAGAGAGAGACACAGATTCTTTTGGCGTGCAGGAACAACTTTGGCTGGAAGTCTTAATCCCAATACTACAAGTTCCAGTAAGAACACAGAAGATGATCGTATCCCTGGCAAGTCTGAATTACATGGATATAGTTAACAAGGCATGCATCTCTGGGAGCAAAAAGGCCTAAATTCCAGTTGGCCACTTCCATCAGCTTCCATTACTGATACCATCAGCTCAGGGATGCTGGATCTGTATCAATGCAAGGTTTAGAGGGCCTCATTTTTCAAACCACAGGTCCATTTCTGCAAGCAAGGTTAAAGCACATTCATACTTAAAAAAAACACAAGATGAACACTTGAATTTAAAACCATGAAGTGGAAAGCAGCATACAATTATTAAACAACTCACTTGCCTTACTTCACCTTTGCCTCCAAGCTTCCCACAACTGGTTTTCCTTTACTATTTACAGAAGACTTTAATACAGATAGAAAATTTATTTTTTGGATACTGTAGTGCAGGAAAAGATGAATGAACTATTTCTCAGCTTCCATATTCTTTTTCTGCATCTTGTAGTGCCTGTTTTGTACCATGTATTTGGCCCCAAAAGTGTGGGGAAGTTGTGAGGAAGTTGGTGAAAGAATATGAAATACAAAGTGACAGTCTGCACCTCCTCATCTCTCCTCACATACACATACTTCTGCAACCCCTTCTAATCCACTTCTGTCATGAGGATATAATGATTCTTTGCCTCATGGAAAGAAAAAAAGAAAAAAAACAAGCTTTGTCCTACTTCTATTTTTATATGATGTATTAGCATACTCATGATGATACGCATGATGTGTGAACTGGGCTCACCCGTACACTTTATAAGCACAACAGTTAAACTGTGGATTCACAGGGATAGGGACTATGTTAAGCAAGCGGAATGCATCATTTACAATTTGAGAAAGCAGGACTGGAACACATGAAAAGTCACTGCCAGTAAACTTAATTTTGTATGTACTCCTCACATTGACTGAATGTTTGGAAGGTACTTGTATTTGGGCATAATCCCTTTTAGGGCAGTAGGATACTTGCTTTAAAAGACAAGGTTTTCTCCATATGTCTACATGAGAAATACCTGAATGAGAGGAAGAGGCAGGTTTCTTATGTTTTCATGTTATGCTTGTTTCAGAAGCCCTTTGACACTGAAGTGAAGGAGAGTCCTTCAAATTTTACTGATTCTGAGTATTAGTTCTTATTGAAAAGTGATGCAACTGAAGCAAGGAAGGTTTGGTACACTGTTCTGCCGCACATTAATGTAACCTTTCATAAATTTATGGATATTAGGTCCTATCCTTCTACATTCTAAAAAGCTAGCAATATATATCTGTGGTCAGAGTGAGAACAGACACTTGTTTTATCTTAAAGAAAATACTCTCTAGACCACCAACAGGAACCATTCAGAGCTCAGTATGCAGAATTCTCCATTTACAGAGGGCTTGGGAAACACATCAAGGCCTTCCAGCTACTGCTGCACAGTTTCAGCTGACTGTGGCTGGTATCCTGCACAGAGGGATCTCAAAACAAAACCAAACCTCCCTGCAGCAACCGCTCTGACTCCTATTTAAAAAAACTGAAAGCAGGATGGGAGGGTGTATAAATGTTACAAATGTATGATCAGTTCATTCTTTGTGACATTATTACCTAAATTTTAGAAATATATGTGATTAATTTCCTTGCTCATTATTAGTCTTTGAATGGATTAATAACGAGCAAGGAAATAAATCAATACCAAATAAAGCGGTCATATGTGAAAAGCTTCTAACATGTGAGTTGAGAACCATAATCCCAGTATTAAGATAATATCACCTCACCTCCACTTTAACATACAACAGATTTATAACTTTTTTCTTTAAAATACTTTGTTGTAAAAAATAAAGAAAAAATAAGAAACAAGAAAGTTATCATGCAAATAATTTACTTAATGTATTCACATATCTTTAGAGGACCAAAAAGACTACAACTTAATTAAATGGAAAAGTAATGCAAGGGTTATAGTTGAATATAAATTATTGAATTAGGTAAATGGGCAATGCAGTCTGCAATAACCACTGGACCAAGACATTTTTACATATAACTATGAAAGGAACATTTTCATGTGTATTAGAAACAGTGGTCATTCTCAATATACTAATTTTTTTAATATATATAATTCAAATCACTTTCACATGATAGAATGTGTTGGTTTAGAAATAAAGAAAATCAAGTATGAGCTGCACTCAGGAAAGTATATTCGAGGTCAGTTCCCTGCTATGGGTGCTTCTTGTTAGATTAGAAAATAACAAATAACTTCTGTTAATGCCTTTCATAGAAAGACGTTCCAGAGAAAGTTTCTCCCTCCAGATTAATCCTGTGGAGAACCACAAACCTTTGGCAAATTCTATCTTAAATGCATTTGCAAATCAGAAAACTCAGAAGAGAAGGACACCTTGGGATCCCAAACAGCAAATGTTGCTGTACCAGACCAAACTGGGAAGCTGCCTAGAAACCCAAGACGCACAGTTATATTGTAAGAAGCTAAACAAAACAATAAAAAAAAAACTTTGAGCTTAAATAGAAAAAAAACAAACACACAGGATATTTGACCTACACCAGAAAACAGATTAAAAAATAGCGTTAAACCATAAAAAGATAGAGGTGAGGGCATTTAACCCTTTTTTATTATTCCCCAAACAAACAATAACAAAAAAACAGGATCATACTGGCTCATGGAGTTAGCTGAAATGATGAATGTAGTTTTAGGATGCATCTTCACATTGTTTCCTTAAAAAAGTCTCCCAAGTTTTATGTGTAAGATGAAAGAGCTTATCTACAGAATCATAAGTCAAATTATCAATTTGCTGTACACTTTTAAGCACATTTATAAACTGAAATGTCACAATTAGATTTCTCTAAGGCAGAAGAGGAGTCAGTGGCTTTTGTTTCTTTTTCTAAAGAGACAAAAATAGGACTTCAATAAAAATACAAGCCATTGACTTTCATAAAAGACAAAACAAAGGTCAAGGAAAAGGCTCTAAGTCTTCTGGGAAATAAGAGGTTAGTCCTGTTCTCAAAAAGAGAGATAATCAGTGGCAGGCCTAGTCTGTTCTTCACCATCTTTCTTGCTCAAGAAGTTTTATTTTCCTCTTTTTTCTGCTTATAATAGGAGCATAAATAGGAAAATTTAAAAAGTATTTCAAATATTTTCCACTTCATTGCAATTCAAAATAGGAGTGGAAAATGCCTCCACAAACAGTTTACCATGGCTGGAAAGTGACAAACAAGCAATGTGTACTCATAGAAACACAAATCATTTAATCTCCTGTTAAATTTTAATCATCTCTACAAAAAATACAGTAGTTATCAACAGCTTGCTTTATAATAAAATAAACTGAAGACACATCAAAACAAAGGTGAAATACTGCTAAAGTTACTAGGTAATTCGGGAATTAATGCCAAACGCCCACCTTAGCTGGGTTACCAGACAGCTGGTTTGGCATGTACAAACAAAAAGATTTGTTTGGCCTTAAAGGCAACAACTGGTAAGGATCTTACTTTCTAAAGTATGAAAAAGACTGATAAACTTCTCAATGTCTAAAGAGATATCTACTAGTGAAAAGCTCATACATCCTACAGATGCAAGTCATTCTGTACCTTACTGAAACAAAGCCCTTAACATTTTGCAGGAACTTTCTTATGAATAAGCCTCAAATTCAAGAACTGAACTTCTACCACGCAAGTACAATTTAGACACAATGGTGTTAGGATAGTGTAATATTAAGTTGGGAGTCCATAATGCATACAGATTTGATTCCACCCAGTTACCATCCAGTATTAAATACCTTAAGCCTTATGTAGCTTCTCTCAGGCCTCTCTCACTGCAGATACTGTCTTACAGTTCAGACCTCGACACTAGTCAAACAATGTAACAGCAATTACTTTAAAAGCAGTTCTCCTACCAAGGGGTTACTCTTGCCTACACCCTAGAATACGGCAATCTTGCTTGAGGGAATAGCCAAGAGTCCAGAGGAGAACGTACTGAAACAGTCTGAAGGGTGCCCCCAGCAAGACTTGAATAATGAAAGAGAAACAACTCCACACCCATCCTCTTCATTTGTGCAGTCCATAAGAATTAAGGTTATCATTATCACATGAGAAGGCCAGGCAAACCCCTTTCTGCTAATCGTAAATTTACATGAAACTTCAGCTTTCAATGTTCTGAAATCATATATGACTTTACACATCCATAGGGGAAGGGGAGGAAATAGGCAAAATACAAACAAAAATCAGGTTGAGATTGATGGTTTTCTTCTTGTTAGCCACTTCAGTTTGAGAAGACCCAGCTAAAATTGGGAGGCTCTGAACATATTCTCTTCACTGTTGGGGCACCACTTAAAAGCTGTAACGAGAGTTCAGATTTTGAAAAGAACATGACTCCAAGCCTACTAAAGCTATGAGAAATATTCTATTTCAATTTTGCAGAATTTGACTCAGGCCCTTAAATAAGGCACAAAGGTGAAAAAAGGATCTCCATCTTTCCCCTGGGCTTCAGGAAAGGATCTCAACTTGAGCAGATTAAACTGCATTATGCTTCTCTCCATATTCTTCTTTACTGATTACTTTCTTATCCCAAAAAGAAATGCAATTAGTTAGACACTGAGCCATATAATGGAACAAAATTTAATTGACAGAGGAAAACAAAAAGATTAAAAAAACCAATTAATTTCTTCTTTATTGCTTCAGAATCTGTAATAATTTGCGTTCAAGCAGACAGTAGTATCTTTCATCTGGAAGACATTCCAGGCTAACACATCTGTGGCTTATTCTTTTGTTTGCAGATATTCAGTGGCTTGTTAAGATCATGATTAGATCATGACACTTTCTAATTCTTTGGATGGTGATTCATCCAGCCTCAGAATTGCTACCACCTCCTCTCTGAGACATATGGACTGGCCTACACAGTAAGTGACAAAGAAAGTAAGAGCTATTTTGGAACAGAGTAGCGCTAGGTTTGCACCTAATGCAAATATTTAACAACCTATTTCCTTTTTGTTCTGTTAAACAACAATTGCTCTTTTTACTTCTTTTTAGAAAGGTATTCAGATCTCTAAAATACATTTAGTATCTTTTAAAATCAAAATTCTCTGCAATTTGGCTGAGAGGTTCAGTATTATGTTGTGTAACAGTTCTGCCTAGGGTTCAGCTCCTCACTGTAAAAGCACATGGGTGTGAGAACATCTACAACATTTATTGACTTGTGCTATGATTCTGAAGACTTCTGACAGATTACATTGTGATGTGTCTCAGCCACTCACAGAAGAACATGACACCCGTTTTCTTTTAAATTAAATCTTGAGATCTAATAAGAATCCCCTCCTAGAAAAAAACTCTCTATTAACGAATATTAAGGCTCCTGGCCCTCTCCACTCCCAGTGTGGGTCAGCCTTTCTCACTCACTCGCTTTCTGTCTTTTGTCTTTATTGGCAGGTCTAGCCTGACTGTTGGACACAGGGCAGAAGGAAAGCAGCTCACTACAGCAGCAAAATTTAAAACACGAATAAAATACTTTTGAAATTGTCACCATAGCTTTTCTGAGGATAAGTCAAAACATTTTTAATCAGGTCTGATGGCTCAGGAAGTCTAATTTCAGTATGTTAGATGGTCCAACTTTCATATGTTCACTGGTTTTCTTTTGCCTTATGTTCTCCACACCAAAACTGCAGAAGAGGGTAAGGCACAAGACAGAATCACGCTGGATATATGTTCTGTTCCCTCTAGTAGCATACCTGGAAGCACTAAAACATTGTGACACTCAGTATCATCAGTAAATCCCAGGAAACAGTGGAGGATATAATGTACATGAAGGCTGAGCTTCTCTCCAGCTTTCTGCAACAGGTTGAGACATCTTAGTGGCTTAATATTTTGGCAACCTTGCGTGGCCATGAAAACTGCCAATCCTGCAATTTTCTTCAACATGGAAGGTTTGTCAACACAGAGAAACAACTGCAAAATAAGCTAGGGCGTGGATTTAAACACTAGTATCTATTCTGGTCTTATATGGGGTTCATAAAAGCACACAAAAAGTCCTAGTTGCGACTAAAACCAGAGAATACAGGCTTCTAAATATCTTTTAAAATATGACTTATTTTATCTTTCAGATATTCATATTGCACATTAAGAGGGATTAATGTGCCCTCTTATAATGCTTTTTATGGTAAAAGCATAAAAAAGTTCCCTCAGTCTGGAAAAAGTGTGCCTATGTGAGGGATAGCACAGTTTGGTATAAGTTCGAAAATAAAGAATGCCACCTTTTTCAAGGCATCACAGATATTAACACACAAGTAGTAAAGTAATGCTAGTAACAAACTCTGCGTTGTTGTCATAACAATAATCACGCTGCAAGACACCAAGAGCTGAAGTGAGCTGTCAGGATTTTGAAGCAAGAAAGAAATAATCAAGTGATTCAGGACTACTGAGCTGCTTTAACGGACATGCCTGTTTGGTCACAGGTCCTTAGAATGGAAAGATTTCGGTTCTCAGTATCTATCTAAATGAACAGAGAGTTCAAGAGTTATGTGAAAACATCGCAAAAGCTATACACACAGTAACAAAATAATAAAGACTTTTCTCCATTGGTCTGCACACCAAAGAATCACCTAGTGTTAATGCAGATAAGCCAGTTTTATGAAAATTATAGGGGATATGACCTTTACCATATTTTCCTCAGCAATACAAACCTTTTCTGCACATCTAGCAATGTCCCAAAATGAGTAATCACTGTGCAAAAATAGGGAGAAACCCATACTTTGTATGTTTTTAATACTGGACATATGAATGTCTTGCCATACTATCAGATATGCCACCTCCAGAATCTTCATCCATGTGATGATGCTATCTTTCTGAGACCGACAGAAATGCTGAGCGTGTTGCATGCTATTATACTGACTAGAATAAGCAGAAGGAACTTCTAAGTGGAAATAATTTAGCACAGCTAAAAGAGTCTCAGGAAAAAGGAAGCCCTATTTTGCTTCATATAACACAGAATTATATAGCTTACAAAGTGCATTTTTCAAAGAGGTCTGAACTCATCCGCAAGTGTATGTTTATTCCTGGGAACCAAGTTTCCACATATGTTTAGGTAACCAAGAACAGAGATAACTTTGGATTGATATCCACAAAACTTGTTGGTAACTGAGTATTTGACACCTACAAGTTTCGGAACTCTCACAAAGTATCTTCGAGGTTCACCAACAAGTTTTCAATCTTTTGACTCTAGTTTTTTTAACCCAGGATCTTTCCAGCACACGCTACTGCAAAAGTGTTAGTAGCATCTGGATATACAAACACACCTAATTTGCTTGTGCATTCACGGTTTATATACTCACAGCTGAGTTTTCTTCCATTGCAAAACATTTATGTAGTAATCTACTCAGGCAGTAGAATATAAGCAAACAGCAAAATGCTATCCTTTCATATTAGAGATTCAGTAAGATGTTGGTCTTGCACATTTCTAATTTTCCTTTTTTTCTCTGAAAGCTGAATCTAGAAACTTATCACTACTTCAGGAAAGAACTGAAAGAGTTCTTGCCCTCTGGGAATTAGAATTTTGCAATCAATTTAAAGCCATTCAAAATCTTGCCCTTGGTCCCACTGCAACCACACTTTTTTTTTTTGCAAAACCAGCAAAAATGTAACTAATGCAGGTTGCACATTCCAGAAGACCATAATAAAATTTTCTGATTTTCAAGAGAAACTGGTAATAGGAAATACTTTGAAGCAGCACGTGAGTTATCTGTGGAACAAGTTGCTGTTAATTACTATTAAGGTTAGAAACTCAGTGGAATTCCAAGAAGGAAATTTTGTGGGAGTAACTGAAGCAATCCAAAACATTACAAAATGGATAAAATCTTTGTGCTTTAGGGCTGTAGCAAACCACTAATAGATGGAAGTCTGTCAGAGATATGCTCTGTAGGCAGGTTATTCTATAAATTTATACTCTAGGCTTTACTGCAATTTCATCTGGAACATTCAGCTATTAGCAGTGATTTTGCAGAACAAACATTCATACTCATTTATGGCAAATACTAGGCTTCTAGGGAGTCAAGTATTCAACCTGCTAAAACTTCTAAATCCCAAGAATAGTCTTACAAATGTAGACTTCCACAAGCCAGTTTAGGTAAGCTCACATTACTCCTACTTATGTATTTAGCCCAATCTTAATCACACATTTTCAAATAAATAAGAAGTTGTATACAGTATTTTTAACCAGCAGACAGAAATGAACAATCAGCTACACCTGAGTAATACAGCATGTAGATTGAGAAAAACATTTAATTAATAAAATGAGAAAACAGTAATAGTCACCTATTTTCACTCACAGCTTACAAAGAAGCATTTATTCAAAGTGCACATTAATGTTGTTATCAGTGTATTAATACAGCTATCAATTCAGATCTAGTTAGGGTTTGAAAAGGAAAAAAAATGAACTTGAAAGGTTTTGTAATTTCACAAAACAAGAACTGAATACTGAGAGTTAACAGGAAATAATTTACCAACTACAGTGCACTATTACTCCCAGTGATAATGCTTTTTAAAATTATGGATCATTATGGAAAAGTATTTTCCATAATAACCAATCAGCTGTGTTCCCCCTCTACCTCCCCCATGAGGGATGACATACAGGTCTTCCACCATCTGAACTACTTCTGTTTTATTATTTATGTTACAATGAATATAGACTCATAGTCAACAGTAAGGATAGGAAGCATAACGATCTGTCTTTAGTGTACACCAGACAAGTTAGTATCAACTGAACCAAGATTAATCCAGAATACAATGAGGAATAGCAGGATTTCAGCTACTTTTTACTGAGTCAAGAAGAAATACTCCCATAAACAGTAACAATATCAACATCAGTGTATTTTGGCAATACTCTTTCATGTGCTAGTCAGTTTGCGTTCAATCATTCAATTCAGATGTCAGTACTTTTGTCGGTTAAATACCATTTAAATGAACAAATACTTGCTCCACTGAAACATGAAACAAACAGGTTTGACAAAGATACTTCTTGTGCTAACAGCCATTAGGACATTATCAACACTTGTTGATTTGACTACTACTAGCTACGGCCAGCACTGCACGGGATTCCTTGGTTACAGTGCTTTGCCCGTGATACAGACCAGATCTGTACATGCTGGTAATAGTCTTGTGCACCAGCTATGGTTTCTCTTGGGATACCTTCAGCTTGATGCAGCTTCATTCAGGTGTAACTATAGATGATGCTATTAAGGAAACTAACAGTTGAATTGATAAAAGAAAGACACCAAAGAGATGATAGCCCTTCTCACTCTTCTCAGAAGCTTCCTCAGCACTGCAAGTTACAGAAGAACAAGGCAAGCAGCAAAGAAAGAGGAAGTTTTCAAAATTACAGCAGGAGTTCAGAGACTACTTTAAATCCTCTTCCCACACATCTTCAGGAGCCCTTTTGTTCACAGTGCAAAGAAGTATTTCCTCCTGTCAAATCCCTTTGTGACTCTTAACTCGCAGGAAAAGCGTACTAGCCAGAACTCTACAAGGTTTCTGGTATTTCCCTGCCTCTAACTTATTTCTATGCCCATTATTTGCTCTACAGAGACTTTTTTTCACCATGAACACCTTTTTCCACTTACAGTGGAAAGACAGGCACATTCATATATATTAGCAGTCTAAAAAGAGGGTGTTTTGTCACAACGTGAGAATTGGCAGCACCCAAAATTAATCAGTTATACCATTCATTTGAAATAACGTTTAGGTCAACTGTCACTGTTGTGTGAAAATACTAACCCCGGACAGTAGCTGTAGAGAAACATGATTATAATTGCTCCTCAACATAACATATAGCATCCAAGAGTAGTATTGCTTCAATAACAAATGGGAGGGGGAGGAAAAACAGTGGCAGCACAAGTTTCTTATCAGAACAAATCCTCCTGCAACTAGCAGAAAAATTAGTGCTTTGCATTCACACAAGCTCTTTGGTTGCTTCAGTGTATCCATGGTAACACCCATCTTTCAGAAATTCTAGTATGCGTCTACATACTTACTTTACATTCTACCTAAAATACAAACAGAACTGAGAGTACTGGAGTATCTGCTCCATTAATCTGGTTCTACTTCAGCTATAAAAGTGCATTACAAGAAAGAAAAGCTCCCCCCAGATCTACCCTTTAAACGAAATTCCTCCAAAACATGCAGATGTACTTTCTGGATTACTCTATTCTTTGACAACAGTATTTATTGTCCTGCAACATGAAGATGAGCCTTGAATATTTTTAATGCATTGTTGAAAACCATTTACTAATGTCTGACTGGTAAATAAACATCTGATTATATAAAAAAGGATGAAAAATATTTGATTATATCAATAGCGCTTTTTTTTATTCTTAGCAAGAATATGGTGTATAGCATTTTCTCAGGAAACCTGACAGAATTAATAGCTTTTCTAATCCTGATTTGATCAAAGCTTCTTAAAAGAAAGATTTTTAATATTTTTCTTTATTTGCGGACCTGGAAAAAAAAATTACATTGGAATTTCAGATTTCTCTATAATAAATTTAAGCCTCCTTGTAACTTAATTTGCTATCCTTAGATAATTTGCATGATTTCTTTTAATAGCATATCAGCGCACAAAAATCTGCATACCTCAGAATGAAAACCAATAACCTAAACAAAATGTGAAAATTATGATAAAGATATTTAAATTACTGAACAAAATTGGGGTGGTGTTTCATTGAAACAGAACAGTGTGATTTCATTATAACGTCATTACAACTTTCAGTAATTGTAAAAGGAGAAAATGAAACAATTTCTGCTTCTGAAGCAACCGACCTCTATGCTGCCTTTTGTTCTCTTAAAACAGCAAGACCATTGTCCTAAAGCCAGCATTTTAAACTCAGCTCCTTCCTAACAACTGTTAGGCTTCACTATATGGCATTCATTGGCAAAAGCCTTCTCACACGAGACTCTACCTGTTATTTGCTTCACCCTATCAAAATTCTCTTTAAAATAAAGTAGATTGATTCAGGTTTAAAGCCAACAAACAAACAAAAAAACAACCTCCAAAATCAACCCGCAGTGGATACGGAATTGTTGTTCTTTAAGGAACTTGTTTTCCTTAGCTTCATTTTTGTGCTGCTCTTTACAATTCAAATTCAGCTACAGTGCCAGAAAATGGCAGACATGTCCTTGGAAACAATGCATGCAATATGGGACTATTTTTATCAATAAAACATTCCTAGTGATATCTTTGAAAAGACTGGGGCAGCAGTGTACTTGAACCAGGTAAAACCAATGGAAATCTCTTCACAATCCCATTTTGGCACCTTTCAAATCTTATTTATGTTGCCTCTTCTGGAGAAAACAGATGGAAGTAATTGCTGTTTTTTTAGTTACTATGTGAGCAAAAAAGCTAAATTACCTTCAGAATGACTCTTGCATGTATGCAGAAAGCTAGTACAAGCTCTCTGCAGAATATAAATGTATCTTTCCAAGTAACATTTGGATTTTTATATCTTATTTAATTCAAATGCCTAAAATTTGGAAGAAACTTCTCTTGGGAGGACTTTTGTTCTAGTGAAGAAATCAGAGTTTTGCTGTTTACTGCAAATGCCATTCATTTTAGAATGCCATTCCTTTTAGCTCCATAGTCTGACTGCCACTGCAATTAAGTCTAAAGAAGCTTTCCTTTCACCCCACGTGGTCTTACAACACATACAGAAACTCAAAGAATGCAAGACTTGATGCTTTTTATATTTACATTGGCAAAAGAAAAAAATAGACAAAAGCTTCTTCTGCTTGGAAAAACAAAAATGAAATCTTAGTAATTATAAAGAAACTGAAGAAGCTGTAAAATTCTACCTTGCCCTCTTCGCATGTCATCTCGGTAAGGTCTTGCACAAAAAGATATTAACAGATGAATATTATTGTTTTACCCTGGGCAAGTACACAGTGAAATGGCTTATTAGTATCTTACCTGCAAAGTCACAGCATCTGCATTTCTTATCAGAAAAGTACGAAGTTATTATTTCCCTTTCTTCACCTCTTTATTAAAACTATAAATATCACCACTGTGCCCAGAATACTGGGGAAAATCAATCTGATGTCTGAAAAGTCAAGGCTTAAACTTGAGAATGCTTTTGTCTTTCAAAGTTGCATAAAAAGTAAGAGCCATATAGAAAGACAAACTAAGAGAATATGAAAGGAAACAGAAAAGAATAATTCAGAAGATTTGGAAATGTTTTTTAATTACAGAGACTGTAGATAAGGGTAAATTTGACTGAATTCAGGGTAGCCTCAAAAGATTCAGGCAGTCTATGAATTCTGACAGGTTTTCAGATGGCTCAGAGTTACTATGCAAAAGGTAGTGAATATTTTATGTTGTTTATTTTGAATATTTTTGCTTGGAGTCAGGTCTTTTTGGTTAATAAAAACCAACACTAAGTTACAAAAAAAGTATGTGCATTCATAAATATTGATGAGCAGCCAGACTGAAAGTCCTACTAAATTGACCAGTCCCATTAACTTTAATGAGCTGCCAGTCAGACTGCAGGCCTGCGAACCGAGATACCTTCAGTCACCTTTCGGCACATGCAAGCATATAAGGGAAAAAGTATGTTCTCAGCAGAGTGCATCCTCAGGGTTTTTTTCTCAGGAGCACACTTATGGCCAAACAACCACATCAGGTCTAAAGATCACCAAGAGTCAGTGGTGGGACACATTGACATCAGGTCCAGCTGCTGAACTAGCCAATGGCCTTGTGATGTTAAACTATATTAAAGTCTTTTTTTTTTTTTTGGGGGGGGGGGGGGGTGGGGGGGCAGGGAAATCAAAGACAATGTAAGTTTGTCCTCAAATAAGTGAAAGAAATTAATCCACAATTCTCCAGCAATTTGTTGACAAGTACAGGTTAAGTCAACAGATTTACATATGTAAGTCAACTGTATCCTTCGGTCAGGTCAGAAAACCAAACTGAAGAACCATCCTAAAATCATCTGCTGCCAATTCATCCCCAAACAATAATTTTAAAGAAGGAAATTAACCCCACCAAAGACTGGTAGTGCTTTCTTGTTTTCCTGGGAGGAAAGCTGCATGGGAGCAGTAAGGTTTCTTCACAGCTTTAAAGCTATTCGTGATGACTTGTATAAATATCAACTTTTGAACACTAAATATTCCCAAAAAACACTTGCCAAACCATTCACGTATAGAAATTAAAAAAAAAATCAAAGTAAAAAAAGCAAAAATGAAAATGTTTCACATTCTGATTGAAATGATAAAAAGGTGAAACGAGATTAAAATTCCCAATGAACTCTTGCCAAACCATTCACATAGAGAAATTAAACAAAAATAATAAATAAATCACAAAGCAAAAAAGAGGAAAAATTAAAATGTTTCACTTTCTGGTTAAAACGATGAAAAGGTGAAACGCAATTAAAATGTTTATGCCCTCTACCCTACAGACATCTAGATTGTATTTTATCATCCTTGGAGGGGCTGTGAATACTGCATTTGTAGAGCTATTTTCTTCTCTACTGAAGCCTTTCTGAAATAATACCAGCCACAGACGTTTCCCTTGCTGTGGGTGGTGAAATTTCATTCATATTCTCCTGTAAACAACTTAACAGCAAATTACCAGTGCATTTCCATCCCACAAAATTACCTTAGCAACCCTTGCAAAACATCTTCATCTTTCAGAGTTAACAGTCACATGGAGATTTGCAAAGCCTCCGAAAGAAAAATACCACCTCTGGTAAAAAAAAAAAACAAAAACAAAAGCTATATGTTTTGCTACATAGAACCTTATAATCCCTAGAAGACACAGATTCATGTTCTTAGAAGCAACTGGTTTTAATGTAAAGGAGCAAACACCCCTTTCAGAGCAAAAATTTCTGTCCAGGACATGGTGCTGTCATTGGACACCCTGCCTAACATGGCTTTAAAACTAGCCAATTTAGTGATGGTAATGCTGATCAAACTACCACCAGAATGAATTTTCCTATCTTAGCTCCTGATATGATTCTGATCAAAGATCTAGCAGAAGAGCAGCATTTTTTGTGTAAGAGGAATTGAGTCTGAACTGGATTCAAACCAGTGTTTTTCAGAACTTCTCACGGATTGGGAATGCTAAGAAAATTCAGCAGAAACAACATACATGTGTATATTTGCTTCCCGGCTTCTCAGTGAGATGTATGCTTTTCCTAATTTCCTGTAATTAATGGATCCCAGTTTCTCTTTTCTCCTTCTTACCCATTGTTCACTCTGGTACTGACTTGCCACAGGTCACATCTGCTTTTTTGCCCCTCGGCATAGTGGTGTACAAAAATGGCAGGACACTGCCATTAAACACCCACCTTGAAATGCTCTTACTATCAGCTTCAGGTATTCTTGGGTATTTTGCTAGACCTCAAAACTGGCTGCAGCTGATTTTTGCCATTAAATAGTCCCCGATTTCAGGTATATCAGTGCATGGCTAGGGTTAACCAGTATCCATATTAGGCACCTGAAAATTTAAAGAACCTAAGACCTTAAGAATAGAATAAAATAAGTTTAGAAAAAACTGCATCTACAAGAACATGGAAAATTTGCTTGATTAAAAAACTGTCCATAATTACATTCACAAGGCTACAAGACATCCAGTAGCATTTAGTAACAGTACTAATTTTTACCAACACAGGCCAGAAAAATCAGGTTAACAATTCCCACAGCCATTTATAAAGCTGCCAGCCTAAACAACTGGTTTTTTAATCTCTCACCATCAAACTGGAATATCAGATCAGATTATCCCTCATGGTGTAGAAGCCTCAACAAGATGATGAAATTTAAGTCACTGAAGATCACCAATGCTCTGTAAATCACTAGTGGGATTTGCAAGTCTTTGGGTAGCTATGAGCACCTTTTAAGTTATTTCAGCATATATTTGTTTACTCAACCACAATCACAAAACTGAAAAAAATAATCAGCATGGCTAGATCAGTAAAACACTAATACTAGTCTGACATATGCATGGTGAGTCATGTCACTGGTTTGTCTGCAAAGCCTGCGGACTTCCCTCCCTCAGTCCACTGGGATCACAGTGACATGACCTGCTTTGCAAGTGTTCCTATGGTCAAAGTATATGCTGTTCATGCAAAGGAGCGAATCTTCAAGCTTACCCAAGGAACGAGCAGGGTCTATCCACTGAGACACACATGACCCCCCAACGTCCCTCTCTATAGATCTGGTGCTGCATTTGCCGGGCCAGCCCACAGCTCATTCCAGCGCTGCTGAGCACGGTTATGGTTTGGTTCCTGAGTAGTAACAGGGACAGATCTCTCTTTGAATAGGAACGCATTTCTTGTGAGTCAAAACTACCGAAGGGCTTAGCTTCCCTCCCCCATCTTCTTTTTCCCTAAATTCTGGAATGTAGAAACACATCATAATTACCCTGAAAGAAGACAGAACATGAGCAAGGAGGGAGTTGGTCTCTCTTCTTCATAATTCTATTCCCTTGCTTTTTGATCATGATCCAATGAATGATTGTTGCCACAAAAGACTCACTGTTATCAGCTTGCAATTAAAGCCTTTGCAGAAGAATATTCAGACTGTAGTCAGGCATTAATACTTAAGGAAAAAAATCTTTGCTATGTACTTTAGAACTCATGCTTAAACATTTTGTAATTTTATTCCTTTCTAAGTAGATAAGACTTTGGGAGGGGGACAATTTTATTCTAGTAAGTAAATTATATTAAATAGAATAATAGTATAAATATAACAGATCATGATTCAACACAGCTTTTACGTTTTGCTGCATAAAATCTACTGCAAACATGAAAAATTAAGCACCTAAGATGGCTGACAAAAAGCACAGGTGCTACATTCATCGAATGGTTTTATATTGTGTTTTTTCATGTTTCCAAGCAATCATTAAGAAGTTTCTCTTTTAAGTTTGAATAGCTTCCTGCAGCGTTTACAGCACAAACACTACAGCACAGTGCTAGTGCGTAACAACTTTAAAAAAAAAAAAAAGGACTCTCCAGAACAAGAATTTATCTTCTTTCAACTTCATGTCTTAGTTGTTTCTCCTCTTTTCAGTGCCTAATATTCAAGAAAATGGGAAGAGTCTACAGCATAAATGATACTCAAAACAATGCAGTTGTCCTCGTAACTGGCAACTTCGCTTGCATAAATACTACTAGCATTTTCCATTCCACAACTGTGAGCTACTTTAGCAAGCTACAAGCAGGAGATGAATGGCATGCTGCATTAAGCTCTGACTTCTCCCCAGTAGCCCAACTTAAGCAAGTACAAAGCCTGATCTCAGAGTCTCACTTAGTTTTATCCCCAACAACGATTCTGTGAAAAGATCTCATTTACAAAAGCTGCTTAAGAGAACTTTCAAAAAGTTACAACCTTATGGAGAAGTTACTATGTCTCCGCAACTTAATTTACCATATTTGGAGTTCGCTTTTTTCCATATACTCCTTAAACTTATTTTCCTGTGGTGGAAAGCCACCCAGTAAATTAGACTGCAGAAGGGGAAATACATAAATTGTGGTGGGGTTGAGAGTGCAGTTAGCTTTGGAACTCAGCGTGTAAATTTTCTCTGTCCACAATTTTCATTTGATGAAATTTAAATAAATAAATTTTAAAAATTCATCAAGTATTGCACTCTGAAGTAGAAGCAGTAAATATGTGGTATGATATTGTAAATACAATATGATTTCCAACAGAATTGTAATTATTTAGTCAGCTTTCAAGTCGTGCAAGGTCTTTCATGTTATTGCAATACTATTATTTTTTGGTACAGCAGACTGGAGAAATCAAAGCAAGGACTCTGCATAGTAACGGTAAAGCAATAATAGCTCTGAGGACTTTTAGTTGGTAAACAATGCACATTTTTATATTGTCGTCTATTTCTATCTGCTTGTTGAAGTGTGACCGTAATGCACAAACAACACAGTGTTAATTGCCAATGACTAGTCTCTTTTCCAAAATGCTTATTATATTCACACTATGTAAGCAGCACACAGTTCTTCAGGCACGTTGTGTTGTAAATGGAAGCAAACAATTCCTAGTAAAGGATTTAAGTGGGCATAGCCTCTTCATTCCATTTATTTTGGATTCTTACAGCAAATAATTCAGAGTATTTCTTTTGCTTAGGATTAACGTTGTTCCCAGGCAATTTATTCTCTCTCTTTCAAGATATTTAGAATTACCATTTTGATGCACAGATCACACAGTACTTTTTTGGGTCTCCTCGCTGAGTAAGCATAGCTTTTGTTTCCAGTGAAAGTTCTGATATTAAAAAAAATGCTTCAAGGATTTTCTTTAAGATTCACTGTAATTCACTGTAATAGCCTAATTTCACATATTGCTTTGTGGAATATTTCAGAAGATTAATGTAAAAAATGCAAAGAACAGCAAAGAAGCAAAATAGAAGGAAAAGTTGCACCAAACTGGAATGTCCTAGGACGTGAGTTGGACTGAAGCACTGCGCAACATGACTGTACACCTTCCCGACTACCTGCAGCCACGACCTCTAGGAAAATAGGCAGAGCCATGCAGACATCTGCACCTGACCCTGAAAGTCCAAATTTCTCAGTTACGAGGAAGAGTCAGCTATTTCCTAGAGTTCCTACTTTCAAAATAATTAGAAACTGTGAGCAAGAAAGTTTGATCCTTTTACATTACTTCTGCTGTTGATGTGTTTATGTTAAGCGTTTTTTCTGCAAAAGGAACCCAGATAAAATTGCATTAGGTACAGAATTATTTTGAACAGATAAATATACATTCTTGAGCTGGCCAACATGCACAATAAGCAAAGACACAGACCAGGGAGGGAACAGACATCTGGAAGCCTTTCTTCATATGAGGAGTCTTTCCTAAAAGCAATCTATTTCTCCAGTGGTACCTGGTAACCAAAAGCCTGTTACCCAGCAAAGAGCTGCAGTGCTTCAACAGGTAACTGCTCAGCGAGGTTCATCACCATGCTCCTGCTCCCAATGCAGTTTTGATAATATAATTTAAAGCAAAATTATTTTAACAGGGTAGACGTAGCAACATTTGGCTGTTTTTCTCTGCTGATGATTCAGCAAACAGAAATACCAGCTGAAGGCCAGCGATGTTTTAGGCAGAGTAACCACCTGCAGAAGGCTATGGGAAGGAGCTGAGGATGAAAACATCTTTACCTGCTCTTAATCTGGATAAGGATGTTTGCATAGCCTTAATTATCTCAAGATGCGAAAGAAGCCTGGGTTGTTATGTTCCCACTCATTTCCCTGGTCCAAACATCACAACTCTTGTATTTCATGGAAAACTGGACCTAAATTTCATAGTAAAGTCTCAGATTCTCTTATCATGAGTTATAACTAACAGGGGCTGCTGTCACAAGTCAAATGAGACTTACGAGAGGACCCTAGGTCCTAATGCTATCTATAAATTGTGTAACTTACATAAAATAATTACAGCATCATTCTCCTATAATTGACAGGAATTTAAATTGCAAAAATTGAGATTAATGAATGAAGTATGAAGATAATCCTACAGAATAGCCATCACCCTATTAGTTATTTTGATACAAACCACCATGTATTTTAAGCTGTCACTGAAATACCAGGTTTCAGTGTGCTGCAGGGCAGCAGATAACCCCTCAGCATAAAGAAGCCAACAGAGGTATTCACAACCAGGTAAGGGACAACCAGAATTTTCATTACCTGAAGAGCAGTAACAACCCTCATAGCTCACCTACTTTTTGTGACAATTCAGTGGAAAAAAATCCAACTGTTGGGGCTGGCATGCTTTGTCTCCGTTCTTAAGCAGCACACAGCCTGAACACGAAGGTGCTTGCAGATCAGGAGAGGAGCCGGGCAACCGTGCTTGAGCCAGGCTCTTGTAACTGCCCACACCTGCAGTCTTCACAGAGAGCACAAGGCTCTGCAGGCAGGCCTGGCTCACCCGAGCAGGGGCGCAATTTATACCGCAGTGTCCTGCCGCCATCCCAGGCTGGACACGAACCTCTGCCATCCCCCAGCCTCCGCGGCCGCTCCCCTCAGCGCCCGCGCTGCGGACCTGCGCCGAACCTTCCAGAAGGGCGGCAGCGAGCACCAATCGGCAGGCGCCGCGAGAACCCGGGCCAATCAGAGCCCGGTATTCTCGTGTCCTCCCTCCTCCCGCCATAAGTGCTGCCGCCCGCCGGCGCTGTGGCAGGTTTCTGCGCGCGGGGAAGGGATACGGTGAACGCAGCCGGCTTTGTATTCATCTCCAGAATGAAACCCAGAACTACATACGAGTTTCTGACAGAATTAAAAATGTTATCAGAGAGCATGAAGCATTTCTAAGGACTAACCAGTTGTTCACGTGTGTCTCTGAATCGTGTGGTATCCAGTCAGAGCCAGCAGGCCCTGGCCGGTTTTGGAGAAGGTACTGTAACAGCATAATTACAAATATCCATCTGAATACAGGTCATTAATCCACCTCAACTTCAATTCACAATACCTTGTATATCTGGCAGAATAAATTTCACAAACACCAAGATTGTTGTTCCATTACATTGCCATCTAAAAATCTATTTGGATTTTCCTCTGGTTTTTAGAACTTTCCTCCTCTAGACTAGTAAATCTGACAAACAAAACTATGTTGTTTACACGTATTTCTTCTGATATACTTACATTGGTAAATAGTTAACTTTCATTAATTACACAAAAGTGATAACTCAAACACCGAAGTCTGCTCAGGGAGGGAAGAGGTTATCACGGCACTGATCTCACAATTAAATTATGCCACAGGGATTCCTCAGGTCAATTTTCTTGTGTCAACACAAATTACAGCCCAGCTGTCTTAGGTACCACACATACACCTTGAAGGGAACCAACACTGCATACAAACTGTGGTATGCTGACAAATTGATAATGTACATGTTTAAGATCGAGGAGGGAAGTTAGATTTTTGTAGCTAGCTATCTTTTCTGTTTCCTATGTAGGAATCTGCTTATATATTGGTCTGTCTGCAGCAAAGAGGACGGATGGGAAATGAGGGTGGATCCTGCCCCAGACTGAAAACTGCAGCCTTCCTTCCACAGAGATAAAGATCACAAGTGGAATAAACTACAGCATTTTATAGTGGCCGTCTATTAATGTATTCTAGTAATATACAGAAAACGAAAGCGTTCACAATCTGGAAGTGGTAACTGCTCTTCACAAAACATGCAATTTCCATTTTTTATTAGTCAGGTCTTCTCACACTTTTCCTCATTAGATCACCACAGGATCATTAATTTTATTTCTGCTAGCTTACCTTAATTGCACTAAAACAAATGTTTCAGATATCATGGGCTGTTACAGTAACAACTTCCTCCAATCTCTGTTTCCTTAATCCACTTATCCACAGCGATGTTTCAGAGTTTGCTCGGACATCATTAGTGGCATCGTGCCTAAAGGCTATCACAACAACCTGTGTTGTCAATTGCAGCGCATTGTCTATGATGTGAGATCTCAAAGCAAAACAGGGACATGCTTCAGTCTTTGATCCGTCTTGCCAGAAAGAAATTTGAAGAAAACCTATTTACTGGGTATGCAGATTGTATGGAGCATCAAGGCATAGCTGTAAAATCAAACAGTGCACTATATAATTGTAAATAATTTAGCTGTCATCTGCATTACTTCTAACAGTAATTGCTTGGCCCAAGGATAAATATACATGACAGTGTTGCAAGAGCTGATTAGGATCAGAGCTTAAGTTAGAACCAATAATAAAACAGATGCGTGCATGTCTACAGAATCAGGCCCTTAAACACCGTGCTCTTTGAAGCTAGGACCATAATTGTTAGTACTTTTTTGATATTAAACATAAACATAACAGCAATATGAGCTTAAACCTCAAGCCTTAGAAAGAGTTTTCAGTTACTCTTCATTTTATACTGATTTCAAAAGAGTCAAGCTCCATTAACTTTGAAGGAAACACTCCTAGGTTCACCAGGAAGCAAGTGGCAGGACAGCTGATCTTATATATGGGGACTACAACCTTGGTATTGAAAAGAAACTTGAAAATATCACAGACACTTTTTAACACCTGACTTTTTTTGTAATAATTAACCAACATATTAGGGAATCTTCTTTTTTTGTTACCTAGCGTAGTTGTTCGCTTCTAGCCTAGTTTTCTGTAAATACTGTTAGCAGTCTAATAACCTAATGTGCCTTATGGATTAAAAAACACCACCAATTTAAAGTTATCCGTGAGGAACTTAGATATTTGTATTTAAACCCCCACACGCTTTTTTTTTGCTAACCACTGGAAGTTTCTGGTAGCTACTTCCCCTTCCTGTCTACCACTGATATATTTCCCTGAAAAAAAAAAAAAAAATGATGCTTTTTCAAAACATAAAACAAATGTTTGATGAATTAAATTTAATGATTGAGTTTGTGCTTTCATTTTAATCTCTTATTACTTTGAAACTCTGTTGGAAAGTACTTAGTATGAAATTTAAGCTTTTGGTGGGAACCTTTTTGCATTCTTCCTTCCTACCTGTCTCAGGAACTTGCAGCACAGCTACATAGACCACCTCATGCTTACGGCTGAGTTCTACAAAGACCTTAGAACAGCGTTATCTACACTAACCATTACCAGTGCCATTAATATCAGTGGTCCAAATATTTTAAATATTAACATAAACTCGTGCAGGATTGGTATGCATGAGAGTTTTGTGCAGAACGAGCCTGAGAACCACCTTCCTCCTAACTTGGTCTCATTCAACACACGCTTAAATAGGTAACTTCCACAAAGTACAAGCTCTTAAGTGCATTTTCAGAATCCTCTATGCTTTTAGGGTATTTAACTGCACCTAAAAAAAAAAATTTGTAAAATGAAACTGAAAAACATTGAGAATGCTTTCCCCACTTAATATGAACTAAAATTACGGAAATACAATTGGTAAAGCATTTCTGTTAGGCTTTTGTGGCGCTCTCTGTTGCTGGAGCAGTTGTGCACTGCCCCACTATGTGTTTCTGTGCCTCCCACATTTCTTTACTTCCTTGAATTGACTTCTCTTTGTTTTACTTCTTGCTCAGATCCCTGAAGGATCCAGATTTATATCTTAATCTTCTTTTCTACTTCCTTCTTCAAATTACTTGTTCTCCATTTACTGTGACCCAAAATCCCATTGCTCCTCAGTCTGACCCCCAGTCACTGCTTCGTCTTTGCTCATCTCCTGCTCTCCCAGCCTCGCTGACTCTCGGTTAACACCCACTGTCCCTTTCCTGACCTGAGTTTGTAACCTCTTAATCAGCTATGACTCCACTTTCTCCGTTTCTTTTTACAACCAGGCATTAGCTAATTCCCACCCTTATACTTCAACATCATCTCTCAAAAATTTTTCCTCCTAAACTTTATTGCCAAAATCATCCACACTGTTAATTTTTTGCCTCATTTCCTGCAACTCTCTTCCTATGTGAACCTTGGCCATACCATCTCTCTTCTTTCAGTGCCTCCAGATGCAGCTGCAAAATTATTTTAGTTTTGTGTCCTTCTCTATTGTGGCTTCTCTGCTTCCTCCAAAGAACCAGCAAGATTCTGTTTGCTGAGTATGTCTTGCCTTTTATTTCCTGACTTGCAAAGTGCTGCAAATGAAGTAATAAAAAATGGGATTAAATAACACATGCATGCATACACACACTCAGAATCCCTGCTCTTACCAAGCATGGCTGCTCATAGGCAGGAATGACAACCATCCTCAAGTGATACCTGTGTTCCTGTTCTGTATGTTCCAGCATAGGTGTGGGGAAGAAATACATAGAAGCAAAGAAAACGCCGCAATAAGCCCTCTTAGTTTCATCAGGAAAAGAGGAAAAAGCTTCTGTTTCTATCAAACAAATGTTTTACTTTTGTAAACTTTTTTATTAAATTCAGCTCAGTCTCTGAAAGAAAATATCAACATGTATAATTGAAAACCATTGAAGTTAAATGTTAGGTTTTTAAAAATAATTCTCAGCCAAACTATTAATTCAACTTAAACCAAAACCAACTTTTTTGATGAACAAACTGTTCAAATAAAAAAAATCTATCCAGAGTCAGATTCTCTGAGGATGTTTCATATTATTTTTGCCTTGAATAGACTCACATTAAAGGCATGGGAGTCAGGCACAGATGTACAGTATATTCTCATCTTAAGGTATTCATTTCACTTGAAATGGGAAACTGACTGGAGGAAAAAGAGGTACAGTGTTCAGGTCTCTCCACTGCTGAGCTGTTACCATCAGCTCTACTAACCACTTCATATGTATTTGATCAAGGGAAACAACTATAGCAGATCCTGTCATGGTACTTCCCAAGGAATTGTTGATTTTAAACTAATTTGCAGTTCCTCTTCCACTTTTCATGCTGTTTAGCATATATCATTAGACCAGCTGCCTTCCTGAGTTTATTTATCGGTCAGTGAAGGCATTCAGTTATTGCACAATCTGTGCATCAAGGGCATCCTTAGGTGTTGGTGAAGCACAAAGCCAGCAGACCTGTGCTGCAGGAAAGGGGATTCAGCGCGCTGCAGCAGCGGCTGGTTCCACCTCTTACCCACACAGCCGCGGCTGCCCTTGTTCAACCCCACGGAATGCTGTGAAAGGAGACAAAGAATGGAAGAGGAAGAATTAGCTGGAGCAATTGCTTGAGAATTAGTGGGAGGTCAAACATACAGACCAGCAGGCTGATTCAGTATGTCTATCGCTAAAATCTTTGACTATCACCTAGCTGTCTTCAGTAGCAGTTTTAGTAGAATGAAGCTGTTTGGAATAGGCTTTTATACACTGAAATAATTTCTAGGAATTTTGCCCTTTATTTCAACCATATTTAGCCTTCAAATATTCTGCATCAGTCCTCAAGTTTTATCTTCAGCCCTTTCTGAGATGTTCAGAATAGCATGACAGTTTGCCTAAGTTTAATATAACACCTAATAAACCCTATGTGTAAAACAAATGCCTTTCTTTTTTCTGTTCTTGACTTAAACAGTATTTTAGTCTACTACGCATTCTTCCTGATAAGCCATCTTTATTTTTGCCATAACCATGTGTGAATAGCACAGGCATTTCTTCAAGAACAGCAATGTTTTCTCACAATTTACTGTAGCTGAGGTGTTCTCTATTGACTGGAATGCTATTTCCCTTTTACAAGTCTGAGACATTCCTACAGGCCAAAGAAGATTTATGTTAAGTTGTCCCTTTTTAAAGCTCTACGCAGCTCTCACTATTATCTCTAGCAACACAAAAGGTTCCCAACAATATTTTATTACATCCCTGTATTACATCTGTTAAAACTAGGCCTGTGTAACATTAACTTTCTTTTTAATTTATACTCCCAGCTACTATTAAATCCTGCCTTATGAGCTGTAGAATTACAAATGCTTTCACTTCTTAATTACACTACTCTCAAACAGAAAAATAAAATGTTTTGACCCCCTGAAGATCTATGTAAAATATGTTTTTGCCTGTTTGCTTTAAAAGGCAAGAGTACCTTAGTGCTTTTTCCATGAAACTTTCAAGAGGAAAAGAAAATTATTTTGCAGATATGCTTAATCAGTACTGATGCGACTTTAAACACATACGCATTTACTACTACACCTGAAAACAGTGTAGTAGTCCTTGAATGTTTTTCATGCAAGAGTATTTTTCAGGCTGAGGATACACAGATGAGAATTGTAATTTTTATCACTTATAACAAGTAAAGACCAGTAGAAGAATGAGCACGCTGCTCCATGTCCTGCTACCCGTGCTCAGATCACAAGTCCGTATTTTCACAGCCTGGACCCATGTTCTGTAGTTGGTCCATGTACTCATAGCCATACCGCTGAAGTCAGGAGAAAGGCTGCAAAGCATGAAAGATCACAAGCTTACGTACATGTTGGAAAGTAGTTTTCAGTGATGGAATTAAACACAAATGCATCCCCCTTAACTTGGGTAGGTATCACTTAAGAGAAGGAAAAAGCAATCATATTTACCAGCCACTCTGCAGTCTCTCAATGTTCTCACAGGCAGGTGAGTGGCTGGCAAGCGAAATGCCAGCTGGATGCTCAGATCCATTTGTCTGGGGTCTTGATGCAGCATATGCTAAGCAAAGAGGTCTGACTCCAATTTACTTTTTTTTTATTTAAAAAAAAAAAAAATTTCCTGCTCTTCTTTAAACCCCTGGACAGCCATCCAAGGCAAGGGCTGGGGCTTTGCTAGTGTCCCACGCTAAAAAGCTTTACAAGGAGACGTGACTGACGTGTTGAAAGATGTGGGGCTTTTGTTTGTTTGTTTGCATGTTTGTTTTACGGTAGCTTCTTAATCTTCATGCAGCATTTCACTGCATCTAACTTTTGGTTCCAGTCATCATCGTAAAGTCCTGGGAGATGCAGTTCCCGGTTTTAGCCATCAGAATTAGAATCATAGAAAAGTCAAGGTCGGAAAGGACCTTTGCATATAATCTGGCCCAACCTTCTGGCTTGTAGACCTGCATCTGAACTGATTTCGGCAAAAGTCCAGCTTTGGAGAAAGTACGGATTTGATATTCTTCTAAGCCAACAATCTTGAGCTGCTAAGAATGTTTTTTTCTTGAAAGAATTTGATTTGCAATTGATTCCCTATGCATTTTTTCTGCTTTGTATATTGCTTTATCTGTGACTAAGTTCTTTAGTTTCAAGAAATTTCTGTATTTCTTAAACTACTCTTAGTCCTAAATCATTTTAAACTTGATTTGAACCACGAGCCAGTATTTCACAGTGAATTACACATAAATCAACTATACATGTCATCATAAAAGAAATTTAAGGCTTTTTATTCATACTGATTTTATGTCTGAAGAAAGCACAGTCATAAACCAAAGTTTTGTTCAACAAGGATTATTTCCAATAATATTAAAATTATTTACAATAATATTTACAATAAACTTCATAGAATTTTCCTTTACATGTAAATGAACAAGCACTCCAGAAGCAACCACAACTTATGTAAAACCCCTCTCTCTTAAACACATACTTAAGGATTGTTTATATTACAGAGTTAAAGAGCCATCACAAATTAGAATCTCTCTCAGCAGGATCTTAAGTCATTTAAATTAAATGATACTACAAAAAAATTTTCACCACACTTTTGTCCTAATTATAATTTGAAATTCTTATGACAGGAATAGACATTTTAGCTTTATGAGAATCAGTAATAGAAACTTTCTTCTTTGGAATGTTTTTTTAATAACCTATGAATTTTAAAAAAGGTGTGACTACAGTTTTGAGACTTCACAGGAAGCGTAAGGTATTTTAGATAAATCTAATGTGGTTTAAATACCACTGTTTCAATGGGGAAAAAAAGCTTGTTTCATTTCAAATGTTGGAAATGGCCTACTAGAAATATTGGGGCTTAATTTTTTTTTAATTCCAAACAGACAAAATCTCTACTGAAATGCTCTTTAACAAAAAAATACATTTTAATTTGAAAATGAGAAGTGCTACAAATATTTTCAGTTTTAATATCATAAAAGGGATAAGAAGTTTTCTTAAACTGTTATTTCTAATAAAAATAACCATCTCTACATATATTATTCTTTTGTATTGTTCTCCATCAGATCCCCGTTACACTGAAGCAGGAATTTGAATAAAGGAAAATGTGCTTCATTATACAGTGAGCTAGAATATTAGCAAACTAGTATATCCTTCTGCCTTACATACCCATTTTTTATTTAGATATGCTTGGTTTTTATTAAGTTTAAAGTGAAAGATTTTTCCATAAAGCTTTAAGCATAGTAAACCAACCTCCCTGGGATTTTTTTTGGCATTCATAGTGCATTTTGAAACAGTATTATTGTCTAGAGACTTTTATAACCTTTAAAACATTTTAGAAACAATTAAACATGCCTTTCTTAAAATAAAATCTTTCTTGCTACATTCAGCTGCCAGACTGCTGTGGTCTCAATTTTCAACACCATGACTTTTGCTTTGAGCCATAATTAAAACTAAAAAAACAACAAGGCAGCCTGTGCTTGCCGATTGCTGCTTTCTATCTCATTTGTTCCCCTTTTGTTCTTCCAATTGTTTAAGGTTATTTAGAGGAAACTGAAAGCAGTAGATCTGCAGCAGCACAGTATGGTCCACCAGTGTCACTGAAGAGGTGGCACGAAGAGAAACTCGCGTAGGGGCGGATGTACGAGCATGCCGACCTGTGTCCCTCCCCACCACTCCAACCACGTCTACATATGGCGATGCTACAAAAGCGAAATCTCAAAAGCGTTCTTTGAAGTTAGACACATATCCAAAAGTAGGATTCAGCCTACTGCCAGGCTTTAGTCATGAAAATCATCAAGGCTTATCAACCAAGGGATTAATTTGCTGACATTTTGTACTGTCATGTCACCATGCCTCCTAAATATACTCTGAAGCTCTCATGTTTTACCTCTGGAGGTGAAGTGTAAGGCTCAGGTGACGAAATGGTTAACACGTATTTTGTCAATAAGTACTTGACAAAATTAAAGTTTAGTTATAAACATTCATCTAGGCTGGATTAAAGGTCATTACTTCCTTCAAGCAGAACATGAAGTGTTAAAATCCTGGTTCTACAGAAATCAACAGGAGCAATTTTGTTATTGATTTCATAGGAGCTAGGATTTTATAGTAAGTAGTTTGGCATGTGGGCCTCTGCCACCAAATTCACAAAAGTAACTCAGGAAACCCCCCAAGCCCCCACCCCATGCCCCTTCCCTCCTTTTTTGCTCTCGTCAGCGCAGCCAGGACAGTGCTGCTCGTGTGACGCCATGGCTGTCAGCTCCGCTCCCCAGAAATTCCCCTCCCTTCAGTTTGGCTACATCTGATTAAACCCGTCTGGGCTTAGTCCTTCTCCCACAGCAGCCCCCGGCACATCTTGCAGACGGGCAGTGACAGCAGAAGGAAGCTCCTCGCTGCACCAGGAGATCCCGTTCACTCATCTCGGCTCAGCAGGAGCCTGCTCGGTGACAGTCCTTCCCTAGGGACTCCCACTGGCCTCAGTTCGAAGGGATGCACGTCAAATTGGTGCAAAGATGGTTTGTGTTAAGCAGGCATGGAAGGCAAGCTGAAAATGCCAGACTGTATTCCATACACTTGAGAGGTTGCATAGGATTTAAATGCATTTTCAAGAAAACATATTTATAATTAAACATGACACTTTATGAGCGCAGATTTGTTATTTAACTTACCTTATTTAACTGCATGCAACTTTAAAAAGTAGTCCAACCTAAGCACTCTGGAAACATCTTCTTCTCTCACCGAGTTACAGCTCAAGAATAAATTGCCAGAAATCCATGAAGGTATTTCTTTATGAACGTTGCAGGGAGAACAGGAGAACCAGACCCCTGCGCTGCCCTCGCAGCTTTCTTGTTTCTGGGTCTTGTGCTGGAACATGGGCAGATCACTTCACCCGTGACGAAGAGATGCCTTTGCAGGACCTGGCATTCTCAGCGCCTGCAGGATCTTAACAGCGTGCCTCCTGCTTGTAATGTACTGTATCACGTCTGATAATAAGAGGCTTTGGATTTACCTACCGACACATAAAATTGTAGGCATTTGGTACAACCCAGATCAACCTTTAAGTACCGCTGAGCATTCTTACTTGCTGTCAAGACAGAGGCTTGTTGAGATCTAAATGTGGTTTCTTTGCAACAGGTCTCAGCAAGATAATAACGTGCTGCTGGCTTTGCACCTCCAAACTGAGCTAAAATAAGGAGAAATCATAGACTCAAGTTTAGTGCTTCTGGTCCTTTCCTTCAGGTTCAGCGGGGACTATAAATATATTTGAGACGTGCTATAGAGGCAGTAGGCAACAATGTTTATTTAAAAGGTTTCTTTATTAGGGGTACAGGCTCTAAATACCTCAGAATACCTGGTTCTATCTTGGCTCTTCAAACTGTACGTATTGAATTGTTACTTGCACAACTGGTAGACAATGCAGTGTTGAATTCAGGAGCCTGTTAACACATGGACTGAGGCACAGCCACTTCTACTTCTACTTTTTGACTTTTTCCTTCAAATTCTGCCTTCAAAACCCAGATGACCCAGGCAGCAAAATGCGTGAAAATTTCTGTGGGATCCGAGAGTGCCGCAAACACATACGCTGACACAAGCCATGGCCACGGTCGCTTGTCCTGCCTTGGAGAGAGCAGACTGTCAGCCAGCAGTGAAATTTCAGAGATAAATACTACTAATTCTGTTCTATAGGTTTCAATGGTAAAGTGGAATTTCCATTTAGCAACAAAAACCTATTGGAAATCACCTAGATGTGCTGTTAGTCAGCTTGGTTCGCCTTCCAGGGAAACCCTGGCCCAGGGAGAGATTTGGCATGTGCTTCCTCACCCGCGAGGAGGGGGAAGGTGTCGGTTCGGAGCTGGACCCAGAGCCTAGGAAATGCTCCCCGACACGGTGCCGTCTTCACCGTCAGAAGCACTTGACACCTACCCTTACAACGAGGCCTGTGCAAGTGACACGAACCCATTTAGTGAATTGCTCAGTACCTGATTTCTGAAGGCAGTTTAGGCAAGATCCTCCTATTGAAACTTGTAAGAGCGGGGAACAGATGGGCTTGAAAGGATCTGATTGATCGAGACATGAGAATCAGCAATACAAGTATGACAAACAGACACTAAGGACTTCAAGATTAGGTCACTAAGGTCTGTACACCCTCCAAAACATAGCAAATATTTCCGTTTAATTAGGCATTTAGTATTTTTAACATCTTGTCAGATTAGCTCCTGAGCTGACACACAGCCCAATGATAAGAAATTAAACTTTATATATTTAAAAATGTATTTTTCATTTACTTGACTACAAGCAACCTTGCAATCTCCTTAGGGAAAGTCTATAAGGATTAAGAAAATTAAGTTATTAAAACTGCCAAAACCTAGACATTTTCAAAATAATATAACGAGGTGTATTCCATAGGTCCACACGGTGGAGAACATTAATCCTCTACTGTCATTCCTTTAAGAAGGATCAGCCTTCTCTGCGAGGCCTGACGCTTCACCCTTACGGCCTTTAAGTTCCCTAGCCAGATTCCTAAGTCGCAGTGCAGTCGTGGTGTGGTCGTGGTTCTCCGGGGCTCACAGACCTTGGATTGAGGTCCTTAACCTCTTGGTATTGTGTCTGACATCCCATTATAATAAAACACCGTTGCAAAGAATAGTATCAGAAGATGAGGTAATGTTATTTACCACGTCCGGAAGGAAGGTTTTCCTGTTTGTGTCTGAAGAATACCGGAAGCATCACCATTTGTGTATGGAAAAATGATGTCGGGCGCGCACTGCAGAGGCAATTGCTCTGTAGCAAACCTGCCCGCACCGGAGTCCGCGCCGCGGCGTTCCCCGACGCAGCCCGGCACCGCCAGAGCAGCGTGCGCCTGCACCGTCGCGTGTGTCTTCTGCCGCTGTAACCAAGGGAGGGATTGGCAAGAACTTGCTCCTGGGGGGAATCCTTGACCGCAGCAGAGGGAGGCCGGTAAGTGAACTGGATTGCGCCTGTCTTGCTTGGTGGATTGCTTAGGGGCAAGTGATAGCCTCTGCGGTCTGCTGGAGCTCGCAGCTTGCAGGCTCTGCTCGGGGCGAGGCGGGGAGCGGGGCAGGGTGTGGGGGAGGCTTCCTGCCTGCGAACGCTGCCCAGGGACTGCGCAGGCAAGGGTGGGGGAACAGCGAGGGAGGGCTGAGCTAGGCAGAAGCCCAGGAATTGGAGAAGTTGGAGAAAGAATTAGCAGTAAGAGAAGAGTTTGTTGGACTTTAGTCCATCTACGGTTCTATGATTCTATGACTTTAGTCCTTTCTTCTTTTCAATGTGAAAATAGCAAACAGTGGGGAGGAATCATGATACTTACTAAAGCAGGGATGCGATATAGCTCCATAGATGGAGGAAAAAACACAGCCAATTGAGTGTAGGAGCTGTGGGACGTGCGTTAGCCGTGAAAGGATACCTAGTAGAAGTTACTTATGTGTGAAATGAGCTCTGGCAGAGCTCACAGGGGAGAAGGATTAAAAATGCATCTAGAAAATAAATGATAGAAGAATTAAGATGTGACAGGGGAGTGGATGAGGATACTGTACAGAAACCTCAGGAACTGCAGGTGCATGCTAAGAAGAGGAGTCATCTATAAAGACATAATCATAAGGAAAAAGTAGCATTGATATTGATCATGAGCAGATTGTGCATTTAAATGAAAAGTTAAGTTAAAACAAATAAGCAAACACATGCCTGTAATTAAATATTCCATAAGGTAAAATTTTTGAGAAAGCGAGTAGTGAGTGAACTCAGCAGGTAAGAGAGTTACACGTGGAGGAAGCTCCACATTTTTTACATTCTAGTCTAAGATGCAAAAAATGCTTTCTAACTTTCTTCCAAAAAGGGGGGCTTGGTGGGGGAGAGCTGCTGAAGAGGGCTCCAGAGCCTGACCGACCGACTGACCGGCCAGCGCAAAGACAGATACTAAGGAGAAAGGAGAGCGCTTGAAGAAAGGAGGAAAGAGCCCATCAGGCAATGAATGATGACAGTAAAAGTGCTGGAGGTGTTGTGAAGTGAAAGGATGCTGGGAGGATGCCAAAAAACAAGCAGAGTTATACTTGTAAAGTATAACAGTAAACAGTAGAAGGTTCTTCAGTTTAACAAATATTAGAAGAAAGAAGGAAAGGCGGCTACAGTGCTGGGTGGATGGAAGAGAAATTACAGCATATCACAATTTGTCTCAAAACTGAAAGCAATCCCTCAAAGAGGTTATCATCTGGAACATGGGAGCAAAGGCAGAGGAATAGCAGCAACAAACCCTGTCACATTTAGGCCAGAAGGAAAAGTCCAAGAGGGCACATCTCCTCTTCAGAATGCCAACAGAATTGGTATGTGAAATAACAGGTCTTGGACAAAGTGTTTCATGTTTGGTTTTTTGTTTTCTTAAACAATTTTTTTTTCTGGAAGCCTGGGGTGAAGGTGATACTGTAAAATATGACCAATGAAGGAAAAGACCTGCGGGCAGCGTTCAGTCACAGTGTGAACATTGAACACCAGGTCTCAAGGACACACCCTGCCGTTGCATCTGCTGCCTTCACCCGAGGGATGTGGGGCAGGACGGAGGGGAAGCACCGCTGGCATCACAGCGCACCCCGCTTACAGCTTTTCCTTGGAAAACAGGATTAGAACTGGGACAGACCCACAGAGAAGTGACTAGGATGATCGTAAGAACTGAGAGCCTGGTTAGCCCTGTAAGGTGAAAAAGTGCAGAGATTGCGATTGCTGTTTGGTGAAAAAGTGCAGAGATTGCGATTGCCGTTTGAGAAACGCCCGAGAGGAGTGACGGGGCGCGGGATAAGCTGCTCGGGCTGGAGGCAGCGCTGAGCCAGGACAAACGGGCAGGACCTCCAGAGCGTGCCTTCTGCCCGGATAGCCTACTGACTGCCGAATGCTTTCTCTGTACTGTAGGACGAAGCTCTGGAAGCCAGCAGCATTCACAGCAAGACCCAAACTGATTCTGAAGAGCAGCCTCACTGGTTTGTAGAGAAGGGTTACACACAGCCGCAGAGGGGGCTCAGCAACCAAACCAGCGATTTTCCCACCGAGGGGCGGCTATGTGAGAGCACCTGGCCAGAACAGCTCCACTTTACTAATATTATTGTCATAGTAACTTTCTAGTAAAAACAAACAACTACTGACTGTGGTTCCAGAGTCACAGGTGTTCTTGGAGTGATCTGTAGTCACCAGCTCTGTCTGTTTTCCAGCATCAATGTTTTCCAGCTGTAGGGCTGTTTTACATGCACTGCCCGAGAATTTTCAAATGGGGCATCCATGGAGTAATGGATGTAATACACGGACAAGAAATCTGTTTTCTCAGAGATACTGGGAGACACTAGAATAGACTAAGGCTTTTCAGGAAAGTTATTTTCTGTCTAGGAAACTGATTATAATCAAGCTGTATAATATGAATTATCCTACCACACCGAGACATCAAGCTGCCATTCTTGTCAGTGGCTGGCAGCAGATTTCCATCTCTGTGCGCACACACGATGCATAACCAACAGGCTGTCCTACCACACACAGAACACAATTTTGCCTGTAAAAACAGAAGAGAACTGGTTGCTTATTTAACATCCTGTATTTTATCTAATACTGGAAAGATAGCTTTCAATGATATTTTCTTTACGTAAACCTGGAAAATTCATCTTTCAGCTGTGTTTTCATTGACATAATTCATTAGTATGGAGCCAGGGCCTGATCCTGCTGCAGCCAGCAACAAATTTCCCGTTTGGTTCTTGCTATCGCATGAGTATACTGAGGGTGCATTCATTTTATTTCCACTAGCAGAAACATGTCTGTTTTATATAACATTAAAAATAAAGCTGCCAGAAAGCATGCTGATTAGAAAAGGCAAAGATAAACAGCAGCCATCAGATCCAAACTAAGGCCACGGAAACGAGAACTCATGTTTTCCTTCTCTCCCCTGCTGCTGCCTGGCTGCCAGCAGCTTCGGAAGGCAAACGTGGGCACTGCGAACGTCACGTCTGCTCTGAGAGCAGCTAAAACCTGGCAAACGACGCTGTGCAATACGAAATGCTTTGTTAAAACCAAAGGTTTCCGTGTGGCGTTATGGACTCTGCAGCCGCAAACAAGAAGATGGGGATTTGTTTGAGAAGCAGATGATGCAGGGGAAAAGGAAGAAATCACCATTGCCCCCCCACCCCCAGTTCGTTGTTCTCCGGTATAGCTCTACCTCAAGGAGACTCAAGGCAGTGAAATGCAATAGCAAATGTCTTTGCTGCTTTACGTGTATTTCTAGAATTGTACTGCAAAGACAGAATTCCCTGCATTGGTCTGGCAAGATCCAAAAATACAGTGCTCACATGCAGTCAGTTCTCCAGGACTTTTTCAAAGCCGTGTCTCGTTTATGAAATTCCTGATGAATATGACTGGAAATAGAAGACGGAAAGGATGTTTCACAGAACACAGCTTTCCCCAATTCTGCTTCCATTAACTTTGATGAGGAGAACTTTGAAAACCCTACACCCAGTGTAAAAGCACTACACCTGGGCTTCCTGGGAACGCAGCTGAGCTGCTCCGGTCACCCTTGGTCCCTACAGAACATTTGCAGTGTGACTGTCAAAAGAACAAACCAAGATTTAAAAAAAGAATAATGGGGGGCGGGAGGTGGAACCCTGCAGATACTCAAATTGCAATATGTAGACAACCTCCGATTAAAACTAAAAACTGAATAGCAACCAAGGCACATTTTTTGATTAAGTACGGTTGGAGATATACAGCTTTATTCTGGCTTGATAGCTAATTACATTCTCTAAACAGGCTAATAAAACAAAACATGCAGCCAAATGGGGTCTCTAATTAGCAAGCAGTCATTGGCTTCCTATATTCCCTTGAACAAAAATCAAAACCAAAATCCAGCAATGCTGCCCTGCAACACGGGAACAAAGAGGAAAATGGTATTGAATTGTAATGGTATTTTACCTGGTTTTCCACATTAAAAAAAAAAAAGAAATAAAAATTAGAAATGCCTATGTCCTTTCTATCTCCAGAGAGCAGCTGGCGTCCTAGCACTTCAGGTGCCACATTGCATGATGTGAAATGACATGAAACCAATTTATGTCATCTAAATGACTTACCATTGAGAGTGTATATCGGCAAGCACGTATTTATAGCTGCGACAGGCACATTCAGATTAATTAGCAGCTTTCCCCAAATGAAAAAGCAGCAGCATTTCAGACAGACCGTGTTATTTGTGAACTTCTGGGAAGACTGATTTTAGCAGCAGTGTAATAGGAACAAAAGATCTAGTTAAAAAAAAAAGGTATTGAGAGGACCTACATAAGGAGTTCAAATCTTCAGAGCAAGTTTCAAGGATACAAAATGCATCTCTCATTATTTTCAAATGCACTGGGAAATGATTCAGCTCACCCAACTTCCAACAAATATTTACCATATTGTTAAAGATGAAGTTTTTTAGAAAATAAGCATCATAGAAATAAGTATTTCAGACAAAGGAACTGTGCTTCAATGAAAATTTATATTATTGTTGGTGTTTCTTAGTTTTAGCCTTTTAAACTAGAACAGCGGCACTACAGTTCCCACCTTTCTTCTTCAGCTAATGACATGTCATGAAGATCTTGTAGAATAATTTTGAGCTATTTATTAACTCTCTGAATCAACAAACTGCAGTCAAATTGATATCAAAGACCTGACAGATAAGTACACCTTTCATAGGCACGTCTCTAGCTTATGAAAGAAGCTGACAAACAAAGCTCGGGGGGGAGTTCTTCAACCAAAATGAACCACAAATCTAATTTTAAGGAATACGAGGTGACAGATGGTATTCTTCCTATTTTAACGTTAGTTTTAATTTGTTGAAAATTATGAAAAATTAGAAGAAGTGCTACAAGCCAAGCAAACCAGTCTGACTTAAAAATAAAAAAAATTAAAATGCATTTGTTCTTTTTTAAAAACTGTAGACTGTTTCTTCTCCCCAAATCAGCTTGGAGGAATAAATGTAAATTTAAGGAATGTCTCAGTATCGGCAGATAGGCTTTTTTCTTCTCCCCATCAATCTTCCGCCACAAAAAATATTTCTATAAACATCACCCGATCTCCGTGATGAGTTTGCAGTATGGCAGTTCTGTGTTCTTCCCAGCTCCTTCCTGTGCAAAGAGCAGCAAAAAAAGTGGGGAGCTCTGTTCCCACGCTGCCTTCACCAGCCGGCGCAGGGAGCCGGTTAGGGACCCGCTGAGCACACGGCAAGCTCTCCTGCCCGGGAAACGGAGACTGAAAATAAGGTGCGTATTAAAGAAATAAGAGAAGCTGTTCACTGGAAAAAAGTGGATTGTGACAGTTCTTCTATGCTGAAAATCGTTTAAACGATGCTGTTTTTCTTCTAAGAGACACCTCCAGTTCCGACAGAGCGTCGCCCAGGTGCCGGCGCAGCCCAGCAGCAGCGGGAGCCCCTTCGGCTCAGCGGCGAGACGTGCCAGCCAGGCTGCAGGGGCCTGCCCGCCCTTACCGGTGCTGTCAGGCAAACGCTGTTCACCAGCATTAAATCCATGCCGTTTATACACTGGAATTTATAGGTAGGGTAAACTATTTGCAAATACATCCAGGTTGCAGCTCACTTGCATTGTGCACGTCACACGCGGGGACACATAGCTCTCGCAGCGATTTGAGCTGTTCATCCACCACAAAACCAACACAATATCACAATTTAAGCTTCTTTCTGGACTGAGGACTTCTGGACATCTCGTTTCATTTACAGACCCCTATCTGTACAGAACAGGTCAAAACCACAGCTGTAAATGGAGTCCATTTAAAAACTGCCTCATTCCAGGGTACAGAACTGCAGGGGCCGGACAGCCAAGTAGCTGGAATTAAGGGACTTGCATATTTTCAGAGCTATAACCTAAATTATTTCTCCAAACTCCCCTGTTCGCTATTGCGTTTCTGCGCTCATTACTTGCATTGCTTGGTAATTATAGGCCGTGTATCATTACTAGAATTCATCAGCAGAGATTTGACACTGCCTGTATCGGGTCATAACACCACAGCATTTATTAACCCTTCTGTCCCTGTCCCAGGCTGGCTTGGTGGATCTCCAGCCGTTACTCATCTTTAGTCAATATACATAAAACTGAATTGTCTGCCTCATTTATTTCCCTCCTTGCCAGCTTTATTAAAAGAGTTTGTAGAATAATAAAAAAGAGACTAAAGATCAGGTATTCTCCTATTTAACACACAGTGTCTGCTTTTATTTTTGAATCAGGGAAATGATAAATCATCATCCTTATTTTTAGAAAACGCCTCTAAGAAATAAAGTCTTTCTGAATGATCCTTTCCATTGGGTTCTGTTTATCAGTAGAAGAAGATTTTCTTCTCAGAACAGCACTGAGACTCTTAGTTTCAAGAATTGTTTTAATTATAAATTTGTTGTAATACAGATGAATGCCAAACCATCGATTAGAGGAGCATGAAGAATTACAACTCACATCTAGTAACTGCAGTTCTCTTCTGAACTCATCCTCACCAGGGAGCCGGCGGGGGGGTTGCTGAACATGGCAGCAGCAGCGCTGCCCCTCACCATTGTACGTACATCATCATGGTTTCACAGAAGCTTTTCCAAAAAATTTCAGCGTTTGAACTCCTTCACCTCTGCATAATGAGTATTTCATAGCATTCAACCAAAATGCCAAAAGATAAGAAATGGAAACAAACAGACAGAATCCTTTTCTTGTGTGATTAGGCTGGAGTTTAGATTGTTGGAAAGAGGGACATAGTATTTGTAACTGAAGAGCGTTGAGTTTGTATTGATGCTCCTCCATCTTGAGTCATTACGCCCCATGATGGAAAGTTGCAACACATCTAAAATTCAAATATTACTCGGCTGGTAAAAAAAAACCAAACAAGTAGAAATGTAATTGGAGGTTAGTTAAAATTACTAGGTTTAAGATTGAAAACAAGCTGTTGTGTAAAGACAAATCAAACATGTGACAGCCTGACTAACTTCTAAACAGGACTTTGTGGTTCAGCTGCTTCACAGTTTGCATTGTGAAGAAGTTCATCAGTATCAATTACTCTTTGTTTACATCAGGCATACCGCTCGCATCCTTATAACCAGAATGCCTGAGGGGAGGAAAGGAGAGGGGCTATAAATGCCAGGTGGATTTAAACACAAAAATTCTTTCTTCCATTGATGCCCGTGAAAACCAGAAATGATGGAAGACAGAAAAACTCCCACATGTATCAAGAGAAGCAAATTCTTTTTCCGTTTCCGCAGAAAATGTAGTGACCCAAAGAATACGTTCACCGACTTCCCAGGAGTGGGGGCTGTCCATCTGATTAGAGACACTGCAGACGGTGCTTGGCCTTTAACAAAAAGATTTTCCATTCACTAGGAAGAGAGCTGTAGGTTGTGTAACAGTAAGAATGAGGCAATATGGTGATTTGGGCAATGCAAAACATATCTTCTATTTATTTCATCTCATGGATTTGGGAAATACCTTTTCACAATATATAAAAATCTGTGTGTAAAACACTAACCTTGAAGATTTTTTCTATTAAAGCTGAGTGTTAGAGGACCCTAACATAGATACAACCTGCTCACCTGCGACTGCGGATGAAGATATATCCCAGCCCAACAGCCTGTTGAACACAGGACAAGTACTTTAAGCTTTGTAAGACCGCGTGTATAAAGTTTTGCCATGGGTTGCGTGCTGATGCGTACTTCTAAGAGCCAGAAGCATCATCATAAATCCTTTGTCTCATTTTCAGTAACAGCCTTTCGAACTCTTCACTCAGGTTGAGAAAAATACGAATATGACATCTCCAGCATACATATGGAGCGAAGGCTGCTGGAGAAATCTGCACTTGGAGAGTACTTTTGCATTAGATGGCAGTGGGGTCTGGAAAATAATTGCCCGGTCCTGGTTGGTGGGCATTTGATCATTTTCTGCTTGGGAAGATGAGCAAAAAATGCTCCCTTCCAACATTCAATTAGGAGAGCTATTTGGTGTCAAAGTGCTGAGGGAATTTAGTGGGACCAGTTGTTGCTTCTTTATGCATAATTCTGAATTTGCTGCTCTAATGAGCCCTCCTCTATATCCTTCGTGATTGTCACTCATCTTGGTGAAAATGACTTGGCCTGGCAAATCCTGTTAAGCTTCAGAAATTAAATGAGATCTGAAAATGCTTGAGTACACATCCGTAGCTCCACATACTGTTCTGATCAGTAGTGTTAGTTAAGCAAGCTTGGAGGAAAGCCAATAAACCTAAAGCTATCAAACAGGATCGCCAGAAGCAATTAACTGGGCCTGAGAATAACAGGTGCTCCCCACTCCTTAGGATCACGCCCGAAACAGAGAGGATAGAAACAATTAGCAAAGGTACAAGCTAATTACTTGGAGCCGTTCGGGTCTATTCTGGGTGGAACGTACAGTTCCCCCACAGGGGCAGAATGCAGGAAGCCTTAAATGCGGAGATGCAGGAAAAAGCAAAGCTTACTCCGCAGCGCGGCAGGGGCACACGGTGCTGCGCCCTTCGCCAGGCACGGTCCCGACAGCAGCAGCACGCAGGGGCTGCAGGGCCTTGGGAAAACAAAGAGCTATGGTTGTTTGACCACTGACCCACCGAGCAGGGGACATTTGATTCATTTGTTCTTCAGATGTAATTGCAGGTAAGAGGGAAAGGTGTAGTACCTTTCTAGAGGCTTTTTAGAGTCCTTAGCTCTACCCTTCCAAATCCTTTTCAATATAGACTGTCAGCAGGAGTGCTATCCCATCTTCATCTTCCACTGGCCAGCTGCAAAAAGAAAATAAAAAAAATAGTATTTGAGGGAAAAAAAAAAAGTACTGGACTGGGTGCCTGTGGGATTGTCCCGTCTGTGACAAAGTAAGGCAGGAAAGTTGGAGTTGAGGGGGAACATTCAGACAAGCTTTTGGATTCCAGACCTTTCTTCAGATCCCCCAAACCAAATCATGCTTCCAGGAATTGATTCTGAAAGTTATATTTTTAATAATTTATTTAAACCAAAAGGTCTCTAATAGTAGACAAAAAAATAGTAGGGGCATCAAAAAAGTAATCTAAAGGAAAACACATGGGGAAGTTGAGTTCTATAGTATTGATCTTAAAGCTGCAAAACAAAAACTGACCATTGAATATTTTCTTGCATATCATAAGGAGATAAAGAGCACAAATACCATGAGAATATCTAGCAATTCACCTTTAGGTCCAGGCCAAGACCACCAGAAACTGTAACATGCTCAAGGCAACCTCTGGGACAACCCATCTGGAGTCTGGTAGAGGACTGAACCAGCAAGATGCCCAACACCCTCACGACTTGCCTGATTCCAGGTGTCCGTACCACAGTCCCTGCTGGCAGCCTCAGAGCGGCCAAGGGAGGCCAGATTACACCAGGAAGACAACGATGTTGAATGGAAAGCTCATCTGTCTCGGTGCTTTCCTCTATTTGATACCCCCTATAGCCTTTGAAAATACTTCCTTTGAGTCAGAAAGCCAATCTGCTCCGGCTGGGCTCACCGGGAGAGAATTCCCGGCCATAGCACCTCTTCCCATCATTTCCACCCAACAACTCCCACCTCCCTGTCCTGAGTGCCAGATTTAAGCTGCTCCCATTTGGGAACTACCCTGCTACTAGCTCTTTTCAATTTCAGTCGAGTTAAGAAAATGGACTTTCAAGACTGTTGTGCAGTGTTACTGGGTTAAAGAGAGTCAAAACAGTGAGGAAGAGAGCCGGGATCCAGCGGGTGCGTTAGGAGGGTGTGCAGCTGCGAGACGCTGCTGTCCACAGACAGAATTCAAAGGCGGCTTTAAAGGTCATGCAAATTAACAGTGACGTGGTCTTCCTCTGCAGCTCCGGCATGTGACTCTCATATGATTTCAGTGATTTGATGTGGGGAGTGAAGACAAGTCAGCATTTAAACCAAATGAGAATCACTGTATCAAAGCAGCATCAGTCAAAAACACTAACCGCCAGAAAACCGACTGTCCCGGTTCAGCTCTGGAAGAGCCTCACTGTGCAACTGCAAGAAAAGCAACCGTCTCACCAATTTTGTAGCTTTTTTTTTTTTTTTTAATAACCCTAATAGCTCCACAGACTCAAGTTTTCACTAAGTGCAGCTGCAGAGATATACAAGTACTTTATCCCTAACAGTCTGTAGCTCTCACTTTCCTTAACAACAATCATTGCTAAGCTCTGCAGGTGGGTTTCTGTGTCAGGACGTACGTGCGCTCGCACAGCCTGCAAATAGCTGTCCAGAGAAGAGGCTGCTGCCCTTCGCCCCCCACGAGCCCCCGTGGCTGTGCTCATTGCCACCGCAGAGCTGTGCTTTGACAGGGAGATTAGGAGCGCTCATAGAAGCGGCTCAGCTGGGAGCTGACAGAAGGTGCTCACCTCCAAGGAGACCCTGGACGGCACCAGGGCAGAGAAGGTGCCAGGTTCACCAGAGCAGCTAAACCTGGAGCGGATCTGCATTACCAGGCGGACAGCCCGGAACGAGAGCGAGCGGCAGAGCGCACCGCTGCACAGCCTGCCGAGTGCCTGGTCACACTCTCAGATCTATCTAGAGCTGGGCATCAGTACCTGCGGCCCTCAGACCAGAAGCTGCTCTACAGCCCCTACCAATTCACAGGCTGAGCCACCACCTTTTTCAATACCAAATCCCGTATTTGTACACCTAACTACGTGGTCTACTCAGGTGACCGAGAGACATTTGTGCAAATCCATTCGAAGCATGAATTCGGAGGCATCCCTGAAAGGTAGCAGAAAGAATCCAAAATTGGGTAATAAAATCATAATTCAGTCTGACAAAATAAACTTATAGCTCAGCGTTAGCCTTCCAGTGATTTGCCCCACTTCACCCATATTTAGCCCAACTTCCTCCTCAGCGCATTGTGCCGGGGTGAATCACTGCTGACTCATGTGTCCAAGTCAGATATTTTACTGCAATTTCATCCATATTAAATTCACCCAGCCGCAGATAGCTGTTGCATACCCAAGATTGCTACCAGTGCAAGAGTAAGCACATTTCATGCAATATAGTGTGAACTTCAAATCTTTATCATGTGCAATCTCTGCATTTCTCTGCTTTGAGTGGATTTAAGAGATTTTGTACTCCACACTGAAGAGTAAGTGCTGAACTCTACGATTATAGTAACATAATACATATTTGTTTGAATAACAACTGCATTTTTCCACATCATTCCTATGAGAAAAGAAAAGAAAGAATATATGACGAGGCCATTTCTCCAGTTGCTGACAGCAGTAACCAGATGCTCCTACATGGTTCATTCGCTGCTCAAATACCAGTCGCACACCAGTAAGCACAGCCTCAAACATTAAGTTTTGCTCATGGGCAGCTCACTTTCTCACTTCTATGAGCATGTATCCTTCCCCAGAACTTGATTTCAGCCCGAGGTAAGTTTTCAGATGATAGAGAGCCCATTTCATGTAGTTCACAAGAACAGCACTATGTGACCAAGTCTGACAACAGCCAGATTGTGTCGGGCAAAGTTAACAGAATTGCCCTTTGTCTGCATAAATACAAACTAACTTAGAAAAACAGAAATGGAAATATTCCCAAACCAGCCTCACTCTCTCCCTCCTGCAAAAGAAAACTCCCCATGAATAATACAATCTTTAAGATCAACAATCCTATTTGCTACCAGAATAACCAGTTCATGCAAACAACCCTCTTTCTTTGAGAGCATATGCAGTACATTTAGTGCGCTTTTATATATATATTTATATAGAAAAATAAATATATAAAGATATATGTATTTATAGTGTACACAATAAACACAATATATACATACTTAAACACAAGATCCCTGGACATTCAATCCAGGCACATTTTCAAGCCGCAGTGACGTGCTCAGCGCACACCTCAGTGACCTGGCAGACACCACGCAACTCAGGCAAAATCTCCTTCCTGCAGTGGCACATTACAAACAGGATTAAAAAGTTTACAGTTGTTCTGGATGCAGCTGCCGACAGGAGAGAGACCTTGCTGCGGCAAGGTAATGGGCTCCAAGGGGACAACACTTAAATATTTTTCTTGAAAAGGAATTCAACATGTGAACATGTCCAGTCATCAGGGATGAGGCTCATCAGTGCCATGCAGCCACCTCTGCCCCTCTGACCCTGGCAGCATCTGTGCAGGCAGGATCTACAGGAGATGTAAGCCTGATGCCCGGAGTCCTACCACACTCTCCCTCGTTACAGCTGGTGAAACAGAAAAAATGGGCAGAGCTGGAGGAAGGCAGAAGAATAAAGAAGGTGATCATAAAATTGCAGCAATGCATCACTACTACTTTTTTTATTTTCAATACAAGTAGTCGTTTATAGACAGCGTATATTAGAGCAATCAAAAGGCTGCTCTAACTCAACAGTTGACGTTACAGATGTGATACAGACTTTATTCACCCAGATGCTGTGCCAGCACAATTGCATCAGCTGTGTATGAATTCAGTAACATAACAAGTTAAAAGCAGTATAGGAAGCTGAACTGCCAGGTACAGTCACAGCGTGACTGGCAGGAATCCTGGTGCAGAGGGTGCACACCCTCTCTCCCCGTGGGCGACTGCTATTGCTTTATATGACTATGCCTATCCTTTTAGCCCGTCCGGGCTCAAGCGTACTAGGTGCACAATCAATAGCTGCAGGGCCATAGCTACACCTCCCCAGCACATCCCTGTAAGCAGCACGGAGGGCACTCCGGGCAGCTGGCCAGCTTGAACTTCAGCTGTGTTTAAGCAAGACCTTTCTGACTATTTGCAGATGGTAACGTTGTAAGGATAACCTTTAACACTGGACACACATAAAATGCTTCTCTAGTACTTCTATGGTTGCCTCTGCACTTTGTCCCACACAGCAACTCATAACACACATGTAAACCTGAAAATAACACGTGTAAGCCTAGACCCTACAAACACAGCTATGCTGGATGCAGAGCATCAGCCAGGCAAAACAATCGGCACGCGGCAATCCTACAACAGGAGAGGGGGAAATCTGACAGAGTCCAGTCAGACAGGTTGTTCATTCATTGTACTTTTAGCAATAAATCAGAAAAGAAGCAAAGCAAACTTTCAGCAGTCTCCTTTCTCACTCCTGTTTTGAGAAAGCGGCATTTCTCCTGGAAGAAAGAAGGCTTGCTCTTTACTGATGGCTAACGTGCTTAATGTCATATGAAACCATCGTTCTTGCCTTGATCTCAGGGCCCCATTTCTGACACTGCTGTAGCAGCAAGCGAAGCGCAAGAACAGCAGCGTGCATCAGTACTCGCGGCAAGACAGGAAACCTCCAGCAGATCCACCCTTCCTTCCTGCGCTCCCCAGCCAAGTCACACACCCCAGGCAAGGGCAGCTCACTCAGCACCAAGAAAGCTGAAACAAGCATTCTGCAACTAAATTTAGAGTTTCTCGTATAACACAACCATTTTGCAGAATCTCTGAAAAGCTACCTTGCTTGTAAGTCAAAACATGAGACAACACATGGTAGGAAAAACACCCAGATTTTTCCTTTTCATCACATTTATCTAATTCTGGACTTTACCTTGACCTTAAGGAAATGAAAGAGGCCCAAATTTACACAAATCTTGTTTGGACCCATGAAGCCCATTATTTATTTAGTTAGTTATTTGCAAAGAATAACTAACCACTGAAACCACAAAACTGCTGCCTGAATGTTACAACATATTGAAAGCTTGAAACAGTAAAGCTGACATGGCAAATGATCTGGTCCCTCTGAAGCAGGGGGAGTTCTCCCTGAAAAGAACCCAGACCCACACTTCTAACTTCGTAATCTTTTATCTCTTTTTTCCCTTACAAAGATAAACAAAAAGGCAGCACAACCCCTCCTGCACAACATTACCTTAGCAAGCAAAACCCTCCTTATTCAACATACTTAACAGTGACCAAGATTTTTCCTTCATAAATAATGTTGCATTTTTTCAAACTACAAAAAGAAAACCATCCCCAGGGGCCGTTTCTCCGTGCGCTGGGTAAGCAGTCGTGTTTGGGTATTTCCTATTGACAGACCCGTTCAAACAGGACTGACTTGTCAGGGGCATTTATTCACAGCCACCTTCCTTCGCACCCTGCTAAGCAGAGCAGCATTTACACAAAGTGGCTGGAAAGCATTTGTTCTTTCTGCCAGTAATAAAAAAAAAAAAAAAACCCACCCTAAAACAACCTCCACACAACCAAAAAAACCCTCTGGCTGCATTGTATGGCAGAGTACACAGTTCTAGGCCATGAGACTGAATTGAATCATTAAATACAGCTTGATGCTCTTTAACCCAGTGGGGCTGTTGGCAGCAAAGGAAACAAGAGGTTCTGCATGCACAGCAAATTGGCAAGGTCTTCATTCCCACTCTTTAAAATTTCTCTTTGCTTTACAATGGTATCATTTAGGATCTATTTTTATTCAAATCCCTGATGAGACCGATTCAGGTTTATAAAGACCAATTCGAAATTCTTTAGCTCAGCAGGAGTATTACAGGCAAAAGTAAACAAGCTACGAGGTTATATTTTTCTTGGCTATTTTCTCCACTGCTATTAGTATTTACAGGCAGACTGAAAAGTCACATCTTTTTCCTATAACAGCTTTTTCCAGGCTGATTTGCTACATAATCCAAAAAACAAATCTCTCTGAGTTGCCACATTTAGGCGTACTCCAAACTCCCAACATCTGACAGACGCTGACAGAGACACAATCGGTTGGAACAACAGCAACGCCGCTTGAGTATCTCGAGCGGTCAGAGAGGAAGGTAGCGCAAGCCAGCTTTTTTTCCCCCCATTTACCCCGGTCCAGCCTAACTAGCAGCTGAAACAGTATGAACCGTGCAGCAGGGTATCAGTAAATCGTGAGGAGTGATGCTGTGCTGCCAGCTTGCCCTCGACCTGGCCCTGCAACACGCAGCCGATGCCGTGACATCCTTCTGGAGAGGCAGAGTTGGAGGGGGACGGGGACACAAGACATGGCTGGGTCCCCCGGTGCCACCAGACGCCTGCCCTTGGCCAAGAGCAACGGCCAGCACGCGGTGCCGGGCAGCTTGCCGAGGGGATGTGCAGCAGCAATAGGATGCAACAGCCCAACGTCACTTCATTTTCTGATGATGATGGCCACTTCGGAAGTGCCTAAAGTGTCAACCATTTAAGATTTATTTGCATTAGAGGCAGCATACACTATAACTTCTTCTGGGACTCACCTAGGAGTAAGACCCACAGCGCATTCAGTGATACAGCTTAGCAGAAAGTCTTTTCTGCACCGTTACCATTCGCAGGCAGACCCAGTGCCGCTGCGCTGATCCCTGCAGAGGAGCGGCGTGCAGAACATTCTGGGATACTTCACGAACAATTTTAATGGGAAATTATTTCTACAGCCAGTAGGATGAAACTGTGGGAAACATCTACAGAAGCTACTGTGTTAGGAAGCCTAAGGCCTTCCAATAATAGAAAACTAGAGGATAGAGGATCATTCCTCCGTTCCTACCCAAGACACAAGTCTTCCATTGGCAGATGATCCGCTCAGAGGACCGCAGGAATTATTCTTAGTTCTATCAAAACCAGAGTCTACTCACATCATCTTTTTTATTAGAGGGAATAACAGTATTTTACTTCAATTTCACGTCCTTGAGTTTCTCATGTCTTTTTAGCCTCACGCCAGTTGTCAGTCATACTGGATCTGCACAGATCAAGGCGGCATAGGTCTCCTCTTCACATCCTGAAGCTCCCTGTCTATGCTACACCTGCGTCAGCCCCGGTAGGAAGGCATCCCACCACTACGCGTTTGGTCGTTGCACGTGAAAGGATGCAACAGGTACCTCAGTTGTCAGGACTGCTTTTAGGAGAAGAGCTGCCCTTGGCCCTTGCCCACCTGTCAGCCCAAACGTGGCTCTGGACAGTTGGCAGCACAAGAAGCCAGGGAAGCTCTCACACTGCAAAGCCCACCACGTGGCAGTCCTCATGGTTAAGTTTTACAAAGGCTAAGTTTGACAATCTCCAAGAAAGTAGAGCTGATGCCATTCAAAAATGCCAAATCCCCCCGCAAGCTCACGTTCAGAGAATTACAGAGAGTTCCTATCTATCTGAATTCTAAAAAATGGGAAAAAGATATCATGGATAAAAAATAGAGAGGGGGAAAGGGCTAAAAATTTCTAACGGCCAGTGACATACGCTCCAGGAAAAAGAGAAAACATTGCAGCAGATGCTTTGTCCAGAGATGCCACCGAGTGGGAAGGCCCAGCACTAAACTTGGGCTCTGCTTCCAAGTTGCTGCCAGTCTGCAGAAATCAGAAGATGGTCTGACTCTCCTCTCCAGAAAACAAACGCGTCCCTGTCGCCGACAAGTTACCTGCCGCAGGAGCTGGAGCACAGGGAGCTGCGGATCAAGGACAGACAACAGAATAACATCCGCCTCTTCCTTCGCTCCGCATGGCTGCCAATGGACAAGGAGGTATCGGGGCTTCAGAGAAGCCCTTCGCAGTTCCTACTGTCGTCTTTGGGGATGTACTTTCTGGTTCTCCTGAAGAGAACAAAAATGGTACAATGACCCGTGTAAAAACTAATACAAGCACTAGAGGACTCAAAGACCATGATACAGGATCCCTGACAGAAGTTGCCCCTTCAAAATAAAAAGCTCATCACCCATTTTGGCACATGCTGCTTGCATTTCTACTAAGTCTTATGTATTCTTAAGCAAGAGAGTATTGTCTTAAATAATTCAACCTTAGTAATCTGCCAGTCTGATTAAAAACATTGAAAACAATTTTATACTGCTCTCTGAGAGACATTCACAGCTGTCTCTCCTCATTGCAGAAAGACTGGGATTTACATATCGAATCCTAAACCCAAATCTAAAATTTTAGGCTTTAAGTCAAATAAAAATAAATAAAAATAAAAACCCAAAGGAGGAGAGGGCTCACAACAACAAAAATATTTATCTTGCAGTATTTTGATCATTCACAATTTGGAAGACATGTGAAACAAATTAATGGGAGTGTCCTGTTTTGGAACAAATTGCTGTGATGCACCCCTGTGCAGCATTCCCAGAAACTGCCATCGCTGCCTCATCTTTCCTACAAGCAAACTTCATAGCTATATCACATTATTTGCAGGGTCAACGTAAGCAAAACCTTAAGCCAACTTCAACAGTATTACACCAGAAACCAGTCTGTCTCTTAAGAGTCAGATCCCAGCTGTAAACCAGTATATGTCTGCTTTCATAATGGATCCGTTCAGGTTAGCTCAGAATACGACCTTCCAGCTTTACGTTGAGGGTGTTCTGCCCAAAATAAGTTAAGCAACAAAAAAGGAACACCATGAAACAAGCAGCAAAGAAAACTTTTGGAAATACGGTACTTCTGATAAAAATCTAAATGCAAAACCTAGAGACAAAAAATGCTGCATTGGTCTTTATGAATTGGTTAGTTACCATAGTCTTGATCACCCAGCATCATCTGATAGGAGCTGCATGTAAATTAAATTTCTGCTGCATAGCATTCTCAATAGAGAGAGTGCGTATATATCTAGTTATGCACATAAAGCAGCAATTTCTGATTTATTATGTGTAGCTCCTAGATGACTGCCAAGTCAACAGAATATAGTATATATTGTTCGGGTGCAATCTGAACAAAGAACCTGTAAACATTCACAATATGCAAACCTTATTCATCCACCCAGTATGTCTTCTATAAAATCAAACTCCTTCCTGTTTTCTATCAAAAGACGACTGTCACCAGGAGAAATAATAAATCATATTCCTGCCTCATGCTGAGGAAATCATTATGTGACTTAAATGGCCCCAGAGTAGGCACCTTTTATACCAACTTAAGTTACTTCCAAAGTCAAATCACAGTCGATTAAAAAAATACTATATTGTAGCAGTTCATCTCAAAACCAACAAAAACATAGGTTTGATAAGATGCATTAAGCATGATTTTGATTTTATTTTTGTATTTGATAGAGGAAAAAGTGATAATAATGTCAAACATTCAGATACCATGCATATACATTTCTAAAAATCAAATGCACAGAAAGGAAAACTATTTTTGCCTCACTGTGGAAATAAAACTTCCTGTGCAAATAAGATCCAAGTACTCACACAACCGGTTCTGAATGACAGCATCTGACAGGTGACATCAAACTAAAAGTCTGGATTGTCATTTAGTGAACAAGGAGGGAGAAACAACAGCACATTATGCAAAACAAAAATCACTAAAATCTTCGCTATTACTGAATTTATGGGAAAGGACTCAGATACCCTAAAATGATCACAATGTTGTGTTGGAAAGAACTTTCTTCTTCTCTACTGGTAGCTAAATAGAAAAATAACATCAAAAATTCAAGCTACATGGAAGAACAAACAGTTGCAATATAAGGTTGCTCAGCAAATATAAAAAATGGTGCAAAATGAGAAATATTTTTATTTTTGTTCCAGCACCTTTACATTTAATTTTGATCAATTTTAAAATTGAAAATAAGAGGTCTTAAAGCAAAATATTTTTAGCACTTCCTAGATGAAACTTGGTTTTGAAAATATGAAACGAAATGCTTTCGATCATTTCCCCCGTGTCCTTCCCCACCCCATGCAAACTGCTCAGTACATTCAGCTCAGCTGTGGAACAGCTTTGGTCCCTTTTCTCACCCCTGCATTCAAAAGAGAAGTTAAAAGAAGAACCTTTCTTACACCAGGTCTTCTGTGGTTACGCTGAAATTTCGTCCATTACATCCAGTATTTCTGAAATACGTTCCCGTTATTCCCACACGTAAACTGCTCCCCTCAGCTGCACAGGTTCTTGGTTTTGAATGTAATGTGAATCCCAGTAGCCAAATTGGGAATCCTCCTTTCACATCATGCTGTGGTAATCATAAAAGACTGAACTGGTCACCATCATTTGAAACGCTGTATGAAAAGGGATTCCAGTTTTTACAGTTCAACATGAACGGCAATATTACTGAGAGAAAAGTAAATTATTAAGCCCTCTGAAATACCCATATGTTATAATTGGATTCTCTCACCTCTCTTCCCTGGCACGCTGCCCTCACTCAGTACTTACCCATTAGCACAAGCAATCACCATTTTCTGGTAAACTATTATTGCCTTTCTCCACCCTTTTCTCAACAGATCAGAGTTAGCTCCAAGCAGTTTGTCACCTTTCTTGTTAGGGGAAAAGCCTCAAAATGATGAGTCACAATTATGACAAACAGGTGCCCAAAAGGCAAAAAACTAAGAAAGATTCGGACTGCAGAAGCCTGCTGCTCACCCTAGGAGAGGTCCATGGCTTCAGCAGCCCTCCACCGAGGCCGGTATTTTGAATACCACGATGCTTAAAAGCTAAGTGAAATCCTTGTGGACCTAAAACGGACTTTAGCTCAACCAGGGAGGTAAGATCCTGAGCTGGTGTAAATGTGATATCCTGGGCCACACTGCGGTTCAGCCCAGGAACCCAGCAGAATTGCAATCTCTCCTGGTCTTTTTTGTTTGGTTGTTTCTTTTGTGTGATTAAAAACTGCTGGACAGATTCCTTAATAACGAGGAGCCTCATCTTTTGCCATTTCTACACTCTAGACCAAACCTCCTTCTCCTCCTCTTGTACCTTTCTGTTGTTTTCCTACAGAAGCAGCATTTTATTGCCGTCAGCCGCCTCATGTCTCGAACACAGTCACGCTCACATCTTGAATTTAACACAACTCCTGCTGCCGTGGGAAGCACAGAGCATCCAGGGTGAGCTGCAATTAAAAAATTCTCAGTGTTAATTTGCAGGCCAGCTGTAATCACAAATACTTGGACTATTTATCTACTCTATGCAAGTGTAAATCAGCCTTTCCCTTGCCTTTTCATTTTTTAAGAAAATCAACCCCTTTTTCAACATTCCTGAGAATCATTCATTGCTTTAACTGTCAATAGTATGGCATTAAAAAAATTCCTGTTCAATAATGAAATTACCTGCAATCCTACGCAGCCAATTCATGAATGAGATAAGCTATAAAAATTCCCCAGCCCCACCACGCAGGAGAGGAGCTGGTGGATCCAGGACCCTTCGAGGTGCCGGGAAAGCCCCCGCTGCCCAGGAGGTCTGAACGGACCTGAGAAAGACCAAACCACTGACGTTGCTTGAAGGAGGTCTACAACAAAAGCCTCATCCCCGGCAGACAGCAGGGACAGCAGCAACCTCTCAGAAAAGCTGGTGCAACTTGACAAAAAAGATTGCTAAGGAGAGAGCCTGAGTTTGAGGTAAAAAAGGAACACGGGCAGCTTAGAATAAAGATTAGCATTGGTAAAAATAAAGAGAAAAGGCAACGTTTTCGCCAATCCTCTCCCTCATTTGCATTTTCCGATGCCAGCTCGCTGATACAACATGGAAACGGTTTGACCAAGTGATGTATCTGCAGGTTTCTATGGTGATCAGCACATAAATTGCCTGCCCAGCCGTGTGTGAAAGAAACCATCCGTTTCAGAAACTGCAAATTCTATGCAGAGAGAAAACCGTTCCCTGAATCAGGGTATCAAAGGATCGTACTGCTCGACAGAAAGCCCAGCGCTTATTTACCAAGCGGGAGATTTCTATACTATTGGTATAGAAGCATGGGACAGTGCAGTTAGGTGATAACTCAGAAGAGGACAAAAAATCCTACACAAAATAATACTAATTACCACTAAATAATTACACTACATAACATCAATTGAAAATATTTATATATACAGAATACATACAAAATATTTACAAATATCTGAAATATGATTTCTACAGTAAGACTTGAAAACCCTGCAAATAGGTAAAAACTGGCTGACTACAACATAGCTACTAGTGTGTTACTCCCCCAGACGTGCCTGTGAGAGGGAGAGCTTGAGGTGAGCCCTGGGGGAACCTGCCGGGCTCCAGCTAGGATTTTGGAGACAGTTAGACACCAGAAGGTGTGACAGGAGCTTAGACTTTTTTGTTTGCTTTACACTTCTCTTGAGAAAGGTGCCTTGAAGATGTTTGCCATCTACCCCGTACAGACAGAAAGGCTCCAGACAACCAGCAGAGAGAGTGCGACCCTTTCCATTTTGTAAGGGTAGGGATGTGGAGGATTTTTCACATTCCTTAGGCGACCTTCACCGAGAGTAGAAAGAAAATGGCAAATGAGGATTTTGTACTACGGAATTTGATGGGGAAGTTTTTAAAGGCCTTAAAAATGATGTGAAGACTAATTCTCACAAAGTGAGACTATTGTCATTATTACTATTAAGAAAAGGCAACATAGGACAGAAATGGTTGTTAGGAGATCTCAAGACAATAAAAGGTGCCCTGGAGACACGGTGAAATTCCTGTCCTGAAGCTCGTGCCTTGTTTAATGGAGTACCTGGGTCTGAGATTCTGCCGGTCTCTTTAATTACACAAATCACCTATACATAAAGAGAAAAGTTGGGAGTGGAGCAGAAAGGGCTAGCTTATGCTGGTATCTTCATTTCCTTGAATTTCTGTCCCGGCCTTAATCCCGGAACAAGTACGCTTGACAAGAGTAAATTATGGTCAAATACATATGATCAAAGTTAACACCAAGAATAAACCATGAATAGGAATTTCTTTCACGGTTTGAATCATCTATATTTGGGAGTCCCTCCATTGGTTTCCCACCAGTCCATCAATAGATCAACTCCTGTTCCATCAAAAATCAAATTATGATCTAGGGACAAGCATCTTACTTGTAGCACTCAAAGTCAGCATCCAAATATTGCACAGAAAGCTTTCACCATCTACCCAGAAACCCACAAAACTGATTTTACGAATGGATGGAGAAAGATTCCATGCATTATTTTCCTATTGAAAAAGCTGGTTTCTTTCCAGTTCAGGAAACAAAATTGTGAAGAGACGTGGGCAGCCTTGCCGCAGGCGAACGCAGCGGCCCCAGGGCAGCCACAGCACAGATCATACCCGCCACCAGCCCGGCATCCTGCTGGGCCACCACGAGGTGAGGCACAAGCCGGCAGGTAATGCTAAATTTTGCCAGGGAACGTTTTGATTCTGATGAGGCATGGAAAGAAAACATTTTCAAAAAAATAAGCATATTCAGTATAGTAAATAATGTTCTCGGATGAAAAAATATATATATTTACTAATATATATATATGTTTTCCTATTAAAAAATATATATATCTACTAATATATTAGTACACCAGTGGAGCAACACATACTATTTCTTCTTACATGGCATGAAATATAGAAATACTGTATCTGAAATTTCCAAGTGAAATTCCAGATGCTTCCTGAGCACAAAATATTTTCTACTCCATTCTGTGGAAACTAAGTGTGTGTGTGTAGGGGGGAAAATCTGAAGTTTCCTACCACCCTGTTTTTGACTTAACGGCTTCTATTCCCCTTTTCTAAATTCCCCTCCTCTCCCCATTACCTGCTCCACTGTTTTTTTCCCCGAGCAGGGAGCTACGCGCCTTCCCCAGCACAGGGGGGTTAGCCTGCACCAGCAGAGCTAGAAGGCCACGTCTGTCAAGAGCAGACATGGAAAGAATGAATTAGCATTTTTATTACACACACCCCCAAATCAGAAAAACAACTTCATACATGTACGTATCAATGAACACCCCTGTAGATAGCAGTTATTTTGAAGAGGTATTTTAAGAAATTACAGCTAAGAGGTGGTTTTTTTTTTCCTTAAAGTAAGTATGACTTATTTGTGTTAATGAAACATCTAAGCATGTAATAGTTGATCTCCAAGAGCAAGTATCAGCTACACTCATGATAAAAGGGCAAATGACAAATGGTGAAAAGGAATTAAATTCACATACTTGGTAACCAGCTGATTGTATAACCTATGTAGAAGGCTTTTGACTTCATGTTCACTGTGCTTGTGAAGAATAGCGTGAAACCTTGTCTTTGTAAAAGTGTTAGTCCCTTACAGATCTTTATGATGCTAAAAAAAAAAAAATCTCAAATCCCTACTGCCACACACTTTAGGCAGAAGCACTGATTCCATCTATTTAGGGTATTACCAAAAGGAAAGCGTGGATAATAAAAATGAGCACTGGCAACAAGACAAACCTTGTTAATCAACAGAGACTAAGTCACTGGCTAGCACTTTTCAGCTGAGAAAGCATCAAGTACATTCCTCTTGAAAATCTTCCCCTGCGCCCAGGACTATTATTTGCTGATAGCCATGGCTGACTTGGAAGGTGATGGGCTAACGCCAGGAGTTAACACACTTAGTGCCCTTGCGGAATCAAACCCGGAATCTGTCAATTCAAACACAACTCGGAGTAGACAGTGATCTAAGTTTAAAAAAAAAATAAAAATAAAATGTATGTTTACTCTCAGTTTTTCCACAAACAGGCTTTGAAATGCCAGCCAGTTTTGTTTTACCCTGTTATGGAGAAACATAAATGCCAACTCCTAAAACATATTAGGAAATTAGTATGACTGAGAAAAAGGATATAATATACACAATGATTTTCTTTTCCAAAGTCAATTACTCTAGCTCCCAAGCCTGAATGAAGCAGCTGCAAACCTTCAGAATGCAGCTGCTCCTGTAACCCCCTTCCGCACGCCCGCCGACTCCGCTGGCGTGCAACGCCAGGGTCCCAGCCCAGAGCAAGCGGCTGCAGCGCCGACCAGTGACCCCCAGCGTGGCCTGGCTTTCTGGGGTCACTCTCAGCATCATTTAGTCACCCAGGGCCACATGATGCCCACGTCCTCCCACAAGTGCATCGGTCGTTTTGTATTTTGTAAAGCGTCACACGATCCCAGCGTGTAGACAGGAGGAAAGCGAGAGACTTGGGCTCCATCAGGCACTTCCCGCATCGCAGGCTTGCTGGGGAGCTTGGACTTGCTGTCCATTAAGTCTCATGCAAAGAACCATTAACTATCAACATCTCCTGACACCGTCATTTTATAACAGTTTTACAAACAGCACCACCGTATGAAGGCACGTACACCTCCAGCTAAGGTGTGGGACCTGATGAAGAAGGTAAGATCCAGAAGATGCTACAACACATGGCCAAAAGATACGGCCTTCTGGGGAACCTGCTTGCACAAAGAAATGAAACCCAAGACAGGGCCATAGCACCACTTCTGCTACCTCAGACATGCCTAAAAAACCACAGAAGATGCATGTATTCAAGATGCCTGTCAATAAATAGTAGAAATCAGTAGCCCGTAAACAGTAAATCTATGAATTTATTTAGCATTACGTTCCAAATAATTCAATAAATATAAACCTTTTAACAGATAAAGGCAATTCAGTAGCGTGATGACTGCTTTTAATCAGAACAAACCGTTTTCCTTTTAAAACCCTTAAACTCTGAACATCAATCAGCATTTATTGCTTAAAACTAGACTGCAAGTCCTGTTACTATTGCACAGAGCTCAGAGACTGTATGTTCCACGCCATGCTCAGGGTGAGTGCATTTCAACTCATCAGCTAGACTATTTTTTTTAAATCAAGGCAGAGCTTGTCACATGGCGCCTGTTCTATGCCCAGTGAAATTAGCAGTGACTGGAATAACCCATGATTGGAAATTTAAATTATTTATAACCTTTGTGTAAACTTCTTGAGCTAGTCATTTAGTGCTGCAGCGTTCACTGCTTTTTCCATTATGCCAAGGAAGACGGTGACGCTCTGCCCTCAGGTGCTGGAGTGTCGGGCAATGCAGAGTAATCCCTTCTGCAGCCACCCATCTTCGCGGGGCGTGCAGTGGGGAACGGAGGGCGGCTACAGGGGCGTGCAGTGGGGAACTGCGGGAGCTGAACAGAGCATCCACTCACTCCACATTCAGACAGGATAACATGTGCTTCCTTCTCAGCACCCCCAAATATGAGTTTAACCACTTTTTTTTCTGTTGGGGTAGAATGGGAGGAAGCAGAAGTATGTCTGTAAAAGGGAAGAGGTGAGGAAGCCGAGAACAGTGAAGTGTGCTGAGATCTTCAACCATTTTTCTTCTACAGCTATGAAGGGAGCAGGCACACTCATCTACCAAGGAGAAAAGACAAACAAGTACAGCTTCTCTAGCGAGACCCCACTAACACCGAGAGGTGGGCTGCTGGTGCTGCAAACAGGGTGAGGCTCCATCGCCCAAAGTAACGTGGCCACAAAAGCCCTGCAGTTTGAGCTCAAATCTCCTAGAAAGCCATCCTGCTTTAATTTAAAGACTGCAAGTAATGGAGATTCCTCCCTACAGACATGGAGATCGTTAAATGCTTAACTATCTGCACCATTTCAGACGAAGCAGAAAACAAAGGCAGCAGATGACTTCCATCCTCCCTTTGCAGCTTCTGCTTCCAGCTGCATCTGTCACCCTTTCCACAGGACTGAAGGGCCGTACACCTCTGTAACGCTGGTTTTTGCAAGCAGGTATGTAAGGTTCCCAGGTAACCAAGTCACTTTTAACCTTCCTCTGGATTAGGTAAAGTAGGCTGGAAGTAGGTTCACAGGGGAAGACACAGGATCTTTTCACTAACTTGGTTTTTCTTCCTCTACCCCACCTCCCGCTGTTGCTACTGAGTCTTTCAACAATGACCTTAAGAAGGAAGGTAATTAGCCTGATATTTGAAGGTAAACAAGGTCCATCGCTTGAGAGTTGGGTCTCTGAAGAAGCAGTGCATTTTCCCAAAGATTTCTAGTGTGATGCATGATAAACTGGGAAGGGCTAAACCCACTAAACTCTGTGGCTGGAGCATCCCAGTCCTCACCCAGCTCAGCAACCCCGGGCACAGCCACCTGGCACAAAGAGCTGGCTGCATACCCTGCTCGAAGGACACTGTGCAGATGTGCCAGGACATCTGTAAGCCGTGGCTCAGCACTACCGAAACGAAGCGCTCTGCTCTTCAGGCAGGAGCACCATCCCATCAGTCAGGGTTTATTTCAGCCTCGCCAGACAAGGCTTGCTAGAAACCCATCATCAGAGAAATATAAACTTCCTAACAGCCATTGCAGCTTACAGACAGCAAAACAAGAGACTGGCATACTGTCTTCCAGAGAGAGCCTGCATAAATCAAAATCTGATTATGCTACATTTTGAATGTTAGATTTCCTACAAGATGGTGAAGCACAGAGATTATAGAACCTGTTTTGCATTGGTAATTGAAATAAATTATCATAATCCTCCCCAAGTCCTGCACTCACTCTTTTTTAGATTGAACCTTTCCTGAGGGTTTTGAAAAAGTATTTTCTCTTTTCCATTAGTATAGTTATTAGACTGAAAAATAATACCTACCCTTGAAAGAAAGCTGGAGCCACAACTGAGTATGCACCCTGTTACCTGTACAACGCCGTAATGCAGGAGTGAAATATTCCCTTTTTCAACACTTTACTGAATCAATCCTTTTTGTTAATTTTATGAGCGCTGTGATGGATCATCACAAAAGCCCTTTCTGAAGTAAGTGTCTTTAATCTTTCAAAGCAATTGACTTGAAATTGACCCAGCTTCAAGTGAATAAAAATTGTAACAGTTTCAAATTGATTCAATTTTGAGTCTACTCAAATCATATGTTTTACATCTAACCTTTGGATGCGAGAGAGAAATATTTCCATTTTTCTTCAAAGAGTGGAGGGTGGGGCCACCCAAAGGAACTAATACTTCTCTTTTCAAAGTTTCTACAGTACAGTGTAGTAGTTACACCAAAGCAACAAAGTAGTCTTGCTTCCTGAAGTACAGAACTGCAATTTTTTTTTAAATTTTAGAATATATATATGTTTTCATATATGGGGACCCTACGCCCCTGCAGTGACCCACAGACTCCAAGGCTCACAAAGTTCACCTGTTTCTGAATGCAGACAAGGCAGAAGGGCAGGAGGGAAAGGCAAGCTCAGTGCACCTTTGTTCTCCCTCCAGTTCTGACATAGTTCAGGGGCTTATGTAGCTCCTGGCGTCAGCTGTAAAATTAAAAAAAAAAAGTGACAGCTTCATCTAAGTTATGCTCTTTTGCTACAGCATAAAGCACTTGCAGAGAAGAGCACTTAGGACATAACCTCAATACTTGCTCTGAGACATCATGGATGTTCACCGGGACTGCTCCAGCTGCAACGCTGCTCATCCCACCGGGACAGCACAAGGCATTGCAGTGCAACTGTTTCAGGGCACACAACTTTAAAAGATTCAGGCAGCAGACATCCCTGCTCTCTCAGGTGCCTGGTGAATTACTGCGGAGTAATTACCCCGTAGATAGGGATCGTTTACACAGCCAACAGACATCACCAAACAACAAGCATGCACAAAGCTCAACACCCAGCCAGCGCCTGACCAAGGCGTGCTCTGACCAGCGCTGGGAGCATCAGGAACAGGAGCAACCTGCAGAGAGTCTGAGCAGGTCCTGCAAAACCATATAGCTGTATGGAAACGGCATTACAGGGACTGCTTTTTGCACTGGAGAGCACACCCAGAGCAGGACCTGAAAAGAACCCAAGGTGCTTCTCTTCCTGGCTGGCCACTAGCACAAGTTTTCCACCTTATCTCTGCTTCCTCCCTCCCCCCCCTTTTTTTCTTTTCTCTTCTTCTTCAAATTGTCACCAAAAGGAACCTTTTACTGTTACAGTCGATGTATGCCATCAGCCATGCAAATAAACCACTGTGACTGTAAGCCTGCCTCAACATCCTTTGGGCAGCATAGGGAAAAAGTGTACTTCTGCCATTTTCACAAGAAAAATGCTGTTAAACGCAAACTAGATCTAGGAGAGGTCTTATACTGTAAGCATCCCACCCTCCCGGTCAGCCAGCGTGCAGTATCTGTGCTCTCCTGCACATCAGATCAATTAGATAACACTACAAGGATAAAAGGTTGTCAACTGGCTGTGAATTATGAGTATGAACAAACCTTACTCGTATTAAAATACAACATATTATAAACTCCCGATAGAATGGGAAGAAACAATTGTATAAAATACAGAAAAGTTATATAGACCTATTGCCATTTCAAGATGGCATTCACAATTTACATAAACCCAGCATCACTTCAAGGTAAAAAACACTCATAGAAGAAGGGGGGGGAAAAAAAAAAAAGGTAGTTTACATTTTAGACATCTGAAAATCCAACTAAAGGCACACGGGGAGGCTTTTTTTTGTTAAATGAACTTACAACTTTTTAAAAGGACAAAGATAACACTACTTGGTGCATGTGAAATATTTAAAATGCAGACTGAAGTTAAATTCTGCTCTCGCTTGCTTAAATAAGCCTCTGATTTCAATAGGGTTACAAAAGAACAGGGAATTCAGCATACATACATTTATAGAATCAGAGAGTAAGTCAAGTTCAGATTCATAACAGTGTAAGTCATGAAGTTATATTAAAAACTCTATTGTAGACAATTAGGATACCTAACACATTTGTTTAGAGTTTGTTTACATCCCGGAATAATGCAGTTTATGTCTTCATATTAGTATGCACAAACACGCTTCCCAAATGAACTCCAGTTACCCACCAATTAAGTTCTGTTGACTACCCGAAGTGCTGAAAAACCCTGAGTGATGATGAAGGAAGTCAGTGTCTTATACACACCTGAAACAAGCTGCGACCAGATGCACATTGAGCAATTCCGATCTATCATCAAGTCTGTAAAGAATCCAGGAATATCTATCCTTGGACTTTCAGTATTTCAGTCTAGACAGGTTTGGTTTCCATCTCCTTATCACAAGAAACACAGAGGTAAGACACAAGCTAGAAGTTTTATTCACAGACAGCACTGACCACAAACAATTCGGACGAGTTCGACAGGTTGCTATCTCTGCATCTGGTAAAAGGCTGCACATTGCACACGTTTAACAACCACAGTGATTTTCTGGTTTAGCAATGCTGAAAATTAATTTGTGCCAGGTCAAAAACACCTGAAAAGAATCAAGAAAACTCTTTTTAGGCACTTATAATTGGCTAAATAAATAGGTACCTAAGTTGCTACACTACTGGTCTAATATTCAGTGAGTGTAGGCACCCGATTCCTGATTTTCTACGCTCAGAGTAGAAAAATGTGGATGTTTCCCAAATTGTGGATACCAGATACAAAATTGTATGTATGCATAAATATTTATGCTCAGAAATCTGTAACTTTCACTCTCACTACAGAGGTTGAGGTATAGTAATACTGTAAGTAAATAAATATCTAAGTATCTGTGAACACTCTAATTCACTCCCAGGCTGACCTAGTTCTTTGGTAAATCAGCTTTTTCAAGCCATTTCTCTACTGAGAGTCCAGGCCTTGGAAATACCCTAAACATATAGTGTTCTCCTTAAACTTGTTTTTATTGCAAAAATACATGGAGTGCATGGCATACATTTCTGGAATCTAGGCAGCTTGTGCTATACAGTAATTCAAATGTGAATCTCCTCTCTACTTTTTCCTTTAATTAAAGGAAAAACCAAAAGATCCGACAACTAAAGAGAAAGCAAAACCCACACTAAAGCGAACATAACTTTTGAAACAAGAAACCCAGCAGAAAATACACAGGCAATCTGGAGCGCAGCAGAGTATTCCAAAAAGGAGAGAAATCAAGATCTCAGACATCAGAAACTGAATTACTCAAGTGCTTCATTAGGATGCTTTCATCTCAACTTTGTTAATCATCAAGTAAACTTGGCAGCAAACTCCCAATACAAAATTGAGGTATGTAATACTACTGTAGTTCATTCAAGGAATAAAATTATCACTGATCTCATCCTTAAATACATGTGGCTCCCAACTACCTTGAGTCACATTGTAACCATCACTATTATAAAGTTCCACACAGTTTAAAAGATATTTTGGTGATTAGTGGTGTAGGGAAGCTACGAAACTCAGTTTTTTAACTTAGAAGGTCAAAATCATCCTTGGTGGATAACACATTCATTGTGCAAACTTTCTTTCCACTTCCAAATCTGCTTAGCACCGGGGGCGGGGGGGGAGGGGGGGGGGAAGGAAATCCACAACATACATGCACAGAATGATGTTTCTCTGAAACAGAAAAATTCAACCAATCTTCTCCCGAACTCCCAGGAAGACATCCTGCTTCCTACCCTTCCACATAAATCAGGTCTGTGTTTAGCAAACCTGGAAAAGTGCGTCCTGATTCCAGTCTCCCACCACAAACCCAAAAGACAATCCTCCATCGCAGATTCCTGTCCTACCTAGCCAGTATTTTACTAGCCCTACGCTGCTATTTCTTGATTACTTACATCTTTCTCATAAAAATGCATGGTGCATTGTTTAATACACCGAATGTCATGGACATGTATGTACAATAACACCCCAAACTTACTTTTGTTACAGATCTGGAAAATATTGAACATGCATTCAATTTCTGATCACTCGCAAGAATCTGAAGAAGCAGACCTCGTCGCTGTTATTAGGGCGGTGCGCAAGGGGAAGAAACCACGATCCAGCAGAGGAACTCAAACAGAAGTCACATTATGTGTTTCTTAAGAAACATAAAATGATTCACTGTTTCGACCTCTAAAATGTATCTATTCTATGCACCTACGGAAAGTATTTTCAGGATATCTGCAGAAGACTTATCTTTCAAACCACCCTTTTGGACGAGCAAGAGTGGACACAACGCACGTGCGTACGTCTTCCTCAAAATGCCAAACTACTTTCCTCTGAGCGTGCTGGACACCACTGCCATACATTAGCCGCAGGAGCACGCTGCAAGGTCTCTGTTCACCTTGCAGGATTTCTGCTTTCCCAGAACAAACCTGTAACAGCGAGGAGTTGCATGTATTGTGGGTACACTTGGTTTCAAGTGTAACTCCAACAACGGATACACCCTCTCAGATGTTTAGACGTGAGCCAGCTTTCCATCCCAGGGCTTTGATAAGCAATCACTTCATTATCACCATGTCATCTGGGCTCCCTCCTCCCCCACGCAGCCTACAGATAACTATCACAATAATAAATAAATCTTAGAATATTTAAACAAACCAAGGTCGGTGAAAAATTGCAAAGATAATTCTCTGAAATCATTCAAGTACCACACCTCCAACTCAAAGGGCTTTTAAGTATCTTTTCTGATTCAAGCGTAAGGCCTGCTTAAACTAAAGTTTCTGCCAGACACTTAACGTTCAAAAACTTGCTTCCAATATTTAGGTGTGCCTTATAGGAAAAAAAAGTCACATACTCTTTTAAGTGACAGCATCCTTTCTGCATACTTACTTGTGTCCTCAATCCCTCTCTCTCAATCTTCTTCCGCTACTTCATTTGGTGCTGCAATTCCAGAGCCAAACGCTCATGCAAAATCAGTTCACCTGCACTGAAATCAACATTTCAACAAAATATAGAGTTGGAGAAACTGAGGTGTAGAAAGCTTTAAAAGTTTGCTGGAAACATGCAGCAAATCAGTGCTGAGACTGGAAACCAGAAGCAGGGCATGGCTTTGATAGACAGCTAAGCTAGATACCCCTGTTACAGCTCTGCAAGTCAGAAACATCTTGCTCCCCCCTTTTCTTTTCCAACTCTGTCGCAGGTGCAGTAAGCTATTCAAAGGCAGCAAGATGGCAAGAACTTAAATGGTCTCTCCCATCAGGAAAGCATAATGCTCCCCCCCCTCAGGACTGCCAACACCATGGCTGGAAGGAACACTACCAGTTTCATCATCCCTTGGCAAGACAGGGAAATGATACAACTCAAGTTAATTCAACAGCAAATGCATCTTATTCTTGTATCTTTTCTCAACCCTCAGAACAAATGCTATCACAAGGGTATCAACAGTCACGTTTCTGAGGAACACTTTTAGGTTTATCACTTCTAACAGCTAAAACGAGACTTCTTTCAGATGCCCACATCAGGCTCCACACCTGAATATCTTGCCTACTAATAACAGAGCAAACGCAAATACTCAACTGTAGCTCAGTGCTTATTGCCTTACCTGCAATGCTATCTCTAACAAAATAACTTGAATTTGTAGAGATTCATCCTAATTGTTTAAATGGGGATAACAGTAGTAACACTGCAGAAACAAAGCATTAGATGAATATACCCATAAATGAGAAACAGGTAAGGGAATACTGATACAAATGCTGACCTGTACCTTTTTCAACACCCAATTCAAAGGAAAAAAAAAAAAAACCTTACATTTCAGATTAGTTTTTCTCCCAGAAGTCCATTTACAACCATCCTCAAAACCAACTGCAAACATCCCATTTCATCCTAGCATAATACAGCAGGATAACAGGACTACATCAAAAGGCAAAAAAACCTTAGCAATGTCATTCTGATCAGTCTAGTTGCTGCAGCATTTCTTGCACAATCGTAATCTGTCAATCAAGCAGAGGAGAAACATCTGGGATCTGCCTGTTACCTGGACATCAGATCTATTAACTATGCACTTTTTATAATGTTCCCTTAAAGAATTTTGTAGAAATAAATGGGTTTTAAATCATTAAAGCTGAAGTTACATGTCAGCACCATTTCCCTAAAAACATCTCTGTCAAGGATTACTAAAACAAAGCTATGGATTCTTGATCACTTAGTCTCCTCTTTGCCCAAACCTCTAAAAGACCCAGAGACTGCCAAAATAAAATAAAGTCATTACAGAACAGCTGCTTCCAATATTTTAAGACTTATTTGAACAACTTACAAGTTCTGGTTAACTGACTTCTAATTTTACAGTGTTTTATATAGGATCTAAGACCTTGATAGATATTGCAGATTAAGTATTTACCTATAGTATTTGTTTTATGCACGTCATCTACTGAATCACTATGCTCTAGCATCAACAGTATTAAAGCAGCACCTGATGCATATTACAGCAGTCATACTCTTCCAAAAATTTAAAATAGCTATAGGGAAATTTTAATGGCTGTTCTTAAACTTTCTGCGCATAAATCTCTCTGCTCTAGCCTATTATCGGTTAACCAGTTCAGGTTTCATTGGGCGTTTTCTTCAGCGTGATTCTGACTACAGGCAGAATTGAGATCACAAAGGTTGAGATCATCTGTGGTAAGGGCAAGAATTTTGATTCCAACCCCAATGAAGTGAGAATACACATACACACACTCAATGACTCTTACTTGGGAAATCCAGTGAGATTCTCGATTACAGAGTAACAAATGCTTAGTCTACTCAAATTAAAAAAGAAAAACAAAAAAGCCAAACCCAACACACCCAGCCCCAGCAATGCACTTCCACTCCACTTCTCATCACTAGAACTCACTTGAATATCTTTAGCTGTTTGAACTAAAAATCTGCTATTGAATCACTCTCATCTGCTATGCACACATTTACCAAAGGTTGTCAGCCCCAAATAAAAAGTTTTAGAAGTTGGGCAGACGTTGGATTCCTACAAAAATGAAATTCTAGAGCACCATGCTGTAACAGTGTGACAGGAAGGAGAATCTTTTTAACGCACACATTTTGCATGAGGCTATAAACACTGTAGGAGCAGGCTATAAGCTATGAAGATCATTTTTTAAAACTACTTCACCTTTGAACAGAGCTCATACACATACTTGCTCCTACAGCGAGTCTCAAATCTCACCAGAACATGAATGGGCACTCCAAATAATAGTTCCCAAAGATACAGTGAAGGTCTATCAAGAAGAGTGTCTGGGTTGCCTGCTATACAAACCTGGAGACTAAGATATCTTCTAATAGCAGTAGAGCTCCAATCATTTTCCATTTACAGTCGTGGGAGTTGTCCATTAATTTGAATGGGAGAAGATTCAAGAGAACACACATGCCACTCCTTTTCATACAAAATTCTTAAAGAAAATGGAGGTTTCTGCATTTTGTCACTCCTCGAGGAGATCTGGTATTTAACACCACCTGCACACAATAAGTATCCAAATGAAGAAGTCATAAAGAGCCAGCTGCCCTTTATTTAAAATGCCCTTTGCAAAAAACTTGCCATACATTCTTTTGAGAGAAGCAGAACCATCAGGAATCCCACAGCCACAGAATTGAACATCATCTCCAGAACCATAAGCATCAATAAAGCCTGAGCATTATGTTGAGAACCACCACACTTGTATTGAAAATGAGGTCGAGAATACTGCATGGTTACAATCACAGAGACTAGGATTTCAAAGACACAGTTTCTTGCAATAGAACAAGCTTGGATTTTTAAAAATACAGTCATTATGTACAGCAAAATACGTGGCCATAAGACCAGCCTTAAACTAAGGCCTTGTTTACACAATTTCTGCACTGTCAGGAAGTATTTTGGCTGGGAATGTTACTTTTCTTCCAAATCAATTAAATATTTGCAATTCTCACTGTGAAAAGAGCTATATACCACCTTTGTATTGACACGGGTATAACATATTCCCACAGGGAAAAGGAATAAAAGAGTACCTTTATATTGATACAACATCTTCCTCAAGTGTAGAAGCTAATATAGCTTTCATTATTCAGTCAAGTTAAAGCAGTATGACTTTTTTCTACTTTATAGACAAGGCCTATGTTTAACAAGCACCAAAACACTTCAGAGTATTTGGAAGATCAGACTACCGAGCTCTACTTTTTGTACTGTCCTCAGCAAGTCATAGAGAACATTGAACATCTAAATACATTCAAAACTCTGATTAGACCCATGCCATGGTTTCTTAAATCCTTCACTGTTTAACGAACACACCTTTTTGGCAAGAACTAGAGTGTATCTACAAAAAGCCCAGCATAATCCAGAACTTACTAGGCTGAGAAAAACTGGACTTTATGTGTCGCTCTGTGCTACAAACACCTATTTTTGCATCATTTCTCAATCACAACACAGGCAGTAGGGAAACAGGAGGCACTAGAAAACATGAAGAATCTGCTATCTGTTGGGGAGAACAGAATAAATACCTGCTTTTATTAAGCAGAACAAGTTGCTTTCAATACACTGATCTAGAGCAAGGCCTGTTGGGTGCTAAAAACTGTATAATCCCATTGATTTTAAGGCAAAACTGAACCATAGCAACAGCTGAGATGTAAATTTATGGCATTTTTTTTAAAACTTCAGTGCAAGACACAGCTGCAGTCAAGCTTTCTCAGTTTTTAGTGCAGTATTTTTGTTAAAAGACCCTACTATTAATAAGCATTTTTCCCCTGCCCCTCTAACATGGAAGACCTCGAGGAGCTGGCTTCTAATTCATTTTTAGAAATTTCTGAAAGATAAGCTGCAAGGAGGTTTTCAGTTTTCACTTAAAAAACTGGGGGGGGCTGGATCAATTTGTCTGTTACATGAAGGCCCTAAGCACAAGTTGGGGGACCATCACTAGGGTTGCCTTCTCCAACCCTCTTTGTTTTTAACTGTGATTGTATCACTCTGACTGATACAACCCGACTGATTGTATCGGAACAGGTCCTTGCTGTTTTGAAAGATACATGTGAGCTCAGGAGAAGAGATATGTTCAATACTTAAGTAGATAATCTTTTCCAAATTTTCAGTAGATACCAGATGTTGCTAAAATAGGCATCCAATTTTCAACTAACACACAAGAGTATAATTTTAATTTCAGTCACTGGGATTTCAATAACAGAATTAAACTAACACTAAAAACTGTTCTTCCAGCGCTCAAGCAGAAAGTTTTCCTACTTAAAATAGAAGAAATTATCAGATTCACAGCAGGAATCATGGCAGTTAGTTTTCAGTTGGCCTGACTAAAAAAGCCCTTTACACACTGTTGCTCAACTTTTGCTTTCATGTGGTAAGATAATTTCAAGTCTTCTTGGGATAGGGGGGGAAAAAAAGAAAAAAGAAAAAAAAGAGTTGCAGGTTTTGTGTGCTAATCTTTAAAGAAGGGCTAAGAGAGGAAGATAATGGAGGTAAACAAACTCCCTAGATCTTCCAAATGACAAAAGGTACAGGTCTCCTCCCACCCCAACCCCTCTGCAAACCAGGAAAGAAATAATGGTCTGATGCATCATTTTAAAGAGTTATAATGCAATGAGATTAAAAGCTTGTATTTTATAAATAATTGACCTTTAGAATTTTACCCCAATAAACCATGCTGTTCCCAGTAAGGAATAAGGGCCTAATCTTACAAGTCCTTTTGCATTAAAGCCACACTACCTTCCTAAAGCTGCCTACAGAATACAGCGTTCCGCTCACATGCTGGCATCACATAGGGTCAGAACCTAAACACAAATGAAAAACTGTATTAAAAATGACTAAACATTAGGTAAAACAGCAATCTTGTGGTTTGTCTTTTTTTTTTTTTTTAAACACTCTCTTTAGCTAAATCGAGCCCCCCCACGCCTTTCACTTCTATTAAGATATAAATCAGGATCAACAGCCTACGTGAAAGTTAGTGTTTCATGTAATACATAAAAGCGCACAAAGTTGTTTTCTAAAAAACAGCATTTGTATTAAAATTCTTAAAATGGATAGACATCTCTTAAATGCATGGCTGGAATTAAAATGACAGTTGTTAGAATTTTCTTGGTACATCACAACGATAAGATTTCCTTCTTTGCTGGCTGGAGGTACATCCTACAACAAAACCAAAGGAGAGGGGAGGAAAAAAAAAAAAAGCCCACCCCCCCCAAAATCCCAAAAGGCTAAAGTCTTGTAAATTTGAAGTAAATGAAGCCTGAACTTGCAAGACATGGAAATTACAGTTAAAAGGCTCAGATGGAAATAAGAAATAAATTCCACTAACAATAGGCCCTTTTGTCCTGGCTTGTTCGGTATGATTACTGCAAGGAAACTGTTAAGTAGTTTTTGGAGTAGTAGATAATGGGATTCTGTGGAGCTTTCACAGGTTGGCACCGGCTGGAACAGCTGAGTTTTGAAGGCACTCTATAGACACAGGGTTGCTGTTGGCCCTGCATCACATGTAGGAAGTCTTTGCACTTTAGAGAGCTAGTCATCAAAATCAGTTATTGCCAACCTAAAAAGAAAAACCCTCGGAACAAAAAGACCACCGCTCCCACCCGCCAAAGAAAAAATAAAATAAAAACGAAATCACACACACACGCACACCTAAAAAATTGTGCAGATTTGTAACATTTTCACAGCTGATTTAAAAAAAAAAAAACACAACAAACAAAACCAAAACAGGAAAAACCAACACGCTACCACTCTCCTGCAAACTCCCATCCGATACAGCAGGTAAACAAAATAGAAAATTATTTCACGAATCATCAGCAGACACTTTCTGGCACCCCACACTGTATTGGCATCAGTGTTTAAGTTAAAGTCCCAGTTCAGATGTGCAATTCTCCAGGCCGGACGCCCCGGCACAGCCACCCAACTTTGCATAGAGATCCTCGGGGCCGGCGGCGGGGCGCTCCACGCGTGGCCGCGGGGGAGGGCTCGTCACCGCTGCCGGGGTTTCTCCTCGCGCGTGTCCCGGGGAGGGCTCCCCGCGTGTGCTTCGCTCTTCCAGGCAGGCAGGGACCGCTCCTCGCCGAAGCCTTCCTCCGCCGTGCCCGCTGCCAGCGCGGGGCAGCACCCGCGGCAGACACTGACAGGAAATATGCAACGACCAAGACTGGACGAAACGTACATGCCGAAAAAAGCCACATTTCCAACACGATTTTTTTTTTTTTTTCGATTTTTTTTTTTTTGCGCGTGTTTGTTTTTGGCGGCTGCCGAGGACAGCGCGCCCGCCCCGCGGCTTGCGCCGGCCGGGGCGCGGAGCCGCTCCCGCCTCCTCTCCCCGCCGCTCCCGCCGGCCGCCACCGCCGTGTCCCCGCAGACAGCCCCGGCCCGCCGCCGCCCTCAGAGGATGGCGCAGGAGGAGCAGCACTGCTCGTCCCCGTTGGGCTGCGAGGCGTAGTTCATCTGCCTGACGATCTCCGCGAAGAGCTCGTCCACCGAGGCTTTGTTTTTGGCCGAGGTCTCCATGAAGGGGCAGCTCCACTCCTCGGCCAGGGCTTTGCCCTCCCCGAAGGAGACCTCCCGCTCGCCCTCCAGGTCCACCTTGTTGCCCACCAGGATCATGGGCACCCTCTCGTACCTCTTCACCCGGATGATCTGGTCCCGCATGGGCTTGATGTCCTGGAAGCTCTGCTGGTTCACCAGGCTGTAGACCAGGATGAAGCCCTGCCCGTTCTTGATGTAGAGGTCCCGCATGGAGGCGAACTGCTCGGTGCCCGCCGTGTCCAGGATCTCCAGCACCGACGGCGAGGAGTCCACCTCGATCTCCTTGCGGTAGAAGTCCTCGATGGTGGGGTCATACTTCTCGATGAAGGAGCCCGTCACGAACTGGACGGTGAGGGCGGACTTGCCCACGCCGCCCGAGCCCAGCACCACCACCTTGTACTCCCGCATGGCTCCCGGCGCGCCGCCTCCCTCGCCTCCCGCTCGGGGCTGCCGCTTCCCTCCCGCCCTCGCGGCGGGCGGAGAGAGGGAGGTGAAGGAGGGAAGGAGGGGCGCGCACGCCCCGCCGGGCGCTCACTGGCGCCGCGCGGGGCCCGCCGGGGCGGGGAAGGGGCGGCCGCGCCTCACGGAGCCGCGCCGGGCCAGCCCCGTCGCCGGGCAGCGCCGCGCCCCGGGGGCGGGCGCCGGGTCCTGCGCGGCGGCTGCGCGGGGAGGCGGCGGCGGCGGCCGCCGGGGAGCAGGGGGAGGCCTTCGCTGCCGCTACCGGCGCCGCCGCCCCGGCCCCGCGGCGGGACGGCGCTGCCGCGGCCCATGGCGCCCCGCGGCCCGCCCCGGCCCATTGGCTCCGGCCCGCCGCCGCCCGCCCCTATTGGCTTCCCGGCGGCGGGGAGCCGCGCGCGCAGCGCCCCGCCCCGCCCCGCTCCGCTCGCCAGGCCCCGCCGCCGCCCGGCGGGAGCGGGCGGATTCGGGGCGCCCCGGGTGTTCCCCCTCCGCCCTCCTCAGGGCGTGAGTGGCAGCGCCGCGCCTGGAGGGAACGGCGGGGTCCCCTCAGGAGCGGGGCGGGCTCACCCGGCGCGGCAGAGCCGCGCTGCCCCCGGCCTGCCGGGCAGGCGAGCGGCGGGGTCCCGTGCCCGGCACGGAAATGGGAGAAGGGCGGCAGGACCGGCAGCCCCAGGTCCCCCTGCCCCCTTATCGGCGGAGGGCACGGCCCGGTTATCTCCTCACCGCGGGCCCTCCCGCCCTATCGGCCCTCGCCAGGGGACGAGGTGCCCCTCACGGCCGGCGCCAGGGCCTGTGCCCGGGCAGCTGCGAGACCTCCCGCTCCCCGAGGCTGCCTCCCCACGGGCACTTGTGTTTCTGACCCGCAGAGGCAGCAAGAGGGGAGCACTGCCGAGGCCGGGTCCCCCGCCACGGAGGGGCTGCCGGCAGCGCCCTCTCACCCTGTGCGGGAGGGCGCTGGGGTCCCCGAGCAGCCCCCTTAGCGCTCCCCGGTGCCCCTCTGGCCAGCTGGCTCTGGAGGCTGGAGGTGCCCGCTCCCTGCCGGGGAAACCGTCCCTGCTGGGAAAGGCTCCCTCGCCCCCCGGGGCTCCTCGGGAGAGGCGGCTGGAGCCGGCTGGCCCGCCTGCCTCCTGCCCCAGCAGGGGCGGCCCCCCGAGCTGGGAGGCCATGGCAGCTCTGGCCGTTGGCGGCTCCTGAGGAGCCCCTTCCAGGACACCCCAGCTTCTGTGTTCTCCCCATCCATCTGAAGTCGGGACCGGCTGATCTTTCAGGCTGAAGATGTGGCAATTGCCAGATGTTGATGCTGTTTGCGCTTTGTGGCCCACGAACAGCAGTTTAGCTTGGTGGGGTTGACTCATGGGGACTGGCTATTTGCCACTGTTTGTAGAAGTGGTTCCTTGGACTTTCTATCAGTCAGACATTCCTTTCAAGGAAATAGCATTAGTTATTTTGGCACCCTCCAGTCTTTGGTTTTATATCCTACCCAGTTCTTTACTGTTCTCAGTATTTATTCAAGTACTTGTGGCCTGCAGGTCCTTTCTACCCCACCTTCTTGTTTACAAACCTGATTTAAACAGTACTTGGGGAAACAGGCTGAGGTAGACAAAGACAAAAGGATTTGAAATAAGTTTTGTAAGCAGCATTCTGTTATTCCTGAACAGTTTTCACAGCGACTAAATTCTACTTTTTTTTTTTATTGCCAGAGTTCACTGTGGGGATTCACTGCTGGGTCTAGCTGTACTGCATCCCCGTGGTCATCTGGTGAGTACTGCAATTCCACTGATCCTCTGGTGAGTACCACGTCTCCAGTGATCCCCTGTCTCAGGAGCTTAAACTAAACTCCTCTGCTATTGCTTGAGTAAGTCCTTGCAAACAAAGCCTCTCCCAATCACCCTGTTCCACCAAACCTGCCTTGGAGTGGGAAACAGTTTAAACAACTTTCTTAAAGATATCGCGTATCTGAAACCTGGCACTCCATTTTCAGTCTGTAGGTGTTGTCATGCCCTGTACCTGTTAGTCGGGAGTCCCCAGCTGGGATGCTGGTCTGCCAGGCCTCCACCTGGTTTCTCCCAGGTGCACAGTCTGCTCACTCACCTGCAAAATTTGTCAGCTGCAGGCTGTTCCTAAGCTAGTTCACGGTGCTGTGCGGATCAATCTGGAGATTGATCAGATATTTTGTCCTATATTGAATCCCGAGGGCTGGGCTTCGGCTGTATCTCTGTTCTAGATTCTGCCTGCTAACCATATTACCCTTAACTTGTGACGAACCTGTAGGCCATCTCTTTTCCAGAGCAGTACTACAGTTCTTTGAAAAAAGTGAAGACGACCTCTACAAATACTTATAACCTCGTGTTCCATGAATGAGTTTCCTCTCAATGACTGCTCAACTTATGCATGGATGTTGGTTTTGGAAACAAAATAACTGAGCTTGCTATGAGGCTTTTAAGTCCTTTCCCCACCTCTTGCTGTTTCTCAGTTCGCTGTCCCTGTGATTCCCCCTTCTAGAAGTACTCCAGCAGCAGAGCTAGCACATCGCCCCTGGCAGCGCACTCCCACCTTTGTGTAAGCCAGCCAAAACCAGTTACCAGCCAGCGAGTGTTTGCAAAGTTATCTTTAGAAACAGCTGTAAAAATTGGTTCAAAGGCTACAGGATCACTGCAAAAATATTTTATTTTCTTGTTCTGCTGATGCACTTTGCGTGCGCTACTCTAAGGTTTTGGGTACAATGTGGATTTGCTTACCTTCGTCACCTCTTTAGCAAGCCCACGTGTCAATTCCTTGTATTGCACTAACATGGCAATAGCAGATTTTATAAAGACCAGAAAATTGTAATGTTGATTTAAATCCAGTCTATTTAATCCCAATTTGTTGAATTGTGGTGTGGTTTTTTCCTTCAGTGACAGAATAAAATTACTCTTTTTTTTTTTTTTTCATTCTACGCTATGCTATTAGTTGCTGCTATTTCTGAAGAAGGAAATGTATCGTGTTCGAAGTAACAATGATCTTTACACTGTTGAGTTTAAATATGGAATATTATTTCTTGAGTCCCAGTCCTCTGCTACATCTGTTAATCTAATCTCTCTTGTTACCAGCCAGCTCTAGGTAATTAGTTAGTCTGCAGTACTGCTTTTAGAAATTTGGAGTCTGTGAAGTAATAGCAAGGAGTCTGTGGGAAGTAACTAAAAGAAGCAAGTCTGGTTTTGTTAGAAATAAATTTTCTGTGCATTGCTACAGACCGCTAAGGGGATCTGCGAGTTGAAAAGGTTGAAAATCCCCGGCTAAGGGTTTAGACACTTAAGTTAAATAAATCACAAGAGTATTCAGCACATCATTTTTTAATTATGAAGCACGCATTATGTTGGGTTGTTGTACTTCATGAATGGTACCGTGGTTTAGACTGTCTCAGGAATAAATGAAAATTGCCTGAAACAAGCTCTGTTTGGGCAACATGGAAGCACTACAATGCAACAGAATCTAGGCAAAATATAATTATCAGATAGTTGGCTGTATTAATTTGATTTTCAAAATGATCAAGTATATTTTAAAACCAATTTCAAGATTATTTGATGCTACCTTAAAAATGTCAAAATAAAAATCAGTGGAAAAGCATAAATTTGGTTACTAAGCAGTTTACCATGCAGTATTTACATACATAATTAGCTCTTACTGTGTTGAGTACCCCTGCATTTCAGTAAAACTACTCATAGAAGCAAAGATTATTTGAAAGATCAAGTCTCTAGCTGCTTCTGTTATAGTTACCTTTGTCCATACAAGTATCAGCATTGTAGAACTGTAAAGCAGTGTGGCTTTTTTTTCAAAAATGTGTTTCACTTATAGGCAAAGACTAAACTTAAGTGTAGTTTAAATCAGTTACATGTATGGTATCTAAAATTTCAGTACCATGAGAGTTTGTCAATGTCTGATGACAACAAGATTTAGTGCTATAAAAATAGGTAAAGACGTTCTGGTGTTACTGAAGGGACCTTCTAACCAGGTCCTCTGGTACTCCTCCTTTAAAGAGGCATAGCCAAACCACTTACAGCTATGGGATTAACTCCCAGCCAAGGTCAGTCTTAGCAAAGGGATATATAGCCTCCTGAGATCTGATTAAGTACCACTGAGATTATTTAGGATGAGTATTTTGTAGAAAAACTGTGCTCTACTCATGGAACAGAAAAATGATGTGAGCAGTGGGTTGAGTTGCAAGATACATCTGAATTTTGGAAGGCCTGAGCTCTGTAAATGAAACAGGGCTAGAATCTGTAGGAAATGCGTGGCTTTGGTTAAAACAGACACTTTGAAAATAGGCTCAGAATTAGGTGAGTGTGCGAATTTGCTTGTATCAGAAATCTGAAACTCTGTAATGCTCAAGTGGAAAGAGGGGATAGCCTTCATTCAGATTTTCTCTGGCTTCTGTTAGTGACTATTTAAGTAATTTTTATTAATATGTGGGAAGCTCTTGTGACTGTGACAGACTCTTTTGAGATCATAGTGCTCTGCCATGTACTAGCTAGGCGTGGTGATAATTGAACTTTAAGGTTACAAATAATACTAAATGTTGTATTTTGACATTGAAGTCTTATGAGATAAAAGTGATTTTAATAATAATTTCACAACATATGTGTGTAACACCTTTCATTTCGACATGAAGATGCAGTTATATACTTTTTCCGCTCATTTCCTTTGTGACAATGGTGACTAATGGACTTGATACCCCTCTTGGTTCTCAGTTGTACAGCAAGCGTTTTTAGGCCCATGGTGTAAGCAGGCCCTACAACAATCAACTGATCTGTGATGAGAATAGGTCCTTCTGTTGTGGGTTCTGCTTAACTGCTTATGGGCCACTGGGGCCAAATGCAAAGAGCTGAACAGTGAATTGATCCTCGTTTTCAGCAGAACTAAAGGGTCTGAGAACGACTGGATTTAGCGCTGCTGCTGGGAAAATCCTGAGGGAAGTCATGGTCTAAGAATATTGCATGCAGTCATTTCACTTCCTAGTATCTGAAATGTTCCCTGGATGTAATAGAGATATGTTACAATTCACTTCAGTTTTAATGACTTAACTGGTTCAGAATCCGATATAAAACAGTTAAACTGAGAAGATCCAGAATCGTTTGGGGAAGAAATGCTATTCTGTCTCTCCCGTACTGTTAGTATGTGACATTAATATTAACAGCAAACCTTAAAGTAAAGGGAGAATAATTACTGAGGGAAACTAAAAAGATGAAATAATCTCTAAGAGTTCAAAGTACAGAATTGCACAAAATGTTTTCTGGCATTGGACAAACCTGGAGAAATTTTTCAATGTTTATTCATTTTGTATATATGAAATTGAGCAAGATTTCTGGGCCTGAATTAGTTTTTAATTCAGTAGTACACAAAGAAGTCTTTATTTTTGATTTATCAGCAAGATGATTGTAAGTTGGTTTGGGGTTCCTTTGGTGGGGGTTGAGGAAGGTGAAGATGACCTGAGCACAAAAACTGAAGTATTCGCATTTTAAAGTATTTGCTAGTTTTAATAACTACTTGATAAACAATAGTGTTTTTAAAATTTTGTGTGCATATTTGATCAATAAGACCTCCTCTCTCCTTTAATAGTAGCTAAGAGTGGTTACCTTTGTCACAAGTGTCTAATAATATTGGTACTGACATTCAGTGTGACTCTCTTGTTCTGATACAATGACTTTAGTTTTCCTTATTTAATTTGGGTTGCTCCTATTGAATAGTGGTGAGATACTCAGACCTCAGCCCTAAAAATCTGCTGGCAAGCTCTAACCAAAAATGAGCAAGAAAGATTTACATGGTATGGACTCGTTTTAAGAATAACAGTGGAAGCAGCTGACTACTTTTGAAAATCTGTCCACATCCTGGCAATGGGGCATTGAAGATCTCTGTCCTCCTATATTTACTTAACCTATTTCATCCTTGCCCTTTCCCATACCAGTAACCCTAAATACTGATCAGAAGGTAATGAAATATATTGTTATAATAAAGTATTCTGCTCTCATGCTCTGCCCAGAAAGCTGTGCAAAAAGCTGAACATTTTTGTGTCCAGGTTATGTGGTTGTTTATAAAAGTGCACTTGTTTTCCTGCATTCTACATTACAGAAGATTCATATTTAAGAGAGAAAAGAACTTTCAAAATTCTTCATCAAAAATAATCTGGCATTCCAACAGTATTTAAATATAACAAACAACTTGTCTGCTCCTTGAGTTGTTCTTGATAATTCTATATGTGAATACATATCTGAAACAAGACTGCCTAATGTCTGTTTATCTTAATCCAATGGTATTAGGTATTCTTATTCTAGAATCAAGATGTCTGCATATGGAGTTAAATGAGATAGTCAATTAGGGTAATTCCATGGGTAGACTAGTTTTATTATAAGTGAAACTTCCATCTGCTCAACAGCCAGATAGTCAGAAAGAAACTGATAAGACAAATCACTAAGTGACTCAGGCCAAAGGTGGTGCCTAATGCTGAAACTGGATATGTTTGTGTAGCACGAGCTGGTTTCTCCCCAACTCAGCCAGCTGAACAGTCTCCCTTTTGCCAGCTACTTCCCGAGTAGGAGCTGATTTATGCAGAGTCATCCTTTCCCTGCCTGTCTGTATTAGCACGTCTAGCGTGCATGTCTTTGGGAGATGTAGCCCCACTGTGAATTTCCTCTGCAAAAAGATTCTCAAATGCAGAATACCCAAGTTTCATTTTTCAAGGAATAATAGCAGCTGCCGGTGGGTGTAAATAAAAAAAAAGGTGACACATACACAGAAGAAAAAGGTCATTATTTCCATCAAAAGTCCTGCCAGAGATCTTATCACTATTGAAAAAATAGCCTGTGCTGCCACTTATTACATATCATCTCACTTGAATTGGTGTAATAATGCCACTTTATTTTTCTTTGTAAAGAATGTATTCAATGGCATGTTTATATCCCACTCATAGACGTAATATTTATAGTCACAATATGCATAATTGTCAAAGTTCAGGTCTATTCCTATGTTCTTTATCAGTTATCAACCCCCTTCTATTTACCACAGTAGCAGTTTACATAAAAGGTGATGAAGATTAGGATTTTAGGTAAGTATACGAAACAAAGAGAACACTTATCTGTTACTATGTGCAGCAGTCAAGTTGTGTGTAGGTGTAGCGAAACGGCTTTTGGAACCATAAATGTAATCTTGATAGCACTTGCATGGAAACAGTGCTATTGTATGTTAATTAAAGTGGTATAATCAACATGAAGTGAAACTGGTGACTAATTCAAAAAATAAACTTTCTGACTGCAGCAAAAGCCCTTTTGTAGAAAAATGCGTTTTCTTCACTGACCCATTGCAGTATTAACTCTGCTGGCAGTAGCATTCAGATACAGCAAAAAATTATAATTTGGAGAGTTTTCCCTCTTTTATTTGTTTAAATCCTGCATCTCCTGACCAGGAGCAGAGAGCTTCGCCTGACAGAGTCTTCTGTCAAATAGCAGCGAGGAATGAATACTTTCAACTGTGATCTTATCATGTTTCATAAGTGAGATGGGAGATTTCCAGAAGTCCTAAAGACGCACAAAGTGATGTTTGCAGGTCACCAGATTATGGTCTTGTCTTCCATGTGAGGAATCACTGTAACAGTCTGCCTTTGGTCTCAGATTGGTGGTGGAAAATTGTGGTTGTAAGTACTGGTAGTTATTAAGGTCTGGGGATTATTTCCCTAACTAATAATGAGAGAAATACATTCTCATTTTAAAAAATGAGAGTACATGTATGGAAGGAAATCTCCTAGATAAAACCAGGGTTGTATTCCATTCCTTTTTCATTATCTGTAATTCATATGAACAGTACAGAGTGATAGGTGAATCCGACAAACCAGCGAGTCCACAGCCATTATGTAGATATTGTGGAACTGGCGTGAGCAAGGGGCCAGTAGATGGGCAAAGCAAGTGGACCTGTTTCCCCTGTGTACCAAAACAAGAAAAATAAAAACACTTACTCCATTCATTGACAAGAAAAAGTGATTTAAACATAGTGAAAATACATAGAAAGTTTTAATTTTTAGGGGTTTTTATAGTTTTCAATGGACAGCATGGAATTTCCCCCTGGAATGTCACATAATCAAAATATCAATCTGTTGAACAGTGTTTTGTGGTACATTTTGACTAACTCTAATAGCAAGTAAGAAATCAATAGTTGCTGGTGCTTGCTTTCTTCTAGTTCAAATTATCATGATGCATCTGTCAAGGTAAACTCTTTCCATTTCCTGACGTTATTTCTCTTACTACATTTTAAAAACAGTGTGGACAATACATCCGCTTCTGGATTCAGATGGAGCACCTGATGACTTTATCATTCCCAGCAGAAAATTTCTACATGCACGGTTTGCCCTGCATCACGAGCTGTATGACAGCTCCCGAGGCCAGTCCGGAGCAGAGCGAGCCAGTTTTGTCAGTTAAAGCTAAGAGCTACCCTCGCACTGAACTGCGAGGAGGCTGTCCTCAGCTTCCTTTTCTTGCAGCTTTCTTGTAGCCTCTTCAGTTGTAAGAGGAATGGAGGAAGCTGAGCCTTAAATCACAGTGGGTGTTTGCAAAGTGAATATGTTTAAACCCAAAGTCTCCTTTTTTGCCACTTGATTTGATGTGCTGTGAACATTTACATTGGCTACAATGGGGAGATGCCAAGTTAGGAACATTGGCTGCAACAAACCAAGTTGAGTTATGGAAAAACTTCACTTATTCAAGCTCCAGGGACGTTTGTGTAAATTCACATCTTACCTGACAGGTCGATAAGGATTAGCTGACTGACTCATTGTTCTCTGTCCTGTGTTACCATGTTTTATCCTTTAGGGTCCTGAGCCAAATCAGTTAATACTGAAGGAGACTTAAAATAGCATTTCTCTGATGGCAATGGCTGTAGAAGACAAGCTGCAGTTTGTGTCTCCAGGTTTAACAAGGATCGCACAGCAATCAGTGAACAGTCAAAGCTTTAAAACCAAATAAACATACAGAGTAACCATCAAGGCCTTTTACCTGCTTTTGGTTTTGTATTCGTGGTAAGAGCTGTGCAAGAGAAAGTTGCCACACAAGCATGTTTTGCTGTCTGTCCGAATCTCTCCCCACATGATTTTTTCAGGAACAATGATATTACTAGACTTGCAGGAGCTCACAAAAGATGCACCCATTTTTAGGCACTGGTACAAACTCATAAAATATTTACAGTATGGCCCCTCAGGAAGCTGAGCATCTCTAGGTCTCAGGAAGACGGGCGAGCCACAGATGCCTCAGCCTTACCATGGTTAAGTCCTGAAGACTGCAAGAGAAAAGAAATTAAACTAGACAAGAGGAACCGCCTGCTCCATTGAGCTTTATTTTGTAGTACACAGGCAGACTGCAATGTCAGCAAATCTCTGCAAGCTATGTGGCCATATGGGCAATGGCAGTTTATGAAACAACCGTGCCAGATTTGGCAGCCTTGATGATGACCACATGGCAGGTCAGTGAAAACCATTTCAATGCCAGTTGTATAATTTCACTCTTCAGTCATCTGAGAAGAATACGTAAGGCAAGATTTTAGAAGGGATGGCATCATTTCAGCTCTGAAACTTACACTCTTCCTTAGATAGTATATAAACTCCCAAGGTAACCAGCAGAATTCTTTTGCTATGTCTTAGCTAATTGAAAACACTTGAGTTTAGATATTGATGGTTATTCTTTACATGTGTGTAGCCTTGTATTTGAGTATTTTGAAGTAATTTGGGGGTAAACATACCAACAAAGGAGAGAAGGGGTTTTTTGATAGCGAAAACTAAGACCCATGAGAGGCTCAGACTGACATAAGTTATTTGCAGCCTCAATAGCCTTCAAAACTCTTGAAGTCCTCTACTTTAACAAAATGCCATGTTTTCTCATTGTTTTGAAGGGCTGCTGCTTATAGCTTGCTTACACTTAGGTTGTTTCTGGCTGGTCAAGGTTGGAGGGATCGTTGTGGCTGACCACTGACTGTGTCACCAGCCTAAGTACTGTTTCATCTTTCAGACCTTCGGCTGCTGGGCCAGATTAACGTGAATGTGGGAGCAAACTGACTCTTGCAACACCTGGCCTCTGCAGATAACCCCACCCAGCTTGACTTCAGGCCAAGTCACGGCACAAACAACCTCTGTTGTGTTGACAGATGACCTCATGAGACTGAACAGATAAGACAAAATGATGTTGATACTACTTGATCTATAAGCCATGCTCGATATTGTCAGCCAGGGCAGTCAGGAATGCTGATGTGACCGCAAGCCCTTGGAGAATTTGTTTGAAGGCTGGCTATCGTCACGCACCGTCAGGACACTGACTGCTCCCTCAGGGCTTCATCCCCCGTCCGGCTCTTGGCAGGCAGACTCCTTGCCCCACCGCAGAAACCCACCGCTCTGAGTTTCTGTAGGCCTTTCTGCATACCAGAGTCCATAACTCCAACAATAAACATAAAATATTATCACTCACTGAATGTAGATGTATTTATATGTCTGTATACTTTATTTTGTCGTAAGTAGTTCCAGTAAGAAGATACCGCAGGAGTGCCAATGGCAGTAGTCCCGTCACGTGAGAAAAATATACTTCAAATGCTAATTGATTCTGTTTGTAATCCATCACTTAACAAGGGTGAGGGACATGCAGTAGGCTCATAGAGACAGATCCCACGGTTCTTCATCAAGTGGATTGTGACCTACCTGAGAATTGTGTCTGAATGAAAGTAGAGTAACGTGGTATCAGGAGACGATCCATAGTAAATGGGGAAAAGATGCAAGTTACTTTATTTACAGGGAGCACGTTCCCCAGGACAGAATTGAATTCTGCTTGTTTGTCCCACTTGCAAACCAGATATCTGGTCCTAGGATCTATTCCAGTTAATCTTGCTAATGCTTCTGTTCATTTTGGCCAGTTCTCGATTGCTCAAGAAGAGCTGAACTTGGAGGATCTCTTAGTATCAATGGAACAGATGTGGTATTTTAACACTGTAAGCAAAACAAAATGTCCAGATAGTCAGAGAGTTTCAGTTTTCAACTATACTTCAGGGTTTTTTTGCTTGGTTTCACCCTACTGGTGAAGCCTGCAGGCTATTTCACCCTATGAGCAGATTCTTTTTCTGTAATGGTAAACTAAAAATTAAAACTAGATACACCATTAAAGATGGCATCCAAGGCACAGATGTTTGACAGTTACCCAAGTTATCAAAATCACTTGAAATTCCAATTCTGTTTTCCAGAGTGCTGACAACCAACTTGATAGCATCAGCAAATTTTGCATTTGGACTGCTGGTGTTCAAGGCATTAACACAAATACAAACTGCATTACAAATCTTTTGATATGTCTTCCAGTTTTATGATAACTACTGTGAATACTATACAATAATATATCAACACTGTTTTCTTACTAGAAAAGCTTTTCTACGGTAAAAAATACATCAGATCCACTGGCTCCCACTTTTAATGTATGGCCACTTGTTTGGACAAAAATGTAACTATAGTACACTGTGGTGTGGTTTGGTCATATCTATGTCTGGCTTCATCTAAGAAGTTTCTTAATAGGTTGTAATCTTCTAGATGCTTTCACAGACTGCTTAATGAAGCATTGTAATATTCAGTCAGGTATGCTGACACTGAGGTGACTGACTAATGAAAATATATATGTAAGAGTCGGTTTTGGTTTCATCGTTAACCAGTGCCTCGGTATCTGTCTTTGTACAGTAAACAACATATTTAATAGTTTACATCAGATTGAATCGTTCTGCAAATATAAGCAAATATATTCATGAGAGCAGGAAAGTAAACTCTGTGGGACTTTCATGGCTGCACTGACAAATCAATTAAAAGTAGTCCTTTATTGTTGATTTTTTTAAACTAACCCATCCAGCACTGTAGTGCATAGCATCTAAAACAAGAACAGTTTGGGGTTCTGGAGAAGCGTTTGGAGGAGGGTTCGGGATCTCACGATTGCTGGGATCTGGAAGGAACGTGCCAGTTCTCTGCGTCATGAACTCATTCTGCACTGTCATTGCTTAAAATAATGATTTTAAAGCCCCTTTTAGTCCTCCTGATTAAAGGCTCTGGTATGAAAAGACTTCCCTCACCCAGGAAGGACTGCTGCGGCAGGCTGTCAAAGAGGGGGTAAAAAAAGAAAAAATCCCATTTAGTTTCACTCTCGGGTAACTGGAAGCAGAAACATCTGAGATCCTTGTTCCGCGTGTGACTGGTCCGGGCACTTCCCTCCGGCCGGGGTGAGGGGCCGAGGTTCGGGGAAGGGGCTGACCCGGCTGCTCCTGGCACGGCTCGCCCAGCTGGGTAAGGCTCGACAGCAGAAGGACAAAGGCTTTCAGGGAGCGCAGTTACTGGTGTTTAGCAAGCGTGAGTCGTATTCGCTCTCTGTCTGCCAGACTCATACCTGGTGTGAGCGCAGAACTGTCAGTACCTGGGTGCTGCAGTTAGTAGCCTATAAATACCACCCCAAAAACATGAGTCACGCCGCCTGTGTAGGACTGAAAGCCATTTCGGGGACTCCAGGGAGTGGAGGGAAGGGAAGAGCATGTAATACCTGGAACATTTTATAAGGTGTGGTGCTGACTCAGGCTAGCTACAGCCAAATATTACGATTTTCCTGACCAATAAACAGAATTAACCAGTCACAACAACAACAAAACCCCACGACTTAAGCAGCACGAAGTGGCCATCTGCCATACTGTGTACGATCACTGAGCACCAAACCCAGCATCCCGTCTCAGGAGGAGAATACAGCTCGGAGCTGGAGGGGTTGGGAACCGCCACAGCAATGCAGTTAGCTGCTTCTGCAGTAACGAACATGGTGAGAGTATCTCAGCACACTGATAAACGCGTGCCCCGTGGCTTTGGATAGCCTTACATCTATACGGAGATCTGCGTTGGTTCTCAGCAGGTAGTTATCAAGCTCAGTCATGAAAAGATTGACATCTAGTAATAAATTGATTGCATTTAAACTAAGTCTGCTTACCACTAGCACTGATAAAAGAGATTACTAGACGCTATTACAAAACCAGATCATCCTACAAGAGGCACTGTGCAGAGGGAGAGCGTTGCAGCTGCAAGCTGTGCTGCACGGCGTGAGGGGAGGATGGGGCGCTTCCCCCCGCGCTTGGCCACGCTCCGTGGGTAATGCCGCAGCCACTGTTGCCTCCACACAGTCTGGCGCTCTCTCGATGCAAAGACCTGGCTTTGCTTTCTAGCTGGATTTATGGAGAACGGCAGAAGTTGGGGCAAACTCCTTGCGTCTTCTTTGCCACTCACGTGTCTGTAGAGAGAAGGCATCAACAGGGAAGACAAACGTGGGTTTGCTGTTTTAGTGACAAACATCGCTGAATGATTAAAAAAATGCTATCCAAATGACAAATTTGTTAAAAGCTAATTCTCTTCTTTTATATGTAACACAGCCATTTATTCCCATCATCAGTAGAAACCTCATAGACGCTATAATTACAAGCAATTAACTTTTCTCTCTCTTTTTTTTTAACCAAATACCTAAAAACCTGTGATCTCAGAAAAACAAGCTGTGTTAGAAGGGGAGAGCTGAACGTGGAATCAAAGTCATAACCTATTCTTGCTAATGAATGTTCCCCACAGAAAATACACCCTGGGTTTTGCTTCACTTGAAAAAGAGCAGAGGCTCTGGCAAGAAATATGCAGGATGTTATTAACTTTACTGTTATATAGTGAATATAACTGTCTGGGCTATTTCATAGTCATAGTTACAACACATGAGGCGCTTGAGAAGTCACACGGTTAAATTTACTGGTGCTGCAAATAGCATTACTGGTGAGTCTGTGCTCTTCCATTCCGCGTACAAGAAGACTGAGGCTCCAGTGTGAGCGGACTTGTCTGAAGGTAACACTGACTCATGTAAGACATTTTAAAAGAGAAGTAGGATTATGGCTGTAAAAATTAGGTAACGCTTTCAAATTCCTAATCTTCTGATCGCTATAGGGACAAAGGTCATTTAAATTTTTAATGGTATGGACTCTGCTTAGACTGTACCAGTAAGGGAATATTTTAAGGGAGTTGGCAATAGTTCCTGGAAAGGGAAAAGCTGCATGCTCTGCCTGGCCCGGCCGGGGACAGGTCTGGGGCTGTGAAGTTGCCTCTGCATCGAAATGCTTTTTTCACTGATGTGACAATAAAAGCTGTACAAAGAAACAGATAAAAATAAATGCTGCATTTTCAATGCAGATGTTTTTGTGAGCAAAATTAAAGATGACACAAAGACGAAGAATGGAAGTTTGCAATACTGGTGATGCTTAGCTTCACGGGCAAAACCAAATTTATGTCTGTCTGATCCTTTGAGTTGTGAGATCTGCTAAGATTTCAGTTACAGAGACCACATGAATGCTTATTGTAATGGTATTCCTAAGCCATAGGTAGATAATATGGCTGAAGCCCTACTATCATTTACGCAGTGCATTTACACATTATATAAACCTTGCCCTGTCTTAGGATAGCCATTGTCTTCACACCTCCTTGTCTCATCGTGCGTCCATCCTCACTCCATTAAATCCAGTTTAGACTGCAGGGCTCTCAGGACAGAAGTGTGCTTTTGCAAATGCGTATGTCTGCGTGCAGGTGTGGGCACACATACGTACCATACCCCCCTACAGCGTTGTATGCGGTGGACTGCAGAACTCTCGGTGCTTCTTTTGCAGTATATTGAACACAAGGTGCTCAAAAACATGCCCTGGGGATTCACGAGGGGGCAGCTGGCTACCTGCAGCGTATCACCCTGTTCTGCTCCGAGAAGCTGCTGCCCCTGTTTTCAGCACGTGCGGGGCTGTGAGCGGCACCGGTCAGAAGCTCCTACAGCTGCTGCCAGAGGAGGGGAAAGGGCAACCTCTAGCAAGGGCTCCAGGAGGCAGGCACGGAGAGCAGCCTTTTAGATCGCCCTGGTATGAGTTGTTAGAGCTCCCTGGGAGGCAAGAGGCTCTTCAAGTTTCATTTAGAAAAGGCTATCTATCACTCTACAGCTAAATGCCCAAAGTACGTCTTTTTCACTGCAAAGGAATTCGTGTTATATTTCTAAGTCCTGTCTATATTAAAGAGTCAACTGAAGCGGCCCCCAGTTAATAGTACACCGGCCCCTCACCTGCAGAGGAGCTTCACGTGGTTTAACTCACCCTCGTGAGCCTCGGAGCCCACCGGCGGCTGGTGCGCGGCTGATGTGCCTGTTGGTCGGCATGCAGCAGTGGCGCAACCGGTACGGTCATTGCCTGCGGGTTGCGGGTAGTGGTTTGGGGATGAGGAGGGTTTCTCGAAGCTTCTCCTTTGCATGTTCTCAAATATGAAAGAACATATCGTGAAAAAGGAGTAAAAGTCATCTGAAACATTAAAAAACCCCCAATAAATAGTGTTATCTCTTTATTGTAGGTGTACCATGGGTCTGCAAATAGACAGGCTGTGTTCTTACTATAGTCGTTTCATTTCTAAAATAACATATTGGTAGCAAAAGTAAAATTTCAAAGTAAAGTTTAGTGCAGATAAAGACCAAACCACCGTTCCTACTCCTGCTTACCGTATGTAAAAAGCCATTGAACGTTACAGCTATGCCAATAACTGAACTCATAGTACAATGAAATTCTGTAAATAGTATTTAAGCATTGACAGTATTTAAACATTTAACACACTGAGCCGGGTGTAAGTGTACCTTTTCAGCATTAGGAAATCTATCGCTTAATTAGTGTTTTATGGCAGTTTGCATATGTAAAGTGCTATATAAATGCCGAGTATGATTCAGTTGTCAGTATCTGAACATAAATTACATTGCACACAGGGTTTGGGACAAGAAATTCCATAACATTTGGCAAAATGGCTTATGCATTCCCAGTAATTTTACATAAAATCTATTCATAGTGTCCATTGACTGGAAACAATATATGTGATTCTTTTAGTTGAACTACTTAATTCAGCAGATAACCACTGCTGCTTCATAGTTCATGGATGAGAATTTACGAGAGCAGCTGAGGCACACATTTGAATTTGATTAATGACAAAGGAGCTGTTTCAGAGGACAGAGGACACACTGTCCACTTAGCTCGCAGTACAAAACAAAAAGTCAAAATGACCACTTTCAGTTGAATAGTGAATCAAGAGCTGGTCCTGCCCTGCCCTGAGCGCAGCCAGTCTTGCGCAGAAGGAAGGCACAGGGAGGTGCGATAGATACATCAGTGCTTGCATGGTCCTACCAAATTCAAACTGCTGATAGTAATTCTTTCTGTCATTCAGTCAAAGTGAGACAGTGCTTATAGCTTCTGCTTTTGTTTTTCTTTCCTGCTTTTGATGAGATCAGAGTTGTTAGGGCCTAACGCTGCGCTCTTTGTGCATGCAAAATCAAAGCAGATAAATGGCTGAGACTAGCAAGAAGCAAGTTTGCAGAGTGCTGTGTAACACACGTGAATGACTCTAAGCAGGCTCGAGTTCGGAGGGAATATTGTCACGGCAGCGTAACGCCTCTGCGCAGGACACGCCAAGCCGGGTAGCGTGGCCACCGCCGCGCTGTGCTGCTCCGGGCGCTCGCTCGCTGGGACGAGCCGGGGTGTCCGTGAACAGCCCTGCCCGGTGCTGCCCGGACACCGCTTACAGAACTGTAACGCACAAATCTGCTGTCAGCACCCACAGCGCAGAAAGGACAGCAGCCTGAACAGAGCAGGAACTTCAGCCACCGAACAAAAATACCTGCAAAACGCCTGTGAAGGGACGAGACAGGAAAACTGCCACGGAGGCCGTTACGGAGTATAGCCTTAGCACAGCAATTACCAATGAAAAACAGGTGGTTGTGATAAAATAATTGCCTAATAGCTTCTAAAATGATTCATCCAGAAATTTCTAACAGCAGAAAATTTCTTTCCACTGTTATTTTATGAAATGGTGTTAGTAGTCACTCAAATAACGAAACACTTCTTTAAATTGCCTTTTTTTCTCTGTACTGAGTATCTCAAGAGACGTGGTTGCAATGCTCTGGGATGTTTGCTCATCAGAAGATGACAGTTTGAGCTCGAGGAGGAAATTATTGCAATACCCAGAGTAACAGAATGGGCTCTCCTCGCCCATTGTTTTGGACAAAATCCATGAGACTTCACTCAGAATGCTGTAAAACTAGACCCAAGAACTGCCAGTACTAGTTATTACCTGAAGAATGTATTTTCTCTTTTGCTTTCCTGTTTTACGCTTCTTCGGGGCAGATCCCTTAAAGTCCCTAAAGACCATCTAGTTCCAACCCCCCCTGCCATGGGCAGGGACACCTTCCACTAGACCAGGTTGCTCAAAGACCCATCAAGGCCAGGCTGGACAGGGCTTTGAGCAACCCGGTCTAGTGGAAGGTGTCCCTGACCATGGCAAGGGGGTTGGAACTAGATGATCTTTACGGTTCCTTCCAACCCAAACCATTCTATGATTCTATGATTCTGTGAGTCTATGATTCCCTGTAGATCTCTCAAACCTACGAGGAAGTCCAGTCAGATACCACTGCCTCCAGGGATTTTGAAGAGTTGAGTGAAACCCTAAACCTCAGCACCAATTTGCCTGGAGAGAATTCAAAGTTAGGACCCGGTCTAGTGGAAGACCAACAGCTTAAGCTGTTCATGCTTTTCTTACATCCTCAGTTTGAGCAAGAGAGGTCTGAGACTTGTAAAGCTTCTTTCCACTATCAATACATCTGCAGAGATAATGAGAGTGTATTACAAACACACACAGTCTTTCCTGAATGTTTTTATTAAATTCAAAATACTTTAGAAGCTCCTGGTGGAGCTGAATGACTCACAGGATTGGTAATGGGATTAGATCATTGGTTCAAGTCTAGTTCAGGCCCGATATCCTGTAATCTGATATAAGTGGCTAAGCCCTGTGTATGTCAGTGGGCTTCGGTGGAGAGATCCTGGCTTTCTCCTGCAGATCTCGATGCAGGGGGTAGAAGAACACAGGCTAATAAGCACTGTCATTTAATCATCGGTTTGCTCATGTTCTCGTTCCTGTTCGCAGTTCGTGTTCTCATTGCTGGGTCACATCATTAAATAAATAGAACAAGTAACTGCACAGAGGAGGAGGAGAGCTTTTTTGCTCCTGCAGTGCCTCTAGCCCAGTAGGAGCCCCACAGGGATTCCTGCTCCGGCCAGCAGAGTCTGGAGCTACCGAAACCTGCTCTTTAGACATGGAAGAGGGGACACATCTCTGCTGAGCGGTGAGTTGTCAGACCAGGCAGGAGGGTCCTGCATCAGCCCTGCCTTGCAAATCAGCCTGAGTCATGCTGATTTGTGATTGAATGCCTCTGTGATTAAACTTCCAAATTTTATCCATCCACGGTCTAGATATGAGACCTGTGCCATACAAAACTGTGGTTTTGTAGAGCTTGTCAATACTATTCTGTAATTCTAACCTGGGAATTTCTTCAACATGTTAAGAGATTTTCATGTCTCCTGTCTGTGAACGGTAGGTATAGTCATTCTCTCTCATTTTCTAATAGGATTTTTATTACTTTTGATACGGAAGGATAGCATCTTTTTCTTCTCATTTAGTGCAAGAAAGCCTTACCATGGCCAAGAGGGAAAGCTTTCAAATTGCCTGAAGCTCATAAATTTCAGAAGATAAAGTTCATGTCTGCATTGGCCAGGATAAAAATATTCTAACTGTATTTTGTAAGAACATCGTTGCTGTCACCATTTCTTTCTTTTGAAGAGCTTATGGAAGGAGAATGTAAAACGTGAGCCTTCACAGTTTGTCACCACTTTCATGTCATCTTTGGAAGCAACAGAGTCCTCACTTTATTTTCTTGTCCAGCACGTAACTACCAATATGTCCATATTCTTTCTGCTCTAGCATTGTTTTTTCCCCATCATACACATTTTACGACACGCCAAGGATTTGAAAAATATTCTACTTATTTTAATATTAGTGTCTAGGACCCAGCGTAGTTACGGAATGCCATCTCCCCAGTATGGGAGAGGGACAGCGCTCAGTCTACTTCTTCTAGACACAGCCTTGGATGGAGGCAAAATTCCTGACCCACAAACTGCCTTCTCTTCCTGGGCCAGCTACAAGAGTTTTTTTGATTTTAAGAGGTTACAGAAGGAGCTGAACACTGGAGAATTAAATTGTGTTTATCTTCAGTTAGTTATTTCATGAGATTTCTGAAATCTCCTAAAGCTGCCTGCAAGTTGTCTTTGGGGTGGAAAGGAAGGAGGCAAAGAGGAATGAAGCATCATTATTTCTGCCATCACAGGAACAATCCTAGGAACAACTGAGTTTAAGGAAGTTATATATATGTGCATATATACGTATATAAAAACATATACCAGAGTATGATATATTTACATACACAAATATTAAATAGATATTTAAATATATAAATATATTCTAGATTATATATTTGTATGTGTAATATACATTATATATAATTCCATATTTAATAGACTATATATATTCTGTATTAAAAATACATACAAAATTCTGTATTCTCTATGTCTTTTGCTATTCTGTTTCTGGGAATTACAGGCATCATTCTCGCCTGCCCCATTCATCAGGACGGCTGTGACCTGAACACACCACCACCATTTCTGCCCACAGCCAGGTCCATCTATCTTCTCCCACAAGTCCCCTTTTTCTTTCTTTCTTAGGTTTTCTGTTCCTGATAAAATTGTTATTCTAGTTTCCAGCTCTTCCTAAATGACTTGCAGAAGGCAGTGACAGGTTGCAATTTTAAATCCACTTAGCTATTTTTTTCATGAATAATCCTGTTTGACAGGCTTTTCTCCCCTCCCTCCTTGTCATTAAGCACGGCTGCAGTTCAGGCTGAGCGAAGAGCAGGCTAATTGTTTTGGTTAGGGACACAAATGAGAGAGAGAGATTTTCAGCTACTGTAGCCCGAGCAGAAACCACAGAACTGGCGTCCAAAATCTAGCTGAAAAGTAGTTTGATTTGTTACCTACCATGAACATCTATTAATTTTTGGACTGACATTTGCATACTGTTTCACTACTGGCAAAACAGAATATGGACGCCTTTAAACTGTTGATGTTCAAGGCCCAGCAATTTCAACAAATGCCGATAAAATCACTGGCTCTGTGCAAAGTTGTAATTTTATCCATACAGTTCTTAACAATGATCTAATAAGGATTGTGAATATATTTTTTGTTAATGCTTATGTTAATGCTTTCCAATAGCACAAATTATGCAATCTAATAATCCTAAATTATATTCCTTCCTAAAGCGAATAAAAGGCTGAACTAAGATAAGGGGTTAGAAAATGAGCACAGATCTCCATCTAGCCTCCCCTCCCGTAACCCGTGCAGTGCAGAGGGGCGAGGGGCGAAGCGCTGGCTCCAGGCTCCGGCCCCCCTCTCCAGCTGGACTTGCTCAACTCTTTGCTCAAGAGCCCAACTGGCCCAGCTATGCAAGGGTCCCCGTTTATCTCACTAAAATGCTTTCTGCGGCTCAGTTAACAGGGCATCGGAGACAAGCCAGGAGAGAGGGAGGAATGCACGGCGGAGAAGAGGCAGGAGCAGGCAGCGTGCTCAGCCCCCTTGCTGGCAGGGACCGCGGCTGCACTGTGTGCCGAAATCAGCGGCACGGGATTCGGGACAGGAACCCTCCCTGTCACGTTAAGGTATACCGGGACATTACCGGGCCGAAGCAAGCATGGTCTTACTAGGTACCTGCGTGGGCTGTGGGTCTGATACCCATCTCTCTGCATTTCCACTGACGCTGTAGGTGGCTGTAGCACATCATAGTATAGTATATATGTAGTATATATAAAACACGTACGCTGAATGGAAAGAACAGGTGCCTAGGTAAACCTTGTCTGTATGTGTGGAGCGTTATTCTACATGTGCTTAGAGAGATACGTGCACTATATTAGTTAGCAGCCATCCCCCGAATCACGAACGGGCAGCAGTGCAGGATGACCAAAGGAACTACAACCCACCCGCAGCACGCCGTCCGTCGCTGGGGGAGAACTGAAGATACGTCTTTGCTAACTTGGTGAAGACAGACCCAAGCTTACGCTGCCTGGGCTCTAAGCTGGTAGGACACAGGCCACCTCCAATCGAGAAGCCAAATACTTGCATTAGAAGTGTTGCACCAAAACCATACACCTTCCTCAGCATGGCGCGAGCGCAGCCACGTGGCTGTTCCACTTAGTCACTGGAGCTAGCTCAGGTCTAGCCATGGGCAACGTAAATATGAGTCTCTGGGTGCACAACTCTGCAGACATGAATTTACACCTGGATTCATCCCTTTTACACACGTATGGAAGATGCTTGTGTTAGAGGCCAGGTTGCCAGAGTGCCTCACTACTCGACCGATGGAGAGGAAGAGCAAGCTTCGGGCAGATGAAGCTCTGACTAGATGAATGACATCTCAGACTGCATTGCTCCATGGAGGTGCCAAAAGTTAACAGGGATGAACCTAGGTGTTTGTATTTGATGACATTAAGGGAGCAAGTTATTTCAGTAAAACCTCACTTTTCCACTCGGAATTTGTGCGTATATTCTTTTTCGATGTTGATTCACAATAAAGTTGGGCTTCTCAAGGACAAAGCCGAGTCCACTAGCATACACACACTCTTTCTTCCTCAGACTTTGATCTCTGTTTCTCTCTCTCTCTGCTTTTCACTTCTGTGGGCTGGGCAGGCCTTAAAGATACCGAGATGAGCCTGTGGTCCAGCGGACACGCATCTTGCACAGGCTTGCACTGTCCAAAGTCTCCGAAAGTCCCGTGCACTCAGGTGTTTGAGGACGCTTTGGGGAGCAGTGGGCACGGAGGGGTGTGAGACCGGTTGTTTGCAAGATTGAGACGCAGAGCGGGCTGGCGGCGGGGCAGCCTGACAGGGCGTCAATCACAACAGCCCTCAGCTCACAGGCGCTCCCCGCCCTACGACAGCTAATGTTCACTTGCGGTTCAAGTACGGGGGTGTCTGTAGCTCCCGGCCAAAGCAGAGTCCCCTTGGGCAGTCACTGTGCAGACACAGCGCTGTCTGGCGGATTTCACTGAAGCCCATATGCAATCAGGCCTTGTGTGTCCATCCATTGAGATGTATTTGTTCTGTCTGTCCACACTCCAGTTTCCGTTATCTGGTAGCAGTTGGTGGCTCTCAATCTCCTCCACAATTGCCCTGGGCACTTCTTGCCTCCTGGCTCAGGCTGCGGCCGTGGGGAAGGGATGCCCGCGGGGTGCCCCCGCCCCGGGATGCTCCGTGGTGCCCTGAGGGCCAGGACTGCTCCGCACAGGCACACTTGCCCATGGCTCACCCCGAAAGAGGTGGCAGGGATGGCCCTTGGAGCTGGAGAGCTCTGTGAACCCAAAAACACGTGTAAGGCAAGATAACACTGATGCAGTGGAGAACTGTTATTTGGGCTGTGAGTTTTTGCTTGAAGTTTACCCCCTAGATTAAGCACGCATCCTTCAAAAGACTGCCAAATACTTGTTATTTTTATTGCAGACAACCTCCATTGCGCCAGTGTCCTTTACAAGCCAAATTATTTTAGTCTTTTCCACTTAGTGTTTTTGACAGGAATTTTGCATAGGTTGGAATTAATACGATGAACGCTGTGTATTAACAACTGTTAGCTTTAGCCTAGCTAAATGATCAATTGTATGTACTTGCGCTGTTGCGTCCCTTCATGTTGAAGCAGTCTGGGAAAATTAATTTATTTTACTTCTTATTGATTAATTTAAAAGGTTTTTGCTTACCCTGTGCTTCTGGAAAAGATATAAACCTAGTTATTTTGAAAATCTAATGGAATTTTTCAATTTCTAATGGACACATCTATTGCCATCATGTTTAAGGACTATTTGCCTCACATCCAATTGTCCAAGTAATCAACACACACAGCACATACATACACTCTGATATGTTTATTAGTCTAGAGGAGAGAGAGAAATAAAAAATATCCTCCCGTTGCCTTTTAACTCATTTCCTGCTTAAGACAGCAAATGCCATTTTGCTGCTATAGGAGAGATAAATGGGTGGGGTGGTTTTTGCACTCCATTAAGAAGGCAGTGCTTTCATTAATTGAAAAAATAATTATTAGGAAAATAAGCTAGAGGTAGTGTTATTCTCTTGAGCAAGTAATAAATGCAGATGATTTCCTCCAAATGCATAAAGGTTCCAGAGTCACATAACGTGGCACTAATGGATTTGATTCTTACGTGCTGCCTGCTGAGCAGATGGGTTTATCCTTGTGCTTCAAACCAGAGGCTTGGAAACTAAGTGGATAAAAGCTCTGGCCTTTCAGCTCAGGTGCAGCCTTGGTTTAACAGCAATGTGGGGCTTGTCTTTCTCAACAGTTCTCCTGAGTCTTTGTGTATAGAAGTTCATTCGTGGGTTGTTATTTACATTTAATCTGTACTAAATTCCCTTTTAAAATTTTCTTTCTCTACAGTTTTCATGGGCTTTTTAAATGCCTGAGGCTTTATTAAGGGCAAAACATCAAATCTAGACTCTTTGTGAGATTTCAGCTCCAGGATGGTGCAAATATCACATAGAAAAACTAGTGACGTGGCACAGCCGGGAGAGCAAAATCCTTTCCCCGGGGCAGACAAAGGCTGGGAGCAGCGGGAGGAGCAGCACCAGGGATCCCCGGTGAGCGCTGCTGTGGAAGGTGCTGCGGTGGTGCTTGGGGAACCCAGCACAGTAAATTCCTCTGCTGGGCACAGACCTGAGCATTTAACAGCCGGGTGAAGTGGCCAGGGGTGTCTGCGGTGTGTGGTCCCCAAGTGACGGAGCCCCAGGTGCTGTACGAAAGCAGCGGAGCCCCACTGCTGCCCAGGGGTGGGCCGGGGATGTGGCCCTGCTTTCCCACCTGGGAGAAGAGCAGACATCAGTGTCTGTATCAGCGAGAAGATCTGGAAATTTCCCTATCAAAGCTGAAACTCACCTTGGAACAACAAAGCCACCCCTTCCAGGGGAGGGAAAAGCAAAGAAACCCAATTTTCACGTGTAGGTATTAGGTATCGATGCGAAGCTGCAGCTGTCGAACTGCTGTGGTGCAAATGTTCTCACAGAATGAAGGTTTTTGGCTCAATTCAGCTCCTTCTTTGCACCGAGGAGCCTGTCAGGAGGAGGCATTAGCAAGTGCTAGCAGAGCAGCACCAACCCGCTTTTCTTACAACTCGAGCCATCTTTCACCTGGAGATGAATGAACGTTTTTATTTCTCCACGTGCTGTTTGTGGATTAAGTCACACAAAAAAATAAGAAAAGCTCTTAAAACTAATTAACAGCTACCATTTATAAAAGTTCTTTGGGTATTAATAAAAACTGCCGCCCCACTGATCTCGGTGTGGAGCATTTTCACGTTATCATGGCAGAGAACGAAGTGAGTGGGAGTCAGGCACAGGGAGCTTCATCAGTCACTGCAGGCTGAACGCGGTCCTCGGTGCAGAGCTGGATCTCATGCTTAATAAATAATTGTGGTGGATGTTGAGAAATCTGAAAGCTCGTATTTTAATGTGGTGCTAAATTCATGTAGACATGTCTACAGAATTAAAAATGAGATTGCACTGACTGAGCCAGTCTAAATGTACTGAAATTTCATCATTAAGTGGCTAGTTAAGCACCTTCGAGTCAATGCTCTTGGGATAAGAAGTCAGAGATGTGTGTGTTTGGTGCTTGCACAGGCACTGGGACATGGTGCGGTTCCACGGGGAGCTGGTGGGGTGACACGGCAAGGGGCCACAGGTGCTGAGCTGCTCTGAGTCCCAGGATGAAAAGACAGTGTTTGAAACACCTTCAGCTTAACTGAACTGCCTTTTGTCTTTTTTCTCTGCCATTATAGTATCTGTGTGCCAAGCTTTGTGCTTAAGCAAAGCTTATAGCTGATGGTATATAGGAAAAGCCGGACCCATCAGCTGTTTACATGATAGCTTTTCTGTGATTGCTCATCCCAGCAGAAAACTCAGACTGGAATGTCCCCTGGCCCTGCAGATAGCAGGTCTCTTCTGGTGGGAGTGCTCAGGAGAGAAGGGCAGGTTATTTCTGTCACCTTCCCCAAGCAGCCATCGTGGTCCCTAGCCAGCATCCCTCATCTCCCATGGAGAAGATAATTAGAAAAGCAATTATTTAAATTGTTTGGAGACCTTCCAGCTTAAATACCTACCTCTGGAGAAGAGTGAAGGTGAAGGAATGTTTCCAGAAAACAGACATACACACTTCACATACCCGAGGGACGAAGAAGCCTGGTGACTGATGCTTGCGGAGCCTGATTCATGTAAGCTGCATGAACTGGAGTCAGCAGGGTTACTTTAACCTCAGCCTGCGAAGGTTGGGTGCCAATACATTTCAGTCTTTGATTTGGGCATAGGAATAAGCCAGAAATATAGGTAAGGTCACAGACTGTACTTCATTTCATATTTGTAGCGCTAGCACTGCAATCAGCACATTAGCAATCCACCCTTGAGAAGTGTTTGTGCTGTCTTGTCTTTGCATTGCTGGGATTGCTCAATCACGTGGAGCTAAATTTTATTTTACTGGAAAAAGACTCTCATTAACTTCAATGAATGGCTTACAAATCCAGCCCAGCTTTGCTTTGGTTTTCTTGCACTGGGGCAAATTCTGTGCTGATCAGCCCCTGTTCAGTCACAAATACTCAAGGGGCTGCACAGCAAGTCGATATACAACTTGATACAGTGATTTGAGCCGAAATCAAGTCAGTCTCTAGAGAGGGCAGCTGAGAGCCTGTGCAGAAGACAATTTAAAATTCCTTGCACCATATTAGTAAAAAAACGGTCAAAGTTCCTTGAAATCTTAAACAATCCTTTACCCCCATCAGATAGTCATGGGAATTTATGGTGGTTTCCTCTGTGTTTTCAGCCTTTTTCCTCTGGACCCAGGCTGGCACAGAACTGGAAGGGGGAAGGATTTCCAAGGTGGGTTGAAGAGCTGCTGTTTATTGCCATGGGGTCAGCCAGCCGCCTCCATCCCTCCCTTTTGGCTTGTTTCTTCACAATGCCCTGGAAATGAGGATCACTCATGCAGGGTATTAATGGTATGAGAATACTTAAAATCTTATAAACATTTTATCCAAATGTACGGGTCATTTTAGTGGTTTGTTAGTGTTAAGCTAAGCTCCATATGTGTATTGTGCTTGAAGGTCTATTGCAAAGCCTCTGTGTTAACTAATCCCCGCGGGATCCCTCCTTAGCAGAGGGGACTGCTGACAGCTCAGAACAAAGTTACGCAAATTGCCCTAAACAGGGTTATCTAGTGAAGGGAGCAGGAAGGCCAAATGCAGGCTGAGGTTTTACATCTGCAAACAAAAGGCTCCCCCAGCCTGGAGGGTTTGAAGCTGGGAAGGTCCCGTCTGACACATGCAACCGTAATTCCAGCGGCTGCTTCCTCGCAGGCTGGAACAATGGGAACGTTGAGGCTCAACAACCCACCAGGAGGTTTCAAGCACCATTTGCTACTCTTGTTTACAGTCTTGTCTACTTTAACATCAGTTCTCTTAGCCAAACAAGGTGACAGAAAGAGTCAGATTAACAAAGAGGATTAGTCTTCTGGTAGGGGTGTGTAAGCAGTTTGTCAAACAAAGAAAAGATGTTGAACATTCGAACTGGAGAACATCCAAAGAGGGGAGCCCACGTCTGTTCGCCTTCCTTAGTACTGCATTTATAGGTATGTGCTTGAAACTTTCCAACCACTAAGGCAAGATCACGGTTGGGAGTAGCCAAATCTACGGAATGGACACAGTTGCAGATCACGGGGCTGACGAGGGGATTTAGGAGAGGCTCCCCTTCCCCGTCACACAAGTGAACGCTCACGTAAGGATGTGACATACACACAGCTTTGTCTCACTTACACGAGCACTGCTGCCGCTGTTCACACATGCCTTGGTCTGCGCTATAAAAACTAGTGAGTTTGACAGGAATTGGTCATTTTAGCCCGGGTCCAACAATATCTCAACAATGAGGACAAAGCAAGAAGAATTCAAGGACTTGGTCAGCAGCTGGTGGAAACCATTGCAATTCCACTGGATTCCACTGAGTTACCCCAAATGATAAATACTGAGTCCTGGGAGAATTTTAAGCACTGGGGATTATGGCCTAATGCCACCTTATTGATACATCTGCTGCTGTTTTGTTTTTAACCCAATAACAGATAAGCATTTGGTCTCAGTTTCCAAAATTTCTTCTGAAGTAAGTGAGCAACCACCAGCTTTAAAAGCAACTCGTCTTCTTTATCACCCCCACACCAGGCAGGACTGTAACCCTGTCTCCAAACCCCTTGTGAACTGGAACCTCTCTCCTAACAGGTCTAGCTGTTGGTCACAGCCACCAGGTACATGAGTAAATGGTGTGTCTTTTACCTGAGCCTTTAGTTGGAGGATTTACGTAAGTGTAGGAGAGAGGATTTCCAGCTGGTATGAGAGCAGAGCTGGCTGCAGACTTTGCTGGAGGCAGAGCGCAGCACTGCCCAGCTCCCTCGCCCAGTGGCACAGACGCTGTGTAACCACGAAAGACAAATCCTGTGATAATTGTATACCCAGCGCTGAAGTCCAACACTCCACCTCGCTGCCTGCAGCTGTGTTTGCATCGTGTTCACTGGCCCGGGGAGCGCTGTGCCCTGCACCCAGCTAAGCCCTGCGCATGCCTTTAGCCAGCGGAGACCAGCTTGAAGCCAGCGCTGGAGAGGAAGGAAAAGCAATCCCTCCTCATCCTCCTCTTCCACACACATCAGTGCGAGCCAACAGCCGGGGGGTTTGCAAGCACTGCCCTCCAGGTCTGGCTCTCTCTGCGTGCTTCTCAAACCAATAAATGTCTGCCAGGCTGCTGCACTCATCAGTTTTAAACCTAACGTTTGGAGTTGCTGTGCATTAAGAGGGGGGTCGTCATTTGAACGGGAGTCAAGTTTGGCTGGGGTGTCGTGTACAGCGCCAACAGCCACAGAGAGCAGGAACCCCAAACAACACAGGTCCCTGCAGGGCTGGAGCCAGGGGGACCTCGGCCGCGTGGCCTCGGAGGAGCAGAGCGGGGGACGTCGCGTTGCCGAGCCCGGCGCAGGCAGACCCCTCGAGCAGGGCCGGAGCAGCCGGCACTCGGAGAAGGGCTCAGCTGAAGCCGGCACCAGCTGCCCACCCTCACCAGCTGGCACTGTCTTCTCCCCCTTTTCCCCCCTCAAAAGCACTGACATGTGCTCACACTTTGCTTTTCAGCGCGGTGGGAGCAGCTGCTGACCCTTTCTGTGCTAGCCCGGCGATCAGGGCTGCCACCCAGGACGTGGGAGACCCCGATGAAAACCTCTTTTCTACCCAAAGAGAAGCAAGGGTTCACCTCCCCCGTGAAGGAGCTGCCCGAGCAGGCAGGGGGCTGCGGGGCAGTGCCGGGGGGAGCGGGCTATGGCGTCGGGTGGTGCGGGTACGGGCGGCAGCAGGCCTGTCGCCGAGCGGGTCGGAGGCTCAGCCTTCCTCCTGTCCCCAGAGCACGCTGAGAGGACGGATGCGCGCTGCTGGCACGGAGCAGCATGGCAAGCGGAGGGGACGGAGCAGCAACCCGAGAGCGGAGAGCAGCTGGAGGGACGGAGCGGCGGGTGCCATGGGGACATGGTGGGGAGGCAGCAGTGGTGGCACAGCCTTGCTCAGCTGGGAGCTGCTCCGCCGAGGTGCCCGAGAGCCAGGGACCCTGCACTGCCTCCCAGCCCCAGCTCCAGCAACATGAGGGCAGGCTCTGAACCGAAAAGCCTTGTGGCTTGGCTCTCCCTGGCTTCCCCAGGCTCACCCCGAGGCTGGTGGCATCACTGGGGCTGGGCTCTGCTTTCCCCTAATGCCTGGGAAAATGGAAATGGTGCTGGTGCTTTGCGGCTGCTGCTGCCCTGACATTTCCAAACTCCCGGCCCGTGTGCGGCTACACGCACAGCTGGCTCCAGGGACAGCGTCTGCTGAGTCTCTGGTCCTGTGCCATTCAAACTCAATAGCACCTTCTCCTCCGGGTCCCAAAATGGTGCAATATGAAGAGCAACATACTTCTGTTCACCTTCATGAGCAATAATTATACCTGCATGCTTCATCTCAAATTGTTTCTGTTTCTTACCCAAAAGCACCACAGAACTGCTGGAGAGAGGTGTTGGGCTAAAAATCACAGGCGATGTGACCTGTACCTTGTTTTCTCATACCCTTCCTGCATCACCCTTTCTCCCGTGCTCCTCTCCCCAGCTGCTGGCCCCCGCGGAGCGGGGCAGAGCGGGACAGGCAGCGCGGCACCGGGCGGGACGGATGGATGCCGGCACAGAGATTGGCAGCAATGGGCCAAAATGCTGCAAATGAAGAAACACATGAAGAAAAATACACTGCTTTTAACCACCAACCTGGGCACAAAGGAAACTTTATACCTACTGTTGTATGTAAAATATCTCCAAGGCAACAGTGCAGCGCAGAAGCTGCGTTATATTCAGCGATATTGGTTGAACGGACTCTCGACGATGTGGGTAACTGGCAGGATGCTCTCTGGCGTGTCAGCACTAACAGCCTACGTGTAGCCTGCCAAATATTTTCAGCACTGCAATGCTATGACTGTATTTGTGTTTATTTTATACATCTCTGCCTTTCTCAAATTTAGGTTGGGTGTGGAATTGTTTTTACATTCAGTTATATTTAAAAATGAAAACAAGACCCCACAAAACTAGCTGCTGCTCTTCATTCAGAGCTGGAAGTTGGTGAATCAAAAATGAAGGTCCAGTTTTAAACAATATTCAACACTCTTTGAACTAATGAGCTTAATCTGTTGAGTTTAACCGAAAGATAATTACAGTAATTTGATTACAGCTTATGAACACCTATAAGGAGAACAAAAGTGTGCTAGTTTTAGGTCTCTCTAGCTTAGCAGACAGACGTGTTTTAAGATCCAGTGACTGCAGGCTGAAGCTCTGTAATGGCAGAGTGAGGCAAATGTGAAGAGCCAGGATAACCACAGTTTGGGGCAGTTTCCTGAGAACTAGAAGAAGCCTCCTACCCCTCGTGGGTTTTTTAAAACAAGATAGTTTTTCCTACATGAGATGCTGCAGGCAGGCAGGAATGCAGCTGGGCGAGTGCTGCAGTTCATAGTACGGAGAAGGTCATATCGGGAAATTACAGTGATTTCTTCTGGCTTTGGAGTCTTTGAGTGTTGACTGTAAGTCTACAGCAAGTAGAGCCTGTGAAATGCAAACCAGAATACCTGAGATCTCATAGGAAAAATAAACCGGGTCATTATTGAAAATTACAGAACACAGTGTCATACGCTGTTTATTGTAGAGATAAGCCATTTAACAACTCGCCTCCCGCATGGAGGCAGGTGGCTCGGATCAACGTTGCTCCGTCTTGTGCAAGAGGCAATGAACCACGTCGGGAGGGTGTTCTGCCATCTCCGCAGAGAAAACGCATGGCTGAATCGGCAGCAAAGCCTCGAGGTACCGAGCAACCGCTCGGGAAGACTCCTCACGTCGGACCCGCGGAGCCGAGAAGCCTCCACAACCCCCGGCCCGCAGAGACGCTGCTGCAGCCGTTGCCCCGCCGCTGGCACGGCCCGATGCGGCGGCCCCCGCTCGCCCGCGGCCTGCCGGGCCCCGGCCCCATCGCTCTGCACCCCCCGCCGCCGCGCTGCCGCTTGTCCCCACGCGTGCGCCCGCGGCCCCTCGCCCCCGCCTCTCCCCGCGGTCTCCCTCCGTTGATTTCGGCGGGGAGGGAAGAACCAGGCGCCGCTGGCGCCATCTTGTGCTCTCCGGCGCTCGCTGCAGGTTCTCACGGTCTCGGGGGAGCCCGGGCGGGGGGCACCGCCGCTGCCCGCGTGGGGCCGCGGAGGCGCGGTCCCGGCCAGGGCGGACACGGGGACACACGCGTGTTGGGGGGCCAGGGCGAGCGCTGGGCGTGCCATCCCCGGGAGCAAGGTCAAGGGGGGACGGGTGCCCGGCGGAGGGTGCAGGGTGCCGGGGGGCCTGGGCCTGCACCCACCGCAGCCCAGGGCAAACCCTCGGTCCGGGAGCAGCGGGTTTGGGGGGCGGCTGGGGGGATTGGGGGGCGGCTGGACGTCAGCCTGCGACGGCACAGCGCGGGCGACACGGCAACACCACCCACAGAGGGGCTTCGCACCCCCAAAGACTTGCAGGCAGCGGGACATCCCACCCTCTTTTATGCCTTCAGCTCTAGATTGCCTTGACTACCTGCTCAGACCAACGAAGCGGGGCACAGGTGACAATCCCTCATCAGCTGGAGATTTTGGCAGAGAGAATCCCAGGTCTGAACACCCGTTACACGGGGGGACTGTCCCAGGCGGGCTGGGAGCAGCCGGGTCTCTCCAAAGGCAAACAAGCAGCCTCAGAAGTTTGGGGTTTTTTTTCTTAATACTGTCAAGCCAATGCCATTTAACTCTTCCATGCTGAAAATTTCATAATAAATGTCAGAAAGCTAGCAAGGGGAAGAACATTTTTTTGTGTCTCTTACTCCCCTTCAAGGCTACAGTGACCAAAATTACTGCAAGACTCATTGACCTCAGTGGACTGTGGATGAAGTGAAACTTTGCACTGCTGGCGGACCTGAGGCTGTGGGTGTCGTGGCCTGCGTCCTTACCCAGAGACAACCCCTGCAGGGTATTTCTGCCAGGGTTTCCTGGCTACATGGAGAGGAGAATGAAAACCACCCTCTTCCAGACGGGCAGAGATCCTAGTGCCCATTTATTCTTGGCGCTGTGCTGCAACTGCCACCACGGTCTCAAGTAACACTAATTGTCACGGCCGGTCCTACATCGTTCCCTTTCCTCGCTGGCACGGGACATCTGCGGCGCTGCGGTCACCAGCCAGCCCTGGGATGTCACCCCCGGGACTGGGAGGGAGCGGAGCGAGAAAGCCGATGGACACCGTGTCCCGTGGCAGCAGCTGAGCATCACTGTGGTCCTGGCCCCTCGCAGGTACAAATGGCTGGGCACAGGTCAGCCTGTCACTTCCCACGGGCCACCCATCTGTTGGTTTTAGGATTGGCGCGGTGACCTAGTCACAGCCCAGTCCTCTGCTTGCAGTTTTATTAATCAAGAATCGCCAAGAGGGAGTTCAGGATAAAGACTCAGAAAATAAAATATCTTTCATGTAAAAGGAAAACAAAAACCCAAGCGCAGCCCCTTTTGCTTCCAGTCTGGTTTCTAATTAATTGCAGTAGTATAATATGTCAGCTCATTTCTGTTCAGTTGTTTCCAGGGGAGACTTTAGCTCTGCCTTCATGTATTTCCTAAAGTCTTTTAGAAAATGCATTCTTTAAGGCTTCTTAAATGAACCTGCATATGCACGGGGCCTGTAACGCAAGGCACCCGCTAATGTTTGCTGGAGAAACTTGGGGGGGGGGATGACATTTCAGCCCCAGAGCAGACCAGGTCACTCAGCCCCTCACAGAGCAGCCTGGGCTTTCCGAAATGTAAAGGGGCCCGAGAAGCTGCTGCGCCCGCGTGCGCAGGCACCGGTCCCTGCCCGGCTCCCAGCCCCCTGCGTGGGGCTGCCGTCCACCCTCCGGAGAGGGTGCTGGGAAGCGGATTTTGGCTTTGGTGGTGGGAGATGGAGGGCTCTGCGTAATTAATGCTGGGGGAGTATGTTAATTGTCTGGCAAACACTCTGCAGAGGTGGATTAATTTGTGTGAGCAGCACAGCGCAGATGAGGCTCCCATGGGGGATCCAACAGGACCCGGCGCGGTGCCCGCCAGCCGCCTGGGCAGCCTCTCCTGGGGGAGGGGGGCCGGGGCGAGGGGCAGCAGGGCAGGCAAGGTGCAGGCAGGGCTGGGCAGGACGGCTCGGCTCCCGTGGGGCATGCAGGGCCATGGGGACGTGGCAGCCGGCGGGGTCAGCGCCACGCAGCTGGCAGTACAACGCCCCAGACCTGGGGCCAGGACCTGGGACCTCCTTGCAAATGCAAAGGGTCTGTGGACCTGCCTGCACCAGCATCTCCCCGCACGGTCCATGCGCTGCCCACGTGGAGACAGGCATCCCTCCAGACCTGCTGCTGCACGGGGTGCCGAGCACATCTCCCCCATCACCGCTGCGCCGCGTTGCCGGCTTACCTGTGAGCACTGCTCTTTCTGTCACGTGTCCTTCCAGGATGTGACAAACAACAGTCTGGGTGTTCGGTGTTTTTTATCTCATCTTCTTCCACCCCACCACACCACGTTTGCAGCTTTCTCAAAGCTGGGCCACATGCTGCTTTGCCGTGGCTCTTCGCCAAACGTTACTCACCACATGGTACAAGACGTATATTTAGCCAGTGCAGAGACAATATCACCAACTTAAAAATAGGCATAAATGAGCCTGCAGCTATGCTAGCAGCACCTGAGCGTACCAGAGGGGCTGTGGCCGTGGGTCACCACGGGGCAGGACAGCGGACTGGTGCAACGCCAGTGCCAAAGCCACCTCTGCCCTCGCACATCCCGGCTTGCGCTGAGCCTTCCCGACTCTGCCCAGTGCTGGCCCTGAAGGGGCTCTGCATGGCAGCCCATCGCCGAATGTAACCCCGTCCTTCTGTGTCCTCCCTCCCGCTCCTGCCCGGCTCCCTGAGCCCAGCCGAGCTGCCGGGGCTGCCTGAGCACCCTGCGGGAGCCTGCGCCGAGCAGTAACCATGGAGATGCCTGCGGCTCCGCGTCCGTCCTTCGGTGGATCTGCAGAGGAAGAGAAAGGCTGCTTTGCAGAAAAGCAAACTATTATTTGCAATTGTCCCCTTCTTGTTCTTCATACATATTGCTGAATATCCGCGCTGGTGCTTGGCTAACCCTGGGTCTGCAGGAGCCCGGCTGCTCTGCCCAGCACAAACCCGATGGTGTCCAACAGCCTCCAGGATGGGGGCTGTTTCCAGGCCTGTGCCGGTGACAAACTCACCTCTGCTGTGGGCCATCCTGCAGACCCTCCTCGCCCACCCTGAGGCAGCTCTGACGGCCCCTTCCCTCGCAGCGGTTCCCCAAGCAGCGAGTGGACGTCGGCAGCCGGGGGGAACACGAGACGTCTCGGGGCTGCTCGGGGAGGGGAAACAGCCACGTCCAGCGAGAACTTGTTCACGGGCACTGCACGTGTTTGTGGTTCCCATAAAGGGGGTGAATCTCTTAGAACAGGTTTCACAGCAATTACTTCTGTTTGGAAAGAGTTTTGTTAGGGGCTTTCAACATCCCTACCTGCACTGCCCCCATTCAAAGGCACTTCAATGAGGTAGCTCGTCTTGGGGATTGTATCCAGCTCTCCAGTACCACGATACCTAAACATCTAACTACAGCAGATCTAGAAGGAGAATGAACAAGTATATGCTTTGCTAAACACAGCTAAAATCTGGGTCAGGATAAGACCAGCTCCATATAACAGTGAAAGATGTTGTCGTTCCCTATCCATCCTTTGGTGAAGAGAGAACGCTTCCTTAAACTGCCCAACATGGTACCTGACCTGCTCCTGATATTTCTGTGAAGTGCAAGAGCACAAGTGGCACTTGCAAAATACATGTTGTTCCCCCAAATCACACATTGCAAAGAGGTAGATCAGCAAGCTCTGCAAGACACAGGCCCGTTAGAAACAACAAACCCAGCTGATGCCAAGTAGCCTGTGTGGGGTGGGCAGAGACACCCAGACTCTTGCAGTACCTAAGAAGCCGGGATCCAACGAATGCATTACCCTACCTAAAGGGAATAAAAAACCTTCGGTGCTAAACGGTGCTTTCTAGTGTATTTCTAAATTGACCTGTGATACATTATTTAGGACCTCACATTATAAGACCATTGTTCTTTTAGTGGGATTAGGACACCGTTAAGTTCAAGAGGAGAAATACATCATCTTTCCAAAAATAAAATACTTCATGATTTTAATGCGACTTCTTGATACTGACACATTTGAACAGACCGTAATGCCAGAGCAATCCTCCTATAATCTGCTGGGATTATTAGAAGACTGTTTCATTTACCCTGCTTCCATCCTAACATATTTGCTTTCGCATCCAGATCACCGTTTGCCAAGCACACTGCTAGAGCTCTAATTTACATTTCACCAAAACATCACGACTCCTTTCTTAGTCTCTTTACACCCACCTTGTTTTGCTCCAGATCCGAATTGCTGTGTTCAGCGTGTCTTGTGTGATGGCAGGGTTATGCTCTCACTATGCGAGGAATATATAAGCGCTTTTAATTTTGGCGCTCTCCTGTCACTTGGACACACCTTTTCTGTCCCTTCCCTTTCTGGTCAGATCACGTTATCCCCGAACACCCGAGGCTTTCTCCCCTCTGCATCTGTAGAAGCCGGGGCCCGCAGCCCCTGCCGGCTCCCACTGCTCTCAGCCCTACGGGAAAGCCCTTCTCCTGGCGCTCCCCGTGCCGTCCCATCCCTCTGCCCATCCCTTGTGCGAGGAGAGCGTCCTTCAGAGAGGGCACAGCGCTTCGGAGGTCTTGCACAGCCATGCTGTGATTACAATGGGCACGCGGCAGGAATTGCCTTCTCAAGTGAGAGAGAATACCTCACTGCTTCCGTAGGGCTGGCGGAAAGTTCCCCATTTGGGAACGGCAGAGAAAGCCCTTGTCCCCTCTTCCCGAAACTGGGAACATTCATCTTATGGCACTCAGCTCCTGGGGAATGGCCCCGGGGTGGCGAGGGGGCATCTAAGCTCCAGGACTGCACTAACAGAGACATTTAATCTGAAACTCCCCTTTTTGGACATACCTTCGTGTATGAAGACTTAGTTCTTGAAAGCTTTCACCACTAGCTTTCTATCCGTACCTTCAGAACACGATCCCAGCTAATCATATTGGACTTTTCCCATGTGCAGTTTTACCCTAATCCTATGGAAAATAAAAGTATCCCTCGGGAAACCGCTGGTGCCACGTCCCAGGCTCCGCTCCATCCAGCCCAGCACCCTGTGGCAATTTCTCCTGTGGGTCCAAGGAGCTGCAGATGGGACAGTATGGCCGGAGGGTTGGCACACTCCCTGCCAGGGGCCGGGGTGGGCACCATTCCCCGATCATATTTGAGGTGGTTTGTAGCCGTCATCCAAGCTTCAGAGGGTCAGAGGTGGCAGGAGAAGGCTCAGTCCCTGGGACAGGAGTACCCCTGTGGGGATGCCGGGATGCACGTGGGCCTCAAGCATGTCTCCAAGTCACAGTATGCCGAAATAAATGGCAGGCTTGTGATAAAAGTGTAATTGGCAGAAAACAGCCACTTTCTGGCTCTACGCACAAAACAACTTTCTAAATCAACAGCAGTTTTTTCCCTCATTTTCTTTGGAAAGCCTGCTGACTTCTGAATTGCTGCAGCCTGCCGTAAACGATGTCCAAAATGAAGAAGTGTCCCCTGCCCCAGCACGGCCGGACTCCAGCGGCACGTTGCAGCCGGACGCAAACCACGTCGGGCCCTGCCGGGGTGGTAGGGGAGGTTTTGCTCCTTTTGTTGGTCACAGCGTGCACGGCTTGATTTTTTTTTTAAATTACAAGAAAGCCGCTTTCTGCCCCCTGAGGCCAGCCTCCGCGCAGGGTCCCCTCCGGCCAGGCTGGGGGCTGCAGTTGGGGCCTGATCCTGCCCGGCGCTGTGGGCAGGTCGGCAGCAGCCTGTCCCCCCGTGCTCACCCCCAGCGCCCGGAGAGGCTGCGGGAAGCCGAGCTTAATGGGGTCAGCCCCGGGCAGCCAAACCGGTGGAGCATAAAAGTAGCTTGAAGTGTCAATTTTCCCCATGTGCTCCTTCTTCAGGCGCTGGGCGGGGAGGATGGAGCCCAGGCTGCGGGCAGGGCGGGCAGGGCGGGCAGCAGGGGGTCACCCCGCTGGGGCTGTGCAGGCAGAAGGCAAGCGGCAGGTCCAGCCCATGCCGTTGGCGGGGCTCGGCACGGCCGAGTGCGGCTGCGGTGCTGAAGCCCGAGCCCCGGCTGGCAGCAGCCCGGCGGGAGGGGCAGGGGCTGAACGGGAGCCAGAAATGCGGTGTTACTGCACGAAAAGCAGCCGTGGGAGCGGGGCATCCCTCGGATAACATTTTCCCCATCTACTGTACAATAATAAATGTTAGCTGAAGTGCAGGCGGAGCCCGAGGCGCGGCCGTGGGCACTGCGCCCGGGGAGATGCAAACCCGCTGCCGAGAGTCCGGGGGGGCGAAGTGAGAGTGACAAGGAATGTGGAAGGGCTGCCTTGGGAAGAAACGCTGGGAAGAGAAGGGAAGAGAAGGGAAGAGTGTGGAAGGAGCTGGGAAGAGAAGGGAAGGCTGACGGGAGAGGTGGTAAAAGGCTGCTTTGAAGGGAGCGGGAGTAGCGGGAGCAGCTGCCCGGCTGCCGAACAGCCGGGGTCTGACACAGGGGCTTGTTCCATGACTGCTGGGCCAGGCTGACCCTCCTCCTCCTCACGGCTGGGGACAGAGGCTGCTGGGGCTGCCTGCACGGACACGGGTCACTTGCCCGGCAGATGCCGTGGGGTCTGGCACGGGGCTGAGTCGCTCCCTGCTGCGGGCAGAGCGGGGCAGGAGTTGCTCTGCTCCCGACAGCAGCGCTGCCGCTCCCAGCCCTCCCAGTGCTCCCAGTGCTCCCAGTGCTCCCAGCCGCTCTCGGTATTCCAACACTGGCGGAATAGTCAGTCTCTAATAGTTTGTTTCTTTACTTATTTTTAGCTTTTGTAGCCCTTAGCTGAAAGCACAGCTTGTGCCAGTGCAAATATAGACTAAATGCTGTCCCGCAGCGGGGTTACGGTGCGACACACCGGGCACAGCTCACAGCTCACGGAGGTGCTGCCCGGCAGTGCCCGGCGTGTGATTGTCCATCGAGGGCTCGCTGATGGGAGACCGCAGTGCTAATTCAAATGTTGTGGGTTATAATCAAACGCTTACCTCTAGGAAATAATGTAAGCCTCTAAGAATTTGCGTGATGTTGCAGCAGGGGTCAGAAATGGGAGTGCTTGGGAAGAGCCGGGAGCTGCCAGCACCAGCGCCCAGTCGGTCCCGGCGAGCGCGGGGGGCTGCTCATGGCAGATGAAGCCTGGCACCCGGCGAGGTTTAATTCCAGTGCACGAGGCTTCCTGGCAGAGATGCTGCTTCTCACGGGGTTCAGCTGGAGGTTGGCAAAAGTCAGGAGGTTTTCTAAGCAGGAGAGATTCAAAAAACTTTAGTTATGCTAAGTGGGACTTGCCTAAACCAACAGTGGGTTTGTGTCTGGCGGAGGTGACACAGAACTTGTTTGACATTTCCTTGCTTCAGCCTGTTACAGCTATGACATATTTTTCGTGAGTATTTAATAAATAAAAAGCTAAACGAAACCCAGGACATGTAGATGACTGTAAGGAGCTGGGCAGGGGACGGACTCCTGCAGTAAATCTCTCCTGATAGTTTCAGGTCCTCTGAAAAGAGGTATTTTTCCCCTGAATGCATTTGGTAAAGAAGCTTTGCTAAAATATAGAATTAAGCTACTTCTTTTTCTTTTTAAATGGTACTAATCAGCTTAACACAATGAAAGGCACAGTGGAGAAGCTGCTTTGTAATTTTAGAAAACCTTGCAATCCTGACCTCACTGCTGAATTAGCCAGGGATGCCCTGTCTCCGAATCTGCTTTTGGTGCAGGGTGGGAGGGGAGGGGGAAGGAGATGTGGAAGGACACATCTTCCACCCTGAGCTCTGCTGGACATTCCCTGGATGAGGGTCCCCAGGGACCCAATGCAGCCGGGACAGATGTGGGGAGCCCAAGGCAGCACCCAACACCCCGAGGTGCCACCCCCTTCCAGCACCTGGGGATTTAATCAGAGCTGAGCTTGATGCTCAAGGCCAAGAGAAATGTTTCACTGCTGGGGTTTTGGGGTTTTTTCCATAACAGATTTTACGGTACAGGTATGGCAGTGCGAAAGGGGAAGTTTCTGCGTCCTGGTTGTGTTTGATTCTGGTATAATCAGATAATCTGTTTCATTTAAGAGAAATTTGCCTGTGATTATTCCATCCCGGAGTCTGAACACGAGCTTTTGTACGCTTTGTACGCTTCAAACTTGCTGCAATTGAGCACAGCATAAGTCCCTGTCTCTTCAACTGTAGCATCGCTTTTTTAAAAGTCTGTGCACTGATTTGCTTTTAACACCCATTATATAGGGCATTCAGCTCCTCAGTGGCCAGCAGGGTAAAAAAAACCCCTGATATTTAAAAAACCCTCTCTATATAAATATGTATGTCTGCAATGGAGCAGAACAGCCCGCAGGAGCCAACCCACCTCCCGTTCGGCGTGCTGCTGCAGCCCATACATATGCATACCCGGCTCCCGGCGGACTTATAAACCCTCAATATGTGCATATCTATAAAAGCGTGAGGTCGGCCGCCGGCCCTTTGCCGGGTTGCGGGGTCTGGTGGGGCGTGCCGCAGCGGCGGGGGCTGCACGGGGCCGGGGCGCTGGCACTCACTTGCGCCCGTCCCACCCTTGGCGTCCTCACCCGAGTCGGCATGCGCGGTTTTGGAAAAAACCCCGTGTGACACCTGCAGCCCACTCGGGAGCAGTTCACTCCCGAAAGTGTAAAATTACATTTCCAGAAAAAACGAACATGCTGCAAGTGGCTGGGAAACACAAGTGGCAGGAGGTGGCTCTGAGCAGCTATTTTAGTGTTTTATTTTAAAAACACAGGCAGTGAGTGCCCCTGGCAGAGCCAGAGATGCCAGCATTTCAGAGAAACATGTTGAAGAGAAGAGAGAAAAAAAACCCAGAAAGATTCCTGCTTCCTTAGGAGGTTTGCAAATGTGGTCTTTGGAGGACCAAGGATGCTGGTAACTTGAACAAGCAAAGACCCTGACGTCAACTAAATACTGCTGAGGAGGTGAGGTCAATAGTAATTATAACCTGCTTGTATCTTCACGCATTATAGATGTGTTTAATCTTTTTATTGAAAAGCTTTTTACTGAAATGATGTGGTATGATAATTTCCTACAGTGTCCTGTTTCTAATTAAGTAGTTGGAAACACAGTGGATTGCACTTAATCATCTCTGCTTCAGTTAAGTCCTTGCTAGAGAAATACCTTTAGTTCTATTTTTGTTTTATTTTTAAAACTGTAGCCTTTTAAGTGGGTTTGAGAATGGAGATCACACTTGTATCAGTGTTTATATACCCTTTCCAAATGTGAGCCTTAGAGTCGATGACCATGACCGTGGGACAGCCATACCCTTGTGTTTTACAGGGAAATCCATTTGCTGTGTATTCCGGCTTTGCCTGACGCTCACTGAGTACCAGGTTAGTGCCAAAGGCTAAAAGCGCGAAGGACATTTGCTCAGCAATTAATCATTATCCGCGTGCGGCTGGCTGGTGTCAGCGCACCGGCGCGACGACCTCTGGCTGCGTCGCTGGGCTCCTCTGCGGGACCTGCTGCGGGGGGCAATGCCCCTTCCGGAGCGCCTGGGGGCAGCCCTGCCCGGGGCGGCGGCGGGGGTCCTGCCGCCAGCCCCCCAGAACTCACCGTGGGGTGGCACAACTTGACAGTCCAAAGCCAGCGATGCCACTGCCATCAGCGCGCTGCATTCCCGGAGAGGGGGGCCAGGTCTGCTCTTCGCTGGCGGGCAGCACCGGCGGGGGACGGGGGTGGCTGAAGACACGCTGCGTACGGCGTCGGCTCCGGCACCCTATAGCGGGTCCCAGGGGCGCCTGGTTCTGCTGGAGCACAGCGCTGGTGGTGGAAGGGACAGGTTGGTAGAGGAGAATGTCATGTCTCAGAGCTGCAGAGGGAGCCTGGCTTCCACCGGCACAACGGTTCTCTCCTCCTTAGTAACTCATACAAAGCAGCTCTGATTCAGGGACTGCCCAGGCCCGTTTTCAGCCGTGTAGAGCTGTTCCATCCAGTACTAAGCCCACTGAGAAAGACCAAAATTTTTCCTTTTTTCCCCATCTAGCCGGGGAGGTGCCGCCCGCAGCAGAGCAAGCCCGGGGGACCGCAGCCCCTGGCCCGCCGGCAGGCAGAGGGGTGAAAGCACCGGGTGCTATTCGGGGACAGAGGAGGGCACGCGCCTGCCAGCCCCCCGCCTCCGCTGCCAGGCATCTCTAACGACGCAAAAGGTATTAACCAGATTTTTTAAACCTAGCTCTAAAGTCTTACTGAGTGTTTTAACCCAGACAACTAAGAGAGAGCACGACAGCCAGCGGCTAAATATAGCTCTGGAGCGGTGGCAGCAGCGGGGCTTGGGAAGACGTTGTGAAGGGGGGCTGGGAAACTGGGGAGCGCTGGTGAGGGGGGCGGCCGCCGGTTCACGCTTCACTGCCTGAGCTGAAAGTGCAGCCGGGAACGATAATGCGGCTCCTCTGCCGCGCTGCCAGCTGGGAATACACTTCAGCACATATTATCGCTGATTTGAAATCCCTGTGGAGAGCTTATAGCTGAGGTGAACCATGTTGGGAGCAGAAGCGGTGGGGAGGGGAAGGGGCTGGACCGCAGCGCCGTGGGCAGCGCTGGATGCGGCCGGGCACTGGGCTGTGCCGGCTCTCCCAGGGCACGCTGCTGGCTCTCGCTTCTCGTCCTCAGCTCCTCTCTCTGCTTATTTTCCAGAAGCTGTGAAGGGATTTGTCGAAAGCATCAGTTACGTTGTGCAGTGCAGTTGTCCGTTGACATTGCCTTGAGCATCACTGCTTGTGCTGGGGGTGCTGGGGGAACGGAGGGCTGTGCCGGTGCCCCGGGCTTCGGGAGCACCGCCAGCCCTGCCTGGCCAAATCAGGCTTTGTATCATCGGTCTTGAAGCTGCTGGTTCTGAGGCTGAGTCCCTGCTCCCACACGATGACCCCGGTCTGTCTACCACCAGCTTACGTCCTTGTGCCGGAGCGGCTGCAGCTCAAGTCGGCTGGGCTGGAGCTCGCACCCCTTTGCTCCAGCTGCCCTCGACATACCCAGGGCTCGCCGGTTAGGACGCGCTAATGTGGTTTTTGGCCTATGTTCATTTAATGGTCCCTTGGCATTGAGACAAGTGTACTAGATTTGTTGGAGAAAGTTTATATCCCAGTTAAGTGGCTTTTATAGTTCCAGCCCAGCTGAGAGAGCTGATGTGGTGGTTAGTGCTTTTGCCTCATGCTTTGCTGCTCCACAGACTTTCCCCGTGGTTTGGGGCATTCCATCACGCCTCATCTCCTTCTCTCCTGGTGGCAGCGTCCCCCCGGCCCAGGGGAGGGCTGGAGGGGGAAACCAATGCTGAAGGCACTGAGGCTCAGATACAACGGTGACCAGAGAGACTGAAACACTCGCGGTGGCTTTGGCGATCACTTAGGAGAGGCAGGGAGTACCCAGCCGGGCTCAGGGCGTCCTGCAGAGGGGAGCGCTGGCACCGGAGCCGTGGCACCTCTCGGGAGGTGTTGCTGCCGCCCGCCTGCCTGCCCGCGCCGCTTCCCGAATAACCAGCTCCTGACACGCCAGATGCACGGGGGACGGTTAATGAAGCACTGAGGATCGTTATGTGAGCAAAGACAGGCACTGAGAAGTTCTCCTGAAGTTACTTAAATCAAACAATGCCAGCAGCCTCCAGCGCTCCATTCCCTCTCATCATCAGTCAAAACAAAGTTGAAATAACAGCGCACATCTCTCCCTGCAAGCCACGAGACATCAAGTCACCAGGAAAAGGCTGAGAGCAGCTCGTCAGCGCGCGTGCCACCTGTCTCCCAGCACCCCAGCTTTCCTGGTGATTGAGTAATTACAGCACTGACTTGCACTGGGCAGGAGCAGAACTGCTTTTATTTTAAAATAGCCCAGAAGTCTGAGGGGAAATAAAAGCTGAGGTCTTTCCCTTTTCCAAGCCCGAAAGGCCCTTCGCCAGCCACAGTAAAGCCCGTTTGAATACTTGCAGTGTCCGTGCCATCTCTAGGGCCTCTCCTGCGCCACTTCTCCTTGTTTTGAGGGCGGCAGCTTTGCCCGGGCTCAGAGGGCTCCGAGGGGTGATGGGGGACAAATCCTGTCCCCACAGCTGCCGGCCAGGAAGCCGCTGGGTGGGTGGTAGCACCCTCACACTCTGGACCCTGCGGGCACTGTGTGTGTCGCTGCCACTGATCCGGCAGAGAGGCTGAGCTGCCTCCTCCTTCCCTTCCCTCTCACGGCCTGCGTGCCGGGCACGTGTGTGCGCTGCGTGGGCTGTGTGCGCTGCGTGTGCCGGGCACGTGTGTGCGCTGCATGGGCTGTGTGCGCTGCGTGTGCCGGGCACGTGTGTGCGCTGCGTGGGCTGTGTGTGCTGTGTGTGTTGTGTGTGCCGGGCACGTGTGTGCACTGTGTGCGCTGCGTGTGCTGTGTGTGTTGTGTGGCCGGGCACGTGTGTATGCTGTGTGCGCTGCGTGTGCTTTGTGCGCTGCGTGTGCCGGGCACGTGTGTGCGCTGCGTGGGCTGTGTGCGCTGCGTGTGCCAGGCACGTGTGTGCGCTGCGTGGGCTGTGTGCGCTGCGTGTGCCGGGCACGTGTGTGCGCTGTGTGCGCTGCGTGTGCTGTGTGTGTTGTGTGTGCCGGGCACGTGTGTATGCTGTGTGCGCTGCGTGTGCTGTGTGCGCTGCGTGTGCTGTGTGTTGTGTGTGCTGGGCACATGTGTGCGCTGCGTGTGCTGTGTGCGCTGCGTGTGCTGTGTGTTGTGTGTGCTGGGCACGTGTGTGCGCTGCGTGTGCTGTGTGCGCTGTGTGTGCTGTGTGTGCTGAACTCACGGTGCAAGTTCTGCAAAATAAAATCCATGATATGCATCTCTCCAAACAGCTACCCAAAAACCCTGACAAGCTTCTTCCACCACCGCCTTCCACCACCCGGTCGCCGTCCCTGCGGACAGGGGCCGGCGTGCCCGTGGCTGGGAGGAAAGGCAGGCCCCTGGGCTGGCCGACCTCCTCTGCCAGCACGAGCGTGAAAGGGGACAAAGTCTCGTGACACAGCCCAGCTTTCTCCCAAAACAAGGCTGCTTTCTTCTCCACGGGGCCAAGGATAAGCTTGCGCTAGCTCAAAGCAGCCGCTTGCCCGTACGCCCAGGGGTGCGCCGGGTTTGTGCCACAGCCCTCGCCAGCGCGCTCCGACCCGAGAAGCGCCCACGCGGGCAGCGCCGCGAGCTTGGGTAACCCGGGCAGTTCTGCTGGGTTTGCTCCCGCCGAGCCCAGCCGTGGGAGCGAGCTGGGATCCGGGCCGTGCCTCCGCACTGCTGCTGAGGCTGGTCTGAGCAGCCGCAGAACAAAACCAGATGGCAGAGGGGCTGGCTTGGCAAACGCCCGTCGGAGTGGTGGGAAGGCCCCGCTCTGAGCTCCGGGGCTGGGCGCCCAGTCCCGGTCCGTCCTGCAGCACCCGTGTGCATCACCGAGGCGGGAGCAGGGGTGGTGGCTCTGGGGAGGACACGTGGGCGCCCGCCTGCTCCCAGGCAGCGGCAGACGATGACTGTTATATTCAGCTGCACACCACAAACCCCACGTCCTTTCTCAAAGTGGAACCAAAATGCTGCTCTCCTGCCTTGCTAGAGGTTTAAGTTGCTCTCTGCGGTCTGTGCGTGACGGTGCACGGCGCGCAGCGGCGGGGAATCTGTCACTGATGCCCCTTCCTAAATGGTTTGGAGTGACCCTCCTTGCTCAGTACCTGGAACTGCACATCTCCACATCGCACCTACGTATTTTTACATTAAAGTCTGCAGATGACAAATTGTAGCCTGTGAGGAGAGCAGGAGTCTTCAGGATCAGCCGATAGTTTGCAAGCGACAGAGTCCAAGCAGAGCTATGGGAGGGGAGCGGTGCCAGCCCTGACGCGTGCTTCCCCCATAAAGCTGAGTAGTGTTACAGGGACGTTTGTTTTCTTCTGTTGCTGTTGACTTCTCTTTAAATCGCAGCATCAGTGCTAGCAAGGGCATTAGGCATCTGGGAAATGATCTCCTTCACACACAGAGGGTAGTTCAAAAGGTTTCTTGACAACTGCATCTGCATGACACCTCATTTTACTGGCTAGAACGTGTTAACAGCTTTACAGGTTTGGAGTTGATGAAAACGAGCACCATACACTCACATCATTTTCAAAGCAGAGTTCTTAACCACTGGCAGCCTGACACACTTCTCCATATGTTATATAAAGTAACTGTTTACAATATGAGCTGGCAAATATATAATATAACTAATAATTAGATGACACTGAAATATGACTCATTTTGCGTGATCTCATATGCATATTTATACCCTTAAAAGTATTACTAGGGAAGAAGAGCAAAAGCTTCTCCAGGAGCACCGGCCTGGCGGGCATGCTGCTGCGGCTCCCAGCCGGGGATGTCTGGGGGTGCACAGCCCGGATCAGCCTGGGGTCCTGGGGATTTCTGGGGGTGCACAGCCCGGATCAGCCTGGGGTCCTGGGGATTTCTGGGGGTGCACAGCCCGGATCAGCCTGGGGTCCTGGGGATTTCTGGGGGTGCACAGCCCGGATCAGCCTGGGGTCCTGGGGATTTCTGGGGGTGCACAGCCCGGATCAGCCTGGGGTCCTGGGGATTTCTGGGGGTGCACAGCCCGGATCAGCCTGGGATCCCAGGGATTTCTGGGGGTGCACAGCCCGGATCAGCCTGGGGTCCTGGGGATTTCTGGGGGTGCACAGCCCGGATCAGACTCGCATCCCAGGGTTTTCTGGAGGTGCACAGCCTGGTTCAGCCCCGGCATCCCAGAGGATTTCTGGGGGTGCACAGCCTGGTTCAGCCCCAATGTCCTGGGGCCCCTCAGTGCCCCGTGCTGCGAAGGTGCCCTTGCTGCTGCAGGCGAGGCGCAGCACATCCAGCTCGAGAGGCACTGACATGGGCAAACCAAGGAGCTGCTGCTGTGGCAACACTAAGCAGGATGAGGGTATCTCAGAAGATAGAGAAAAACTGTAGAAAATTAGTAATTCGCTGCACTTTGCCATGGTAAAATGAATTCTGACCTCTACTTCCTAAATCCTTTTCCCTCCCAGCACCAGGCTGGGTCTCTTCCCTCCCATCAGCCCGATGCAGAGCACCCCGGGGCAGCCGGCCGGGGGCTGCAGCCTGCCCGAGCCCCCCTGGCTGCCCCACGGGCTCACCCTGTGCCGCCTGCGCGTTGGTGGTGCGGGAGGAGCGGAGCTGGCTGGTGCTGAAAGGACCCCGGCTCCGAAATCCGGCTGGGAAACACCGCGCCCCGGCAAGGCTCCTCCGGGCGGCCTCTGTTCCTGCCATGTCACCCGCTTAGCTTCAAATATTAAATCTGGCATTTAATTACAGGTAGTGATGACAGCGAGGTTAGTCATAATGCAGTAATTAAGCCCAAGGTTTGTATTCACTTGCTGCCATCAGGCATAACACAGTGGGGGAAGGCGAGGCAGCAGCGCAGCCAGCGCCTCTCCTGCTGGCAGCAGGGCCCCACCGATGAGATGCAGGAGCATTTCACAACGTGCAAATTATTTCTGGGGTAGACCCTGTCACAATTTAATTTAAGTTTATCTTAGCCTAAGAGGCAAATTCTTTTATTTGATATTTTAAACAATTCAGTCTAAGAGGCAAAGCAGAGCCCAGAATGCAGCCCCTCATCTTCTTGGCGTCGGATGCTGATGAAAAAGACGACGGGGCTGAGTGGCCCCGGCTCCTCCGTTCCCTCCTGGAGATTTCCCACCAGTGTGAACTTACTGGTGCTTCTAGATCTGCTCCCGACTCTTATGGGCACGGGGGGCTTCATGGTGTGCTGGGCAAATTACAAAAGCACCATATGTGCATTGCCAGTGCATCGTGTTTCCTGCCTCCCCGCCCTTTACAGCAGAGTAAAAAAAATCGGGAATTTCTAACTTTGAAATCCTAAAACGTTTATGGTAACTGCTGCAAGGGCCATGTTAAAGCATGGGATACCGGACCTTTGGGGAAGCGGGGCTGCTCTGCGGGGCTGGGTTCACTGACGTGTGCCACCACGAATTCCCGGGGCTGCGGCTCCGAGCCCCAGGCAGCGCGCAGGGCTTGGGGGGAATGTGCTGGTAGCACCAACTAGCACCAGTGCTAGCACCTATTTCTTCAGCCCCTGTCAAATGAGGGTGGAAGGAACCATCTCAGAGAGAAGCTGTAAAACTTCTCTCCCTGCGAGGCTGGGTATTGCAGTAAGCAATTTCAAATGTGTCATTCAAAGTGGAAAAAAATAGTATAAATTACAATTGGATCTTAGCATTTTAGGTACACGCACACACGCATGTATTTATACACCCCCCATATATGTGTGTGTGTAGTTGATGGTGTATTTTTAGATGCAGTGTAAATTGATCCTATTCATAAGCTCTCTGGTTAGTATAAATTGATTAAGAAAAGCACCAACTGAAAGCTTTTGTTTCTATAAAAATATAAAGTACCCATGCAATTCTGGAAAGAAAACTGAATTAAAAATTAATTTCGAAGGTTTACTTCGAAAATCACCAGGACGGCTGGTGATTTTTCCTAAGCAGGTGAAAAGCCTGCGCTGCTGCTGCCTGTGGCTCAGGCGCTGCCTGCGGGCTGCGGCTCTGCATCGCACCTTCAGCTCCCGCTGCTGCGGGAGGGGTTAGAGGGCTGACACGCACCGCCTGAGCCGGGCGAGCTGCGGGCAGGGCTCGGCTCTATTTTGGGTACAGATAACTATACTTAGGGCTGAGTCATCCCTTCCAGTATCAGTTGCAGGAGAGCTTACATGAGCAGAGCCGGTGACCAAACCCGCTGGCGAAGGCTCGGGGCTGCGTGCCGGGGCTGTGAAGCCAACCTGGAGCCTCTCCGCTGGCATCAGCAGCCGCAGATCCGTCCCGCGGGTGACGGCACGGGAACCAGCTCTGTCCCTTCTCCCTGTCTGAGCCCGGCGCGGGGCCATGGGGTGAATTTCGGCTGGCGGCTGGGAGCAGGGAGGTGGGTGCTGCGGCCATGCTAGGGTCCGTCCCCGGCTGCGGGCAGGGCTCCCGCGAGCCCCGCGGAGGTTTTAAAGGCAGCGTCCCTCCGTGGAGCCGTCCCTTGCAGGGCACCGTGGCCTGGGACGGGCGTGCTGCAGAGAGCTGCTAGCCAAACATTCAGGTCTGCGGCCTTACGCACGGGCATGAGGGGCAACTGCTTATACAGCCATCTACTGGGGAATGGTTTTCCATGGTATTCACTGGTATTCACTGGTATTCACTGGTATTCAACGGTATTTAATCTTCCTTCCGTTTAGTAGCCTGTTGATGATCCCAGAGCCAGCAAAAAAGGTTTTCCATGGACTTGCTAAGAAACTATATGAAGCTGGCCGTAGCAATGCTAGATATCGCTGGTGTGATACCAGTCCTGCCAGCAAACAGCAAAGAGACATGTTTTTCTTTGCAGATTTATTCCCCATGCAGGAAGGGAAGGCTAGAGAACATTTTCATTGAATCGCATCCAAACAGTCAAGTCAGCCTTCTCCATCTGCTTGAAGTGAGGGTTTAGTTGTTAATTTGCCTCCGTGGGTCTCTCTGTTCCTATTTCTGTGGCGTTACATTGGACACCTGTAGGTCATTTTTCTTCTGATTTTTGCTGTGCTCAGTTATCTCTGTCAGGTGACGTTTTGCCCAGTGCCTGAAGGAGAGGAAACAACTTAGAAATAAAAGACCATTTTGGTGAAAAGCTATTCTGAGGGTAGTGAGAGCCAGCTTATAAAACTGGAGCTTTTACTCTGAACCGAGTCCCTTAAGTAATATCTGAATATTGGCATAATTTTTTTTAAAAGCGTTTAACATTGGAAACTTTATTTTTAGCGTGTAAATGTCAGGGCGAACGGCAGCCTTTCAATCCTTCTCCCAGCTCCTCCTGCTCGGTGCCCAAAGCTCCCGCTCCCCTCCAGCACCCCTCCGCGGGGCCGGGAGCCCCCTCAATGGGGGAGGAGGGGGACGCTGCACCCGCCTGGGCCGGGGGCGTCGGGGCCGGGGGGTGTCAGGGCTGCCGCGGGACTGGGGCGGGCAGGGAGAGGAAGCAGTCCTTCTCCCAGCTCTCTCCCTTCCCCGAAGGACTTTGTTTTAAAACAAGTAGTCTTTTAAAAATCTAGGGCAAGTCAGTCTCTTGCCAAAATTAGTCTTTGTGCAAGAGCATGAGAAGGAATTTTAATGGGTAGCTGGTATGTGGGGATGGAGAGAAATGACTGCTTTTACTATCTAAATGCTGTTTTAAATACGGCTGTAATATCAAACAGCTTTGCCACGCTTGCAGATATGTTTTACAGGAAGCATCACTGCCACCACTCAGTAATACACAAGAATGTTAAACAACAACTTACTTTTTTATTTGTGCCAAACGTGTCCTGACACATTGCTGAGGCAGATGAAAGCTGCGGCTCAAAAGAAAGCACAGGCAGAGCCTGGGCGTGCTGCTTTTATCTGGCCTGGTTGTTGTCGCCACGTTGGTAATTGCTATAAAAACCCTGCAAGGCCATTTTCTATATTTTATTTGCCTAACTGCAGCTGAGGGGAGCAGGGAAGAGGCAGAACCCATCCTCTGCTGCGCCCGGCCAGGTCCTGGGGTCCTGTACGGAGCCCGCAGGCGGGATGGGGACTGGGATGGGGACTGGGATGGGGACGGGGACGGGGATGGGGATGGGCTGGGTCAGCAGCTGGGCTCCAGCCGGTGGTCCCCGGCTGGCACTGCCACGCCGAGCAGCTGCCGTGGAGGCGTGCGGTAGAGGACAGCGCTGGCTATGGAATGAATATAATAGAAAACAGGGAAATGGGAGTTGCCAGGGGAAAAATAATGACATGTTTGCACGCTCAGCTCCGTCCTGCCTCCTGCCCCTTGTCAGCACAGCCCGGGCCCTTCGTGGCGGCGCCGACCGGCCCCGCGGCCTCCCCTGCCCCCGGGCTCTGCCGGCTCCTCCGACCGCCAGCGCTGAACAGCACCTACAAAATTATCCAACGGGGCTGGTAATTTGTGATTTCTTTTTGCAAAAATTACGCTTGACTTCATAAACTAAAATTCATAGGTACAGTCCCCTCCCTATAGCAAATTGGTTTATTATTTTTAACCAGGATTTTATAATCTCTGCCCGCGCTGGTCCCAAGTTTCCTGCTGAAGCTGCGTGTGTCCCCCAGGACGTGTTGCATGGCAGCGCCACTAATTCACAACTCTCCTGGAGCAGGAACAAAATCCACACCACGTACTGCCCTTACTGGTTGCATGGGATGTACCGGTCTGTCCGTACACTGAGACAGAATCTGTATGACTTAATTTTGCATTCATCTATGTTTCTGAACGCGCCTGCTGGTCCGGGAGGGGTTTCTCTCTGCTGCTGAAGCTTTCTCAGAGCAGAAAAAAGTTTCTCAGGGTGGCGAGTGAGCCACATCACCGGTGTTTGTGGTGCAGAAGCAGCTTCTGGCTGCGCTGGGGATGCCCGACACCGCTGCTGGCTGCGTTTCGGCCCCGGAAAGAGCCAGCCGAAGGGCGGCCGGTGCCAGCGGGGCCGTGCCGAGCAGGGCCGTGCCCAGGCGAAGCAGCCACGGCGGAACCACGCTTTCTTCTCTTTAATGCAGACGTGCACATCGCAATGTTGAGTACGACCTTCAAAGGGGGAGAGATGAACTTTGTGTTGCCTGAGCCCAACATCATCGGCTCCAGCAACTGCAGCTCCCGCCCAGTGAGTCCGGACCCCCGTCCCGGCTCGGCACAGGAGGGGTTCGGCCGTGCCGGAGTCGTTCCTGGTCACCTGGGCCAGCACTGACACTGCTCGCTCTGGAGTCAGCGGAGGCTTTAAGGAAATAACAGCAGCAGGGGCAGTGTCATTTGATGAAACTCCCATGAAAAAGGCTCAGCAATATCAAACAAATAAATAATTTCTCCTCTACAATGCAAAGTTTATTTTTTTTCCATGTATGACTGAACCTCTCAGGTGTTTATACTGAGGATATCTAAATCCTACCATGCAAGTAGTCCGCAAAGAATTAAACTTATGTGGTTTCTTAAAAGTACCTTTTAATTTGGAAATTAATAATAGGATAATATTTGGTACAAAAATGGTATATAACCCCCAAGAGCTTCTCCCAGCTGCGTCCCAGAGAGACCAAGGGAGCGAGTCCTCCTCCAGAGGCGCCAGGGCTGTGCCCCAAGTCTCTGGCGCATCTGTTCGGGGTGCTCGGCTGTGCGCAAGATCGTCCCTTCCCCACCTCTGTCAGTCCCTGTTTGGGTGGCCTGGTATCAGGGGTAGGGCCTTGGCGCGGCGATAATCCGAACGCTGGATAATGATGTCCAATAGTAAACACTACCCGCTCCGAGCTCAGAAGTTGCTTCTGCGTTCTCCTGAGCGCCCGCCCCTTGCGTTCTCCCTGCTCCGCTTTCCCGGCTGCTCGCTGGGTCGGCCGAGGTGCTGTGCCGGCTCCGCGCTGCCGCTGCCCCGCGCCCGGCCGCCTCTGCGCCGCTGCCCCGGCCCCAGCAGCCTCCTCTCCGCTGAGTTAGCACTTAACTCCACCGCTGAGCCGTTTCTCAGTCACTGTCTTGGAGAAAAATCAGTTTCCTACAACAGGCTGTTATTTGCAGTGGACAGAAATGCATTTCTAAGCCCTCGCTCTTTTAACCACCCAACCCCTCTGTCACAGAGACTTCTCTGTTAGAGAGCACGTGCTGCCGGGGCGGCGGCTGCCCGCGTGCCCATGTGCGGCACCAGAGCACGGAGCGCTGCAGGCCGCGGGCAGGGGACGAGCCCAGCGTGACCGTGTCCTGGGCGTCTGGCCTGGAGGCGGGGGGACGCCCCAGCCCCTGCGCTGTGGTGCGCTCGCAGCCATCACGTTCGTTCACACAGCGCAAGCACGGAAGTGGTCCCGTCAATGGCCGGTTACACGTATTAGGACCTGGCTTTGGTTCTTAACGTCACGAAAACAGAGCTGACGCCCTGCTGGGTAAGGTCCGCGAGAGCGGCAGGGCTCTTGCTGATGGATTTCAGCCTGTCCCCGGGTCGCTGCCGCAGTCTCTGGGAGGAGCGTGCAGGGCGGCTGCTGGTGCTGCTGCTGCGTGGAAGAGGCATAGACTGAATGGGGAAGACTTTTATGAATTATTTACATAAATAGCTCTGCTGTTCCTTGGCTATACGGGAATGCCAGGAAGGGTAAATGGTGTTTCGAGCACTTTAAATGAGCGGATCTTCTGGTGGTCACTCAGGGACACAAGGATGCTCCCATGGGCAGGCAGCAGCCTGGTGGTGCACGCGCAGGCAGAGGCGCAGCCGCTCAGGACCCTGGTAACGGGTTTCCCTGTGGGAGTCACTGCCTGATTCTCGGCTGGGAAGTCCAGCCTTCGCCCGGGCTCCAGGACACCTCCTGCTGCCTGCTGTCCCGTGCCGGCTGCCGGGGCGAGAGCCCCGAAGGGGGAGCGGGTGCTGTAGGTGCAGAGAGCCCGTCCAGCTCCTGCGCGTCTGCTCCTGCGCTGCCAGTGAGATGAGCCGTCCATGCAGCCCGGCTGCTGGCCAGGAGCGGCGGAGGAGCGGGCAGGAGGGGCAGCTGCCTCCGCGGGCACTGCAGCACCCCGCTCCCGGTGCAGGGCTGGGTGGGTCACAGCCACCTCGCAGGGCGGTGACACTGTTCCCAAAGGATCACTGTGCTGGTGTGTGCGCCCCAGGGGCTATAAATACACCCTGCGCTTCACTGTCCTCTTGGTACCTCACGTAGAGGCACTGCTAGCATTTGTGACACCCACACTCAGCTGCCATGTAACTCGTGAAGTCTCCGGGTATTTATATTTCTGCCAGCAGACACGGTTGGTTCAGTCTCAGCTCTGCATCCCTCATGCCTAACCCTCGGCCAGGTTTAACCCTGCGGGGATGCAGGCACGGCTGCGGGGCAGGGAGGCGGCTGCGGGGCTGCCTGCACGGACAGCGGGGCCGGGACCCCGCCGAGTCCGGTGGGGCGGTGCACTGGCCGCCCGCCTCGCTGCCAGCGATGATTCGGGGTAAATCCCACGGGAATGAGTCACTTCTCTCGGTAGCCTCCAAGCATTGACCTGCTCCCAGTCCGCCTGAATTCAGCCCGAACCATACTGCTGCGTTCCCAGCATCTCCCTCCCACTCGCATCGGAGCAGGAGCCTGATGCTGGCAACAGAAACCTGAGCTGCAGGGTTTGAAACCCCCCATTTATTTAATTAATCTATTCAGCCCATTGTCTATCACCACAGGCTTGTCTTCTATTTTCTAATGCTGTAAGATAATTTTAAAAAAGTTTATAAACAAATACTCCTTATGTTCATGCACTGCCTCACATCTGCCAGGGTAACAGCAAACCATATTTACACACAGCCAAGGTTAAAGGAATCCAGAAATAAATGCACAATCAGTTCAAGTATTAAAATATGGCATTTGCATACTGTATGTTGCTGTATATGTTAAACGTAATCAGCAAGAGCAGAGCTTTACAACCCCGCATGTTTCTAGACCTGACTGACTTGTGAGTATTTAAAGGTTTCTGTGCTGAGGGTGGAAGAGGCCGTTGGGTCTTAGTGGGTGTCGGATGGGGAAGGGAACTTTGGAAAGGTGTGAAACAGCATGATTTGTTACAGGTGGAATCCATTTACTGACAAGAAAATATCATTACAATTGAAGGGATATTATAGCAAAGCTAAAAAGTTTTCATGAAGTGCAAAGATAAACCAAGAATGGGAAAAAGAAATGAAAATAACATAGGTAAATAAATTTTAAAATAAAAGAAGTGCTAAATGAAATACAGAGGTTTTACATCCATGTACCTGCAGGTTGCACCTGCCAGTGCCCCACACCTGCACCTTCAGCTGGCAGGATCAAGAAGTCTTCAAAAGCAGAAATCTGCCCCTCCCTGGCAGTGCCAGCCGAGAGCTGGGTCCTCGGGCTCTGCACTGGGGTTTTGCCTCCTGCAGTTACTGGAACAGGAAGAAAACAGCAGAAATTGTCACCCGAAGCAGCCGTGCTGGATGCAGGATTCGGCAGAGGCATGGGTGCTGGCAGCCTGCGCCCCGCAGCCCTGAGCCCTCCCAGCAGCACCCCAGGCGAGGGCCCTGGGAGCAGGGCTGCCCCCGGGCACCGCGGCCGTCCCACCTGGTGACGGGGTAAGCAGGATGAAACCCCATGCTGTCTGAAGTTAGGGTAGCTGCAGGCAGTGAAATGAGTCAACGGCATGAAGATGGAGGGCGACATAAAATCTGAAATACCTGTACTGTCAGGCAAGGTATGGATAAAAAAGGGGGTTAAATATTTTAACTGGTTTTTCAATGTTAAGCTCTTTGGGAAGGAAGAGTCACTCTGCACCCTGCAACAACGTCAGCACGCAGCAGCCATTGCCAAAGAGAAACAAAGGGAGTTGCTGTAAAGACAGATCTAGCTTTTGGTCTGTGCAGACCAGGCGATGCGCTCCCGGCTGTCAGATTACGGCTGTGCACGCGGGACAGCAGTTGGAGGAATAACCACCCGAGGCTGAGCGGGATCTGCTGAGAAAAAGGCAGAAAGGGGCTGGGAGCAGGTTCTTCTCCGGCCGACTGGTAGAAATGGGAGAGGTGCTGGGAGCGGGTGGGGAGGGGGCACCGGGTCAGCCCCCTGCCCGCAGAGCCGCGGGCATACTGCTTCCATCTGTGCTGGGAGGTGGTCGTTCACCTGCCACCCACGGACATGCTGTCCCTCAAAACCCTAGAGACGAAGCATCATTCGTTCACTCGCTCGTTTTGATTCTCAGTCCATCTGCCTGGTTCTTCTCGAGGTTTTAAATCTTACATATTTCGCAAACCTTTTATTATCTGTTTTTAAGTATGTATCGCTGCCTGAAGGATCACCTGGAAACATGAATTAACTGCAATAATACAAAAGGCAGAAAAAGTGTTTCATAATTTTATTGGAGCGGTTTCAAAGTGAGGTTGCTAGGTACAGTGCCAGTAACTCTGTGGCTGCAGTTCTGCCGCCACTAAAAATAGTTACAACTTCAAAAGCCATGCCTAACAGTAAAGGTACATGCAAACAACCCCGTGCTTTATTAAAAAACAAAATCTTTGTTTGTTAAAATTATAGACAAATAAGGGGATTTTTTTACTACTACTTAATTAAAGCAGTTACATAGCCTGAGCTTAAATACCAAGTAGCACTGTCTCTGCAGATATTGCAGTCAAATTTCACTAGTATTTACACAAAAAATGGAACTTACTCAACAATATTAAAATCACAGTACAATAGAAAAATAAACATTTTCACATATATCCTTGAAACGCACTGTAATTCATAGCCACAAAATAAGTACTGGTTTTAATTCACAAGTTGTATGTCTTCAAAGTATTTGAAATTATTGTGCCAATACAGTTAGGCTCCAGAAATAATATTCTGTAGTAGGTCCTGATTCAGTGCAAAGCACCTGAAGTTAGAAATAATACAGCAAATGTAAGTAGGGGGAAACAGTCCTAGTCAAGCAGCTATAATTGCTGTGTGTGGTGGTGTTTGGTGTTGGGTTTTTTTGGTTTTTTGTTTGTGTGTGTGGTTTTTTTTAAGTTAAGGGCTTTTCAGTGTAGGGCCAAACCAAGTTCCACCTGAGAGCCAGCATTCCCCATACAGCTCTGCTTGCACCGTCCCCAGTTTGCAACTGGCAGTTGTCTAACACGGCTGCTCGGGAGCTTGGAATACACTTCTCATATTCAAATTCAACTTCAGGCCTACAGCTTCTTTCAGAAATTTTACCAGAGGTGGAGACTAACCACTGTAGGTAACAAATACAAATATATAGACTTGGAAAATAATGTGAGCTTATCACAGAAATAAGTAATACCTGTGTTAAGACATATCACTCTTTATTAATGTTTTTGTTCTGGACCAATCTGAAGACAAAAACTACTAACAAGGGAAAAAAAAAGAATCCCAGAAAGGCAATCAGCAGGTTTTTTGTCTCCTGGCACTCGCGGGGCCAGCGTGTAACTGCTACAGACCTGACTTTCCAGGTAGGACGGCCTGTGGGCGGCAGCGGGGGCGAACAGCCCTTTCCATGCTGCCTTCCCCCGGCCCGGCGGGACCGGAGCCAGCAGGACGAGCTCCGGCGGACTCAGCCTGCAGCTGGAGCAGCCAGGGCAGCAACGCCCGCTCCCGGGGCTCCTGCTGCACAAGGCTCCCGCGCCAGAGTGCCCGGAGCCTGGTGTCCCGCCTCGTCCTTCCTCTTCACGAAAGGGAAGAGGAGGATGCCAGGCGCAGGAAAACTTGGCAGAACCCCTCTTTGGGCTCACACAGCATGACCCCCAGGGTTTAGTCTATGGAAACAAACCAGCTTCTGTCCCTGGGCATGCACAGGGAGGCAGCGGGATGCTCTGCGGCATTCACTCGCTCGTGGGCCGTCAGCCACAGAAAGGGCCCTGCGGCTTCCCACAGTCACCTTCCAGGGGACGGCAGGGAATTGGGGTTGGGAGGCAGCTTACCAGGGCGTTTAGTGCAATCCCTTGCTCAAAGCAGGGTCAGGCAGGATACTTCTGGTTCCCTATGTCTGATCATGATTTCATTAACTCGGTGTCAGATGAACTGGATTAAAACAGAAAGTCCCACATGTCATGTCATGTTATGAAAATGTACAAACTGACAGCAGATCATGTGTAGGTTTCATACTGATTTCATTTTGTGTTAAAGACTATGCCCATTAACTCCCACATGTGGTAATGAGAAAAAAAATTAACCCTATGATCTGGAGGAAGCAAAACACAGCTACTGAATAATAATTTGTTTCGGCGTGGATCATTGTCGAATGCTTTGGCAAAACTTAAGCTCTAAATAACTATTTACTTCAAATCTTTTGGTGTCTTCAGTGAATGATTTGTAGTTATTAAAAGATTCCTAAATATACCCAGAGGAAAAATAGGCTAAAAGCATGACCACGAGATGATAGAATGTTTAATCCCATTTGCCAGTTGAAGGCTAATACAGCACAACGAGGGAAGGTGGAACTTCTAGGCGATCTTCCTGTAGTGAGATGATGAACTGAATCTCGTTCCTAGTAAACACAACCCATTGTCATCGCTGATTATTAATTAACAGCCCAAAGGCTGTAGCTGAGATTGCATTCTCTCTGCAGATTGGATAGATCAGGAAGAAACTCCAGGCTTACGGAAAGGCTTCTTCGACCGTACCCATCACAGAGGTTTAGGTATAAACACAGGGATCGCCTTGGGCCTCTAAGGCTGGGGGACTGATTGTCTCCCACAAATATATTACAGTAAGGATAAGTGCCAAAAGGCAAATATTTAAGAACAGTTCCCCAGGAGCTAATGGCTTCAGCCATCACACTGCCTGGAGAAGATCTGCTTGGGTTTTGTCCCGGTGGTGTCCAATCCCCCCATGTCTGACCAGCTTCCTCTCTGATGGGACGGCCCAACAGACACGATTCCATCACGGTGCAGGTAAAAAGTAATCGTGAGATATGAATTTGGTGTGATTTTGCAGTGGTTCCGACTACCCCATGTCAAATATAGCAATGCTTAAAAAAAGAGCAGGAACTTTCCATGAGATTGTGAGGCTCAGCTTCAAGTTCCAGCTGGATTCAGAGGAGGCTGTGCACAGCAGGGAGTCGCATCGGAGCAGGATGCGGTTTGGGGTGTTAGCTCTGTGGGTCATAGGATATGGAAGATAGAAAATAAACCGTGTGTAAAATGTGTTTCATGATCCTTCTCGGTGTTGGGTGGGAGGCTCCTGTATGCTTCCGGGAGGTGAAGATGCCGGCAGAAGTTGCCTGCCATGGCTGATCATTATCAGTGATCTTCATTAAATAATCAGAACAGACCTCAGTAATGAACGGGGTGAATAATCTGGCCAGTTGCACGGTTCTCTTCAGTCAGGCAAGATGCAACAGAGGGAGCTTTCAACGGTTCACGAGGAAAGCATAAAAACATGGCAGGTGTTCCAGAGCCAGGCGACCGCAGGGCAGACGCTGGCACGGAGGCGGCCGTCCTGAGCCCCGAAGGTGGGTCTCCCTGGCAGGGTGTCCGTGTGGACCGAGGGTCTCTCCTCAGCACGCCCAGCCCGTGCAGCTGGGCCCGCGGGGCTTGGTTGCACTTGGATTTCATACACGCTGTACGTCAGCCAACTTTGCCATATCGAAGAGAAATACTGCAAAAAGACTGTAAGTAACTACATAAGGACCAACCTGGGTGTACGGTTTTACATTCTGCTGTGGCTGTTTAGGATCTTTTTTCAGACACGGATTAGTGGAACATTTTATTTCCTAACTGAAAGAGAGAAATAGACCACGAAATGCTGGGAAATGAATACGATTTTAAGCCTAGAGAAGCAGATTCAGAGAATATCCTATTTTTATGCTCGCTCTCAGGTTAATTCATCTGCCATTCCAAACAAGACATGCCTCAGTTGAATGAAGTCTCAAATAATCATATAATAGAAGTCATTTATTGTGAATCAGGCTCATTCTCTGGTGATATAAATAGGTTGTGCTGTTCCACAGTCTTTTGTCAGTAGCAAATTAATTAGCAATTGACCCTTGGTTGGGATTTCTTCACTACCTCTGCATTTTTCATCTTATAGGGCTAAATGAGATCTTAACATTGCTTTAAGAAGCTATGCTTCCTAAGCAGCAGTTTAATTTATCTTCAGGCTATAAATCAGCAGTTTAATTTATCACTAGGTTACATACCAACAGTGAATAGTCAGGGTGGAATTGAGTTTATTATAAAGATGTTCTGTTAGAAGACACAGTATTACAGAGATTGAAACATGCTGTTAAATTTTCCATTAATGCCCAATTCTGAATATGAATACGGAGAACCACACTGTACATACTTTACATTTAGCTTTCTAATAAATAAGTTCAATAAATAGGGATTTTGCAGATTAAGAAGCTGTACGTGTGAACAGAAGCTGCTTTACAATGTTGCCAAAAATAACTAGAGCTATTCTTGTTTGTTACCAATCACTGGAAATTAGTAAGTAAAATATAAATATTTTACTCTTACTATGAAGACTGGAGGAACAAAGATCTGTTAAAATCACCCTTAGGATTACATAGAACTTAATTTTGTACACTAAATTTATAATTTAGAGCATGCTTTCATACCATTTTTAGCACACAATATTTTCAAATACATTTCTTAAAAATATGAGAAATGAATAAGACTGCCCATGTAAGATTTTGTCTGTGCTCTGATCACTAGCTCTTGTGTTACACAATATTGCAGTTTGGCTAATTTTGGATGACCTATTCCACAACTGGAGAAGACATATAATAAAGGGCCGGATTTAGTCTGTAGTATATTGTAACATCTTGTTAATACAGTAATTTATTTGTCACAGTATAAAAAAATTAATTCCCCCCAATTGTTTTTTTATATATAATATATAACCCATTTATATTATCCATTTTAAAATTATTTTCTTGGGAAACAACTCTTACATTATCTCTAAAGATTGCCAGGAACAGAAATATTCTCGTACCAAAAGAAAACGCAAGTTAACTCGAGCAAGTAGTTTTACTTGTCTGAAAGGTACAGTTATTTTCAGCACACACATTTCTCACGTTTTACCCGTAAAGAACTCCAGCAAGGCTCCCGACACCGGCAGTCAAGCGTTCGCGCTGCAGCAAGATGTTGGTCAGCCCCTGGGAAGGGCGGCTCGCCCCCGCTCCGCAGAGCTCGCGCCGGCGCTCCCCAGGCGAGCCCAGTCCGTGCTCAGCCCCGTCCCGCGGCTCCTCTGGCTGACAGCGCGCCGTTTCCTCAGCACGGAAGGCAGATCGGAGCATCGGCTGCTCAGAACCAAGTCACCTCCGCGCGCGCTTGCACGCCGACATCTCTTCACGAAACGCGCCACTACGCGCACGTGCAAAGCAGGCGCCTGCGTGCAGCGGCTCCCAGAGAGACCTGCTTGTCTGCCAGTGGCCGAGGTGTCAGTTCACCTGGAAGCCACTGTGCCTTTAAGGGGGTCCAGGTTTTTCATGAACAACCATCGTAATCTGAAAGCATAATCATGCACACACCAGTAAGCCTACCTTTTGTAAAACACCGGCACTCAAAGACGACTGAATCATAAATGCTACTGAACTATCGAATAATTATCAACACTAGAAGTAGATGAAGAAATAATAAAACTGTAAAGGTGAGATAACTGCATCATGACTGTGATTTAAATACTTGTTTACAACGAAAAGTGAGCAAAAGGCTAGGTATGTCGACTGAGCCTCAGAAGAGAAGATACTGCTCGCTCTTATTTTTATTTCCGATTTTTAAAGAGAGGCTGATTGAGAACATTTTTGAATGTGGGAGACTAAGTCATTAAAACAGAAGCACTTGGATTGCTTTCTTCCTTTAGGGGATTTACTTCATTTTACTTTATCTGACACAAGTCAGAAAGAAATGAGAATATAGTAAGGAGAAGGAAAGCTGAATTTTGGCATGTTATTTTCCATTAAAATTCTTCCGCTGACTTTGTTAAGCCTTTTCTACGATCAGAAAATGAGGCTTTACCTAAAACGAATTTGAGAGGCTGGTAGATTTTCCTCACACACTCGTAGCACTACAGTGTCCTACTGTCTCAGAGCAGAGGATTTTTTCACACTCTTCCCAAATCTTTTGCATTCGTTCACAAACTCGTATCTCCGTTCTGTTTATACTCAGATAAAATATTGAGAGTCATTTCCTCGCTTTTGGACTGCACGTTGTGTTCACTTCTTCTGGACGATTTCCTGGTTGCCCTGGAAAGCCGCCTTCGAAAGGTATCACCTGCCAGAAAGTAAAGGATAGGGTCGACGCAGCTGTTGAGGCTGGCCAGACCCCTCGTCACTTGGTAAGTGGCATAAACCTTGTCGTTGAAGGCACACATTTGTGGAGTTTGAAAATCCACCCTGGCTCTTAGATTCAACGTCTTCATCACGTGGAAGGGAAGGTAAGACACAGCAAAGACCGTCAACACAATAATAACCAGGTAAATCGACTTTCTCCTGAGAGGAGAATTGTCCAAATCTTTGTAAATCAAAGCTTTCACAATTAGGCCATAGCAACCAAGAATCAGTATGAATGGGATGCAGAACATAAACACTGTGGTGCACATGCTGTAAATGAAGTAACTTCTCAGGTAATCGTCGGCTGTTGTGTCGTAGCACGTCGTGGTTTTATTTCTCCTTATCCCCGTTCCCGAGTAGAAGAGTATTGGAGAAATCACGGCCACCACAATGACCCAGACCAGGGTGCTGATGTACACCGCGTTCTTCTTCTTCAGCCTCCCCAGCGACTTCAAGGGGTGCACCACTCCCGTGTACCTGTGCACACTTATGCAAGTCAGAAACAAAATACTGCCGTACAGGTTCACATGGAAGATGAACCTCTGCAGCTTGCACATGATATCCCCGAAGATCCAGTCTGTTTTATTGAAGTAGTAAAAGATGAGGGCAGGCAGAGTCAAGACATACAAGAAATCGGCCAGCGCCAAGTTGAACATGTAAACCGAGATACCGCTCCAAGGCCTCATGTGGAAGACAAACATCCAGATGGCCACGCTGTTTCCCAAAAACCCAGTGATGAAGACCAGAATGTAGACAGTGGGCAGGTAATAGAACTGGAAGCCAGTTTTGGTCAGGGAACACTTGGTGGTGGCGTTTCCCGCAGACCAGCCGCTGCTGGATAAGAGGTTGGGTTCAGTTCCATTCAAAGCAGCAGAGAAGAGGACTTCGGTCATGATCCTTCCACCAGAGTCACATCGGTCTGAGGTGAAGCAACAAAGTCTCTACAGGAAGAGCAACGCATCTAAAAAAAGAAAAGAGCAAAAACCTAACTGGAAGGTAAAACCTGCCCTGCTTTTCTTCAGAGGGTTTCCAAGCGGGTGTGCTCGGCTGCGCGTCTCCCACCCACGCAGGTCGGTCTAGCGCGGGGTGCGGACCGTCCCCCCCGCAGCCCCCGGACCTGCCGCACGCCGGGAGCCAGAGGACGCCTCGGCGGGTCGCTGCCTGCCGCCGGCGGGCCCCTCTCCCGGTCCCGGCCCCGGCGCGCCGCGCACGGCGACAGGGCAGGGCAGGCGGGGCGGGGGCGAGAGCGACAGCGGGCTGGCCCGGCCCGGCCCCGGGACGCACCGCAGGGGAGCGGGGAAAGGGCGAGCGCCGCGAAGGGGCAGCGCGGCCGGAGCGGGGGCAGCGGGGGCGGCCGCTCCGCTCCGCCCGCGCTCCTCAGGCGAGCGCCGCCGCCCCGGCCGCCTCCGCGGCTGCCGGCCCCGTCCCACAGCCCGCCGCCGCTCCCTCGCTTCCGCCCGCTCCCCTCAGCCCGCCCGGCTCGCCCAGGTCAGCTCAGCCGGCCCGGCCCCGCTCCCCTCGCTTCCGCCCGGCTCCCCGAAGTCACCTCAGCCCGCCCGGCCCCGCTCCCCGCGTCGCCTCCAGCCGCCGCCGCGCCCCAGCCCGGCTCCGAGGAGCGCCGGGGCCGCCCTCACCTGCCTCCCGCGGCGCCCTCCGCAGCCCGCGCTCGCATCTCCTCGCCGCCGGCAGCGTCCGCCCGGCGGGGGGCGGCGTCCCGCCCGCAGCTGCCCCGGCCGAGCCGGCTCCCATCGCCGGGCAGGGCAGGGCAGCCGGGGGCAGCGGCTCTACGGCGCCTCGGGCGCGGGGCGCCCCTCCATGGCGGCGCCGCCGCCGCGGGGAGAGCGGCCGCAGCCCCTCTGCTGCCGGGAGCAGCGCGCCGGCCCCGGGCGGACTGCGGGCGGGCGGGACGAGGCGCCGACTCGGCCCAGGGGCGCGCCGCCCGCCCCCCGCACCGCCCTCGCAGGCGGGCGGCGCTCGCCTCTCCCCGCCCGCGGCACATGGCGGCCGGGGTCCGGGGGCTTCGGGGAGGGGGGTGGGGCCGGTGCCGCCTCGCCCGGGGCGGCGGCCTGTGAGCGGCAGCCGGCACACACCACGCTCGTGGCCCCCACCCGGGTCACCCGGCCCACCCGAGGCGGGGGGGCTCGGCGGGGGCGCGACGGCAGGCACCGGCACCGGCACCGGCACGGGCGGAGCTGTGGGGCGGTAGCGAGCGCACGGGCGGGCCCACGCGGCGAGGCGGGCGGGGCGCCGCAGGCGAGGCCAGCGCCGGCGGGCCGGGCCGCGCGCCTCGGGCGGTGCGGCCGCTCTCCGGGGCTCCCGCAGGCCCGTCCGGCCCGACGGGGCAGAGCGGCGGCCTGCCCGGCCCTTCCAGGCAGCCGAGGCAGGGGAGGGCAGCGTCCCCTCCAGCCCTCCGCAGAGATGGAGCTGGGGGTCCCCGCGCCTGGGCTAAGGCCCCTCCTGCCAGCACCAGCGCGTGGCAGGGCGCAGGCAGCGAGGCGCAGGCAGCGAGGCGCAGGCAGCAGGATGCAGACGGGGCGCAGGCAGTGGGGCGCAGGCAGCAGGCAGCAGGATGCAGACGGGGCGCAGGCAGCGGGGTGCAGGCAGTGGGGCGCAGGCAGCAGGCAGCAGGATGCAGATGGGGCGCAGGCAGCGGGGCGCAGGCAGCGGGATGCAGACTGGGTGCAGGCAGCGGGATGCAGCGGGGCGCAGGCAGCGGGATGCAGACTGGGCGCAGGCAGCGGGGCGCAGGCAGCGGGATGCAGACTGGGCGCAGACTGGGCGCAGGCAGCGGGGCACAGGCAGTGAGCGCAGGCAGCGGGGTGCAGGCAGTGGGCGCATGCAGCGGGGTGCCAGGTGTGCTCCTCTTGAGCTGCTGCAAGCGGCTGAACCCCACTTTCCTGATTTTGCTTTCACTCAACCCTTTGAAATCTGCTCTGCAACCCAGTTTAAGCTACATGAACATGTTAATTGCTGTAAATGGAACAGCTGAGCAGAAATATGCTCTACTGACCTCTAATTAAGCGCTATACATTTGGCACTTGAGTCAGAACACGATTATTATTTATTGTCTTAGCAAAACACAATCTGCTGGTTTCAGCCATTTCTTCCTTGTTCACATTTTAGTTAGGATGTGTGGTGAGTGATACATGAGCTAGTCATATCTGCTCTCAGCTAAAAGCTGTGTTCTAGATGGAGGATTATTAGTACTTCATGAATATGTATTCATTTTTCAAACTTTTGAGTCTGTCTAAATTGTAAAACTACTTTGTTGGGGAAGCTTAATTGGGAAATCAGCTGCATATTGTACCCCTGTAGGAATATGCAAGTGGATGCAGATGGAGTTGCCAGCCTGGCATCCCTTTTGGGGCAAGTTACACAGACTACAACTTTGAAGGAACGGCTTAAATTTTGTAAATATAAGACCCTGTCATTTTGTATATTAGTTTTTTTTCTTTTTGTCCTCATCCACTAACTGCATATTTACTACTGTGAAGATTCTTTTTGATTTTAATACAAATTGAACGTGAAGAGAAAGGAAAGCCAACAAGACATGAACAGCAACACCTGTAAAATCTGTGTTGTAAAGCAAGCCCCACTTACAAAACTGTTCAGTGGTGCCCTCTAGGATTTTAAAGTGCTAGCAAAAATTAATCCTTAGCCTTGGCGTTCCTGCAGGAGAAAACACCCAACCCACAAACCAGACGTACGGTGAACACAATATAGTAATATCAAGCCCAACATGCTGGTTTATGAAAAAGCCATCTCCTCAGAGAATCAGCTGCGTGGCCGAAACCAGCATTCATTTTAATAAAGGTCTTGGATTATTGTGTTAAAGAAAAAAAAAGTACAAAGTGATGCTATTAGCATATGAGAAGCCTTTTAGTTTATCTTTCCCTTCATAATTGTTATTTTATTAGCGATTTTCTCCATCCCATTGCTAACACATAGCTTCTCTTGGCAGCTTCTTTGAATTCCCTGTCTTGAGCAAATTTTGAGTCATACTGAAGCAGCGTTAGATAGCATCAGTAAATACGCACTATGAACTACAGCCTGTTTTCCTCTGTTACCTAAGCAGCGCCATAAATCCAAACCGTGGAGATGAAAGGTCAGAGCAGTAATTCAGGGAGCCCACAGCCGCCGGGGAAGGAGGCATTTCTTAGGCTTTGTGCTCGAGACAGGCTGAGGTGCAGGCAGCAACGCCAGGCGCAGGGTCCGGCCGCGGGACTGCTCAGCCTCCTCTGGAGTGGGCCCGTGAGCCCAGCTATGAGCAGGGCTCGGTTCATTACTGTGGGGCTTGGAGAAGTGCGAGATCTCCAGCACAAGCATTAGCAGGAGTCGGCAGGAGGACGCGGCTGCGTGTGCCGGGTTTGCCCAGGCACCCGTGGCAGTGTTCACACCGACCTCGGGCTTAACGCCGACATGACGCTGGTGGGGACAGGAGAGACAGCACCCGGTCCGGCAGGAAGCCGTGGCTGCACAGAGAGGCCATATGCCACCTCATCTGGCATAAGGTTATTGTGGGACCAGTACGCATATTGAAGGTTGAATACAAATGTATAAACATCCAAAGGCAGAAGTGAATCTGGACCAAACCCACGCGTCACATCCTTCAGCTGCAGTACTGTTGATCCGTTACTGAAGACTCCAAGCTCAGACTTATAATCTGGTCTAAGCAACTTCAATTTATTTAGTCTGCTGTGCCAGGGCAGGATTTTCCAAGATACCTGACTCATCCCTGTAACTTTTTTCTGAGTGTCATCTCATTTTTCAATGGCTTGTTTGAAGGGTGGGCACCCGAAGCAGACACCGTTGAGACGGTTGCTCACATTGATTACAAACGTCAAGCTGCCTCTGCCCCAGCAGTTTCTGGTGGTACCCCTCGAGGGTGTAACACCACACGCGCATCGTCTCCCGCCTTCTCCTGAAGGGGGAGAGGACTCCACCATCAGAAGATCAGGTGCTACCACATACTGCAAACAGCAGCATCTTTCCAGAGCCACACTCACCTTTCCTGACAAGAGTGGAAAAGAGCGTTTCCCTTTTTTATGCACATTTTCCAAATCACTGGCATTCTTGCCTCCTTTTCACTCCTGCCTCACATACCTCACTTCATCCACGCGTCCCTTTTCCTTTTTTACACCCCAATTACTGTGACTGCTCAGTATTTCATCCTTTGCCTGGCCTTGCAAACCTCATCTGTTATCTCTGCCTACACCACATTTCCCCTTTTTGCTAGAACGTGGGGTCCGCCGGGCGCTGCTGATGGAGGGCAGAAGCGTGCAAATGGCCGGGACCCTCGCTCCTCACCTGCTTTAGTGGCACTTTGGACCTGCCAAGGAAACCGCCTGCCCACTGCAGCTGGACCCGTGCAGCCCGTGCTGTATAAGCAGCTACGTCCCTGCTGCTTCATCGGCAGCCCGCGTCCTAGCACCGCCCGTCTGAGCCTGCCAGTCCTGGAAGTGCAAATCTCACATACTGGTTTTAACAGTTTGCTCATTCTGACTGCAGCGCTTCAGCTGCGAAAGGTCCAAGCACTTACATGAGTAAAGGCATGTTTTTTTAGCAGCCGTACTGTTACATGCCATCATACACAGCCAGCAAATTAGTGTCTTCCTGCTTGTAGCACTGATCTGCTCTTATTTCGGACCACAACCCTAAAGCATGTTGCATTAGCACTTTTGCCTCCATAGCTCTGGCATGTGCCTTGTAGCTGAAGAGGTTTCTGTCTGGTACAGCTGAAACTGAATTCATTCCAGCTTTGTCTCTTAATGCACTTTCTGCAAAATCTGCAATTTTATACCACTGATTTCCATTAAACTGAATGATTTGTTCTGTTAACAGCTGATTTAACTCAAACGGATGATATATCCCTAACGAGAAAAGAAAGCATGCTTGAGAGCAAATGGAAATTCCAAGTCAGTCCAATTAGTGCTGAACTATCGCAGTGTGTGGGTGTGCAAAGGGAACGGTCCGGACATAAATCCAGCTGTTTCTACCTGTTGGTTTTGGTTATCAGGAAGACTTAGATGCAGATTTCAATATTTCAAAGTATGCCAGTATGAACAATGGGCCCAGTGAGAGGCTGGTAGAAAGGACCCCTGTAAACTATCATCACAATGCCTGCTCATAGTGAGGGTAAAAAAAAAAATATATATATATATATATACACACACACACACATATATGTATCTAAGGCACTTTGTGCCTCACTCGGGAGTGCTGCTGGAAGGGATGGGTGAGCACAGAACTTGGGGGGTGAGCTCCTCTTGACTCCCTGCTGCAGGACATCTTATCTGCCGCAAAAATGCCTATTTCACATTTTACCTGAATTGGCTTGTCACCTACCTGTTGGCTTCTGGTGAGCTTCATTCCCCTTTTCATTAGGAAACTCTTTAGGTCAAATAATGCTTCATCACACCGTGTTTTCTTTCTCCAGTCTCTGCACGTTCATAGCTTCCTTTTTTTCATTTGTTACAGAAGATGGCATCTCTTCCCAGCGCCCCTTATACGGCATGCAGATTTTACACGGTGAGCCTGAAATACTAATTTATTTTATTTTAAAATACTATTGCATGCAGTATTTAAAAAACTACACCTTCGAAGCTGTAAGAGGTCCCTCAGCTGGACTTGCAACGGCCACCTGCACATACGTGAGAACTGAGGAAATTTTGGTTTAAGTGATTCAAGCAGGCACTTATTTGTACAAAAAAAAGCAAAGCTCATCCTAGTCTATCTAAAAATACTTAAAAATATATAGTAGACAGACTGTGAGCAATGGCTATTTGCCCCAGATTTTTTTCCTTCCAGCCTTAGCTTCACCTGCTGAAAATGCCCAGGTTTGGCCTCGACTTGCGAGTCAATCTGTTTGGGAAATTTGAGGGTGAGCAGACAGGTATGTGGAAAGTTGCTTTTGTGCAATAAGCAATTTCTGTCACCTTCCTGCAAGAACTTGTGGCCCTTAGCAACTGAGGCGGAAGGCTGAACGCTGGCAAGGAAATGATGTGCAAGAAAAAATGTCCGTAAGAGTAAAGAAAACCAGGAAGGCATGTAGAATCTCCCACCAGAGATGCCCAATATTCCCTTTTCCCACTTGTGAAGGGCTGAGGGGGTGGGTTTCTGGTCTGCGGTTCTGCACCAGCCCCAGGGATCCTGCTGAACCCCAGGGCACGGCAGGAGCCGCTCGGCTGCAGCAAGGAGTGCGCGTCCCCCGGGAACCTGGGGAGGCGAGGGGGCCAGCGGGAGGTGCAGGGAGCAGGGGACCCCGACCCCGGTGCGGCAGCCCTGGCACGGCAGCCCTGGCACGCCGCCCCGCCGCAGCACCGCAGCGAGCCTGGCACAGCACGGGACCTGCTCACCGCTGCAAGCCTCGGCTGCCTCTGTTTGCCTTGCCTCAGAAAACAAACCTCGGAAATGACAGTTCAAGAGCTGATAAGAATAATTAGACGTGTCTGTTGCAGATACGACATGTGCCGCTGGTTGAAAGCAAGTCTTAACCGAGTTCCCAGCCTGCTCACGAAAACTGCCAGCAGAATACGTGCCCAAAGCTCTGCTGGTGCTCCTGCCAGCAAGTCTCTGCTTCGCCCCTGCTCTGCCCTCCTCTGCTCGCTGTCCCTGCAGAGTGGAAGTTGCTGGCCTTATTGCTGTTCTTGGAGACTGTCAACCTGCTATTTAGGGGGTGAAAAAGTCTTGCTGTGCTACGGTCCTCAAGGAGATACCCCCAATGCCTGCTGCTAAGGCACGGGAAGCTGCTCTCCCCCACCCCGCTGCGAGAGGAGCCTGCGCCTGTGTGCATTTTTAATATCTGAGCTGACATTTTGCTGTCTTGAAAACAAAAGCTGTTCATGGGCTAATTAAATAGATCTGCACAGAGCATAATGTAAGGCCCGAGGAGCGACAAAGTCCCAACAGGGTGTGAACTCTGGAAGACAGAATGACACAGTATTGTGCATGCGAAACATTATAATTTTATAATCAATAGTGGGTAATGTGGTGAGTGGATAGCGCCAGAATTCAGAGTGCTTGGTCCATAAGGCCCTGGTAAGTATCCAATAAGTCATATATTCCCATAGGGATGAATACTATACGTCTTTTCTTCTCCTTCTTTGCCTTTATTAATATTATAAACCAACAAGAGAAACAAAACTGCTGTTTCAGAGTGCCTCTGTATTTCAGAATATGCAAATGGTTTCTGATCAGCCCTGCCGCTGTGATGTCCCTGTGATGCCAAAACAGCAATAAATAGAGTTAATGGAGGTGACTTATTAATCCTAGTAGAGCAACTACACTTCCAGAGTCTAAAGATAACGCAGAACACTGGAAAACTTGTTCTAATTACAGCAGGGAGCATCTTGCCTCCTTCCTATATTGCCATTTTAAATTGAAATTACTATTCTCAGTAGAAAAGATCTTTTGTTCAGCTACCAGCCAAGAAAGGCAATTCTACTGAGAAGGTTTAATAGTGCGTTAATACTCACATTACACAGTTTCCTCAAATGGCCAAGAAGACAAACAGGCAGGAAACAGTGAAGATGGCATACCAAGGGAGACAAGATCAAGTATTTCAGTTAAGTACTCGCTACCTAATGCATCGAGGGAAATGAACACAGCACTCCCTCTTGCTATAACCCAAGCATCCCGCGAGCGTCTCGGTGGGGTACAGGGACAGCTTTTCCTGTTAGCAGGGATGCGTCTCCACGTGGCCACCCGGCTGGCTGAGAGAGCCGTGGGGGGCGGCAGCGGGGCCCCGCAGGTGCCTGGTGCCTCTGTCCAGCCCTGCCTGGCTCCTCTTGCTCCCCCAAAGCCCTTTGCACCCCCAGATCCATGCTGCCACTGCAGCAAAGCTGGATTTCCCCGTACAGCCGAGCATGCGACGGCAGCACCGCGTCACCCTAATGCTGCTTCAAGACCTAACTCTGGTTTTCACTGGAGCTACCTTGCACTTAAATGTCCAGTTGTGTACATCTGTGTAATGGTTTGGCTGGTTTTTTTAGCCCTCTCTCTGTCTTTTCCTCTGTTACCTGGACCACAGTTAGCAGCAGGGAAGGCGGTTGGGTTTTCTGTGAGGATGCGGGAGTTGGATGGAGCGGAGGGAGCCTGCGGTCGGGGGAGCTGCACGGCACGGCTCGTGCACCGCCCTGCTGCTGCGGGGAGTTTTCGGGTGGTTTCCGGAGCGTTGTTAACTCTGCACTCCGTGTTAGTGATCCCAGTGGTGATCTTGTTTGAGGTGTTGGAAACGGGTGTGAGAACCATGTTTCCTCAGAACAGCTCTTGAGCAGCCGGGAGTTTTGCATACGTCCTCACGCCTCACCTCCCGGGCGGGCTTCAGCTCTGTCTTCCCTCCTGTAGATACACAGGGCTCACAGCTACGGCTGGGCACCCATACCGACAGCAAGAATTTGGTAATCAGCATAGCGGGCGTGTTCTTCAGGCTGCAGAGATCGGAGCAAAGCTTTCGGTTTTCTCTGGCGTGGCTGCAGCGCGCTCCCTGGGCGTCAGTGAGTACCCGTCCTCAAGGGCACCGCCGACCGTGGCCACGGCAAACGGTGCGTTTGCTGGCAAATGCGCTCGCGCTGCTGGATAATCGGTGCTGGCAGCGATGATTTACCGTTTGTGTAAGGAGATGTCTCGGCCATGACCACAAGCCGTAATAAGGCGCAGGGACCCCCCGCCGTGCAGGGGCCGGCCCTGCCTCGCTCCGTGCCCACGGGATTGCCGTGCGGGTGTGGGGAGGCTGGATCCCAGACTCCCACCCAAGGCAGGGACTTGAAGGAGGTGGCCCTGCGTCCCCTTGGCCGGGGCAGGATGGCAAGGGCTGCTTCCCTGGCCAGTTCCAGATGTGCAAAGGGCGCTCAGCAGATGCTCGCAGAGGAATCAGATCTCAGCCACTTCGCACATCCAAACGGCGTTGGCCTCCGAGCGCGCGCCCGGACCCCGGCTTCATGGCGGTTTGCAGGGGCGAATTATGTGCATGCACTTCTCAAAGCTCACTAGGCTGCTGAGAGCGCAGTCCTGCTGTGGGCCCAGCAGCCACAGCTGGAGGCAGCGTCCAGTTCTGGAACAGAGGAAGTCAAATATTATTCAGAATATACCTGCAATTGCATCACTGGCAAATCACATCAATGGTAAACATCATCTGCTAACGTTCAGCAGATATTAGAAAATATGGTAATACTGGATTTTCAATTAAATTTCCCTTCTGATATTTCTTTATGTAGGCAAAATTGTTTCTTGACATTTTAATATAGTATTTGATCAGGTATCTATTTGGTTAAAATAAATTTTGTCACCACTAAGAATATAGGAAAGTTAAAATCAGACAACTTTTCTGTTGTGTGTGAAACATGGAAAGAAGATGTTAAAACTGATCTGTAACAATTTTTTGAAAGCTAAGATTAAGAAGTCAGAGAACAGTAATGTAATAATAGGTGAAAGCCTGGCATATCGCCTTTCTATGGACTGGAGGTAGCAACAACCGCCATTTAAAAGTTGCGGAGGTGACCTCTTGCTGCTGTTAGCAAAAACCACTTACTGAACCCTTCTGAGCTGTTATCCTTCTGCTTTTCTGTATTCTGTACCCATGTTTTCTTTCCCCGTCAGTTCTACGTGAGTTGATCTAGATAAAGGGAGGAACATGCCAGATACCCACGCGTGGCATTACACGTCCTGCAGCAATCTCACCTATGCCATTATCCTGGTGGGGCTGGAGTGGGTGACTCCTCATTTTCCATTGAGTGGCACCTCGGTGCTGCGGTGCAGAGCACCCGGCAGCCTCCCAGGGCGCCTGTGCCCGAGGCTCTCACCAGCCCCGTCGTGTCGGATGGGAGCCTGGCTTTGCTGCGCCGGAGGGCTCGGGCCGGGGTTGGCGGTGATCCCCGAGGACAGGCCATGCCCTGCAGCCAGCAGCTGTGCTGGGCTTGTCTGCACGCCCAGCCGTCCCTCCGGGCTGGGCTGCTGCTCCGGGGGCTGTCGCTACTGCCCTGCTCCGAACGGAACTAATGGAAAATAGAGAACTGAATTCTGTCGGAGCGTTATTTCCACGTGGATAAAACCAAACATCCTCATACCCTTTTGCTTTGCTGTACAGCAGCATTTACATGCTTATGCATTCAAACATGGAAATATTGAATATCTAACCCTAGAACTGCATTTTCAAAGGCTGCTAGCGCAACTTGAGGTTGTTTAACAGACCCCTGCTAATGGCACGGGCTCTGTTTAACCGTGGGCCATGTTAGAGTCTGGCTATATTTTAGTTGTTCTTGAATTCGAGGGTCCAGAGCCACCAGTAATGATCAGTCAATGGTTTTTCTGATCCTAAGGACCTACTTTGGCACTGGTTTTACAAGAATAAGTCAGGTGCAGTCCTTGCCCAAGTCTCACTGTCGGTGATGAAACCCAAGTGGCCCTGGGCGGTGGCGGTGCCCCCCTGCCCTGCCTGCCCTGCCTGCCTGCCTGCCCTGCCTGCCCGCCCTGCCTGCCCGCCCTGCCTGCCTGCCCTGCCTGCCCTGCCTGCCCGCCCTGCACCAGCCCTGCCCGTCCCCTCCTCCTGTCAGGGATCGGTGGCCTTTTTGCAAACTGCCCTCCCTCACATTCCTGCCCACAGGGTTTAGTTTGGGGAAGGAAGGGCCTCGAAAATACCAGTCACGGAAACAGAAACTGAATTATTCAGTTTAGTGCTGCTGCATAATGAGTAGTGGATTTTTAGCTGTCCTGATGCCAATACTCCATTTTATTTTATTTTGGGAATATCTGAAAATATGGCAATGACAAAGAAGTGACAGGAGTTCAAACTAAGTATTAGAAGTCCCTTTTTTTTGGACTCTCTTCCGACGAGTTTGAAGCTGATGGGGATAGGAGCACCCTGAGCAATACCTCTGCACCGATGCCTGCGCGGCCAGACCCTGTCATTCCTCCTCCGGCTATTGTTCCCTTTCTCATTATCCCGCAGCTCTTTCTCTCTCCCAGCCGCTCTGGCCTCCCTCCTCCCAGAGCTGTTTCTCCCTGGGAGCTGCCGCGTGGGTCGCAGTCGCCTCTCATTACCGGGATGCTCTCAGCTGGTTTCTCTCCTGCCCCTCGGCTGAAACCGAGCGTGTTGAACATTTTCCTGGCCGCGTCTCAGAGCACCCAGACATCTCTCGGCTCTCTGTAACACTGAAACTTCAATATGCATTTGACAACTTAAGATAAAATGCGGCAGCTCCCATTGACAATTAGGAAGGCAGTGATGCTAAGGAGTAAACAAAGAGATACGTCAGTACCTGAAATAAAAAGCTTAATGAAAAGCTAATCATGTAGTACAAAGAAATGCCAACTCAGCTCAGAAACAGAAACCCTGGCAATAATTACTACGGCCATTTCTAATTTAACGTGCAGTTGCTGAAGCAACAGCTTCAGTTTAAGTTGCAAAAGCTGAAGCGCCGCAGTCCTGGTCGGAAGCGGCACAGGGACTCTTCTGTCCCCAAGTCCCCCCCTCCCTTATGTAAATTCCAAATACAGATAGACTCACCTGGTTTGTACCTCAGTCATTACAAAAAAACCAGATAGGCATGTTGACTGTAGAAAAAACAGAAAATGCATAAATATAAATCTATTCTGAGATGTTGTAAAGCAAAGTTAGCACATGCCTCAGGTGACGTGTGTCAGAAATGCTCGCAAGGAGCCGACCGCAGCGCAGTGTCGGTGGGAAGCCCTGGCTAAACCAGACAAGTTTCCACTTTCCCTCAGGAGATCGAGTACCAGTTGCAGACCAGCTGATGAATGTTCAGGCGACTCTGTACGGTACCATTACAGACTGCATCGGTCCCTGCAGCGTTACAGGTTGGCTGTGACTGTTGTCCCTGCAAATGGCTCATCCCCATCAGAACCCCCCTATTTTCAGCAAATCACACTGGGATCAGGTCTCTCATTATTTCTGATTTATTTGAGCTTCCGTTCCTTTGTCCCTGATTCTGTCTCCTGTTTCATACCACCCAAGTCACTTTTCTGATTTTGCACCACCCACTGTGTGCAACCATTCTGCACGTTAATTCCTCCCAGATGCCCAGCCGGGTGGGCACTGAGCGATGCCTCCGCTGCCCGGCTGCTCTTGACTCTTTCCCAGACAAACCCCACACAGAGACAAACGAGGCGTGGAGCCATCCGAACCACCAGCGCTCCCCTGAAACGGTTCAGGCAGACCAAACAGACCCTCCTTCCTCTCAGCTGAATTTTACGCTCTTTCCCTCTTTTAGTATTAGGCTTTTCTGCCTAGAAATCAAATCAGCTCACCCTGGGCACGCTGCACCCACTGACAGCAGGCAGTGCCCGCGGGGCCGTGCCGCGGGGCCGTGCCATGGGGCTGTGCCGCGGGGCCGTGCCTGCCCCTGACGGCAGCGGGACCCTCCGCTCCCCGCGCCCAGGAGAGGCCAGTGGCTGCTGCCGCTGTGGGCACATCTTTCCCTCCTGCCTTTCAGCCTCTGCTTGCACCGCACTCAGGCTTTCCATCCCCTTAATGATTGTTTACTGAGCTCTTAAGGGATTAACCTTTGGCTTTTAAAAGTGGAGCTTCAGGAGCTTATTTCAGGAGCCTAGTCCAAAAATGTACTGGAAAAAAAAATCACAGGCATAGATAATCTTTTTTATAATCTCTAGAACTTATCTAAAAGAACCCACTGTTCTTTTAAGGAAAAATACCTCCATTAATGTTCAAACACGGGTGAGTATGGTGGTGGTTGTACGAACCTTTTAATTAATGATTGATTTTAATGACTTGTATTTGAGGGGGGCAAGATCAGCACTGACTTAAAACCATAGCAACTTGCATGTAAAAAGGCAAAAAGTCCTCTGTGAGTTTCTATTTGCCACTTTGATTTCTAATATAAGTAAACCCGTGAGCAATTATAAATGGGGGCAGGTAGAAAAGCTGTACTCCCAGAACTGCAGAGATGTCTCGGATAAAGATCAATACCAGAACATACTGCTATTTCATATGGGGCTTCTTAAGAGAAACGTGTCCTTCGTGCACAGGACCAGCATCATCGCGCAGAGCTTGCTGGGAAGTGCTGCTGTTGCAGCCGTGGTGGATCCCACGTAATGGATCCTGTGTAATCCCATGTAATCAACCGTCACTTTGCAAAAACTGTTCCTTAAAAGTTCCTTTAAGAGTCCCTTAAAGATTCCTTTTGTAAAGTACTGAGATGGCCAGCGTGATATTCAGCCAAGTGGCCTGAATCTAATTCACTCCCGGAATTGCACCAAGGCGGAATTCGCCGCGCGGCAGGTGACAGCAAAGCGGAACTCGCCTGGCTGCAGAGCCCCGACCTGCCTTTCCGGAGCTGCCGTCAGCGCTGCTGCTCATCTCCAGGAGCCGTTTGCCTCGTTCTTCAACTAATGAATCTGGTTTAAGATGTATCTTATTAAATGCTTTTCACTTGTTCTTACAATGTCTGTCATTTGTGTTTAGGTATTTTCTCCACACCGACACTGTAATCTGCTTCAGCTTCTTGCTGTGCTCGCTGCCAGAGAGGGGAGAGGGGAACGTCGCCGGCAGCTGTGGCTGTGTGGGGACCCTTGCTGGGGACGCGGGACCACCCCAGCACCCTTCCCGGGAATCCGTCCCGCACCCTCTCCCTCCCGCTGCCTGCTCAGGCCATTTCTGCTCTTAGGAGTCCTCGGCCATCTGCCCGCGTCCTCGCTAGGGCAAGGGCAGGGACGGGCTTTACCTGCTTTCAGAGCCTCGCTGACTCGGCTTAAGCACCCCAAACTGCACAGAGCTGCCTACCTTTTCCTTTCTGTACCCCCGACCTTTAAGAAATGGCATCACCACACATAATAATCAATTTTAAAAATCTTGATTTGACACAGTTGCAAATGTTGAGAAAAGGGAAGGTTCCCTATGATTCTGCACGGTTTTACAGGAAACAACCAAGCTGTGACTGTAAGCTGTAAGTACAGATTGCTTCAGACTTGGAGTGCCCTTCTATGTGCTGTCCTAGTCCTGCTGCACAACCGCAGGGAGAGTGATTTACTGAAATCCCAATGTCTGGAAGAGGAACCACCAGTGAGATACGTCTGGTGAGCGTTCCCTTTCTGTGGGAGAGCTTGGGCGTTGCTACTGCCCGGTTTTCCCCTTGTCTCTACATGAGAAGGGACAAGGGGACAAAGAGGGAAAAAATTCCTTCAGCCTGTGTCACCGAGAAAGAAAAAATGACAGTAGGACACAGAGAGAGGACCACTGATTAAAATAGCAACGTTTGTAGTAGATTTGTGTAGTCCTGGTGCAAAGACTTACAGCCAAGCAGCGGCTTATCCTACAAAACGTGCCGCCGTCCCCAAGCCACGTCCAGGCACAGCTCTGCCCCGAGCTGTACCCAGCTCTGCCCAGCCATTACCCTGCTCCTGGATTTTTCCTTGGCGGACTGCTTCCTCCATGCCTAACAGCTTGGTTGCAAACTATAGATTGAGAGGTTTTGCCCTGTGCTGGCTAGAAAACTGATGGACAGGTTGTACAGGAATCTAGCCCAAAAAATGGGCAGGGGCAGGAGGAGCAGGGAGCGACACCTCTGCAGCATCAACCCCAGGGAGCAGCTTCCTAAAAAACCCAGAAGGTGTAAACTCGCTGCTGAGCCCCAGCAGCAAGGCAGCCTGCCCGTACCCCTGCCCGCCCCGGGGCTGGCTCCGCTGCCTCACCCCGCCGGGGTTCAACGTTTCCTCCTTTGCCGGCCCCCATGCAGAGCGCTGGCTCTGGTCAGCCCAGATCTGTTTAAGTGTGGGAGGAATGTAAAGATTGTGCCTTCTTCCTCCAGCATATTAAAAACAACCCTGGAGACTTACGGGACTCGGATACCAGCACACCCGCTGCTCTATAAAGACCCCAGTGAAGAGCTCCGTTTTTAAGCCCACCTCTATCCCTGGTTTCACCCGTGCTGTGCAGTGCAGCACATGTACGACCAGAGCCAGAGCACAGGCTCGCCCCAGCACCCCTTCTGCAGCCATTTCCAGGCGCAGGGCGTGCTGACGGTCCCAGCGACGCTGGCGGGCTGCCTCGCCCCAGCCCCGTCCCCAGGGACTGCAGACACCTCGCGCCCCGGGCTTGCCGGGGTGCCAGCGCTGGCTGCCGAGAAGGGAGGGCAGAGCCGCAGACGAGCTCGCTTGTGGCTCAGTCTGATTTTGGCAGACAGTTTAAATAGATGCTAAGTGATGAGGGAGCTCTCGAGGAAAGGGGAGCAGGACTGTGTCTCCCGCTGTGTTTGCGCTGTGCTGGCAGAAAGGCACCCTCCATGCTGTCTTAATGGAAATAAATACCTCCCTGGTACAGGTGCTAATGAGGCTTCATCTGTTTGGCTAAGGCGGCTGCGGCAGGAACCCTGCCAAATCCCCTCGGTCCCGGCTGCAGCAGAGAAAATAGCAGCCAGGGCAAAGGCTTAGTACTTTTGTAAAGTAATGAGAGAAGAGGGATCATCCTGCCAAGCTTACTGGCCAAATAATGAGATTGAATCTCTGAAGTCATAATTTCGTGGTTAAGTGAACAGGACTAATTCTATGTAAACTGATGGGTCTAATTATTGGACCCATTTCCAGAAAAAATCGGGGACCAGGTGTCCGGCAGCCTGCTCCAGAACCAGGGCGGTTGCAGGGTCCTCCAGCACCAACAGCCCCGACCCCCTTTGCCCTGAGGCTGCCCGGGTGCCCGGCGAGGGTGTGGGCAGGGGTCACACACCGACCCCCCAGGTGACGGGATGCCCCTGCAGACACGTCTCGCTTCTGCTGCACGAGGAGCATCCCAAGCGCCTTGCAGGAGCCTCCTGCCTTCGGGTCTGGCAGGAGAGTGCTTAATTGCCGAGAGGCCCCTCGTGCCAGCCCCGTAAGCTGCTTACAGCCTGCTGCGCAGCAAGCGGCTGGAATGGCATCAGCTTTCCTGCCCAGAACATTAGTCCGTGCTAAGCAGCCTGACAAGAAGGACTCGCTTGCTGGGCGGTGACTCCCCTCCCTCGCACCCGGCACACGCCTCAGGACGCCGCGCTGATGCCAAAGTCGGCTGCAGGGAAGAGGCTTGGCAGCCAGGAGAAGCGGCAGTTCTGGTGACACCGCTGTGCTGGGTCTCGCCTGCGGCAGAGGCAGCTGCCCCCTCCCCAGCAGCCACGGGACCCAGGGACCCGGGGGATGAGTCAGTCCCTGCCTTGCTTTCCAACAGCCCGCGCAGGGAGGGGGCACAGGGGACGGGCAGGGGTTTGGCGATCGCCTTGTCCCGGAGCACCAGGGCTGCACACCCGGCTCCTCGCGGGAGCGTGGCCTGGCACAGCCACAGCACCGCGTTTGCAGGGCTTCTCCCAGCAGCATTGTCCTGCCCCAGAGTAACGAGTCCCTGCAAAGAGACCTGGAGCTTCTTTGACCAAATTCAGTTCCCCTTAAACAACAGCATCGGTTTACGCAGGAGGGGGCCATGAGGTTGTGCCAGGTTTGCAGCCCAGAAGTGCTTGCGGGTGTCACCCAGGTGGGATTTGGCTCCGGTGGGTTTCTCGCCATAAGCCCGACCGACTGCCACAGGACCCACCGGGGTCCCGCTGTTTTAGCAACACAGGAGGGGGACGAGGGCAGGAGGCGAGGCTGTGCGGGAGGGCATGCCTGCTTCCCCGCCCTGCCCAACACCACGCGCTGGTCCTGGCGCCGGCCGGCCCAGCGCTCTCGCACGGCACTTGGGGCCTCGCGCGCGGCCGCCCGGCAAAACCGGAGCCGTTTGGCACCCGGAAGCAAGGAGCCGTCGCCCCGCTCGCGGCGGCAGCACGCCCCGGCGTGGGGCGTTTGCTCAGCAGAGCAGCAGCTCGCGCAGCTGCGTGGGCTCCCCAGCCCTTCCCAAACTCTCCAAATTAAAAAAACCAGGATGTCAGAATCCAGCTATAAATCAATTCGCAATCTCACCGGGCAGAAGTAGGTCCCTGCTTACAGGGAGCAGCCCGATAGCTCTCAGCGTGCTCCCCAAAATACTTCCCTGCCGGGGCCACTGAACCTTGGGAGGCAGCCAGCGGGCAAGGTGGGATAAACCCGTCGATTTGCAGTCACTGAAAAGGGGAGATGCTGCGTCCTTGCTGGGATTGCTGCCTTGCCGTCCGAGTTGTCTGGCTCGGTTATTGTCAGGCCCCATCATCTTCCCCTCCCTGCAGGCGGGGGGGTGCTGCTGCGGCGGGGCCGGCGGGCGGCAGGAGTGGGTGCTGGTGTGCCTGAGCCTCCGGCACGTCCGGCTGGCCGGAGCCGCGCGTTAGAGCTGCAGGTGTATTTGTCAGTAGCGGGGTAGCTCGCCCCTGCTAGCAGATGGAAGGGTTTGTCAGGGAAATTTCCTGTGCGCTGTGGCAAAAGCAGATTTTGCAGCGTCTATATGAAGAGGGTCTGCCTGCCCCGGGACGGGTACAGCGGGACAGCAGGCGGGTGACGGTGCTACCACGCTTACTGCGCTCCTCAGCAGAAAGAGGATAAATTACAACGTGGCAGAAAGATGCTGCTGCTCCTGGAGGCTGAGGCAGCTTAAGCTTTAGTACTTGATGAAATATAATGTGTGAAGGCCTGATGTGTAAAATAGTAAGTAATAAGTAAGTACGATGCTGCATCCCCTGGTGCGGGCATCCCCAGGGCCATTGCCCCCGGCACGGCCCCAGCTGCCGGCCCGGGGCTGCCCGCGCCTGCCTGCACCGAGCACAGGGGCTGCGCGCGGGCAGGGCTGCAGATGGCTTGTGTTGCCCTTCGTGCCGCGGGCCTTCAGCCCCCGCGTGCAAGAGCAGAGGGGCGAAGCGCTGTCACGGCTCCCTTCGCCCCCGTTCCGATGCACAACCACCCGGCAGGCCCCCAGCCAAAGCAATTAGTGTGTAAGTGACACGGACGCCAAATGACCCCAATTGTGAAAACAGGAGTTTCTCTTTCATGAGAACATAGTGTGTCTGGTAAACATTGATGAGCAGATAAGGGGGGCCAGAAAAAAGGCCAGATACGGAGACTTCCTTCACATCTCCCGGGAGACGCGTAAAAAGCATAAAACCTACTTTTCACAACTCTCTCGCAGGCGGCTTTTCACTGCCGAGCCCCTGCCGTGCTGACGGCCCCGTGGCAGAGAGGAGACAGCCCCGGGGTCACGCCACGCACGCCGCGGAAGAGCGGGGAAACCTTCCGGCAGGCGCCCTTTCCAGCCGGGATTCGCGTCAACCGAATGCTGCTTCACCCAAGCGGCCACTCGAGGGGAGCGCTGCCACCCCCCCACGCGCCCCCCACACCCCCACACCCCCACGCACCCCCCCATGGGTCTTTCACCAGCTCTCCCCAGAGCCCCTGCCCTTCTGCCCCGCTGCTGCAGGTATCCTGCGTGCCAGGTCCCCAGTCCACACATTTAAACTTCATCTCCTCTCTGTGCTTTTCTCTAGTGGGTAAAACCTGATTTTTTAAAATGATTTTTTTAGCACTGATTAATATTAAAGTGCATCTCCTTAGGGGTTGTTTAAAAAAAGGCAAAGCCTTTGAAGGGGGGGAATGCTGAACTGCACCAAACCACATAATTCAATTTATATTATCTTGTTTAAATTAATGCTGGGTTTTAAAAGGCTGTTTAAAATCAGGACAAAGAAATCACTGGCAATGTTAACTGTGCCACTTAGAGTAAATAGGCTTTTGCAGAGAAACGTACAAATAAATACACTGTTCTTCTAGCGGCCCCACTGATCATTTCATAATGAAAGCAGGCAGGCAGATGAATTTCTTTTCAGTGAAAACACACAGAAAAGTGACAGGCTCATGGTTATTTACTTTAGGTTTTGAAATGAAATTATGGTAATTATTTTGCTCTTCAGAACAGGAAACGCAGAATTAATAGAATTCACAAAAGATGAATATTCAATTATCCGGGTTTAGGGTTTTTTTGTGGCTGGTGCTGAAGCAATAAACAAACATTCCCTCAGAGAGCTGTCCCCAGCAGTGCTGCCTGCCGGCAGGTCCCGGCTAGGTGCAGTTTTTGCTCCGCTCGGGAGCCCGGGCGTGCGGGGCTGCCCTGGGCCGGCCAGGCTGGGCGATGATGCTCCATGCGATGCTCCATGCGATGCTCCGTGCGATGCTCCGTGCGATGCTCCGTGCTCCGGACGCTCCCGTGCCTCCGGGCACGCCTCGGCCAGGGCACCTTTCCCAATTACCAGAGCCAGGAGTGGCGGCGGGTGCCGATGGGGGGAAAGGGCCGAGCAGCTTTTGCGGGGAGCACGGCAGAGCTCGGAGGGGCGCGCCCAGCTGCCGTGGGCAGCAAAGCCCTCGCCTCTGCGCTGGCGGCTCGCGTACAGAAGGTTGTGGACAAACAGTCGAAAAGTTTGTAATCAAAAACTGCTCCTGTTCACAGCGAGGTTTTCCCAGGAAAGCAGACCAAAGAGTACGTGACTGGTGTCACCTGTAGTGCACAAACAACCAGCAATTGTTTAGATGACAAATTTAGATGGTGGGCCCAGAGTACGGGGTCGTATGCTCAGTGTGGGCTCAAACTCCAAACCAAGTTATTTTAATTGTTCTATGTCACCACTGCCGTGAGTGGCCCTGCTCATTGAAGTGACCAGCTGAAGGAAGCTGCCGGCCACGTTACTGACTCTCAAGTGGTCCCTGCTCTCGGTGCGAGGGAGCAGGATTGCACCCCAGGGAAGCATCCGCACGCACACGCCAGGTGACGTTGTTACTGCATTGCAAGCCCACTCCGACCGAATAACGTGTGTTTGTGTTCCACGGACTGAGGCTTCAGAAATCATGGCTTAAATAAACCAGAAATGATTACGATTAAACACTACTGTGGCGGCTGTGCCACGGTTTCCCGCACGCCGCTGAGCCCATGGACTCGGGGACGGCTGCCCCATCTCTGTGCACAGGGACGAGATCACCACCCCCCGTGCCAAGGCTTTTAAAAGCTGACGAGCCCCAGGTCTGGCTTTGGCTGTCATCTGGATCTAAGGATGGGAAGTGCCACTTGTGGGGTCCTGGCCCTGGCCCTGCACAGGGCCATCAGCTTTGCCCCGACCCCGCAGCGGGACCAGTGAGTCCTGCCCGCCCTGCCACAGGCTGCCCCGGCCCCACAGCACCTCCATTTAAAGAGCATTAAGGGCAAGACTTATTTTTCCAGCTCACAGCTATACATTAGAAAACACACAGGTGAAGATTATTGAAAGTATTTTTCTGCTCAAAATGGCAAGGTCATTTTTGTTTTGTTTTTGAAAGCAACAAACGACCATATGGCTGTTACTAAAAGAAACGGATGGGAAAAAATGAACTTTGAAACAGTGAAATGCATCGAAACTGGCTTATTCTAGTGCTTGCAAGAAAGCAGGTCCTTTGGCAGCGGCGTCCTCGAGCAGCCTGCCCATGTTTTGTCCCTGGGGCCACAGAGGTCTTCAACACTTCCGCTTGCGCCCAGACGTTGTACGAAGCAGGTATGGAGCCAGGCAATGAACGGGAATATCTGCAGGCTACAGCTCCTGAGCCTGGTCTGCACCAGAGCCAGGAAAACACCTTTCCCGCAGAAATCAAACCACCCTATGGAAGGGTGTTTCCATGCCAAAGCTCCGACCGTAGGTGTGACACGGTGCAGATGCCCTGGGGCCCGTCCCCTCGCCCCAGGATGTCCTTCTTCTCCTCGCCCCGCGTCCCAGCTGCTCCGGTGCCCATCGCTCCGCGACGCCCCTCGTGCATGAGCAGAGCATTTCTGCAGGGGGGGTTAAATCTCCCAAAGGAGATGAGGCAAATCCGTAATGCCACCACCACCTTTGAGTCCCAAGCGGCACAGCCTCTCCGCTGCCCTTCAAACCCGCTGGCCGCTGCCAAAGCTCTGCTGGCACCACTGCTGACGGGGACACCCCCGAGCCACCCCCGAGTCCCGTGGGCATCTGCTCTGGGACCGGTTCTGCCAGTTCCGCAGTTTAAATTTAAAGCATTACAGAAGACTTCCTCCTATTTCCCTTTTATAGGGTATTTCTTTAAGATTCATGCAGCCTTACAGAAGGAGGTATTAGAACAGCTCAAGCTAACATGTTTACAGCTTCACGTTTAAATTTGAAAATGTGTTTTCTAAACTGGTGGCTGTATATTTTCAGACCTTTCCAAAGCGCTTGTTTTTCTTTGTGTAGCTTCTGCTTCATTATTCTAATTTAATAAAACCATAGCTAAGGCAGAGAGCCGACTCTTTCTGGCTAATGACAGACTTTGATTTGTTTGTACTTCTTGTTATAGATTTTTCCTAATTACAAGTATTTTTCAGAGGCAGTTGAAAAAATAAACGAGCAGCTGGTTTGAATGGGCAACCTATTATTGTATTTCCTAGAGCTGTGGAAAAAGTGTTACATTCACAGTAGGATGGTTTTCAACAGGAGGGCAGAAAAGGATTTTTCGGTTGGGAGTCCATCTCACCTCCCTCCCTCCCCCCAGCGTTACTGCCAAGGAAAAGCTAATTTTTCTGGTGCCCCTGGAGGCACCCACCCAGCTCAGAGTGCGACCCGTGGGCTCTCCCAGCACCCTCCGCAGGGCAGGCAGGGCAGGGAGGAAGAGGAGCAGCATCGCCGGGGGCCCGAGAGCAACCGTGCTGGGTGGGGGAGACAGGGGTCTCCAGGGTCTGGATGAGCATAGAAGGGACTGTGAACGTAGCAATAGCCTTGCCTGGAAGATGCTTTTCAAAGCAAAGAAAAACAGCCAAGAAGCAGGGCGACTAACTCTGCAGCAGCTTGAGCCCAGACCGAGAGACGCACCCGGAGCCGCCCCAGAGCCCGAGGGGCTCCCACCTCCTCCCGGCGCCGAGAACCCTTCAGCAGCTCAGCTGCTGCCAGCACCGTACATGGTGGCCGCGGTGCTCCGTCCCCAGCCCAGGCGCTCTCCCCGCGGGCGCCAGCCGCACCAGACCCCCCTCCCAGCTGGACCACAAACACAGCAGGTAGGACCTGCTGCGGCGATAAGTAACAGCACGTAGACACCATCCGAACAGGGGCTTCAGAAACCAGCCCACCAAGCAAAAAGCCTTTCATACGAGTCTCGGAGTTGGGTGCAGTGTCACCCAATTCACACGTATCCATACAACAACTTCCCATTAAATACTGATGGGAATATCTCCTGAGGTAAATGCAGACTTTTTTTCCAAGCAGATGATGTTATTTACTGCACAAATGTACATATTTTAAAGTCATATGTAAGCTCTTGCAGTAAGCGAGCGAGTTTCTGGTTGTGGGCAGGAGCGTGCCAAATACTGAGGCAGACCTTCCTTAGCAAACACAGTCCTGCTGTTGCCAATCGCCGTTTTGGCCACTTCTTGTCATACAGTTCATTAGAAATCACGCACATGTTATAAAACTGTATGGCTAAATGCCTGGTTAACTCATCCAAGTCAAAGTCCCTGCATGTTTGATTCATTCTCTGAACAAAGACTGATTTTCCTATGAAAACAAACCACTACATGCTTCTCTTCACCCCTTAGGCAAGAGGATTTCTGGAGGTGGTTTTGGTTTTTTTTTTCCTTAAAGATAACATACTTGATTGGAGAAAACATTTTAAGACTCGAATCGAAGGAAAATTCGATTAGGAGCCTGTGTTCTTTACTAGGGCAAATCAGGAAAAAGTTGTATTTAAATCAAACAGGTCACATTTAAATCAAACTTGGCAACGTGTTGTAGAAGGGCTACAACCCCAGAAAAGCCAGCCAACACTTAGCCAGTCTGCCTCTTAGCTGCCCCCATTTGTGCAAAGCAGCACGGAAATGCAGCCACACGGTCACTGAGAGAGTTGTTGGAATTCCTCTGCTAACTCCCCGGTGCGTCACTGCTCACTGTAGCAAGGTGCGTTAGGTAGCAGGTAGTTGTTCTGGGTACCAAGGTGCAGAGAAAATGCTGAGCATTTCATAAAGGAAGGAACCGGGCAGCCTTCTGTGCATTGCAGCTGTGCGTCACCTATAGATTCACAGCAAAACGCCCACCCGTCCAACGCCCGCCGGCGCGGAGCCGCTCCACGCTTCGATGCTGAAGTGTCTCCGAAGTGTTGTCAAGTGGTGCTTCCCGTCACTCCCCCCGTCTGGAGAATGATTAAGTTAAAAAGCCATTAAAGCGGAACAATTAGGCACTCCTGCTGGTACATATAGCGCTGACGTACGGGACCGCCGCGCAGCCCTGCCGGGGCTCGCTGCCCGGCCGGGGGTGCTGGGGGCCACACCAGGACGGGCGCAGGGCTGGGGTGCCACAAGAGCACCCGGCCGGGGTGGCTCCCCCACGCTGCCCGCCAAGTCGGGCAGGGACTGCAGACCCTGTGGCGGGGAAGCACCCACCGCACAGAACGCAAAACCGGGTTTGGGTTTATTCAGCCTTCTGTATTCACATTGCATTTCAAATTGGTGTTTTCTGGTTGAAATAAAACTCAAGGGCCATTCAGTGAACGCGTGTGTGCGTGCAGTCCTAGGTGGGAGGAAGGGCGTAAGAGAAGCCCACTTTGTGCGGGTGAGGAGCGGGCTGTGGCTTTAGGGCGACGCAGAGCCTGCAGACGTGATGCGAGGTGTGCGGGTAACACCAGCATCCCCTGGCCCGGGTGGCGGAGGCTCGCCGGCTGCCCCGAGGGGTGGCCCTGGTGCAGAACGGCCGGTCCTGGTGGCAGGGAGGCCACTGCCCATGAAGCAGTGGGTCACCAGGAGCAATTTCATCGAGGGAAAGCAGCCGGGCGCAGGGATGGGCAGGGAGCGAGGGGTGCGGGTGGAGGGGGCAGCTGGGGCCGGCGGGTGGATGAGTCTTCCTTTCCGGCCCACTTTTGCTCTGATGGGCAATAAAAAAAGATGAGTTTTGCTGACCTGACCCTTCCCATCGGGATCACATCGATGCAGAAGCAAGGCCACGCTCCCCGCCGAGCACGAGGCTGCAGCCCCGGCAGAGCCCGTCCCGCCGTGGCGGGGGCACTCCAGCCCCGTGCGGGGCAGGAGCCCAGGGGGCTTTTCGGGAGGGGGCGGGTTCTCATTATTCATGGTTCTGCCTGCTGCAGGAAGCTGGGAGGATCAAGGTTTACTTCGCCACGATCCGTGCCTCCTGCAGGCAAGGCTTCTTCCAAAAAATAATCCTTCTGCTCCCGAGTCATGAATTTTTTAGCATGATTCATTTAAATGAAGAATTAATTCCAATGTGGTTGGCCATGCAGGGCTTTTCTAATAGCAAAGCGGAGGCAGGGTTGCTAGTGGGAGGGCAGGGGGCTGCCCAAGGGGAGCCCTGCATTTTCCTCTAGCTGTGACCCGCTCCGACAGGGAACAAGTCCCTTCACTTGCCGCAGCTTCAGTTTCCCACTAGTAAATGAGAATAACCAGAATTAACTACCCTGGTAAAAGACTTGGAAATCTAGAAATGCAAAGGGCTGTAAAAGAGCGAAGTCTGTTGTAGAGGGATAATAGAACTTTAATGTTCAATAGTTATTATTCATGACCCAAGAGGTAAGAGCTGCAAACACAGACTGGGATTCAGTGGTGGGTTTTTGCACCCACCGCCCATGTGGTGCCGGGGGGAGGGGGCTCTGCGGCCATGGGGCACGAGTAGAGGGCGATGCTCAGCACTCCTCAAACGGGAGCAATAAGGAGGAGTCAAAAAGAAGCAGAGGAGGACAAAAAACCTCAGAAGTCCAGTTTGAAAACAAGGAAACGGCATTATCAGCTCGTTCAAATCATCCTTCGCTGTCCTTAGAGTGAGCGTAGCCACCAAATTCTTTGGTTTTCTCCCCGGAGACCATGCTTGGGTGCCAGCGCCCTTGCTGCTCGCGCCGGCAGGGCCGGGAGGAGCCAGCGGCAGGAGGAGGGCTGCAGCGCCCGGCCGGCTGCTGGGTCGTTTTGAGACCGAGAGAAACCCCCTCCGCCCCTCCAGCCGCAGGAGCATCCGGAGCCGGCCGGGCTGCCGCGGGTCGCAGCAGGCAGGAAGCAGATTTGACTCTATCTGGTGTCTTCTGCTGCTGCTGCGGCCTGACCACAACCGCTCCACAGTTATCTTCTCCTTTTTGAAATGGAAGAGCACGAAAGGAGGGCAGGCGGGGTCCCCTCCAGGGAGCCCCGTCTCTCTACAGCATCTCTGTTTTCTGTTCAAGTGGCACAAACAAAAACCCCTTGGGAAATACCCCGAAATTAGTGGAGGCCTTCAGCACGGGATCAAAGTAAATCCTCAGCAGCGCATCGCACCAGCAAGCAGCGCACACCCAGGCGTGCAGCGACTCAACGCGCCTCTGCGAGCAGGAGCCCCGGGTGGCGGAGTTACCTCTCGCTACAGCAGAGCACAGCCTCGGCCGGGCACGCGAGCACTGCAGCACTCGGCCTGCTGCGAACGAGCTTTCCGCGAGCCTGGTTGTAATTAGACCCCAGCCACCCCCTCGCTCAAAACACAGCCACCGAAGGCCCCTGCTTTCAGCCCTCGTGAGCCCAGCGCCAGCCTCCTCCCGGGCCACCCGCTGCCCCGGCGAACGGCAGAGTCCCGTGCCAGAGGTCTGCTCTCAACCTGGCTGGAGCAACAGCATCTCAGGGGGTTTTAAACCTGGTTAACGAGATAATTTTCAGCTACAAATACAGTGTTCAAACTGTGAGCCAGCCAAACAGACTCGGCTCGCTGCTCAGGCCGCCCGAGGAGCCCCTCTGCATCCCCCCTCACGTCACTCTCCCCAGCACCTCCGGGACCCTGACCACTTGTCTGCTAAACATGCCAGTTCTGACGATGCATAATTAATGCTGGAAACTGCATTGCGTTATGCATATGAGCTCAACCTGACCTGTAATTACAGCCAGCGGAGAAACAACCAGTTCTTGCTGCAGAACCAGCTCCCTCCCAGCAGTCTGAAGTCAGAGGGGCGAGCCAAGCAAGGAGGGAAAGCAAAACCAGAGCCTGTGTCTCTTTATGCTCTTTGATCTCCCTATTATCCCAGCTGAAGGATTTTAATGGCCTCCCTTTAGGGTTGTGGTTTGTTTGGTTTTGTTTTTTTAAGCACATAGTTTTTATTATTTAAACAATAAAAAAAAAGGCTTGCATTCTCCACACAACTGGCAACCACACCTGCAAATGCCCGTCCTCGCAGTGATGTGAGAAACATCACTTGTGTTGTATAATTTGCGGTTCCCACAGTCCGGGAGCACATTTCTATGCTAATTCCCTTCGTGCCGCAGCCCCTTTTGTGGTTCCTCTGGAAGCTGCTGTCACGCAGTGGGCCAGGGCCCCCGCGCCCCGTGCCAGCAGCGGGCTGAGCGGGGCCGGTGCCGACCCCGGAGCACGGCTGCCGTCCCCTGCGCTCGGCCCAGCAGAGCCGCGGGAGGACCCGGCACCTCCGCCCGAGCAGGAGGGAGATGCCCGGACGGCCCCGGGCACTGGCAGGCAGCTTTCCCTTTTCCTGCCTGCAGCCCAGCTTCCGCAGGCGCTGCCCTCTCCTCCCGCTGGCCTCCCCACGCTTTTCCCAGATAACACGGGGCTTAATTGATGCATTAGGGGCGGAGAGCTAAAGTACACATGCTTTACCAGTAAGACTAATTTTGCACAAGCTATTAGGGTTTAAGTGCCAGTGGACGATAACAAGAGCAGAAGACGCAGGGAGCAGCTGCTGCTCTCCTTGCCTGGGATGCCGGGATGCCTCGCAGCCAGCCGGAGCGAGAGCATGCGGGGCGGCTGGCCAGGCTCTGCTCCTGCTCTCTCCCTGCCCCATAGGAGGGATGGGATGGGGTGGGATGGGAGGGATGGGATGGGACCAGCCGCCCCACTCCCACGCAGCTGCTGGCCCCTCGCTGTGGGGCAGGGGGATGTGGTGCCCCACGGGAGGGCAGAGCCCGGGGGCCAGCGGGGTCCTGCCCCGAGCACGCCCAGCCCTGCCGGCAGCGGGACCCCAGGGGCTGGGATCACCCTGGAGCTTCACAGGCAGGTCAAGCAATTTTTACTGTTGAAAAATCCCCGTTGGTTTTCAAAGGCTGAGAAAAGCAGTCTGTAAAGGCTCCTCTGTCCTTTGAACTTTTGGCTATTCATACCAGAGCCTTTGTTGACATTTTCTAACTTTTTTATTTGTAAATTTTCTTCCCTCCACAATACGCTGCACTGCAGAAACAGATGTTCCGCACAAATAGCTTTGCAAACAGCGTTATATCTCTTAGGCTAAGTTATCTCACTGACCCCAGATACATGCCTGCTTAATAATTAATGACTTTTTTTTAATTACTGGAATACTGCGCAGATTCCTCTGGTGCACTGAAGGAGGAAACCAGACCCGCGCTCGGCATTTAAATAGGCGTCGACAGAGAAGTGGAGCCGCCCGAGCGCGGGGGCAGAGCACGCTCACCAAGCAGCACCCCCCGCTCGCGGGGCTAACACCCCTGAAAGGTCACGCATTTGAAGTGTTTAAAGTTTGCCACTTCCCACAGTTCTGGGGATAGTTTTCAGCCACGGAAAACCAGCGGGCTGTTGAAATAAGTCACCGATTTTCAGAGTCACCAAATGCTGTGATTTTGGTGGTGCTGGCTGGTCGCCGGTGCCTCTGAAGACCATCACATACCTATTGAAAATGGGAAATACTGAAGGCGAGCCGCACCTGAAAGTGCTTCCCCACACAGAAAACCGCGGGCTTTTTCCTCCCTCTGTAAAGGGCTTGGACACGTACACGGGACGTCGGACGGGAGAACCCCGACGCCCTTCGCCGGCCACCGGCAGTCCTGCTGCACAGACCCATCGCAGTTCATTGGCAAGATCAGAGCTGGTCCAAAAAATAAATAAATCGGTATTTCTGTTCCCTGGGAGATTTTGACATATTTTGAAATGAGCTGCGAATTTTTAACATTCATAGTTGCTATTCAGTATTTTGAGTCAAAATATTAATTTTTTCACATTGAATAGTGTTAAACCAAAAAAATGCTAAAGCATGGCAGTGTTTCAAGCTGTTAACATTGTACTCTGAAATGCGCCCATAAATAGGAAAGACTAGATAAATTACACCATACAACTTCATAAAACTAACATACACCCATGAACAAAACTAACAGGAAATGGAAGCTCTCCTCACCAAAGGTTAACTGTACACTGTAATTCCGATCTCCAAAGTTCTCCTGGTGTAACCCTGTCTTTAAAAGACCTTTGAAAATTGTCATGGTTTATTTCCTTTTTTAAAAACAGATCTCTGCAGTTTTGCAGAGTGAGTGACAAGGGGTTTTCCTCCCTCGTTGTGTTTACTGCCCTGCTAGTTGCAACCCCTGGCAAGCGATGGCAAACCTGGGGTTCAGCCTGGGTGGGGAAAAACCAGTGGGTAAGACAGAGCAGCGGCTGCCCAGGCTGGAGCGGGAACTGGCCCCATGCTTGAGTTAAAACGTCCACTAAGCAGCGACGAGAGCACCGACCTCTCCAGCACCGCGGCTGGGGTGGTCCCTTCTCCTCCTCTGACAAGCGCGTCGCATGTTTTTACGTTATCGCAGTAATGTCTGCATCAGTTTAACGTCAAACACGCTGCAGGAGCGCAGCTCTAAGGAACGCTTGTACCCGTTGTGCAGCCCTGCCTAGCGCCGGCGATCGGTGCGCGCCGCTCTGGGTGCTGCCCCCTCGCCCGCAGAGGGGCGGCGGGACCGTCCCTGCCGCGGGGGTCCCCGGTCCCCCGGGCACACAGCCGGGGCAGAGCCGCTGCCCGGGGCTGGGGGCTGGGCGCTCTCGGGTTGGTTGCTCTGGTGGGTGAGGGATTTTTTGATGTTAACTTCCCCATTCGCCTGCAGTCGCAGTAACTCAAGCTCCTGTGCTGCTGTACTCCTCCCCCCACAAAAATCCAAACTATGGCCCATGTAAGTCACCCCCGCACACATCCTGCGGCCCGCGCCTGCCCGCCTCCTCTGGCCAGGGAAGCTAATCAGCTAATTAAGAGATAAACTCAGCTCTCACAGCCTCTGTAACCCAGCATGTGTCTGACAAGGCAACGCTTAATTAAAACAAATCCCCGCATGATTTGCAAACAATTTTTTTTAATTATAGTGCATTGCCCATCAGAATAATCTCTTTAATGACTTGTATAATACCGTGGCAATCTCCCACCAGCTAGTGAAGCTCACGAGTATATGTTCATTTTCTTATATCTTTTTTTCTACCCTGCACAAACATTCAAAGACCAGAACCCGTCTGGAGAAACAAGTGCCAACACGCCGTGGCAATGCCCGCGGAGGGATCGGGCGATACAAGACTGGGGTGCCTGCGGGACCCCTGTCCCTGCTGTGGCTGGGGGGACTGGGAGCACAGCACCGTGCATGGCTCCGTCCCGGCGCCAGGGCTGCTTCCAAATCCCTGTTGCTGCAGGTTACGTAGGGACGATGAAAGCCAGCAGCTTCCCCGTGGCCATGGGTTCAACATTTTGCATTTCAGCCTGCGAGCTTTGCCCAAAGCAGAGCTGGGGCTGGCGGCGGCTCTGCGGCACGGCCCGACCGCGCTGGATCGGGTTGGGTAGGAGGACGCGCTCCCCTCACCAAAACCACCTTGAGCCAATCATTGGAGCAAGCCTGGGAAGAAAAGAGGTGCGTGAAGCCAAGATGCTTCAACTGCAACAAATACATAGGACAAAATACAAGCTCCAGCATGGTGTTTATGCTCATCTCCTCCTTTTTTCTAGAGAGAAGGTGTGAACACAGCCGTATTTTAGCCCTAATTAAGCCAATCCCAACATATGCGGCGACAATGAGTGACCTGTGAGACAGGGCGGTACGCTGCCGGTACACGCTGTTCTCCAGGAACAATGACATTAAGGATGACGTGGGAAGCCACCACGCCTGCACGGAGGCTGAAGCCGTGCGGCACAGACGCTCCGCGCCTGGCGGGGAGACAGCTGGGCCTCCTCCGGACTATCGAAAACGAGGGGATGACTCAGCCTCCCCCTCGAAGCGTGGCAGGAGCAGCGCGTGGAGGCAAAGCATGCGGCTCCCGCCAGCCGGCGGCAGGCGGGTGGGGATGTCCCCATCAGGCACCTCTGGTCTGCAGCCGTGGGTGAGGACCGCTGGTCCTCAGGGCTCCGAGCAGCATCCCAGGGGTGCCCGTGCCCGCGGCGCAGAGATGCGCTTGGCAGGCGGCGCGCCTCGCCGAAAGGCATTGCCGACTTGGCAAGGGATGCTGCTTTCCAGACAAGAAGAGACACGAAGTTGTTGACACGTTTCTTCCTGTTCCCGTTCAAAACTACATCGCAAGCGGCGCTGCGAGAAAGTCACATGCCGGATTTAACAGATTTCTTCCCAGAATGAGCCTTCAGCTCAGAAGGGTAGGACTTGAGGGATTAAAAAATTAATACAAAATTTCTGTTTGCCTGAGAGGACTGTCACAGCATGCTCGAAATAGGGTGCCAAATTCTTCACTGATTTCTGCCCTGTAGTAGCCTGACCTGATGCCACTTGGAAAGCAAAAGACTTAAGGAGCAGTTTGGTTCATACAATTATTAATATCCACTCTATTGGGAAAGAATTTACAAACAAAGTACAAGAAAATGTTGCCCATCCGTCACAAGTGGGTACCTTCAAACTGCAGCATTACAAACCGCTGCCTGGGACTGGGGGGGGAAAAAAAGGAGAGGAAAAAAGAAAAAGGAAAGGATTGGAAGCGTGTCCCTTCCGCTGCCGTCCGGCCGACCTGCCCGGCCGAGCGGGCTGCGGGCGCTGCCCTGCAGGAGCCGCGCTGCCAGGCGCCGGGGACAGGGAGCGCTGCGAGTTACTGAAAACAGGGTGAAATGTAAAATGCCAGAAAATAAACAGGGAAGTGGCGAGGCCTACATTTTAGCGCTGAATACGAAATGACACAGAAGAGGCATGTGAAAAACAGAGTTAGGTTCTGGCAGTTTCTGACGCTGGGTGCTGCCCGTGGGACGTCGCCCTGCGCCTGCGCGTTGGGGCATCTCAGGGCACGGGGCCAGCCCCGTCCCGTCCCATCCCCGGGGGAGCGGGGCAGCGCTCGGCCCCGCAGCAGCCCCCAGCTCGCGGGGGCTCATGGCCGCCAGCTGCAGCGTTGGCCCTGGGAGCGATTTGGGGTCGGCAGGACCCTGGGACGCGGCTCAGGCTGCAGGATGGGACCACAGGGGAGCAGGGCACAGCCCGGCGAGGTTGGCGGGTCGCAGCTGCCGGGCACAGCCCCGTCTTCCTTCTTGCGAAAAATGAGGGCTTTTGCCGGCATCTGTTGAGCAGGGAGATCGCTGCATGTGTGAACTAGCAGCTGGATTAGCTTTTGCTGTCCTGCAAGCAAAGCGAAGGCTGAATTCCTGAGAAGGAAAAACAGATTGGGAAACAGAAGATTGCCCAATTTACCTACCGGTGAGTCAGAAAGCGGCAAACCTGGCACGTTTGGTCTCCGGCAGCAAGCGCTTTTTGATTGACTGGAGTACCCGAAGGCAGCCGCTAACTACCTGGGGGGGAACAAACCCCTCACTTTGCTGGCAGAGTATTTGCACGTATTCTGCGCCGGGCTGAGCCGTGCCGCTGCCGAAGGCGGAGATTTCCGAGGGGGCCGGGCTCGGTTTGGCACCCGCTGGGCGAGTCCTGGCCAGCCGCCCGCCGGGGACCGGAGAGCCACGGCGCTGCCCCAGCCAGCAGCATCCTCGCCCCGTGGTCCCCGAGACACAGCCCGCCTCAGCGACGTGGCCACCGCTGGGGAAGGGGACCATCACGGACGGCTGTGATTATGGGGGCTAACGAGAATTGAAACACCCAGCATTTTCCTGACCAGCTCCAGCGGTGATGGTAAACAACTGCCTTAGGCTTACAGTGGTCGTTTTATTATTGTAATTAATATGTTTGTAACCATGCGTGGGTATGCAGAAGCCTGCCTCTGACAACAGGCCAACGTCCATGTTTGCCAACACCCAGTTACATGAAGTTCCTCCAAAGGAAAATAACCCAAGTAAATTTGAACGCAGAGCGTATTAAAGTGCCATTACTGAGGCAGCGTCGGACACAGACGCTCGTTCAGGCCAGACACTTCGACACAGGCGCCCAGGTGGCGAGCGCTCGCTGCAGCGTCTCGGGCAAGCTGGTGTAGCTAAGGTAAGGCACGGATCAGCGCTTGCCCTCATTTTTCCGCAATGTTTAAGGCTATTCATGGGCCGTACCCCTGCTCAGGCAGCTCGTCGCGGGCCGTGGCTCCCCCCGGCACTGCAGCACCCCTTTCCCACGCCCGAGGCCGGGGCTGTGGAGGAGCTGCCGGCGCTGCCCGGGGCGTGCAGGGGAGGCTGGTGCGCAGGGTGGGCTCGCTGGCAGGAGCCCGGCCCCACCGACACCAGCTCCTCCTGCCTCTCTGGGTCCGGGAAGCAAACGCCCTCGCTATTTTGTCTTGCTTAAGATCAGCCAGGCACCGTGCGGATGCAGACGAGGAACGAGGGGCACAATTCCGCTCCTGGTAACTCTGCCCTACAGGAGCAGCACCTCTCAGCTGCACCATGCAACCCAGAGATGCCCTGAGCAGACAGCGCGGTCCTGCGCAGCGGCATCCCCGTGTCCCATCCAGCACCCCGGCCTGTCCTGCCTGTGCGCCCCGCTCCCCACGGCTTGGGGACACCCAGCCCCGGCATGGCCAGACCCCCGAGAGCAGCTGCGGTTACTGACTGGTGCCCCCGCCGGGCACTGAAGGGTTCGTAACGCAAAAGGAAAATCCCAGTAAATTGATTCATGTATTTTCGTTTGCTCTAGGATTTAAATAAGAAGCGTATTGCACTAATAAAAGATAGTGTTAAACTGAACTCCAAACTGGGGGATCACCCTGATCCTCCTGGCAGCTGCTGGCTGCGCTCTGCCCGCACGCTGCCCGGGGACGCTGCCGGGCAGGAGTCGCAGGGGACGTGCTGCCTGCCCCGGGAGAGGCAGCCTGGTTACCAGCAGGACGCTGCTGCGGCTCTTCTGCAGAGCCGCGATGAGCGGCTCCAGCGGGAGGACGCATTGCCATGTGGTGCCTCCACCACCACCCGGTACCGCAGGAGCTCCCGGGCAGCACTGGCACGGCGGGCGCTGCGCCCGGCTCCTCCTGGGATGCGGAGAGCGGCACGTCCACACCGACTTGTGCCGATGGGGGTTTTTTGCTTGTCTGACCATGAAGAAATCGACAGTTCAGAACCGCTTCCCTGAGCCCCTCAGTGGTTCAGCTGAGGCAGAAAAAGCTGCCAGACTGGAAAAAAGTGGAGACCACATAAAAAAAAAAAAAAAAATCAATAGTTGAGACTGGGGAAAAAAAAGTCAAGGCCCCAAAATTGTGTGAGGCTGAAAGGGGGGGAGGCAAACAGGGGTGGGAGGTTAGGGAAAAAGTGAAGGCCAGAAGCGGTTGTGAGGGCAGAAATTAGGTTTAGCTGAAAGGAATGAGATGCTGGGAAAAATCACGAATCCAGGAACAGACTGGGAGGTGAGCAGCAGAGATGGGCTGAGAAGTCATGGGAGGCTGGAAGAAAAGCCGAGTCTGAACCTTGTGGGGCTGGGAAGAGAATGGGAGCCTGGCGAGGGAGTGGAGGCTGCCGGGAGTGGGAGTCCAAGGGGGAGTGGGAGGCGGAGAGGCCCCTGGGGCAGAGCCCCCACGCAGGAACAGCAGTCACGGCCACCCTCGCCGGCGCCAGGCTCAGCGCAGCAGCCTCGCACCGCAGCTGCGTGGCTGTCTCGCTCTCCAGCAGCACCAAAGCTTTGAGATCGGCCATAATATATTCCGCAAAATATTATGGCCTCGGTCTTATTTTGAAACCGTGACAGAGAAACCCCACGTTTCTCTGCCCCCTGGTCTGTGCTCTCCCATCGCATCGCTGCACACGCTGGTGGCAGAGCTCCAAGAGCTCCCCAGCCGCCGGGACGGGGGTGTCCCCGGCTGTGCCCTACAGCCGCGAACGGGAGGGCTGATGGGGCCCTGCAGCAGCACGGAAACTGCTTGGAATGCTGTAGGGCATCCCTTGGGCTGCGGGTGCAGCTCCTCCGCGGCACCGAGCGCGTCCCTGTCCTGCCTCGCTCACACCACCCGCGCGCCTCAGCGAGCAAACGGCTGCGAATCCCAGGGCTGCTTCCATGACCTGGAACGGCTCGAATCCCGCAGCAACCACCGGCCCCCGCCAGCCCCCCGCGCCCCTTAGCACTGCCGTCACCTCTCAGCATCACCACCGGCTCCGGAGGAGCGCTGGGGGAGCCGGCTGCCGCCTGGCAGCGCGGGGGGGCCGGCCGGCAGCCCCAGGCTGGGTCTGTTTAGGGGGTTAAGAGCAGGAAGCTGTGCCAGGGAGGGAAGAAACTTTTTGCACTGCTCACAGGCCCAGGGACTGCAAATGGGGCAGCAGCCCAGTCAGCAGCTGGTTGTCCAGAGCATTTGGCGAGGAGAGGGCTCAGGACCCAGAGAAAAGCCCCTTTTCTGTGGGCACCAGAAGCCTGACCAGAGCTCCTTCCACACGCACCACGTCAGGTGCCAGCCTGCCAGCAGCCCTCGTGCCTGCCCGGGCTTCCCGTGCCCAGACACGGGCCGGCTGCCACCCCGGACGCAGCCCGTGCTGGATCCACGTGCGGCTGCAGACGGGCTGGTGCTCCTCGTGCTGGGAAGCAGGCGATCCCCGAAGCACAAGAGCCAGAGAAGCCCTGCCTGGTTTTGAGTTACTGCAGCTGAAACGATGGAGCTGCTCCGTCCCCAGCTCCGTCATTTAACTCAAGAACAGAGCTGTAGGTACAGTTAAAAACTCTTTGGTTTTAGGCCATCTTAGATTTTCTCTGTTCCAAAACACTAAGAATGCTCACCCTTCTCAAGCATGTAATAGGTACAAGACGACAGACATCATCTCCGCTGGTTTTGGTGAAGTCCCTGATGCACGCACTTACTCTCCCCGACCTACTCAAGCGATAAAATACCTCCTGGCCCTTCTCCAAGCTGTTTAAATTGGCATGCTCAAGCCAGGCTCCAGAATTTTCTTTAAAAATAGCAAAGATCAAAGCGATTCCCTACCAAATACACGGGGTGTCAGCTGCAGCTCCGGGGGGTTTTCCGGGGGGTGGCTGAGCGGGAGGGCTGAAGAGCTTCCCGGTTGGCAGCGTGCCCCCCGGCGTCAGCCAGCGCTGCTTATGGAGCAAGAGGACAAGATAAAGCCTTAAATTACGGACAACATGCAATTAGAAAACCCCAAAACCCAACCACACAGTGCTTTATTTCCCTCTGCTCCATACGAAGCCGAAGTAGGGGAAGGGCAGTTCTCAGCCCCGGGGTCGCAGGGGCAAATCCTGCCTTCTCCCCTCGAATAGCACAGGTCGGGGAAACCTTTACCAGGCCGGGCTGGCTGGCAGCTCCGGGCACCCCCACCTGCCGTGGCACCCCTGCGCGCCCGCCGGGCACTGCCGGGCCGGCACTGACCCGGGCATCGTCACCTGCACCACCGCCTTCACACTGCTGCACCGGCACATGGCCTCCGCCAGCTGCCGAGCCAGCACCTTCGGCTGCCATCACCTTTTATTCTGTCCCCTATCTCAAGACTAAAGGCGAGCAGACGCTGGCCCACGCACCCCTAAAAAGTGCTGCTGAACTACGGCTGTGCCGAGAGCACAGGGCTCTTGGAACAGGCTGCTCCAAACTGCATGAAAAGATGAACAGAGATAATTTAATTGCAGACTAAATCGAGACTCCATTATAGCAACTCGTAAACCCAAGCTCCAACTGAAGAGGTGTTGCCGGCTTCAAAGTACGCAGGGGTCTCCTGGCCAACTCATTTTGTGTTACAGGTAAAACACATAAAAAGGCAACACAGACCCAACGCTTGCACCACGCTTGAGAGGTGCGTGTCCTCCAAACAGTTGTTTTAGAGAATGGACACGGCTAAAGTGACTAACACCTGGTATTGGGAGAAAGGGATACAGCAATGCAGCAGGAAGCGAGGTTAGGAAGGAATGCTGATAGATGCTCAGATACGCCCAGAGCAATTTTATAGGGCAAATTAGAGTCTTGTTAATTCCCTCAAGCTCTCTTCTTTAAGTTGCTCCTTTTCACTCTGTATCTGTGTGTCTATTTTAGGATGAAGTTTTCAATTCAGCACAGATGTTCAGAACTGGGTTTCATGCAGTAACAATCTTTTCACATCATTTTCCTTCTTGCACTAGAAATTACGAACAGAGGAAGGAGCTGGAGCCAGCAGCAGCTGTCAGAGGCTGGGTAAAACGACACACTGGATGTCTTTTCCCCCTTTGCTTGCGGCTGCCGATGCCGCAGGCCCTGTGACCACAGTCGCAGACCCCTTCACCATCAGGTGTCGGGGTCTGCTACATCCCTCCCCTCCCAAACCCCACGTTCGGGCAACGCGCTGCGAGGCGGGCTGCAATTGCTGGCACTGCGAGGAACGCACCGGACGCTGCACCGGCTGTTGTGCACCGGCTGCTCCTCCCGCCCGGCCCGGGAGCAGCCCATCTTCCCCGGCAGCGCCGTGGCACACCGAGCCACACACCAGAGAGAGATTGATCCATTTAGCACATGCATATGTACTAATTATGAAGATGGCCTTTTAAATACACGCATTATTTCACCACCAGATCAGTTTTGCTGCAGGACTTGTGGTACGGTTGCGACAGCCCCGTGAGTAGCGGTGACCGGCCCCGCGCGCTGCAGCAGAAGCACACAAGGCCAGCGGTGCCGAGCACGCAGCGAACGGCAAGGACAAGGCACGGGTGGGTGGCTGCCCATCACCTCCCGCCCGGGCTCATGGCGCTGCCAGAGCTCAGACCTATTTCCACCCCAGCTGCCTGCGCTCGGCTCGTGGGCCAGGTCACCCCAGGGCATCGCTGGAATCGTCCAAACCCAGCGCTCGGCCCCAGCTCCTGCCCACGGGTGACGGCGCTGCATGGGGGGGGCAGTGCGGGGCTGCCGCACCGCCGGGCGCTCGAGGTGACCTGGGGCGGGGGAAAAAATGCAAACCCGCAGCCCCAGGCTGGCTGTACACACCGCGCGCAGGCTGATGCTGCACTTTCTGACCGGTGTCAGAAACACCCCATGAAATAAGATGCAGCACATCCTACAGCCCCAGAGCACAGCGGCTCTCAGTGCCCGATGCGGTTTTTATCCGCCGCTAACGAGTGTGCACTGAGAGAGCTCGGTGCCGAGCCAGGCTCTTCCTCATGCTTCTCGGTCAGGATTTCAGCACCTCACGCTTCCACCGCGGCGGGTCCCGTGCCCAGGGAGCACCCGGAGCTGGCGGAGCCCGGGCTGCGGCACCGCTGCCGGCCCCCAAGCCCCCCCAGTGTTAAACGTGTCTCTGCTGAAACAGGCGGCGAGCACCGGAGCGGCTCTGCTGCGGGGCAGCAAAGCCAAGCGCGCAGACGGCGAGGGCAGGCATCGCTGCTCCCGGCTGCTCGGCAAGAGGCGGGTGCGGGAAGAGGAGGGAAGGGACAAGCAAAGCCCCTCCAAAGCCGCCTGGGCTCTGTGCCCTGACCCTGCACGAAGGCACAACCCCGGGCAGGTCCACCTGGATTTGCCAAACCCGCATGCAAACACTGAGATAGACTCCAGGCTCAAGCGAGCGCCGGGAGCAGCTTTTCTTCTGTGCGCTGGTGGCAAGACACGGTGCCTGAGCGGCAGCGAGCGTGCTGCCGGCAGGACACAGAAGTCTATTTTTAGCCTTACCAAGACAAGCAGCTCGGCTGAGACTTGCCAACCCAGCGGAGGTCAGCTTGTCGCCGCAGGATTTTCCCCCATGACACTGCACCCTGCTAATACTAACAATAAGATACACAGTTCGTTTTGTATAAAGTGTGGTTTAGGGCTTTTAAAAACCAGCCGTACTTGAGAGGAAGGTAGAAAGCAGCAACTTCCACTGCTGACCTTTTCCTAGACCAGAGGTATGCATTTAGAAGAAGAAAACGAGACCTGGGTGGAAAAGGCAATTAGCAACACTGCTTTACAGCAGGTTTGTTTTGTTTTCCTTAACAGCGTTTTGCAATGCCCTGCAGAGTGCCATGGCCGGGGGGCAGCCACGGCTGCGCCAGCCCAGCTGCGAAGCTGCTCCCAGGGCTGCGTGCCCGGCCCGGCCCTATGCAGCACGCTGCGCTCCCCGCGGTGAGTGTTGTGGCGAATAAGGACACGGACTCCGTCTGAGTGGGCACGAAGATGAAGACGAAAATCCCCCTTATTATACAGCACAAGCGCCTTTTTATACCTCACATTATGCCACGTATGCACTTCAAAGAATTCCCTAGTACATCCCCTAAGCAAAGGTCATCTCGACACTCTTCCTCTAATTTCCTTATCTTTGTCACGCCCTCAGAACCGTTAACTGCCACCTCTTATCTCCCTTTTTCCCACGGCTTCTTTCACTTTCCATCTTCCCATGGCTTCTTGTTTACCAACGCTATGATACTGCTTGTACTCTCAGGCATTGATTCCTCCACAAGCGTAGCCCCAAATACCGTGTGCTCCGTACGCAGCCAGGGCTGGATAACCAGCACATCCAGGCAAGGATGGCTTGGGATTAATAAACAGCACCAAAGGAAGAGCAGAGAAAAACCCGTTCCCTTATAACTGGATGTTTTCTCTGGTGCAGATGCTGCTCTCCAGCACGAGCATCCCACCTCCTTCCTGCCAAGCCCCTCTGGGCACCTCACCAGCACTCCACGGCTCAGGTGCCCGTGCTCAGCCCTGTGGTTTCATTCCCGTTCCCCCGGCCCCGGGGACGGGGTGGGCTCGCTCCCCCGAGCGCTCAGACACATCCCCCATCCTCGGGAGTGCCACAAGTGCCTCCCACCGCTGCAGTACCTTGTAGCTGAGGGCACATGAAAACAGGCAAAGCAGTTTTGCTCCTCCACCCCGAAAGCCAAGGGTCCGCACTGTGCCCGCGGCACCCCCATCCCACCCCTCACAGGCGCCTGCCAGGGAGGGACCCCGCTCCCGTCGCCCCAAGGGGGACTGGACACGCAGTGCTGTGCCACGTGCTGTTTGCTCTCAGAAGGGCATAACCTGTCTTTTTCCATCCCATAATTGTCACTATTCTCTTGCCATTATTTAATTGAGTGTTTCCCTGTTTGTGCCAGGTAATTGCCAATATATGCCACGACAAGCTTGCTAAATTCCTGTGATGGGTAAAAGACTCCAAACTGGCTATTTTTAGGTACCGAGACTGTACATGCGATGAGTGCTGTTTGGCTGTACCCCCGCTGCACTTTTAGGGTGCTTAGGAGTAATTGCACTTTTATTTCCAGTGCACTCCTGACATGTCGTGATTAATTTCCTCCTGTGGTTTATTAGCACGGGGATAACGCACCTTCTAACGTCTTCACCAACCCCATGAAAAACAGCGCACTGACTTCTTACCTGCTTTCAGTTTGTCCCTTGAGTCTACATAAACAGGAGAGACTTTTCCAGCTCCCCCCAGCCCTGGGGGCTGCAGGCAGCAGGCACCCGGCGCAGGGCACCCCGCTGCAAACCCGCGGCGCTCGGGTCTCCTCCAGCGCGCGGCACAGCTCCTTCACCAGGCGGAGCTTTTGCAGGAGCACCACAAAGCACCGCCGGGTACCGTTGCTCTCGCCAGCCATCCCACCCCCCGGGGCTTCCTCCGGCCAGCGGTGCGCAATGAGAAACAGCGTTAGAGCAGCTGCGCGTGAGCTGCTTTGGGGCCTTTCAGCCGAGCCTTTCCAACACCCGACAGGTCTGCACAGCAATAAGCTGGAGAGCATTTTGAGGGGGGTGCACCCACGCCGCAGGCAGGTCCCCCCATGGAAGGTCAGCTGCAGGAGGTCCATCCCCCTCATAACTCCTTAAAAGCAGCGTCAAGGCCCGTTACCATCCTGCACTTCACTCACTCACTCTCAGAGCCACGACGGAGGCATGAACCCAAGGGGAATCGCAGGGCTCTGCAGCCCCAGCGCCGCCCTGCACCGTTAGCCAGAAGCCAGGTGAGCTGGGCCGGGCCCTGGCCAGGCTGACCTGGCGAGGAGACCTCAGCCAGCGCCCTGCAAGCACCAGGGCAAGGTCTCCCTCGGGGCTGGTGTCCCCCTGAGGCTGCAACCGAGCTGTCTCCTGGAGGGTCTCCCCCCAGGGACCCCAGGCCATGCCCACCCCAGCCACCAGCAGCAACCAGCTCCTACCTGCACGTCCAGAGGCCCCCAGCTCCCTCCTGCAGCCACAGCTCCCTCCAGCCCTGCCCTGCTGCCTCCAGCCCTTTGCCCCCAGCTGATCCCCACCACGCCCACCCCCCCCCCGCCCCCGGGGCCGCTCAGCACCACCGCAGGCACCTGCGCCATTCTCCAAACCCGCTTTCCCTGCGGCTGGGGGTCCGCGGGAGCCGATGCTGTGACGGGTCACTGCACCCCGCGGCGCAGCGCGGTGGGCGAGCAGGCTGGCCGTGCCGCTCTCCCCGGCCCCGTGTCTCGCTGCGTGTCCCTGGGCGCTGCTGGAGGGCAGAGCCGTGCCCGACCCAGCGCCTCGGCCGCGCTGGCAGCCAGCATCGGGCACCGAGGCATCGCGCGGTGCCACTGCCGGGACCACAGAAAGAGGTATGATCAGCTCTGTTTGGGCAGGAAAGAGGCTTTTTTTATTACAACTAGTATCTGGATGCAAAAAGGCCCTCAGAATTACTCTGTTTCCTTCTTCCTGACGCCATTCCCTGTTCTCATCACAAATCGCACAAAGGCAATTAGAACTCCTTTTCAGGTTTCTGCTCCTCCTTCCCCACAGGCTGAGAATCCCTTCCTCATCTCAGAAGCATCTCGGCTGCAGACACATGTGGATCCCTTTGAACAAAATTCTTTTATTTGGTTTTAACAACTGTCACGGCTGTTACTGCTCCTGTAGTTGTTCCCATCCCAGCCCCGCTGGCGAGGTGCCATGGCCGCGGGCTTCCCGGGCCGCAGGCGCCGCTTTGGCAGCAGCTCCTTCTCGTGGCTCTCCGCAGCATCTGAGCCGTTTTGTTTTCTCTCAGCTCTCCGGCAAGAGTCCCGCTGCGGGCAGAGCTGCTGCTCGGTACCCCCTTACCGGCGGCTGCGGCCTGAGCCCCCCGCCACCGCCCGGCGCGACGGGACAGACCCGACCCGGCTGCGGCGGAGGGTCCTGCGTGACACCGACCTCCCCGGGGCTGGCGACCCAGGGGCTGCGCCGCCGAGCAGCCTCCCGCCCGATGTCCGTCGCGGGGGCACTAACGGACAGCAGCTGTCGGAGCTGTCCCATTAACCACGGGAACCTCCGTGGCCGCCTTCAATGGTGAGGGAGGAAAATAAAGTCGTGTTATTTTTGCTGATTTAGAACATTCGTGCTGCTTGACACATTATTTTTTAACTTGGCAGCTAAATGCAATGATAAATTAAAATGCTGGTGTCATCGCAAGTATCGATGCAAACGCAGTGCAAATGAGCTGGGTGCTCAGCCGACAGGAAAGAGGCGCCCTGATGTGCTGAGCTGGGAAATGAAGTCAATAAAACCGGCCCTTGAAACGCGAGTTCTTCTGTGAGGTCTCAGGCTGCGCCAACAAACACAGGAGACACCTGAAACCCGCGTGGAAAACACGTGTTCTGACGTGTTTCCTTCTCCGAATTAACCTGTGATTTTTTAGTCAGTAATTGTGATGATCAGAGTGATGTGTGCGAGACTAATGCAGCAACAGTAACGCGTGGAAACGGGGCTCCCTCTAACGTCAGTCACCGCCCCGTGGCACCCCGTCTCCCTGCTGCGGGCACTAGAACCGGGGCAGGCAGATGCCGGGGGTCCCTTTCCTCACCTGCGTCTGGGAAGGACTGCCACAGGAGGGTAGTAACAGCTTGGTCTGGATCTATGGCATCCTGTTGCTTTATATTTCTCGTCTGGATTTAACAATGATGTCTTAGCATTCTTAATATATATCCTGCATATTTAACATACCATGCACTGTTGAAGAAAAAACCCAATACCAGCACACAGGGTTTTTTCCACCAATAAATTATCTCTCTTCAGTCAAACAAACATGCAGATAAAATGAAAAATGTGTAGAAAAGAAAGCGGTGCGATTTTTAACCTGATATAGAAAAACATAATTAAGAAAGAGAATTTTTATTAGGGCAATTTCACTTTATTTTTTCCATACAGCAAGGTCAACTATAGCAGTAATAATAAAATAAGCATAAAAACAAATTGCAGCCCAGGACAGAGTACATAATTTGGAGCAACTACAAGCAAAAAGTAAGTCTGTGATTACATAATAGTAAAACCAAGCACATCTGTCCTTTCAGCAGATGAAAGTTGCGGGGTTGCAAGTAAGTGCAACTTCATTAATTATTCAGTGTGAGTACTGGAGAGATCAGATAAAGTAATGGCCTAATCACTTTTTCTTTCCAGCTTTGGCATATGTAATGACAAGGTTTCTTGAACGCTGTCCATTAAAATGGTCAAATTTCCCAGGGTTTTTTTTTTCACCTGCTAAAAGAACAGGACCACTACAGCAATAAAAAATAATCACATAACAACTACAGCTACGGTGTGCTGTTTGGTTTGCCTGTTCAAGATTTAACTCTTTTGTGAAAGTCAGTATTCGTTTTGAAGAATCTTTTTTGTGAACAATAAACCACTGAAATTGTCAGAAACTGGTTTGAATAGCATATATCTTTAATATATTTTTTTGATACTTTAAACATGCAGTAGTTTTTGAATAATGTACGGAATATTTGATCCATGATTTCACCTTGATGGTTTGAAGTACCTGCTTTTTTTTCTTTTTTTTTTTCTTTTTTTTTTTTTTATTAATGATTTTCAGGCAGATTTGAACCAGTGGAGCTTTTGTCAGTCATGAGATCTTGGAAGGATGGCATATCTTTCCAGCTGAAAAAATCCTGGCAAACTACAAGCTGTCCACATAAAGCAAAGCAACTTTTTTGAAGGGGTATGGAGTGCTAACTCTGTGCCACTTTTGCAAGCAATTTTGTTCAGCCTGTCATTTTATTAGCCTTAACAAAACTCCTTGTAATTATAGACATTTTTATTCAAAATAAGATCTTACTATTATACAGGTTTCTCTCTTTTTTGACTATATACAGAAGTGCAAAAAGTCAACCTTCTCTCTATACGTTCCCACATGCTAAACTGCAGCATAATCAACCCTCAAGAGTTTGCACACACACACTATAATTCTTGTTACGTAAACTTTGAGTATTTGGATTATCAACAAAAAGTCCCTTGATCTATTGATTATGCAGCTTATTTATAACAAGGCCTGATATTCAGGGATTTCAAAAAATATTTAAACAATATTTTAACATTTGAAATGGATACAGTAGAAAATAAATTTTATTCTAATATCTAGGAACTAGATTTTCTCATAATAACTAATTACAAACAAAATAAATCATCAAAATATTACTCAATTGTCTGCCAGGATTGTTGCGATAGCAACAACTTAACTTCTTACTTAGCAATGATTATATAATTATAAGATATCCATATAAAAGATCTTTGTTCTTTTAATGAAAACTAGACAAGAACTAACAATGACTGACATTCTTACATTGTAATATTAAATCAGTAAAATAGAAATCATTTAGTTAACAATAATACGAATACTCATATGACACTACATGTAAATTCAAAACTGAGTATGTTATGAAGAAAACTACTTTTTTTTTGTATTTTGAAAAAGTCATCAGTAAACTCTAATAAAACAAAATTCTATAAACTGAAATGGTATTCAACTGGTAATAGAAAATGAAAACAACCTAATAAATGTAAGAAATAAAAACTACACTTTTAACAAGAAAAAAATAAGTAATATTCTATAATGTTAAGTAACTACAATAACATGTGAAGTCACCTATACTTTCTTAACACGATTGAAATTACATTGGTATGGGTTTTAACCCGTAATGTAATAATCTAAGGCTTTAATAGATGTACAGTACAATCAGTAAAATCAACACATCATTCTTACACTATAAAGCATCTCTCTCAAGCATAAAAACTCGCAGTAAACTTGGAAGTATGGAGAGTTCTACAACCGAACTCGCGCTTCTTCCACTCCACGCTACGCTACCAGTGACCTGGCCCCCACTTCAGCACTTTGCTGAACAGAGCAAAAATATCCTTTACTAGCTGCAACATCCAAACCACAAAAAGGAATTCCTTTGGATGAATCCATTCTTAAAACTTGAATGCACATCTATTTTTTTGTTTTTATTTTGTAAAGGCTTTCTAAGGCTATAAGCAGTTAATCCGAACAAAAAAAATCACATATAAAACTCACCCAAGTATTTAACCCACCCAATTTCTACTCTAATTAACATCTCCATTTTTCATATTTTGGTTTGTCATGCATCTGATGTCAGTGCTTCTTTCGTCTTTGTTTAGAGTCACCATGTAAAGCGTGACTTCGATGAAGTAAAAATGAAACCCATCTCTGCAAAACATTTATAGTCCTTTTGACTTTCGACAGAGGCTATAAATAGAAGCAAAAGAAGTTCCTCAAACATTTGTTACTGTGTCTCAGAAATGGCTTTTCCCTTTCGTATATCATGTAATACAGTAAAATATGCATAAATATTACACTACAATGCCTTAAAATAGTTTATATATATGTCCAGTATGGGTTAATTTGTACGGCTAGAGTATCTTTCTTGTGCTGTCTACTGTTACTGTAAGGAATAGTTGGCCATTTCTGAGACAGCTTTGGTTTGAAACAGAACGGTGCCCTTTGACTGATTAGTACTAATAAAGTAAGTGAAAACGTGGTTCTGAAAATAACACTGCAGAAATAATACTCTAATCGGATGTTCAGTCTATGGCACTTCATGAGAATCCTTAACAACATGGTATTTAAAGCCATTGATGTGCTTTAAAATATACACAGTTGTGGTTTTGCTTGGCACATTCATCTCTGTCAGATACCTCTCTTACCACTTCTTACAATCTATTACATTAAAAATATTACTCTTAAACAAAAATTACTGTGCATGCACGCTCTCATCTATAATGGCAATTTTAAATACAAGGTGCACCTTTGTTATTTGTAAACCTTGAAAGAAATAAACTTACTTTAAAAAATTATATCTTGGTCTACAGACGTACCAATACATAATAGATTTATGGTTACATCATCGTCTGTCTTTTCAAGGTGACATACATGATTATGTAGGAAACAGACTACATATGCATATTCAAATCCATATGCATACTTCTGTGCTAGAAAAGATAGACAATGCTGTAGTTTTTAGACAATAAGATCACCTCAGCACAAATATCAATTAAATGTACAAAGTATATAGGCAACAGTGTGCAGTGGATTTCCAAGTTCTTGTTTCATCTCGCTAACATGCAATGTGTGGATGTCTTACTGCTGAGGGAGTTTCTGAGTGTTGCTTGACGGTATATACATTATGGCTAATGAGCTTGTTCTCTTCTCAACCCAAACACACTGTCCTTTTCTCTTTAGTTATGATCTAGAAAGGAAAAAAGATAAAGCATTTTCAACACAGTCGTAACTTCTTATAAGCACCACATCAGCCCAAACTTTGCATTTGCAACAGGGAAGTCTGCCGTCGAGTATCGGGGAAGCTTGCACCCAAACCCCGCGGGATTTCCCTTCAGTAACGTTCTTGCAGCAGAGGTCCACTTTACACCCGAACTCTGCAGCGCTTGAAGCACACACTATACTGGCCTCCCGCTGCTCCCGAGCCCCCAGCCGAGCCCCCTGCCGTGGGATCAGAATTTGGGGGACAGTTTCCAGACCCCAGAGCCCAGACCCTGGGAGGCAGCTCCCCACAAAGTGCTGTGTGAGCCCAGCAGCCTGGGCTCCTCTCTCCTCCCAGGCCCTGCTGCCGCTGCCCCGTAAAACCTGGGAGCCCAACCAGTATCTGAGAGGCACCTAAACATCCTTAGAAACCTGGGCCCTATGTTCCCAAGGTCATTTTTCGTACTTAACCGCCCATCTAGTGCAGCTATTTCTCTGGTCTCTATTGCCTGTCACACCTCTAGAGAGTGATTCCTCCTCCACCTCCGGACGGTCTCTCAAATGGGGACACCCCGGTCCCAGCTGACTGCGGGGGGAAGCCTGGTAGCAAGATTAGGCTGCAGACTAGAGGCATCCCACCTGAGTCACTTAAGCAGTGTGGAAATGTTTATGCTCAGCTGAAAGGAATAACTATTATTATAAACCCACTGTGGCAAATCAGTTAATCCTCACTCTTAAGTAATAATTCCATTATGGCCGAGCCATTCAATAAAAAACACAGCAGAAATGGAGTGCAAGGGAGAGAAAGGCAATACAAATGACAAGCTATCCTAGGGGAGGTGATGTGCTGCGGGTGGTCTTAATGACAACAGGCAACTTAGTGACAGACTGGAAACTACAGTTTACTCATAGGAAGACACAGGGGAAGAAAAATCTCTCAAGCTTAGGCACACAAACCTAGACTTCAAACTTTGTGGGATGAAACGTTACAGTATAAAAAGCTGACATACACCGTCTGCAATCGCTGTTCACACCAACACAATACAGGTATGAACTGCGCCTGCACTGTGGGACCTCTCCTTGCCGTATCACCCATGCCAGCAAAATACTGTACATGACGCAAAGTAATCTGACAACCTGTGTTCAAGAGAAATCAGGCTTCAGCTAGGCAGATGACTAAACCTGTATTTTCAGAGAGGCTGGCTTTCCAAATTCAGAGATTTTAAATTAGTTCTTTTTAAAGACAGCTTAATGTAACCACCTGCCCCCTAGACCTGGCTCACATCAATGCTAGAGCCATCATCCTTTATAAACAAAACGTAAAACTCTAATTTTAGACTCTCTGATTTTGCTATTCAGAAGTTTATCCATATGTATAACATGTTCCTTCTGTATGTACAAACTAATACCGACACCTGGTCCAACACACTAGCTAACGCGGTCACTGCTAACTACGGGATCTACACTCAGAGAAGAATGGCATGCCAGTGGAGTTCAGAGCCTCCTCCCCCAGATCTTATTAGCTTTCTTAGAAAGAAAATAAAAACATTCTGTCCCTGAAAAAGACAAATTATGCACACATATAAGTCAGAAAACTGCAAGCAACAACGCATTGGGAACTTACTGTTTGATGACAAAATGTCTACATCTGTGTAACATACTTGTGGCTAGTCAGATGTTCGGCAGATATTATGGGTATCTATAGGTAAAAAATGTAAACAATGAGTAACATGTGCAATGAGCCGACCCAGAGACACAGCATTTTGCTATAGAACATAAGTTTGGAAAAGTGAGGATCAGCTGTGAGTTGGTGGATTTTATATTGTAACTATAAGTTAAAGTCAACTGAAGTGCTACAATAGCAACTTAAAACTGGAAAACATTGTGTTAAGTACTACTTGACAAATATAAATCAGTATTATTGGTTGTTTAGGAAATAAGAGAAGTTAAACTCTACAAAAGTCATGCAGTGCAGTAATTGAAAATAGCCCTTTTTGTTGGCCTACACAAAATTCTGTGCTTTCAGCGTATCATTTAAAATGGTAAGTTCTACAGTGGCCTTGTTTCAGTCTGATTTTGTGAAGTGTTCACTGCTTTCACTGTCTTGGTTTTTGGATGCCAAACCTCAGATGCCCCGAGCTGGATTTTCAGGGCTGGTGAAAATCCACTGTCGAGAAGAGCTGCCTGCTCCTCCCACGGCTGCTGCCGGCATCACGGCAGATCAGCTGAAAAGCTAAGACTCCCCAAAGCAGTGAAACAGTTCTCAAAATGCTCGTCTGCGTAAACAGAATTCACTATGGGGCTCTCTTGACGTGCCCCATCAACTCAGCTTCCCATTTAAAAAAAAAATTAAAACCAGAGTAATCACCAGCAGTACAAGTAACAAACATATGCTACACCCCACCCTTGGGTCCCAGCCGCGCAGCCCTCTCTGTGCAGCGCGCGTGGGAGCGAGCCCAGAGAGCCCTGGCGGGTCAGGCCCCTGAGAAGGGACGGCACTAAGGCATGCGGCTGTCAGAGGAACCGTGAGCAACCCTGCATCACAGACAGGACCACAAGTCCGGCTGGAGGGAGCAAACAGATGTGCCCATGTGCAGGGAAACATGCTGGGGCACAGACACAAAACTGATTTGTAGCATCACGAACGGCTGTTGCACTTGAAAAGACTCTTTTTCCTAGTGGATAGTAAGGGTAACCTGTTGATCCACGTACGAAAGGGAATGGGGAGCTTTCCTCTTAACTACATCGTTTACAGGTCTTGGTGTCGTTTTTTCCACCCCTTGTGCCCTCTCCTCCCCTAGCAACTCCACACAACTCTACAACATTGCCAACTTGTACAGAAATGTGCTTCAAGCATAATGAAGCTTCTCATACCATTTTTTTCTACTGCTGCAGGACAGGCTGTTGCACCCAACTGTGTAGAAGCATCAGGGATAGTGCTGTCGGAACATACCAAGGACCTTCAACACCAGTCAATGAAGATGTAGGGCCAGATCTTAAGACTTTTGGCATGCATGCACATTGCATCGTGTGGCATTAAATAATTTCAGCATTGCTCACATAGTATATACATATATTCGTTATATATGTATATATTGAGGTTTGGCTGCAGTACTTTACTAAGTGTGTTATGAGGCTCCAGGGAGGATATGCATGAAATGATCAGATTCTACAACAGAAAGTTTCCCTGTGATCTATTTGGGAAAGTGCATGGTTATTTAGACAGAGATGATTTTAAAAAATAATGATGTTTTTCTGTGGCTTGGCTTGTTCTCACAACTCTCTGGACTTACAGAGGATATAGAGACACTTAAATTAATTGTATGGTGCAATAAATTACAATATTAAGAAACTCTGGGCATACAGGTGGTTGCTTGCTTAGGTGACACGTATGCAGAGGTGGTCATACCTATAAACTAGTTTTTCAAAATACAAAGTAATTCTTACGCTGGTTTAAATCCGTGAGTGACATGGTCACTCAGCAAACACTTCTCAAGAGCAGAAAGTGCTATTTGCTAAGCAGACTAACCTGAGTATTTTTTGGAATTGTAAAATATCCAGGTCCCTTTTGAGACTCGGGATGTGCACGCCTATATATCACTGCAATAGTGTAATTTTTGGAACAATATTTTTGAGAGATCAGTAAGCAGACAGGTTAACAAAGAACGTACAGCTGGGGGTAGTACAAAATGGTAGTGCTCAACAGGCAAAGGTGGAAAGGCTCGGAGCCAAAGACTCTGGACTCAATCCTGCGAGACCTGCAGCACTTGGTACCCTCAGCGGCAGCGCCGCGCCCGGCGCTCTGCAGCGAGGCCGGGGGCTCCTGGCTCTGCAGCGCCGTCCACCCCAAGCAGAGAGGCGCAGGTGCAGCAGGTCACGGGCACGGGTACTGCTGCTGAACGTCCAACTGCAGCTGCAAACCTGACAGCTTTATGATGGGATTTTGAAATTGTTTAAGGAGTTAGCTCTCATGACTTAGGGAGCTGAGTATGTCAGGTGAGCCTGCCTTAAAAACTGACATTTATCCTCAGAATTAATTTCACATACAGAACCACACCTGCAAAATGCTAAAGAAATTGTTTAGCTCCCTTTTCTAAAAGGCACGTGTGTGATTCCCACTGAGTCGAGAGTAATACCTGCATATTAGACCACAACTGATGGTTTCATGACGTATGGCAATTCTAACTTCCTAGTAAATCTCAAAAAATCATTTCTTTTTCTAAGAGAAAGAAGAGGGTCTTTTAAAAGTTTCTACTGTTGCACTTCCAGCCAGATGTACTACAGAAATCTGCATTTTTGACAAGCCAGCTAGATAAAAACAACAGGCCACGTTCTGTGCTCAGGTGCAGCTCCTCTGGCCCCTGGTACTCATCTTTGGAGCATAGTTTCTGGCTTTTCGGGGAGGACTTCTAATCACTTATTTAGTACAGCATTATTCTGTTATTCCTGAAATATGTCCAAACATGGCAAGAATCGGGGTAGCTATTTAGAAATAAAAGCAGACTCTAATGGACATTTTCTTAACTGATGTCTGTCTACTGCAACAAGTGATCAGCCTTTTCCTAGCAGAATCACAAGCTGAAACAAAGGTTTAAAAGAAGTTTCTGTGTGGCCCATGCTCAAACGTTTTTGTTTTGCTCTTGGAAGAGGAGAGTCAGAACATGTTCAGACTGCTCAATTCAGGCTGTTAAAATTCTGATCCTGCAACCCCTCTGCACAAAGGTTTTACTGGCTTTCTTTGGAGTTCTGCGCTAAAAGGAACTGTCGGCTTCACAGAAATAGAAGTAAATAATGGGTTCCGTGTATTATCCCTTCCTCTTTACATCTCTGAGAGCAGAAATAAGCAGCACGGCCCATAAATGTTAAGACTGAGTCAGAAACTCTATTATAAATTATTTTTAGCATCAGAAATGGAACTGCAGCACCTTTTGAGCATGGATAAGGGCTTATTAAGCTGTGCTGCAGGTCTCAGAGAGAATGTGTAGGCCAACAAGAGGTAAAATCAAAACCCCCATGCTCATTAAAAGCACCACTTTCAAGTTGTCTGTAAGGAACAAAGCTGTAAATTAGCAAACCTGGTTGGCTGTGGCTGTTGCAGCGAAGGGAACACTTGTGGCAGATGTTGTTGCTGCAGACACAGTGGCTGGCGTAGCACCGTGCACCATGGGAACTTTCGGAAGGAAAATCATATAAGCAAACACACAGAAGAGTGTAGCAGTATGGGAACCAGAGCGACATGTGGTAGGATAATTGAGCATGGTATTTATCACAGCAAAAAGCCCGAGACATCGTTGCCAGCGCGTGACATGCAATCACAGTGCAAAGCAGGACAACATTCCAGGGAGAAAGAGGGGAGGGAAATGAAAGAGAAAAAAAGGGGAGAATGCTTGTTACCATCAAATCAAGAAAATCGACACAAACAAGCTTAACCATTTCAATACAAAAATCAACAGAAGAATTTTTAAATGCCCTTATATTTACAAATTTTTGTCTTTTAAGAATTCAACCCAAATATTTACTGCAAACAAAAGTCAATCTTGTTGAAGGACAGTATACGTCTACGTGGCTATAGTAAGATACAGTCTTTATTTAACACAAGATAGTTTCTAAACACTGGAACTCATAGTCCAATCAAAATCCACCAAGGAAGAATGTGCAATTCAAACAACTGCTATACAAAATTAACAACGTCTATGTGTCCATGTCAATTAAATAAAACAATTGCATTTAATTGACAGGTGTTAGTGCAGGAGGCTAAGGGAGATGGATTGGCACAAGAGCTGTAAGTTAAAATCTAGCAGTGGATTTTGAGGGTCCGTGAGCTGCACCACAGGTTTAAGATAATCAAGAAACAAAGCTGGCACCTACCAACACTTGTAGCGGGTGTCATGCACAATATTGAGCCTGCCCATCATGCATTGCAACAGGAAGGTGGATTTGGAAAGGGAAAAGAATTAAAACAACCCATCACACGTGTAATTAGAAAATTTCATTTGAACAAAGAAGAAAAATTGTTATTATGGGAACAGTGGCATGTAACTGTCAGCACAATCAAACCATACAATAGCACAGTGATCCATTAGAACCAGTCTTCAGTGAAGGGGAAAGAGCTGATCGAACTGTGTGCTGGTATATCGTGCTTGCCTTTGTAGCACCGTGGAGTATTAGCATGGCTAGGAGAAGTTTCTTTAGCTTTATTTTAAAACTCTTTGAGTCTTAAATCTTTTTGCCTTTTGCCTTTTTGCCTTTGTAATGGTCTTTACCCTGGTTTCCTCAGATGAAAATACTTCAAAGTTGCACCTGCCTACGGGTCCCTGAGGTCCACCCCTGCTAGGACACCGGGACGCACGGAGTAGCCGGGCGAGGGACTAGCACTGCTGCTCGGGAAGCAGCAGCTAAAGGCTTGCTCTGTCCGGGGAAGACAGACGGCGAGAGGAGGCAAGCGAGGCTCTCCCCTCCTGCTAGAGCAGCCTTTTCAGCTGGGGCCCTCCTCGGATGGGCTGCAGCCACGATTCCTCGCAGCGCGATGACTTGATCTACGCTGTTTCATTAGCTGCAGTCTGACTGCTCCAATACTTAGGTAATACACAGGCAAAACCCAGGTGAATTTGGCATGCAGTACTTCGGTCGTATCTGTACGACCCCTGTGAGCTGCCAGTGAAGTGGAAGCGATCCTGATATCCTCTGGTCTGTTTGCTTAATATGCAGACTGAATAGCTAAAGTCTCCCACGCAGCTCATGGCAGCACCTAAGAATACTTGTTCAGCATTTTTTTCTACATTATTGAACATATTTTAAGCTGCTGGTGTCTGGGCACACAACCCGCAACTCTCTTTAGGCTACACAAAAATAATTGAAGTGACAGCACCTGGTGAATTCTGCCCTGCAACTAGAAAGCCAACAGCAGTACGGTCTTTTTAGGAACATTATGGTATCTTTTTTTAACTATCACTAAGTTGGTAATTCTGTTTACTTTACATAGCAAAATACCTTCCTCTAGACTGAACTCAATCTTCTATTTTTGCTTCCCATATGACAGATAAAGATATACTGATATTTCAGAATATCCATTTTTAATAAACAATTTACTTTTTTATTTAACAAATAACATTTATTAACACTGCTAATTATGCCTGGCACAGTAGAAACTGAAATAAGCTCTGAAATCTGGGAACAGAGATTGGAAAGGTATTCTAGAAGACTGCCAGTGGGAGCCATGGCAATGCTGCTTCCTTGACATTATGTGACCGTAACAAGGGGGGCAGGAAATTGTTTTAGCTGGTGCCAAGCATTGTAGCGGTTTGCACAACCTCAAGAGCATTTAAATAAGCATGGAAAAAGTCAGTCAGTATAATTACTGCTGGGGACAAGGTTATTCTCTGTCATCACTGTATCTGCAAGGCTACAAAGAGAAGGGCATAATCATGTTTCCTAATTACTCTTCTGTTTCTGTGTCATGGAAGAGACTGAAAATATTCACAAAGAAAGGTTAAATAAAAGAAGGGTAGCTTTTCTGACTTCCCCATGCACGAATCATGGGTGAAGTCAATGGGACCACTTGCAAGATTAAAAAATGGAGCAAAATTTGGCTATAAAGCGCAAACAGTAAGTAAAACTGCTTTCTCGGTCCCTCTTACGACATCTCTATGGTGTTAATGAGGTTACACAGAATAACCTTTGAGTTCTCTCTCTGCAGAAGAGCCCTATTTATAAGGTTGTACATACTTCATTAGATCTGGAATATTATGTCATTCCATGCATAATTAGGTCTACATGTTAAAGACGAGTTAGATTTTCATAATGACTCTGAAATATCACCGTAAAGCTTTTCAGCTCAAAATTTTAGTCTGAGTTATCATCATTAACATTATAACCAGCGCACACAGTTTTGAAAGGGAATCGAAGCAAATGAACATAAGGCAGAAATGAAAATACTAGCTAGGGTGCAATAACTTGCAAATGTGAAGACATAATGCTGTATGACCCTCTTACCAGTAATAAAAATCATTTTTGCTGTGACCTTAATATTCATCTTGACTTCAGAAGCTTTGACTGACTAATGAGAATACATGAATAATAAATGTGCAGTTTCAAATGTTCCCTAGCTTTTCAGCACAAGGCAGAATTTTAATTCAAGGATGTGCTCAGTTAACTGATCGTAACTTCACAATCAGATTATTTCTGCGGTGCAATAAAGCTATTTTTATAAATATTCTAGGTTTACTGGTGTTTTAAGCATTTTGTTCTCTTCGCTCCCTTGTATTATTCCCCTCAGTCTATTTATTCTGTCCAATCTACTAAATCCTAATTAAAAATATCACCATAGACAGCATAAGCACTCCCGTCGAGGTGAACAGCTGTGCCTGATCTTTCCCTCCCTAACATTCTGGAGGACAGCAGTGTTTTTACACAGACCCAGAAGCCCGATGGAGGAAGGTGCTTACACCAGTATCGCTTTAGGAAAGCATCTGTGCACTGACTGAGTCCCAACGATGAGCAAGTTTGTTCTGTGGAGCTGAAGCTGCAGTAACTAAATAAATATGCAATGCGTTAACTTAACAGCAGAGGTGGCTGAAGCCTCGCCACTGCTGGCTACGTGGTTCAGCTGCCCTGCTGCAATTCTGCCCCTTGCAGGTGCATCAGAACGACAGCTCCTGGGAGTATCCTGTAAACCTGACCCCTTTCTTCTGGAGGATTACCCTTCTCAAAGACCGTCTGGTCACCCAGTTTACACGCACAGGCCAGGAACGGCTGTATCAGCACAACTGACGAGACAGTGAGCTGAGGCACAGGATGGTAACAAGCACCAGGGCACGAATTTCATCTAGTTGCACATAGGAGCTCTCTTATCTGCACGTACAAACATACCCCCAGCCAGCTCACAGTTACTGCAGGACAAAGAGCACGTGCAGAAGTAGTGAACACCGAGTAACTGGTGCTCCGCAAGTTCACAGCCCCACAGCAAAACGTTTGCCTGCGTGTCTGCCAAGGCGTCAAGAGTCGGCAGCCAGGACCAAAGTACCAAAACAAGCTGTGAACATCTATTAAGTCATGCAGAGCCTCCTCATTCGGCAGACTAACTCCACTTATTTCAACTAGCCCACACCACAAGTGTTTCCAGTTCTTTCTTGCAACATGTTTTAGACTCCCCTCTCAGTCTGGGGACAGCTTCCAGCAGCCAAGGTTTCTGGGAGACCTCAACAGGGGAGCCATGTAAAGAGCGAGCTTTATTTGAGAGAGGTGAGATGAGCATCTAAGAGCATTTAATCATTTAAAATGTGCTGGAGTGCCAGTGTCCATCCCCTGGCGTGGACGATCCCTTTATTTGCTTTCACATGCCCTTGCATACAGGTGGCCAGAATTAAGCTTTACAATTTAGAAGAGGTATCTGGGTTTGTCTGGAACATGAGTGGAAAACTCTCAAGGCTGAAACATCAAGAGTGAAGTGCCCTGCAGAGAGGAGGGTCCAAGATCCTCCACAGGGGTACACAGCTGTATCATGTAGGTTCTGCGAGTGTCCTGCCCTCCAGACCTGCTGCGTTTTCATAAATTGCAGCTGAAGCAACTAAGAACACATATGAGTAATTACACTTCGGGTGTCTGAACCTGAAAAATGTCACTCTAATTCAGACCCCAATGAATTAACCTGCCTCTGCTCCATGGCAGTGGAGCTGAGGGCACCCACGCTCTGTGCTTTCCCGTCGGTTCTTGGGGACTGACGGAGGAACTCTATTTCCAGATGACTACGCACAAACAGGACTCATGCTAGTTAATTTTAAGTGGGGAAAACTAAGAAGGGCACGGTGGCAAGTAAAATTTTCAAACTTTCAGAACAGTACTGGATTACTGGAAAGCTCAAACTGCTGCTATCTGAAAAATATAAAAAGAGAATTTATAGTAGCTCATGCTAAAAAATCCTTTACTCTTCTTGTTTAATGTATACTAAACTTCAGGGGTCAAGAAAGGTTAAATGAAGCATCAAGAACCACTGCGCAAACTCCTGTAGGTTTCAGTACAGATTTGCTAGAGGAAGAGCTGAGGTAGGTTGTGTGTAAGTGCCAGCGTGAAAGATCCCGGCCGGTGATGTAGTGCAAATGAGGTCTGATGCACACGAACCATAACCCCAGCTTCTAAGTTCAAAGGGTGTGATTCAAAGCAGCTCGAGTACTTCCAGAAGTCATCCAGCCCCTCGCTGATTTAATGGAAGCTGGAAGATTGCGTCGTTTACTAACTACATCAGTTATGCTTTGCCAAAACAAATCCGTGAAACTGTTTAATATCTACAGGAAGGACTGTGATTGCACAAGCATTTTTATATAAATTTTAGTATGTGGGCTAGAGACCTGACCCAAAGCTTACTCAATCAGAGTCTTTCCATTGACTCCAAGAAGCTTTGCAACAAGCTTTTACTAATATATTTTAGTGGTTGCAATGCATTTTTTGAACCTAAGTAAGTTATTACAATGTACTACATCAAGTAACTGATTTTTGTGCCATTTAAATTATATATGTTGGTTGTATGCCAGATTGTACCATCAAGAAAGAATGGTAAAAGGCATTATACCGAATTCCTGGGAACACACCTGCCAAAACTGTTTAGAATAAAATCCTTACATTTTTTTGGTAAAGATTGAATAGCTGTATTTTCTTTTCTCCCCTCCCCTCAGCTAGTCAGCATTACGAAGGGCCGTCCTCACAGACTCCTTCCAGTATTTTGAGTACAGATCTACCAGATGTCCTCTGCGTTTCATCACTTACTTCCTAGAATGATAGTGCTATTTTAATGTGGGTTCACATGTAAAAAAGCTAACTCAACGGTGTTAATAGAGGCATAAATTCACATGATATACTAGATACATAATTTTTCATGAAGTGCTGTTTGCAGAACCAGAACATATATTCCAACTTTAAGTCCCATTTACTTCAGAGGGATTTCTGCTTATGTAATTAGTACAGGCATCAATTCTTCAGCAATTACACTAGGACAAGTGTAGATTTGATCACTCTTGAATAAAAGCAAGCGCATCTGGGTTCTACTTAGACCAAAATCAGCCCTGAGGCTTTAGTGGCAGAGGTCTGAACCTTGATTTCTTCTGTAGGTTCATGATTAGCCTATCTGCGAGACTGCCTGCCTGTGCTTTTTATGACCACTGCACCATAATTAAAATCAAAACCTTCAAGTGTGTGACTCAGAACAACTGTTGCTAAGCACATGAAGGCAAAGGGGTCTTACAGCAAAGAGAAACAAATACAACAACTTAAGAGATGCGTAATGAAAAGAAGTTAATCGAGGGAAAGAGGAACGAGAGAGGAGATTTCAAATTCTGATTTGGGATGACAGAGCATGATGCTGATTTTTATATTAGACTGGAAAACACCCACCCAGCTTCCGAGAGACGCAGAGAGAAGCCAGCCTTCCTGCAGTCAGCACCTCCTCTGCCCGCGGCTTGCCAGGCACGGCAGCGTCTCAGCCTGGAGAGAGGCTGCCTGCACCTGGCAGCAGCCGCCCCAGCACCAGCGGCCGCCGCGCAAATACCTCTACGCATTTGCTGGCGGGAGCAAACCGTTATTTCCTAGTGTCTTTTTTCCAGAATCACCCCTTCTCCCTCCCCAGAAAAAGGCAAACGAGAAGCACTTACCTGGTGGGAGAAAGGCTGTATGCTGCTGTAACTGCATGTTGGCAAGAGCTTGCTGGTATTGGAAAATACCAGTGTTAAAGACTGCGGTGGCACCATTGGTTTTTTCAAGCGCAGGCCTCTTTGGTAATGGGGGAAGTACAGCTTGAGGAATTCCCTGAATGGTGGATGGGTATAAAAATAAAGTCCAGTAAAAAAAAGAAAAAAAAAAGGGGGGGGGAAGGGGGTGTGGGGTGTGGAGGAGGATGGGAGGGAGGGAAAAGAAGAGGAAAGAGAGAAAGGAAAAAAGAAAAATCAGTAGAAGGCAAAAAAACCAGGCAGCACCATGTTTATCCATGAGCAAGCAAGCAGCATAGCAGACTTAACTACCAAATAAAAGGCGAGGTAAAAGATTTACAAGGGAGCACTACTTTAGCCTACCATTACAGCGGCACAGGTAACGTGTGGGAGCCGTACGTTATAGGAACCGGCGTAAATATTACGCTACGGTAAAGCTTCAGGGTTTCGATCAGGAGCGAGGCTATTGGGTAGGGGGAAGCAGCACTGCTAGCTCCATGAGGATCAACACGTAGAAGCGATGTTAATAGTCACCGTCCGGAGCGGATGGCAGGGCCGCTGGCGCCAACCCACTCCCCGGGCCCCAGCGCCTGCCCGGGCATGCAGAGCGCGCGCCGCATGCCGGCACCCCCGGGCCGCCTCCGCGCACAGCGCCGCGAAGCCATGCCAACGCACCCTGCGCCCGCGGCCGGCCCTGCGCCGCGGCCGCCCGCGCGGCACCCTCGGGGAGGGGACGGGATGGGACAGGACAGGACGGGGGGACGGGACGGGAGGGGAGGGGAGGGGAGGGGAGGGGACGGGAGGGGGCCGGCGGGGCGTGGGGGCGGCGGGGTCCTGCTCCGGAGCCCTGCTCTGGGGCCTGGCCCGGCCCGGCCGCCCCTGCGCCCCTCGCCGGGGATCGGGGTGGGGGAACCGGGATATTCCGTTTCTACACATTAACCCCAAACTCGACTCTACGATACAGCTACATGCCAAGCTAAAAGGTGAAAGGTCATAGTACCAGGTCAAAGGTTGCCTCGAGGGGTCGCTTCAGTGATTTGACAGCCGACTGAGTCTTAATTAGCAGGCAGCGAGCACATGATGGCAATGGCCAGTGGGGTCAAGCGCATTAACATAAACAGCAAGCAGAGGTGCATCATGGGGGCAGCAGTGCATTTGGGTAGGTGAGAAAAAACAAATAAAAACAAATCACCGGATGCCGTGTACAACGGTAACAAGACTAGGCATGCAGGGGGCCGGCGGGCGGCCCCGCGCGGGCAGGGCGGGCAGCGCGGCGCCCGCGGCCGCCTCCCGCCCCGGCCCCCTCCCGCGGGCAGGCCGGCCGAGGCGCGGGGCGCTCACGGCTATGCAGGAGCGGAAACGGGGCTCCCCGCCACCGGCCACCGGCTGACCCCCGCGCCGGCTGGCGGTGGAGCGCCTCCGGGAGCCCACGGCTACCGCCTCGCGCCGCCGGCGCTGCCGCTCCCGCTCCTCCTGGCCGCCGCGCCCCAGCGCGCCCGCTGCGCTCCTCTTCCCGCACCCCGGGGCTCAGCACAGACAGGACAGTATGCCGCCACAGCCCTCCTCGGGGTGCTCTCCTCTCCTCTCCTCGCTAGGAAACCAGTCCCTGCGCAGTTCCAGATCTGGCTGCTACGACTACCAGGTTTGCTGCAGCGCCCTGCGAGAGCTGCCGACAGCCCTCGGGGGGGCCGGGGAGATGGGCTACGAATAGCGTTAACACAGTAAGATCGACTTCAAACTAAGTCTCTACAAACAGGGACTTAGAGTAACTGAAATATGGGTTTATCTATCTGCGCAACTAGATAGATACACATCTACCCACACACAAACATACAATAAACTATATATACATATATGCACACACACGTACACACACGCACACACGTATGCACACATATATGTACATATAGATACTCTGTACATCAGCAGGCAAAATTAGTTACACATCTCAACAGTCTGAAACTACTTAAGAGCAGATCTGGCACCACATGCTGAGAAAGCTCATTGCACCGTGTAGTGACTGGGATCCCCAAGCACACGCACACGCGCCCCCCTCCAGCAAGAACAGCTAACACATCAATTATTTTCTCTCGTCAACATACTTCTATTCCAGAGGTGTTTTCCAAACTCACCATGGCAGCTGCAGTCGCTGCTGCCTGGGCAGCTGCAGCTTGGTTAACCTGGTACTGGGCAGCCTTGATCTTGGCTTGCAGATGTGCAGGAGGGTGAAAATATTTGCACTTTTCCCGTGAGCATCTCCCTTTGATGTAATCCATGCAGACAGTGACCGTGTTGTCGTTGGTGTCGATCATCGCGCTGTCGGCAGGGTGAGCGAACCGGCAGTCATTCTCTCCCCTGTTGCAGTTGCCACGCTGGTACTCTCGACATACCTGCAACAGTGGGAAAAGACAATCGCTTAATTTGGGTGATGGTTGTCACTGGCAAGGCTGGGAGCGGAGTCGGGATTTTTGAACGTCTGCAAGAACGCCGCGAGGATGGGTGCCCGGCCCCAGGAGGAGCAGAGTGGCGGTGGGACGGTGGGCTTGGCTCCCTGGCAGCAGGGACCTGGCTTCTGATGTCAAAGAGCATCAAAACACACCAGGATCAAAAGCCAAGCACACAGCAGGTTTTATTTTGGCTCCTGCTTAGCCACCCACAGGGCTTTTTCTGTTTTCTGAAGAAACTGGCCGTGGCTAGCTCTCAAGAGATCACCGCAAGCACCACGGTGCTCGGATGTGGTCACGCTCCACTGTGATCTGGCTGTGCCCGCGTCAGCAACGCTCGATGCATTAAGGTGACCGGCTGCAGGTGCCGGGAGGATGACTGCATGGCCATCCCCGAGAACCCCACCGGACGGGCGCTTCGTGCCTGTGCCGGGGAGTGAGCTGCACCCGTCGGGGCATGCAGCACCGTACCGTCCCCCACGATCCAGGCGTCTGCCACGAGAGGGCAATCCAAAACCTGCGGTGGCAGTGGCTGCCTCTCCCGGGCTGCCTGGCAATCGCCCTGCGGATCAGCGGAAGGTGGGCCGCATTGGGAAAGAGTGGGGGCTGCAGCCAGAGCAGTCACGGCGCGACAGCAGCCAAAGCAAGCTGAAGGAATCAGAAACTGCAGGAAGAAACCTGCTTGGCTGGAGGGATCCCCCTGCAGCATCCCTGCTGCTGGTACGAGGGCTCCAGCCTGGCCCCGAGCCGGCACAGACCCTTCCCAGACCTCCAGCCACCACCAGTGGTGAAGACACTAACTTCACCACCAGTGCGACAAGCATTGGCTCCCTCTTCACACACCTTGCAAACCCTGTATTTAAAAAAATGACGTGTGTTCTTTTCATGGTCAGCTCTTTACAAGCCGCAAACAAAACTGCATTTGTCATTTTAGTTTTCCAAAGGCTATAGGAAACAGAAAGGGACAAAAGCAACCAAGTTTGTATAAAAATAAAGCCACTTTAGTAGATGGAATTTCCTTTTAAAGGTGGGTGCCCATGAGCTTGGATCATCAGTATTTCCTCAAGGACCTTGGCTCTGATCCCTGCAACAAGCCAAATTTGGTTGTTATTTGGTTTCCATCCATGCTAGTGCTCTAGCTGCTTTTTAACCCCTGTGCTGCTTCAAGTACCAGCTGCCCATTATCTAAGACTTACGAAATGACATCCCCGAAGGACAAGAGCCCCATTTGTGAACCCGCTCGCAGGAAACATCCATTTCTCCAGGGTCATTCCAGCATGACCCTATTAATAGTCTTTTTCCATGCAGCGACAAAGACGCTGGGTGTATATTTGCAGCAGAGCCAAATGCCAGTTCAGGCACCTCCATTGCTCTCGTTCATCCCCATGGCCCTACTGCTCGCAGCTCAGTGCTTGCAGAACTATTTCTGCAGCACACATGAAACAGATTGGGCAAATTCCTCAGCTGGAAAATAACCACTTGCCTTCCAGGTAGCTCTTCAGCCGGATCTGTTCCCTGGTCTAGTCCCCATGCAGTGACATGGACCACTTTGCTAGCCAGTATGACACAGGGAGTGACGGGAAGGAGGTGCCGCCTGTTTAAGCTGTCAAAAAATTCAAGTCTGCTTCTGGTGTCTGATATGTGCTAGCACCGTCCCTGCTCACACGAGACTCCTTGGTCTCTCTCCCCCCTCACCCTCAAGCACACAACAAACAGAGCTGGCATATCATTGCTTCTCCAAGAGAGCTGTGCTGGGTTGGTCAGCCCCACCGCCTGTGTTACGCCTTGCTCTCTTTCATCATCTAGGAATGCTTTCTGGGCCATGAACCAGTGTCTTCCTCCCAAACACAGGCCTCCCAAATACACAAAAAGGGATAATTTCCTACACTGCAAACAAATAATCAAAGAAGTAAACTGAAGTCTTTTCCTCTGAAGATAAAGAAAAGGATACAACTAATGTCACTTGACTGGTTTTGCTCTTTCTCGTATTGGTGATCCACAAAACCGAGGTCTCAAAACCACCCCACATGTAAGAACTACTCCATTAACAATACAAAGAAGATATATACAAATTCATATATAAGTGTGTATATATATAAAAGTATCTATATGCAGAGAGAGAGAGAGAAAAAAAAAATGCATCCACAGACAAGCTAATTTTATCATAGTTAAAAACCAAAGAAGAGACCAGAAAACTGAAATAGTTCGGCAGACAGAGATAATCTTTGGCATGTCCAGAGCAAATTTTCACAGAGCTGTCATGCAGTAGCTGAGATAAGGCAATGAATGGCGCTCTCTCAGTGCTCCTTAACAGATCTCTGAACGACGGTTTACAGCAGTCAGACACAAACCGTAATACCGCTAGTCCTTTTAATCAGTGTGACCAGCAATGGCTTTTCAACCACTGTGATAGTAGCCAAGAATGCTTCTTGTTTATTTAAAAGCAAGCATTGAAAATGGTGTTATTTTTTGCCACAGGCACGCAGTAATATATCATTCATCTGCTTGAGTAAAGAGAGGCATGGAAGCATGATATGTTGTCTGGTCTTTCAGATCTGGAGAGTTTTTATTTAGTTATTGATTAATAGTCCCGTAATTAGTATCATAATTTCCAACTCAGTATGTTAAGAAACATAAACAAAAGAGGCACCTGTACATCTCTAGCCTGCCTGCAAAAATGCTGCGTTAGTGCTGCAATATTACTGATGCATCGTAATTCACTTAACTTGTTCTAACTTTGGGCTGAGTTTATTCTGATCACCCTGCAGGGATTCAAGTTGCCCACCCTGGAGGGGAGACAACCACTGTGTCACCTCAGCTATGGCAGAGGTCCCGCGCTGCTCACCCAAAAGCGGGCAGAGGTTTGGCTGGAGGGACGTGGACAGCAGAGCTGAGATCCCTGCCCTTCCATGAGCAAGTCACACCTTCTGCCTCCTTATCTGCATTTACGAGAATTTAGCAAAACGGGTATATTGTTGTCCAGTACATTCCGAACGTTTAAACAAAAGGCACCGCTAGGTCAGATTTCCTGATCACCCAAGACCTGAAAATCTCCAAGAACTTCTAAGCTGCTTCTTTCTGGCAAAAAATGGTATATATGAAGCAAGCAGGAAACACCAGCTTGGTTGTGGTCATTCTTGGTTCTTGAATACTTCTAATAGAAAATGATGGCATTCAAACGGAAACACATGCGTTTTAAATAAAACGGTTAGGCAATTCCTTTCTTTCTCACTTCCCTGTCCTCCTCGCTTCTCTTCTAGTTCACTTGAAGAGCCACGCTTTTGTTCAAGATATTTCTGGCAGGAGAGGAGTGTGAGGAAACCTGTAGGAAAAGCCTCAACCCATGAAACTTCCACCCTGAGATCCAGACTCCTTATGGGAGTGGCTGAACGCCCTGGACACTCAAACATCTGCATGCTATCTCTACAGGCGACACGGTCCAAATACGTATGAAATCAATTCTACTGCTAGTAACAGTCTCCGACCTTATCTTACGAATATTCATATTAAATATTTCAGGAGTCTAGGCACACTGCCTGACAGATTTGTGTTGTCTGCATGCTTTCCTTAAAGTCCCAGGTATATATATTGAGAGCTTTTAGTTGTGGAACAGTCTGATTCAGTATCCCAGAACATGTGTGCTAACTTAATTAACGCCACAGTACATCATTCTTGAAAATAAGTATTTAAAATTCTAAGCAGAACAAATCATATTCCAAGATTAGATGCTAACATCATAGCAGTTATTTTTCTCAAGGACAGTTCATTCCAAGGGAGAGCGAGCTAAGCCTTATAAAGCTCTAATCATGTCATAACAAATGATAATACCAACAGCAACAAGCTCCCTTAAAGAGCAGGTAGATACATGCCGGCTTCTCTGAGAGGTAACAATCAGACTGTGCAAAATCTTTCAAATCAGTTCTGCATTTCTGTAATCTATAATGTACATTAAAATGTTTTGCTGTTCCTAAAAATGATGTGCTTATTTGGTATTTGTATACTAAATTTGAATACTCCAGATTAAATTACCAATACACTGGAAAGCACTGGCAAATTATCTTCTCACCTACATATTTCACTATTTAAACTGCATTTGCTGAAGGGAAAAAAGGAGGAGGAAAAGACACCCCCTCCTCCAACAGATACTGGTTTTGTAAGACAGCAGCGTCGTGTGGAATTGTAGAGTCGGTGGGTCAACCAGGATGTGCTCTTGATCCCAGTCAAAATAAAAAGCAAAACTTAAACAGCTTAAAGGATAGAAGAAACTGGATTTCTTTAAAGTGATCTACATGGTGCAATGGCTAGAGCAGAGCAAAGGGAAGGGCCCTGTTAGGAAGGCTGGGCTGGGACAGCCCTCCTCCAAGGACAAGGACATCTCCCAAGAGCAGAGCCTACTGAGATAAATGCAATTACAGCAGCGAAGGTTGCTGGGTGCTGACTGGGCTGGGTTATAGAATCATAGAATCACTGAGGTTGGAAAAGACCTCTAAGATCATCGAGTCCAACGTCAACCCAACACCACCATGCCCACGACACCATGTCCCTAAGCGCCTCATCTACACGTCTTTTAAATGCCTCCAGGGATGGTGACTCCACCACTTCCCTGGGCAGCCTGTTCCAAGGCCTGACCGCTCTTCCAGTAAAGAAATTTCTCCTAATGTCCAATCTAAACCTCCCTTGGCGCAACTTGAGGCCATTTCCTCTTGTCCTATCGCTGTTACTTGGGAGAAGAGACCAACCCCCACCTCGCCACAACCTCCTTTCAGGTAGTTGTAGAGCGCGATGAGGTCTCCCCTCAGCCTCCTCTTCTCCAGACTGAACAGCCCCAGTTCCCTCAGCCGCTCCCCATCAGACTTGTGCTCCAGGCCCTTCACCAGCTTCGTTGCCCTCCTCTGGACACGCTCCAGCACCTCCATGTCCTTCTTGTCGTGAGGGGCCCAAAACTGAACACAGTGTTCGAGGTGCGGCCTCACCAGTGCCGAGTACAGGGGCACGATCACCTCCCTGCTCCTGCTGGCCACACCATTTCTGATACAGGCCAGGATGCCGTTGGCCTCCTTGGCCACCTGGGCACACTGCTGGGTTCTTAGTCAATTGGAGAACATGGCTGAGAAGTAGGTGTCCTGCTCGACCGCCTTCTGGCTGTGAGCTGAGGCCTCGGGAAGGCTGGTGCCGCCTCCCCGGCGCTGCCGAGGGCTCTCCCTCGCACGGGGTGCGGCTCCGCAGGAGCTCAGCCAGCGCGCAGGGACCCAGCACGCTCCTGCACTGCCAGCGTTTCCTGCGGCAAACGAAGTCTGCTCCCATAGGAATTCCCGCACAGTGCCATTTCACCAGGAAAGGTGACAAAAGAGGCACTTCTCCAAGTCTCAGCACTTATTTTCAGGGGTTTCCAACTTGGCCATCATCTTCCTTTCCATACAAGTTCAAAGCAAAACCACTCAGCTTTTTTTTAAAATTTTACTGATTTCAGATGTTTTTGCTGGCTTTTCCTAATTGATAAAAATGTTTTTTACTGCAGACTGTGCCCCTGGGTGTTTTGTGAGAGTAACACTCTCACAACTCCCTCTTGTGCAGAGGAGTTTGGCTCAGCAGTGTATCACTTCTCTAAATAGCTATATAAAGAGAACACAAGCATCTGGAGGATCAAATCCTGCACGCTGAAGTCCCAAATTTCATTAGCTCCCCATGCACTTTGGCCACAGTCTGCCAGCCAGCACAAGCTCTGCCCCACAGGCTCCACGTGAAGAGGTGCCCCCGTGCAGTCCCTCTCGGGCTCCCACCGACGTACGCGCTTCCCTGGCCATGGGCAGAGCTGGTGCTTGGGGACTTTGGGTACGTCCTGCTCCTGCTTACGAACAGAAAGCTTGTGAGCCCACACGCCCCCACACCACTGAAGAGCACCGTGGCCTCTACACAGGTGGAAGCACAATCAAACACAGCAGCCGACCTCGGCGCTGCGACCCCAAGGGCTCCCCGCCATCAGCATCCTCCTCTCGGTACTCATTTCCAAACCTAGCATGATTTATTTATGAATTTATCTAACTGCATTTTGGTTTTAATCCACCTCTGGCAGGTATCCACCGTGAAATAGAGTCCTCAGAGGAAAAACATCCCTTGGCGATTCCAAACAGCCACCCGTGTGCCAGGTCTCAGCTCGGTGCAACTGCCTTTCCTGTAACCTGACAGTGCTTTGGGGAGTGCTTTCCTCGGAGAAAACATCTCTAAAAAGGGAAATGATGTGATCCCGCAGAAGGGGAACCTGTGGTGACGTGAGCTCTGAGAATAGTGACAGCAGCAGCGGGAAATGCTCGCTGCCAGATGACCCTCCACACTCCTCCCAGCTCGCACCCTTCTGAGCAGCAGCTTGTCAGTCAGAGATGCAACTAAGAAAAAGAAATTCATTTTCCCTGTAAGGAGAATTAATCCCTGTTAATGCAGATACATGGGCAAAAAGAAAAGCATTACCGTTACAACTGGCTGCATTTTAAAACAGAGATCCTTCTCGCTCCTCCCGTCGTGCTCCCTGAGTTCAGGGACCATATCCAAGAGCACAACAACCCATCCACCCCCCACACCCCCAAGCCTTCACACCCTTCCCATGCAGAGATGATGTCGCAGTACCAGGATCTCTGAGACCTGCCACTGCACTAACGCTACGGAAACGCTAGTGCCACCGGGGTGGGGGCTGAGGGCAGAGCAGGAGGGCTGCGGCTGCAGGGACGGGTCGCGGCACAGCTCGGCTCTCTCCGCCGATCAAAGCTGCGCGGTGCCGAAGAGGGAGAGCACCACCAGCCGTGCTACAGGGAGAGCAGACCCCTCGCAGGCGGTGCGTGCCCTAACACACAGCCGTGCCCAACAGTCAAACGGGGTGACAGCGGATCGCCCCGCCTGCTCAGCCTCTCTCATTGCCACCTCTTAACCACCAGACCTGACCGGGGCTGCTGAGTGCCCGCACGCAGGCTGTGCTCGCAGGCTGTGCTCGCAGGCGCACCCCAAGTGCACGGCAGCCGGCGGCATGTCGCTGGCTCACCGCCCACGCTGCTGCAGCGCCGATAAGGTGCCGAAAACACTGTCAGGCCTTTCAGATAAGAAAGATTCAGGGCAAGGGAGAGTACCAGCTAGAGAGCACTAACACTTGTCAGGGTTGCAGCAAGGATGATAAGCAGGGCGCGGGAGGCCAGTGGGGGAGTGCTGGCACCATCTGTCCAGAGCGAAAGTAAGAGAGGCTGAAAGCTGTCTTTTACCCAGGTAAAAGAGCTGAAGCTCTGCCCTTACACCCACCCCTGGTGCTCGGTACCTGTGCCTGTGCACCCCCCCACGTTAACACCTTCTGGGCACACACTAACACAGTTTCGAGGCTGCTGCCACAGTCATTCCTGAAAGGGCTCAGTATTTCAATTTCTTTCTTTCTTTCTGAGGCTCAGAAGCAGAACCGCAAGCATTAACTTACTATATGATCACTCAGTCACTCCCTGTCCTTACCTGTCACCAAGATCAGCTGAACTGAAACCTGCATTATTTTCTTTCTCAAGAAAAATATTTTATATCTAGCAGACATAATAAATGATACAACTTGTGAGAGTAAGTTGCACATATCAGCTCCTACCTCCAGCCTGTCCGTCCTCATTAGCTTTTGGGCAGCGGCGGCGGCAGCGGCAGGAACCGGGACACCGGGGTTCCCTGTCACCAGCATCGGGGCGGTGGGCAGGATCTCTGCTGGGACCAGGCCAGGGGAGACGGGCCCCAGGTAGGGGTTGAAGGCGGCTGATGCGTTGGTGGCTAAGCTCGGTGCAACGGAAAACATTGGCTGCAATCGGAGAAAAGAAGAAGAAAGTCACTTTAAATATTTATACTTGCCATGCCATCAGCATAATAACTTTTTGGCTATCATCTTGAGCACAATGGTGGTGAGTTTCTGTTACTAATGGGAAAAAAGCATTTGCCGTGTTTGTGGGACATGAAGAACACCCGTGCAAATGTCACACACGAGCAAGACCACAAGGACAAGTGTCCCCCGCCAGCCGCTGCTGCTTCTCTTGCTCAAGCTTCCCCTGCACGCTTACAACACGTGGCAGCTCTTGGAGCAAACTCTCATTTGATCCGCACTTGAGCAACACCACCATAAACGAGGACTCCTCACGGCCACAGGAGAAAGTCTGAGGCTCTTGGAGGCACACGTCCAAAACGTGTATGAACTTCCGCGCTCGGGGAAAAAAGCATCTGTGCGAGAGCCCCGACACATCATCAAACCACACTCAACTTCAGACACAGATAAATACATTTCTGACCCTGATGACAGCCAGCACTGGTTCAGAAATTACAGAGGTTTAATAAAGGAACAAGTCCAGACGACCATAATAATTTATTTTTACAAAATTAAACAGGCTGTCCATGCAGATATTCAGAAAGAAATACACTGCATCAAGGATATACTTTATTTAGACGAAAAAACATTAAGCAAGAGAAAGAGAGCGCGAGCATACAAATACTGGGTTTTTTTTGTTTGTTTGCTTGTTTTAAAAAAAGAAAGAGTCAGATGCCCTTGTAGGCTATCACATGTTGTGAAGATAATTGGATGTAGAAGACCAAATAATGCTGTAAGACCAAATGCGGAGCTGTGACACTGCAGTAAAGATTAAATAACTCTTCTGCCCAACTGAATGCAAAGGCATTGCACTACCAGTGTAATTGCCAAATAAAATTTAGTCTGGAGTGTTTATCTTTAGTATTTAAATATAGTAGTTACTCAAGGCATTTAGATTTTTCTTCCAAGCTAATTTTTAGAGGGAAAAACAACTACAGAGTTAATGCAACTCTTTTGCTCTGTTTCATATCTGTTTGAGCCAGACAGCATATAACACCACAGGTTTTTGTATTCCTGAGGAAATGACTGAACTGTTCGGAAGCAAGAAACAAGTCCATTTGAGACACTGGACAAAAACACATGCAGAGATTATTGAAGAAAAAGACAGAAAGTTGTGTAAATGTGAATAATTTCTTTAACGTCTCTGGTTCTTCATCCATGTGAATGAAAAACAAACAGGCAAATTTTACAGGAAATAAAATATTACTCTTAAATACAGTAGTAATTAACTTACTTTTCATTACTGTGTTATCAGCTATGCAATAATGAACATTGAAAATAAAACTACGAACCAATCTGTTAGTGTGTAACTTAAGAGATATCAATGTGTGATTTCAGCCCAATATACTCACTGTACAGTAAATAAAAGACTATCCCATTTACTTTCTACTGAGATCATTTTGTACTAATATAAACATCCTGTGGCCTTTAGACCACTGCAAAGTAATAGCATATTTTATCAGAGCCACTTCACATTATTCTGAAACTCACAGGTATTTCGCAATGTGCTGTACACATGTAAATTAGGAGATAAAAAACTATCCTACAGTCGTATCAGCCCAGCCTCGGAGCCATGTTGCTGGCAGAAAGAGACCGTGAAGTGGTGAAACCTGGGCAGCACATAACCACTTCTCGGTAGCAGAGGAGTCTGCCAGGGCACAAAGCCACCCAAACACTCCTGCACCCAGGAAAAATTTCCAGCAATACAGGGGCCCCGGAGGACACATGGCACAGACTGGATCTCCCCAGGGACTGTCCCCAGCCACCCCAGCACTGACCTAAGGCTCGGGCAGCTGCAGGACGGGGAAGAGTGGGATGCCAGTGCACCCCAAGCACGGCCCTGCCGTCCACGAGCGTCAGCCGAGGGTCAGCCTGTAACTGCAAACTGGTCAGAACTGGGACCCCTATGCCACGCAGGGGAGGAGAGACAGGGGAGTTCCAGGTCAGTCTGAGCCACTGGGCTCGTCTCTGCTGCTTGCTGCTCACTTGTTTTCCAAAGAGCTTTTGCTTCCACGGCTCTAGAAGCACAGGTAGTATTTCTCTATCACCATGACCAAACCATACAACTACTTACTGGCCTTGCAGTTAGGGCCCTACTATGCTGTGCATTATGCAAGCCAGCTAAAAACCAGAAAAAAGCAGCTCCTGTAGATCCGCAGAGAGAACAGAGGTGAAGGAGGACATAGCCTTGGATGCAGTTCTGTGCCGCCAGATGCCCCATAATCCACATCGTCCCATCGACTGAATAATTCTGCTCTAAAAATGCCTGTTCACAACCAGCGTGAACCTCAGCAGTAGGTCTGATCTCCATGGGTCTGCCTTTCAAAGGCACTGCTCGCTAACGGGGTCATCGATTGGGAAGGAGACACGGGGGCTCCCTTGGAAATGGGCCTCTGCAGCGCAGCAGAGCCACGGCTCCTCCCTGGACAGACAGACCGGCTTTCTGCCAGCGCCCCAGCTCGCCAGCTCCGCAGGGAGGGAGCTGGACTCGTTTAATGCATCTTTAACAGTCATCTACTGAGCACCTGCCATGCCAAGGAAAGCACAAGAGTGCACCACATACACAGAGAGAAACACTGACAACCTACAGCTACTTGCGAATTACAAACACACCCGCAGGAAGGCCTGCGACCTGGCTCTGCTGCAGATTCGCACCTGCAGGGTGCAGCTGATCGCCTCTGGAGCGCTGGTGCTCTGCAGAAACGCCTGCCTGCCTAACAGCCCCGCAGTTCAGGTCTGTATAGAGCAAGCAGCCTCGTGGCTCCCTGTGCTCCCAGCACCCCTGGAGCCGAGGAATGGCCCCAGAGTCTCCAGCCACCTTTGCGGTCCACCTCCGCTCTTCTGGTCTCACATCTGCATCTTCCTGCTTCTGTTCAGCATTTTTCACACTCTTCCACACTGCCAAAAGGCAAAGCACGTGACACTGCTACTGTGAAGCAGCACGGCATCAGCCACTGATGTGCTAGTACCAACAGATGCGCTAATACCACCTGATGCTCTAGTACCAAAGCCAAAGTCTAGCTGAGCCCAGCTTCCCCTAAACCGGTTCACAGGCAAGGAGGGCAGAACCGATCCGAGCAGTCAGAGCTCTTCCTCAGGACCAGTCAGCAGGACACGCATTCCCCACACACCATCTGAAATCCTCTCCCTCAAGTGCCAGCTAAAGACAGACAAAAGAGTGAACTAAAAAGGAAAGATGGGGAAAGTCCATAGACATTACTTGCAACTAAGACAATGAAAACATTTATCGAACAGAAATATGAGTGAAAGGATCCTACTGCTTTGCTTACCAAATTAGAGTCTCTCATTAAGTTAGTTCACTTACTTTTATTAAAGCATAGGTATTGATTTTTGTAAAACAAACCAAACTGACTGAAGAAGCATCATTAGATGGGATGATATAAATCACTTGCTAGAACAGCCTGAAATAACATCCAACTGTGCTAAAAAATAAAGTAATTTTAAGGCCAAATTAGTAGGATGACATCCATTTGGAAACACTATTGCTGGGACAGCCAATGGACCTTGCTATGAATCCTCACATTGAATGAGACTGAATTCTGAAAATACAGTGTCTGTAATGTTTGAATTCAAGCGATGTACACAGAAATTACCCAGGCACGGGTAGGAGGTTTGTGCTGCACTTCAAAATACACTGACGTAAATTTTGCTCGTTAGGAACAGTGTGAGTGTAGCATAAAGGAGAATTTAAATTTGATTTAAATGTTATCCTCACACTAGCCTCTCTTTATACTAAAAAGGAACGTTAATCCAAAGGACTGCATTGGTAGTTTTTTTCATGTTTACCCAAACGTTGGTGTGTGCCTACACACTTCTTTGTATAAACCCAAGAGAGCCATATTTGGTTACAATTCATGAAACAAATAAACAGGTTATCAGAGAAGAATATTTTAAGCAATGGTTTTTACTGTTGGCTGCATTTTGACTTAAGCTTTCTCATAGTCCCAAATATGAATTTGCTGTATCACCATACTCAAATCAGGAAATAAAAATAAAATTGCGGCATATGCACATGTCTGTTTTGAGCTGTTGAAATTGAAAAATCATTTTGAGGTTGCTCTGGAGTTAAAGTACGTAAAGTGCAGTCTGCTTTTGAGCTGTCTAGCTGTACAGACACTTAATTTTCTTTCTGATCCAAAAGCCATCAGCAGCGGGCACCAGCCCACAGGCAGCCCCGTTTCTGCGAGACGGGAGTCAGGAGCGGGCTGCACGGCGCAGTGTTAGGGCATCCCCTGAAGCACTGCGGTGCCACAGCATCTGGTGCCTGTGCCCTGATGCTGCCTCAGCTCATCTCCTTGCCTAGGTGATACAGACAATGTTACTTAAAGAAACGCCAATCAAAAGAGAGAAAACAAAATGTGGTATCTTCTCATGCTGTGCTGACAGTACTAAAGTCAATTTACTGTGACGATCCTACCACAACATTTTCTGCTTTTGTCCCCCATGTACACTTTTGCTTGAAACAGCAGAGGCATAAAGCTCTGTGGGAGAATAAGAGTTATATTAACTGAATCAAATAAGCCACAAAATATTTACTGGTATTCTGTAGACCCACAAAACGTGGGGCCAAATAACCACTTGGCACAGGAATGAGAGTCCTTTCTGCTGAGATGATTTTTCCTAAGGATTGAGCTGTATTTTGAGGAGTATTAATTGTCACTATGTTTTTTGAAATAAAAGTTGAAGAACTCATCTAATAGAGTGAATATAGCTTTCCTAACGGAAGGTATCTAGAGGTAAATTAAACTTCCTAAATTCTACCTTTGCCAGCAAGAAAGGAATAAACAAACTGTCAGAGAAGTGCTAATGCAGTTATATTTATTTTATATATATATTTCAACTTATTTTTTCCTTTGCTGCCATTTTACCCATTGAAAGAAAGAGCTTCAGCCAGGGGAGCGTTGTTTGCCTTTTTACGTAGAATATACCAGTCTCGCTCATACATTAATCAGTACCCTCTAATGTCTGAGTTAGAAATTTATGTCAAAAGGGTTCTGGGCCAAATTTATCCATACGTTGGCTCAAATGATCTCTCTGGATTGCATTAGAGAGGGATCTGGCACAGGGCGTTCAGCTCCCAAACGCGTATGTGCATGGCGGGTTGATGCCAATCATCTTTACATTTGCTGAAACGAGGGATTACTGCAGAGCAAGAAACTCAGCCGCGGCGTTCAACTTTGTGGAACGCTGCACTGCGCTTACTTACTAAGGTATAAGAGAAACAGATATGATGTAATATATGATCACATTTTACTGCGACCAGATGAGAGATTTCTGATAGATTCTCCTTCCCCCACCCCCTGGCTTTTTGTAGAAAGTATGATTATCTGTACTTCTGCTTCTTCCTGCCAAGCCTGAGCTGTAGATTGTGCAGGTCAGACTGACATGTACCATACATCACTCAGGGCAAGCCTTCTGCTCTGCCTGACAACGTGCTGTAAAAACCAAAGTCCAATTCCAGCAAGTAATTCCCTGAGAAGGTTCCCCTGAGGGAATGGAAAACGTCCAGTGGGAATCTTCTCAAACCCAGGAATTTCCTAGAGCACATGAAATCGCAAAGGAAACATCTATTTATGAAAATTGCACACAGATCACTCACTTTCTTAATTTTAAGAAATAAGTTGCAAAAAATGAATTATATTAACAAAAGATTAACAAAATTAATCAAATCAACAATATTACTTCAGGCAAGGGAGAATTAAGCAGTACAAAGACATACAGACCAGCATTTCATTGTATGTGATTTCTCCACCAGTTACTGACGTTTGTGGGATTTTACTGGCACGTGAGGACACCTGCTAACTTCCTTCAGCTACAACTCATTGTACTCATTGATCCAAGCCAAAAAGTGCACGTACCACAGGCTGCAACGGGGCACCAGGCATCATGGCGTTGGCAAGCTGCATCTGCTGGGCCAGCATGGCCATATTCTTCTGCTGAATCAGGTTATTGCGTCCATTTATCTCCAGCTGCGTTTTTAAGTGTGGTGGTGGGTGAAGATATTTGCAGTTTTCCCTTGAACATCGACCCTGAAGAAGAGAATTGACACGACTGGCTTAGAAGCTGTAGGCGTATCTTTGTTCCTTACGTCATTGGCTAAAACAAACACAACACACGCCATAGACCTAGGAGGAAAGCCCCCAGCTACTTCTCTAGGCTTGACCAGAGCAACTTGACAATTCTAGTACCAGCTGGTTCCTTTGCTTTTCTAAACTGTGTATTTCTGCAGTACAACTCTAAAAAACACTGTTTCTTTTAAAAGTTGCTGAAGGCGAGCAAATATCAGCTGTTTTGGAAGTACAGCACACCCACCCTCTATGGGCACACGTTCTTGCCCAGTGAAAGCTGTGCCCATGGGGACTCGGAACAGCTCCCCCCTGCCCACAGAGCTGCCTCCAGGAAGCAAGCGGCTGCGGAGCCAGGAGCCCAACAAAAGCAATGCGGTCTGGCTGCAGCAGTGAGCCTACAAAAGCTCACGTGCTACTCTGAAAATGTTAAAGGCTCGCTTCTCTTTCTGCTGTGCAGGGGCACAGGAAGCTATGAGCGCACAGCAAGACGCGTGGTCAAAGTAGCATTATTACAAGGAAAAGAGCACCAGCTCTGCGCTTTCACTAGACCTGGAATACAGCATCTTTGAAGAAAACCTCTTACGTATGATGCATTTTTGTTGCAATCGTGTAAACCAAACAAGAAAATCAGAATTGACTTTTTTCTAAACTTTTTCATTAAATTCAGATGTGGTAAACAACAAATTTCATGCACTAACTTTATTTGGCTGGAAGGACATTCATCAATTTGACAACCATTCACATCAAGAAATAATAAAAAATAATTCTATGTACAATATATACCCAAACCCCACTGTACTTCCTTGTTATCAAGTAAACCAGCTTCACACAGAAGACAGCCCTGCTTGGTGAACTCTCTTAAGGTGTCTCTTGCCCCAGGTGCCCCAGCCTGCAGGCTCCCAGCTGGGAGCGGGGCGGCCGGTGCTTGGCAGCACTGGGCGCTTGCCCGGTGGTTGGGGCAGGGGGAGCTGGGCACGAACGGGACTTCTGGAAACTAGCCCCATGTCCCCCGAGCCGTGGCTCCACTGTAGAAACCTCTAAAATGAAAGGCACAGCCTGAGCAAAGGGCACTGCCTGCACAGCCGCTCAGCCACGGTGTGCGGCAGAGGGAGGTCGGGGAAGAGAAACCCCCTCTCCTGGGGAAGAGAATCCCCTCTTCTCATGGCATGTGGGCTGTGATCTCGCATGCCACGAGACTTCAGAAGATGCAAATTCATTAATATGGAAGTTTTACACACTAATTGTTCTTTAAAATTGTAACACTGGAGCCATACTTTCACTAAGGGGATGATAAAAATAAATAAAAAAAAACAACTGAAAAGCAGAATTGAATCCTTTTCTGGAATAAACAGATTCCTTAAATGACATTTTTTTCCCTTTACTCATTCATCTTTGAAATAAATCCAAACAGGAACAATGACAAAGCAAAAGACAGCCTTAATTTAAGTAAGAAACCATTTTTTATCAGGAAACACATTAATTCAATATAGTTTGACCTTATACTGCAATTTTGCTCAGAAAGTTCAAATGTATTCTTGTTATAAGATCTGCCAGAAATCTAATTTGTACGATGATTTTTGTCTCCCCTTAAGGCTGAGATAAACGGTTTGCTGCTGCCCCCCTCTCAATCCGTCTCTCCTGCTGGCAGTCCAAAGTTCTTAAAACTCATTTTCATAGTTATTCAACTGACATCTGAGTGATCCTTGCATAGGAAGATATACCTGATACAAAGAAAAATACAGAAAGTTTCGTGGGTATCTTTAGGCTACACACCAAGACAATAGAAAGCCCTATGTATATGAAGACCATTACTGTAATGAACGGCAAAGAAAGTTCATCTTTCTGAGCATCCGTTCATAATCCCTGAGCGTATTTCCTTGAATGAAATGCATTTTCCATTACACAATCCCGTCTACCTCCAGAGACAACACAGAAGAGCTGAGCGACTGCTGCCAGTCACAATGGGAAGGCGCAGACGAACAGAAACCCCGGGGCAGGCTGCCCCGGCGCTCGGCCGTGCCGTGCTTGCTGCCGCCTTGCTGGCCCCGGGCCGCGGGGCTGCAGACCTCGGTCGTCTTGTTTGTGGCAAGAGTCGGAGGGCTCCCCCAAGCCCTCTGGCGTGGGGCCTTCGCCTTCCCCTTACAAAGCCCTGTGACAGGGCTTTGCTCGTTGGACTGAGGGGTGCTATGGGCTGTCCTCGGCAGAGCTGACGCACGGAAAGGACCACTGAAGTCACTTGCAAGAAAATCTCCCTAATAACACAGCTCCAAGTGCTGGAAAGCAATCAAGACAGATAATGCACAAAAGCTAAAAGCACATCTATACTACAGATAAGACGGGGGGGGAAAAACATGTGCAGCCTGAGAAAAAATTTTTACAGGGGAATGGAGTTTCCTACTGCAAACAAGGATTAAGATAATTCAGTAACAAACATTAACGATTTGTAAATAGAAAAGACAAATTGATGGTGGCAACAGGAATCGGTGTTTACGGAGCATGAATTTTATACATGTGTGTATATACACATACACATGCGTGCATATATGCATCTGTTGGTTGCTGTTCCAGCCGTGGGAGCTCCCCGGGACACCTCCAGCACCGTACAGCGAGAGCAGCAGGCGGCCGCTGGCAGGGCTGCGCCCGTCCATGTCTGGTGGGGATCAAAGCCAGCACCCGACAGCCCGGAGCAGCAGTCAGACCTGTGCAGGGGCCAGCACAGCCTGGGGTGGACTGGCCGAAATGACGTGCAGGGCATCTCCCACCCGGCTCGTCTGTACACTTGGGGGAAAGTGAGCTTTCAGCCTGGGGGGATGCTTTCGGACAAAATGACCCTCGGTTCTCTCCTTTAATGCCTTACTGACAACACAGTTCAGCGTTTAAGCCATTTTGCACAAATTTCAGCACACCCCCTCCCCCAAAGCATTTCACAATTATATGAAATGGTAGGTAAAAGGCAGGCACTTTGGAACAGCTTTATTTATGTCAATTTTTCTCTTGATACTAAAACCCGTGTTAATTGTTGCTACCACTAAGTAACACGTGAAAATTACAAATTTACTAGCTGCCTGGAAGATGGTATCTTACACTTACATCTTACAGTGTAAAAATCAGACTTAATTACTGCTAAATGAATAACATGAAACTACAACATGTGTTGCTGGAATCAGAGAGGAGCAATTAACAAACCTGATTCCGAAATGCAGATTAAACTCAATGTCCTTATTTCAGTGGTGGGGTTTAGGCTGCTCCACACCTCTCCAGACTGGATCCAAAGACTGGATCGTGACCGCGTAATGTACTTCATAGACTGAAATGCTTTAAGGCCAGAAGAAACCAACCCAGGGATCTAATGCAATGTCCTCAGGCTCCTGGGAAACGAGGAGCCCCCTTCATTGTTTCCCCCTCAAGGCCATCATTTCTCTTCGCTTAGCAGCTGATCTCTAAGGAAGACAATTTACTCTCAGTTAAAGACTACAAGAACATACCACATCCCCAGGTAAACTGTGCTTATGCTTAGTTACCATTAGCTACTATCAAAAAGCTTACATCTTTCTTGTTTGTATGTTGCTCTGGAGTCTAGTGCAGCATTTAACTTTCAAACTTTTTGAATTTTCAGATCCTAGCAAATTTTCCGAAAGAAAAGCAGACTTCTCTGTTTGGGAAATGGCTTTCTTGTCCTACTTATATTCCACGGACCTTCAGAAACGGTCCACAGAGCACCCAGGAGTCAGAACTGAAAACCACTGTCAAAAATCTCAATCAAGAACATGGACTGCATTCATCTCCTTTATACTGCAAGCAAGTAGTTTCTTAATTACCTTTTCATTAGAGTCTGGTAACTTCAGTCAACAAAGTTTAAGGCAGATTTTCAACTCTCTGAACTTTTTCTGAACCCTTTGTTGTTTTTTCAACCATAAAAAAATGAATACTATAAGCGAGTACATTCAGAGAAGCGGAAGTTGAGCACGCTGGCAGTGTCCCGAAATGCTGTACCCGCACACCGGTCGGGTTTTACCAGAATCCTGCTGGACTACAAGTTATTAAGAACGCTCCTGAGGCTCCTCAGGCACGCTCTTCAGCAGAGGCCGCCCGCAGATCTCCGGTCCCTCGAGACAAGCGGGACAGGGCCTCCCCCACGGGCAGAGCCAGCAGGGAAACTCGGGGTGCACGGCGTGACGGCGGGGGAGGAATCACTCACACAGCGATGTGATATTTGGACAAAAACCTGTTGCCAAGATCCCGCGTTTACCTCTGCGCTCAGGACTCCTGCAGGAGGAAACCCGGCTCTCGCTCACACTGCAGCTGACAGCCGAAGCAGCAGCTCCCCGCCGCCAGCCGTGAGGAGAAGAGGCTGGGCCGGGCCCAGGCGATGCCGCTGGAGCCGGGCACGGGCACGGACCCGCTGCGGGCGCCCGGGGCGCACCCGCCCGAGCGAGCCGCGCTTTGTAGACACGCTGTGGCTTCGCTACCAGCCTCCCGCAGCAGGCCAGGCCCGAGCGGCCTGTCAGCCACGCAGGGCAGCGCCCGCGCCCTCCCCACACGCGTCCCTGCTAAGCAATCCCGCTGCCGCTAACCAGCGCCCATCAGCACCCACGCTCTCGGCAGCACTGCGAGAACGCGGCCCCGTGCGCCGTGATGGGCCTTCGAGCACGCCCTGCTCACACATAGGCCTGCAGAGCGAGGAAGAAGAGGGCGAGCTCGGCCCGTCAGCCGGGCGGCTCGGCGTCCTCCCAGCAGGAATGCCGGAGCGGGAGGACGCGCGGGCCGCTCTCACATGATGTTTTTCTCCAGCTATCATATCAACAACGTTCAGGCAGAGAGCCCAGGCTGAACTAAACAGCCAGCCTGACCGTCATTAAATTAGGGCAGCATGATGTCTGCAGTATTTTAAGCTGTCTAGCCTTGGCAAAAGCAGGTGGCGGGGACAGGGACAGGGAGAGCGGGTGGCACTCCCCCGCCAGGGACCTGTGCGGGGCCCCCCCGCAGCGCTAGGTGTGGGTCTGGCAGTAGCGGCCCTGGCAGGGCTGGGGAGCGAGGGTGTCCCTCTGCGCTGGTGATGCCTCCCGCACGCCCTCCAGCACTTCCCGCGCCCGCGTTCAGCGTTTGCAGGTCACTGACCCAGGCACACGGCAGGCACACGCTGAGCGGCGGGGGAGCCGCGGGGGGACCAGGCTGCCTCCTCAGCACCCTCTGGGGAGGCAGGAGGGATGGGGCCAGGGAGGCCACGAGCCCAGCATCGCCCCGGGGGCTCTGTCCGTCCGTCGACCCCCACCGCCTGCTGGATCAGGCCCACCTCTGAATACCTGCCCAACCTAAACACCATGCAAACATCATGAAACGGCGAGGGCTTGCAAGGGCAGTGCCAAGACAAGACATTTGTTTGCAAGCCGATCTACCTGCGTGTTACCTTCTGCACCACTCCTCCTCCTAGCAGCGTCTCCAAGAGCCCTTCTCATGCCTGTGTGTGATGCTGAGCTGGTGTAGCTCCAGTGCCCGGCTGCGGGGACACACTGCACCTCCACCCAAAAATGCCCAGAGATCCTTGTCTGCCGCTAACAGCCAGGTCCCACGCTCAGAGGGCGCTGGCAGACGTGCCACTGGCTTCACAAGCGCTCGGCACACGCCACTGGCTGTGCCAGAGCTGCCAGACGGCATCAGCACCGGCGCTGCTCCGGGGAAGCTGGGTTTGCACCCTGGCCAAGACAGGGTAAGTGAAAAAAGCCAAACTGGGAGCAGCTGCAAGGACAGCAACTGCAGAAGAGCGGGAGCTGCCATGCTGCACGAGGAGCCGCCATGCTGCACGAGGAGCTGCCATGCTGCACGAGGAGCCAGGGCAGGGGTGAGCAACCCTGAGTGGCCAGGGACACCGGGATGCTACACGGAAGCCATCAAACACAGCTTTTTCACCCTTGCACAGCTTCCTAAGAAATAAAAAATAGACCCCAAAACATACCTTAAAAAATTGGTTATTGCTAATCTCAATTTTTTGCTATGACCTACACACCAAACCCTGCAATCTAGCTATTTTCCTGAAGATTACTGCCTTTTTGTAAAAACTGCTAGTCAGATTATTGTGCTGAGGAGTTTTTAGTTGTAAATAGGTATTAATAAAAATGTGTCTGTAGGAAAATACTTACTTTGTTTATTCATTTGTTGACAGAAAATGCCTGTTTTCTTTGAGTTTTCTATTTATTTCCCTAGACAGGTGGAAATGAGTAGTGCTGCCTCTCAGCATGCGCCTTGCCTTCTCCGAGTGCCAGACAACAGCACTTGCCTTTATATTTGGGAAACCACTGTGACATGGAGGGGATGGACTGAAGGGGGAGAACCTTTCCATGTTATGTTACTACTTCCCCACCATAGGGAAATGTGGTTTTCTTATTTTGTTTTTCAAATTCTCTTACAGAAAAACCATTACTTTTTGGGGCAGACACATTTTAGATGTGCAGATTTCTGTTTAAATGATTGGTAACATACCAGGAAGAAGTATAATCTTTTTAGCTGACAGCAGCTACTACACAAAGACAGACTTTTAAGTCTTACTTGAAATGTGGGGGCAAGTACACATTTGCTTCTGCTCTCGTTACAGAAGTAAATCTCTTAAACTCACGCTGGCTCTCCATTTTTTCTCTCTTAGTTTTTAATACACAAATTTATTTCCTATTCTGCACATTTCACTTTCATTGCTCAAAAATGCTGTAAAGAAGAACAGTCCACTCTGGTCATGGGACCAGGATGCCCCAGCCGCAGCCTGGACGCGTGTGCCTGACCCCAGCGGTGTTCAGTCCCCTGCGATGTCACATCGAGGAGCAGCGCGGGGTTAATCAAGATCTGGTGATCAGGAGTCAGGTCGGGAGTTTTTCTTCCCATTGCCTTCAGGGGAGCAGGGACACCCCAGGTGCCTTCCCACAGACCCCCAGAAGCAACTCCCAGCTATGCAATTTGGTTTTATTCCCCACAATGCGGGAGGCATTTCATGCGGGTATTTGCCGGATTGTGGAAGAGACAACATGCCAAACTCAGACAAAAAAGAAACCATAGTCAATCCTGGAAAAATCACCCCAAAAATTCTGCATTCTGAAAATACAGTGTACGTATTTCTACAAGACTTGGATCGTCTAACAAACATGTTGGATTTTGATGTTACACCTAGATATTTAAGAATTTGACAAAGATGAGCAAGAAATGAGTCCATTTCTGTGAAGTCACTACCATGTTCTTCTCTACAACACCACTTTCCTGTGAAGTGCAGCACGTCCTGTTTTTCAGATCCCACACTAAATGTTAGAAATACAACAGCAACTCCTGCTCTCTGAAAATAATTTCCTTCCAGAAAATACCCTGACTGCATGTTTAATAATGAACAAGTATTCTTGGGATTCACTTCTGAGATTGCAAGCTCCTTTATCCACTGCGGTTACGACTTAGGTAATACGGGTACTAACAATTTTTACTTTTTCCTTGAGGGAATACTTAATGGAAATATCAGCAGAAGTCAATAACTAATTAACAAGAAGATAATTTGAGCTTAGTGCGCTGCAGAGCCTTCTGTGCAACTGCGCCGCCACCCAGCAGAGAAGCGTGACCCACCGGCAGCCCCGAGGCACGTGGCACGGTGCTGCAACAGCCCCGATACTCACCCACTCACCCACAGCCGTGGCACAGCCCACAGGCTCGGGCAAAATCCCCTGTGCCCTGCAAACGCTCCTTCAAAGGCCAGAGGTGAGCCTTCCACTCACCCACTGGAGCAGCAGAGATCACGGCAGCAACCTCTCTGCTGACACAGGGTGGGTTTACAAATTAATGGCACCCAAGTTGCTCTTGTCCAACCACGCAATCTACAGAGAAGGTCTCAGGGTGGCATCGGGTCCAGCTCCTGCACTCATGGCACGCCGCTGCTGGTTTCTACCTCCGCTCCAGTAAGGTGCGTGTGAACCCAATCTCATGCACACTCAGGCCAAAGCACGCACAGTTTGTGCAAGCATCTGCATCGAGGTCTGAAAAGCAGGTCCCTAAGTCGTTTGATTCTGAGTAGTTGCTATTAGGCCTTCAAAGCTGTTTTAAGAACTTGCAAACGTCTATGGCTTCAGTACCCGCATAAACTTTAAAACAATTCAAATTCAAAATAATTACTTTCCAATACCTCTCCTTAAAAACACTGTCTAATCTGTCACACAAAGGAAGAACACAAAACTCATCACCCTGGTAGACTTGGCTCCAGTCTAAAACTTTCTTGGAAAGCACAGCCTGGTGATGCAATAAATAAGGTCTAATTAGCAAACCGCTCTCGCAAGGTCATTACTCCTCTGGGCACAAGCCGTCAGGACCCCATGGCACCTGCGCGAGGGACTGCAGGATCCCAGAGCAGCCCCCGCGCACTGGGCATTGCCAAAGCCAAGACACCCTGTCCGCAGAAGCTCTGCGAGCAGGCAACGGGAGGTTTTCCCCACCGAGTCCTCGTGGGGTGCAGGAAGGCAGGGAGGACCCAGACCACTCCGCTGTGGCTTGGCCCCCACGGTGCCGTCACCCAGTGTGACACCCAACATGAACCCTCCTCTCCCAGAAAGAGCCCCGGGGAGCCCACCACATCCGCCACCTTCAGGACGCCCTGAATTTCAGGCTGAGGTTCCTCAAAGCAGGGCTTACCCTGCGTTGGGTTATTTCCACAGGGATGCTATTTGCAGTAACATAATGTATGACTGTTGTCCGTGTTCCCTCTAGCATCCAACAGGTTCTGGACTGCGACGGGGCGTGCACAGCCATGGGGGGACACCGTGACAACCAAACCACGTAATGGGAGAGCGGCAGAGAGCCGACATTGCATTTGCATTTGTATTTGCAATGTCACCGGCAATTACAGACTGATAGTGCTGGGATGCCTGCAGTTTTGGAGAGAGGGCATCCTTTGCAGAAGAGTTGATTTGGGAGGATCAGCAAACATCAGATTGGGCACAGCCAAGGCAGAAATACAGAAGAATTTTGCATGGACAGAGACTAAGTAAAGATCACTTTACTGCTGTCATTTCATAAACACTGGAGAGTGCATGCTGAGCACAGCAATTCTGTCATCGTTGTTTAAGATTATCCTTCTGCAGCAGTATAAAACCAGAAAAAACAAACAGACCCAGCAAGCCGGTGTGTGCCGTTGACTCTGCACATCCCCGATACGGCACTGACCCCTTACTTCAGACAGGGCAAGCTGCCTGACTCCACATGGAGCTTTTCTCTATGCTGCTGGAGTTAGGTTAACATTGATCGCCCTCCGCGTATCTAAAGTAAATACATCTGTATGGACAAGTTTCATAAATGCTGTTGGTCTGGGAAAGTCTTAAAACTAAGCTGTGCCAGCCTGCTGGGTCTGTTTATTTATGCTATTTTTATACCACTGCGGTAGCACAACCCGACTTACCGAGCACTTGCTACACCACTCTGCGCGTGTTTATACAAGAACTACTGCTCACAAAAGCAAACGGGAAAGCTTCTTGTTTTTCATCAATCCACCAACCCTGTACCATTAAAATATCACCATAGAAGTCCAGGGGCAGAGGAGAACCGAGAGCACCAACGTGCTACTCACTGCGTTTGGAGATCTTACTGGAATAAACGGTCCCTGGAATAAAGACCTTGCTCTCCCCCGAGGTCCCAGCGCCGGCCCCGTAGCGCTGCCCCGCTGGGACCGCTGCCGCCTCCCCTCGCCCCCCTTAGCTAACAAAATTGGAAAAACAAAGGGACTGTTACCTATAAACACAGCACAAGTACGGGATTGATGCAACAACCTTTCAATTCAGACTTCTAGCATACATTGCTGCTCAGGATGTCCTGGAGCCAAATTAATTCTCCAATTAAAAACTGTTGCTTAGCAACAGGGTTTGAGATGCAGGAGAGAAACGCGGGGTGCCCGTGATGGCTGGCCAGGGGTAGGCAGGACAGGCGCGAGGAGCCGCCTCTGCCCCAGGGTGCACAGCCCGCAGCCGGTGCCGGACCCCCACCTCGATGGAGGTGTCCGTGGGGCACCTTGTGTGCAATGGGTAAAAACAACCCTCCAGTGCCACAGGGAAACACAAATTGCGGCCCAAACTCTGCTCTTGCTAATTCCAAAACAAAACTGAAGCGGAAGAAACACCAGCTCTGTGGAGTTGTTCCAGGTTTTGAGCAAACATTGTTTCCTCAGGTGGTTTTGTGAAATTTCGGTTAAATGTATTATCCTGCATGCAGCATTGCTGTCATTGTTGCTACCATGAAATCAATGAGACAACCTCCATGCCACAGGATGCAAAAAACCTCTGCTTTTAAACATAAAAGCGTCTACCAGAAACAGGCTTTAATCTCTGCTGATGGCCTTTGGCAGCTACGGCAGCATTTAACCACCTGCAACATTATGATGGACTCAACAAAGCATTTCTGTGCCATTAGAGTTAGCAAGTCCTGCTTTTCAAAATCAGACGTATAACCCTCTAATATTTAACAGCTACCTCCTAAAAACAAAAGAAAAAGCTTCTTGTGGCCAGCAGACACATCTCATCTGCACTGCATGAACGTTTACCACCACATCACTATTTAACAATTATTCACGACTGACGTAATTAATCCAATCACTTTTGGGTATTCCGAAGGCGCCACGATACTGAATGGCAACAGCCGCAGCTGAGGATGCTCTGCTGACATTTCCTCTTGGCCGCGGGGCTCTGCCTGTCGGCGCTGCTGGTCCCCCGTGCTGCGGGTACCCGACCTACTCGCATCTGGGTGAGCCCGATCTAGCAAACCAGCAGCCACGCTGAACGGCACAGCTGTAACAGATTAAGTATTTTTGATCCAAAACAAACATGCAAACACCTCCCTCTTTTAGGGAGTATAAATTCCTTCCGACAGCAGAGAGCTTGGCACGTTAAAACCCAAGCAGGAAGATGGCTGTTACGTAAAATCCGAATATTGCCTGTAAATGGTAAAACTATTTATACCAATGCCCATGTGTTTTACAGGAAAACATTTAACTACATGTAAGCTATGGTTTGCTTTTTAAAAATAAACTGTTTGCCCCTGCTTTGTTGTAGTAGCTGGCCCGCCAAGTATACATTCGGATAGATTTTTTTAATATTAAACAAAAAGAGTTACTGGACCTATTTTACCGACTTGAAGCATACAAACTGCAGTCCCAGTGAGTCAACAGCTCACAACTCCGAAGCCAGGCAGCAATCCAGAGGCAGGACCGCGATCGCTGAGGCACTACACAACATTGATGTACAGCCCACTTGGAGACCCAGCCCGGCAGCACCGGAGGAGGAGTCGCTGCACCTCCGCTCCTCCGCTGCCCCGCAGCACGGCCAACCACCCCCCCGTTGCTGTGGGACCGTGGGTGCCTCTCCCCAGAGCCGGTCTGACACCGTAGCCAGCTGCTGGTTCACCACCAAAGCCACCGGCTGGGAGCGACGCTTGCTAACGAATGCCCAGGCAAATTGCCCGCAGAGGCAGGCCCTGCAGCACGCCCCCACCGCAGCCAAGCCCCGGCTCACAGCCCGACAGCCTGCCAAGGAGATGGCACAGGCTTGGATCTCCCAAATAATTTTCATGTGCAACCAGAACGCCTGCTGGTGGCAAATGCACGTCTTCAGAGGAAGGAGGTGAGAAGGAGGTGAGGGCACCGGCCCCGTGAAGACCCCTCAGTCCTCTCCAGCCTGGGCTGTGGCACGGGGATGCCAATGGCAGCACAGGAGCTGGTGCTTGCACCCTCTGCAGACATGCAGAGGTGAAAGCTGAAAATGAATACAGTTGTTTTTCCAGGGGGAAACGGCTGTGCTTGTTTTCTTTTGTCCAAAACCACATACTCCAAATGCGTGGGGAGCTCATTGTTTGCTCCTTAAGAGGCATCAAGAGGGTATGGGCATCCTTCACCCTGATGCATCCCTGAGGTTCCTCCGGAGGCTTAGCCAGACAAACCCACTGCTCGCTGAACGGTAACGAGTGTGCTTCGTCATTAGCCGCTCACATGAACCATGGGAGCACACAACCGCCCGACGCAGCCCTTCGGTAGGGACCAGATGACTGCAGGAGGTGCCGATCACACCTGTCAGCAGCACGCCGTCCCAGTGAGCACACAGGCTTTTAAACGAGAATACGTACTTATCCGTCCCGGGATGGAAACACTTGATTTTATACTTTGCACAAACCATCCCGAGGATCTGTCCTTAAAAACAAGTGCTCTCTATTTTTCAAATTAGGCTGTTCCAAAACTTGTTAAAATCCAGGCAGTCGGCCCCGTCACCAGTGCCCCTCTGCTCTGAGCAGGCCCCGGCAGGGCTGGCCCTCGGCACACACCACTCTTGACTTCAAACCGGTGACTTTCCCGACAGCAGAGGGACGGGGGGACTTGGGCTCCAGCCCAAAGTTCGATGCAGCATCTCAAAACAGAATCTGCTTGCAGCCTCGCTGGTTCGCACCTCCTGCACGGCGGTGATTTCACCCCAAGAGGATAAGCAGGGACGTTGTTGCTGTTGCTGTTTCTGGAGCCATTCGAGCAGTGCGTTCCTTTGCCGGTTCCCCCGCAGCACCGGCACACCAGAGGAAAACCGACCAGCTCCAGAGCACCAGCAGAAGGGCAGATGCTGAGACGGGATAATCAATGCTTTGTGCCCGAGTGAAAAAGATTAAATGCATCTGCACATTTCTGTTTCTGTATGCGGTTTCAATGCATAAAATGAAAATACACTACAGCATGGCAAAACCCAGCAGGCTCTTGTTTTTATGTACGATAACCACATTTCTGGCACCATCGTGGTCAGGCTACCCCGCGAGCAAGTGTGCCGATGCAGCTGCCTACAACAAACACATAGAGAACTGGGCGAGACAAACATCCCCCCCTCAAAACACACATTTCCCCGTCGAGTACAGCAAGTGGCCTGGCGACGTGCGGAGCGTCAGAGGACTGCAGCCGCAGAGGCCGGCAGTGATGGATGCGGCAGTTTATGTCTCTCCCTCGTTAGCAGCTCAAGCTGCCCTTCAGACCTCATCTGTTTCCCCAATTATCAGCACCACACTTTGATCCACCCAAGCACACTTCTCTGGTCTCGAAAATTGTCCCTAAATGTCCCATTGAGCAACAGCCCAATTCCAGCTCCCCGCCAGTCCCACCTCCTGCTTCCAGCGGCCACTGAGGCGAGTGGGCTGCCACTGGCCCCAGCTTTACAATACTAGCCTCGAAATAATTAAAGACATTTGTAAGCAAGGTAGAATCCAACCTATAAACCAAGCACAGAGCTGCAGTGGTTGAGGTAAACCCCTCCCGCAGCCATGGGGTGTGAGCACTCAGGTCCGACGGCAGCCCGGGGATGGCACAGCGCCCAGCTGGTACGGCCACACAGAGACCGCCAGCCACGACGCTGGCAGCAGAGTCCCTGCTCGCAGAGGGAAAGCAGCAGAAAACGTGATAAGGGGTTGATTAAACAGCAGCAGATGAGAATAAATATTGACAGTAACTGCTGAATTTCTATTAAACAAAGGATTTCACATAAACACGCACCGGCCAGTCACAGCTGAATATCCCCGTTATAAAACACCGAAGCTGAGGAGCACGGCACGGAGTGCACGGCCACAGCACCAAGTGACACCAGGAGAGGGGCCGCATCCACGCCGCACGCGCGCTGAGACAAGCTTGTGGTGCGCAGCCACCCAGCATACCCGGCCCGGTATGGCCCCGGGGCGCTGGGGCACTGCTGCTGCCAGCTGGGCAGAGACGGTGTCCGACCACCCCATCTCATTCCAGCAACTCATCAGCCAAAATAATTGATGTTAGTAAATTATGAATTTTATATTGTTTAAGTTAATCACAAATGGAAAAAAGAAACAACTACAGGGAACCACTGGAAAATGCCACTCACATGCCCGCTCCCCTTCCTAATTAACTGCAACATTTTTCATTAATAGTCCTACAAACCTCAATTTGCTCTGGCACCTGCTTCATGTACACTTCACCATTTAATAACAATAAACAACAGGTTAATGATTTCCTCAGCACTTGGATAAATTAACCTCTGCAAAATACTGATGCGTTATAGACCACACGTTTCACTCTCATGTCGCTGCCCCACACGAGCACTCCAGGAGGGGTCACGGGCGCCTTTACAAAAGGAGAAATCTGATCCATTTGAATTTGCTAAGACGCTTTGTCTCACTTTTTTGGCATGATGTGATCTTGGTTATAATAATTAAATTGATTCGGCTACAAGTTTTATACTTTTTAATTATCTTTGTGCATCTTTTCATGTCCAGCGTAGCCATAAAACACACTGAAGTGACCACTTAATGACGTCTTTGTGTGTGTACCTTGTAGATAAGAGTCTCAAACCCTCTAATTTATCACTTTGGCTTACACTGCTAATGGCACTTGTACGGGAAGAAACGCAGAAGAGACGTCGAATTGCCATGAAATTCAACAGGCTTAAAAAAAAACAGAAGAAAAAAGAAAACAGAGTAAGCAGACTCCCAGCATGAACCCAGGAGGAAAGAAAACAGCACAGCAGCAAATCCCGCCCCGCTGTTTCTGGAGTCTGCCGGAGCTGCCCCGGGCTTTGCTGGGAGGGCTCAGCGCTCCTGCCAGCCCACGCACGGGGACCGAGGCAGGGGCCGTGCTCCGGGACTCGCCCGAGCCTCTCCCCCGGCCAGGCCAGCGTTGTGGGATGGGATGCACCTTCTGCTCCGGCCCGGCCCAGCCCTTGCCCTGGCATCACCGGCAATTCAAACTGCACAGCCCCGAGCAGGAGCAGACAGGGAGGAACAAGGGGAAACGCAGAATGATCCCCAGCTCCAGGAACAGCGGCATGGGGACGGGGACAGGGATGTGGATGGGGACATTCACACCTGCACCACGTTGCTTTGCACCCTCCTCCTCCTGCGCGGCACCTGCAACAGCGTCACCGAAACGCCTGTCCAGCTCAAGTCAGGCTGTAACCCGCTGGAGACTTTACCAAACCACCTCGAATCTTTGCTTCGTAATAGCCATTGGCAAATGCATCAATAGCTTACAGAAATATAAATATGTTTCTAATCCTTTAATACAATTTGGGATTGATATTCGTATTACTGCAAATATTTGTATATCCACAGGTGTCTGTACATACACATTATATGTATCAATTTATCAGTATTTATATTTACACCACTGCCACTCCCAAGTCACGCAAACTCCGTGGACTAAGATGAGTTTGGATTTCTTCCCCAGCAACCCTCCACCTGCCCCCCAACCAGTGCCGAACTGCAGGACGAGAGGGAATTGCATTTTTGCATTTTTCCAGGCCAATACAGGAAAACCAAACGCCCCCCCAAGAGTCGGTTATCTTCCAGGGACTGCACGTGGGTAACGGCAGTATTGGAAACCACAAAAAATTTCCAGCAAGGACTTCAGAAACTGCTCTCTCTAAACTCCTAAAGCCATAAAATCCTGTTAGAGCAATCTCTAGTAATCCGTATGATCTTTACTCAGGCATATAATAACTAACATTTTAAGAGTAAAATGAATGACTTTATGTCAAGATCAAGTAAAACACACGCAAGATTAAATCTATTTATCGTTACAGCTTCATGCAGTGCCAACAGCAAGCGGCTGTGAGCAAAGCAGCGCTGTACAAAGCCTCGCCAGCTGCAGGTATTGAGGATTACTTTTATCAACATTTCTGTTCACAGTCTATAATCTCCCTGTAAATGACTCGGTCTGAAAAACAGTCCCTTTGCCGTCCAGCCTCCGCGCTTAGGATCTCAGCAGTTCCAAGTAAATGACTGAAATGAGCAGTAAAAGATCCATTGGGTTCCACTGCAACTGTTTAATGGATGTACTGCAGCATAATTAATATTTAATAATATTTTCAGGCTTCCAATTTGTTTTGGTGTGGTATGACAGAAAACAGGCAAGTTGTCAAATGCTGCATCCAAACTGGGGGAACAAACAAAAAGGACACAGCCCTTGTTCAGCAGAGCTGCTGAAACAGGTCAATGCTATCTACAGCAAATTTAAAAAGGGAATACCACAAGAGGGATGACACCATCTGCGTTATCACATACTTTTAATGTAATTGATGTATTTTAAAATTGTTTAGAAACCCGCCCTGGCTGTCTGCAGGGGTGCTTCCACCATCCCAGCCCTGGCTCCGTCACTGCCGCCCAGGGTGTTCTCACACTCTTTATGGTTCTGTTGACTCAAGCATAGTTTTCTTATTAGATACCAAGCATAACTTTTAAGGTAGATGTATGTAAAATACAAAAAAACCTCTAGATGTAACTATTTTCATTTGTTTTTGCAGCGCACTGGCATTTTAAGTCTCTTCTACCTGGTGAAAAGGGGAGGTGGTTGGCATGGTGATCTAAATTGGATAATTGGTGTCCTCACCCAAGTGTAAATACGCAGCAGAATTCTCCACTATAGGTGCTATATTTAAAACTGAATTGCTATAGTTTAAAAATAAAATCTTGCTTTTGTGATTTTAAGAGAGAAATTGCCATCACCTGTTGCTGACATCTGCAAACAGAGAGTAAGTTGAGGCCAAATACAGCGAGCTCGCAGCTGTGCCTCTGCAGCAGGAGCGATGCCAGTCTGATGCTCGATTTATAAAGCTCTTCCCTAAATTGCACAGGCACGACACAGAGCACTATTATGGCATCTTCATAATAAATGTAACCTGGAACATACAGAACAGACAAAGCAAACAAGCGGCACACGAGGGGGCAAGGCACCATCGCTGCGCCGATCCTTCTGCACAAAGCCCTGGGACCGAGCCCGGCGAGGGGCAGCCGCTGCAGGAGGAACCCCCAGCCCCAGCACCCCTGAAGGCTGCGTTTAGCTCCCAGTGACACCTGTGGCCGCAGCGCATCCCCAGCCCGGCATCCCCACCCTGGCATTCCCCCGCCCGGCATCCCCCCACCCTGGCACCCCCTCGCCCGGCATCTCCAGCCTGGCACCCCCCCGCCCGCCCCGCTCAGACAGGGCCCCGGCCCTGCCGACACACCGACGGGACCAGCGTCCCCCCAGCCTGCAGCTGGATGCGGCCAGAAGCTGACGGGCCCCTTTCAGGGCGTGCATAGGGGCTTGGGGTAAGCTCCAGAACAAGGACCAGGAGGGGGGCGGGGGGAAGTCTCTCCTCTTCATACTAAATCATTTCCTTTAGAAAGGGGAAGCGCGCTTCCCCCTCCTTGAAGCTCTGACGAGGCCTTATGGTGATCACGCACCATTGCATTGCATTACGGTGTCTGAGACGTGAGCGCCGTTAGCAGATTACAGCTGCAAACCGCCATGCTTCTTTCTAAAGGGGAGTGATTTGATAACCAATTCACAATAAACCCACTGCGAAACCAAAAATATCCTTTAAAAAAGATGTAAAATATTTTCAGAAAACTTCACGTTAATTATACATGCGATTAATTTCCTTCTTTAAGCTCTGCATCTCATTTCCAGCATGTTGCTCCAACAGCTTTCCACGACGCTGTAGCTGCGCTCACAGCTGTGCCTGCCTGCACTTCCACTGCTTCTGCAAAGTGCCTGGGTTTTTTAATAGTAATTCAAAGGCAGTCCTTTACATAATGGGGGAAGCAGCAGAAGCCGGTGAATCCTCAGCAATACAGCGCTATCTGGAGCTGCCCGTATTACACCTCACCACCACTGCTGAAATGTATCCCTGTTTTTCAAGGCACAAAAACGGCAGAGCACTGCAGACCTGTGGGACTAATTTAAAAACAAAGATAAAACCAAGAGCTGGTAACAGGCTGCCACAACACTCAAACAAGACACAATGTGGAGGCGCACTCGGAAAGGAAAGCCTGAGGTCAGGTGTTCAGGTACAGCCATGGAGACTCTGCGAAGGGGAGCCAGACCCAGACAGTCAGACAGTGACAAAGAGGACATTCCCCACCCCTACTCTCCTGTATTAAAGAAATGTCACCAGTTTTGTTTGGATGTCCAAAATCCCCATTGCTGAATCTCTTCTGTAGCATCCTACAACCATCAGACTTATTCTGAAGGCTCATTCTGTATTTACTCCATTAAGAGAAATGATCCCTACAAACTTTCATGCAATGTTACCCCTTGCAATGCACATTACTTTTGCTAGTATACTTTTGCAGTGGTACTGCTTAATTTCTCCTGAAACCTGCTCATGCTGGATCCCTTGTAGGGTTAAGTTTTAAGCAAATGGCATATTGTATTATGCAGGTGGTGAAACTTGAGAGGTGTCTAATCTGCCTCCATCCTAATTAATAACTTGGCTGTTGAGGGATGAAGCCCCAGGTGAAACGAGGACGCAGACTGCAATGCTCTGCCGTGCCGGGCGAGACGTCAGTGGCCGAGCAGCCTGCCAACGCCGTGCCGCCTCTTCTCGCATTTACAGTTAAGGTCATTGCTGAATAACAAAAAAATTAACGTCATATCAATAAATTGTTGTCCGCTTTCCAACAGTACACCAACAGCCCTCCTTTAGCAATCTGAAGGTCAATTGCTGTCATTATTTTTTGTCTGGATTTTTATTGAAGAGAGGTTGATTTAAAAGCATTGGTGAAAACTGCAGCCCCACACCACCGACTGGAAATCACTGCTGGAATTGTAACTTGAAAACGCCATTGACATGTTTGGGGTTTTTTATTGACATGGTTTACATAAGAATTATACATTTCTCTATTTTCTTGCTATCCGTTCTGTAGTATTTTTCCTTGTTTTTAGCAAATACAGCATCTTGACATGTTGTTTTAAATACAATTAGAATAACTTTGTCAGGCAAATATTTTATTGATTGAAAAATAATGAATATGGCTTGACTGAAACTATTCCTAAATTTGCCTAGAAATTACCTAAGAACATTAGTGGGGAAAGTAATTGTTAAAATACTGTTTTATGCAAGTGAAGTTAGTATTCTGATTATTACTCTGATTGAAATATGGAAAATTATTAAACTTAATTTCAAAATAGGATTTGACTTTACAACTGAGCACAAGTGAAACAAAGCTTTCCGAGTTTGTATTTTCTGCGGCCACAGCATCCGAACAGACAACCCCACTGTTTGCTTTCTGACGGTGAGACCTCCCAGCGGACAGTGCTGCTGCTCTCCCACCCACCCACCCCACCGCACAGGCCCCGTACGGTTGCTCCGCCGTGGGTCCCGTGCCTGCGCTGGGCATCTCGGCGCACCGGCGGTCGCTGTCAGCTGCGCTCCACGCACCCTGCCCCGTTCGGGGGGCCGTGCCGTACCGCGCTTCTGCGCTTTTGATTTCTTCTCCTGGCAAAGTCTCTCTCAACCAGATTCCTTCGCCAAGCAAATCCAAACATAAGATGCGCCTGTTCAGATCCAATTCTGCAGAACTACCCTACCGCAGCCCGGGCTGCCTCCCCACTGCATACCCTCTGCATCACGCTTGCAAAGTCAGAGGTCAATGGATCCCCCAAAGGGTTAATTAGAGGCTGGAAGTACCAGAACTGTGATTCCTACCCAAAACACAGGCAGCTGACAGAGGACCTGCTCTAACACCTCTTCTGTGACAGGAGAGACCAACTGACTTGTGATTTATCAAAGGAGCACTGGGCAAGGTCAGCTCCCCTCCGGGGACGCTACCAGCCCCAAATGTTAACTGAACTACTGGAAGCTGCAGGCTTTCGGTGCCCTGCAGGAGATACTCAATATTTGGCAAGACTTAATCTCCATCACTCCTGCTGGTCTCCCTCCTTTGGAAGGGACTACACTGGGTATGGGCTAATTTCAGCTGATTTTGCTATCTCAAAGCTGTGCTGAAAAATTATGTTATGTTTCAGTCAAATACGGAAAATTTGTACTCCAAATTTTAAACATCTAAATGGTTATTTCCACCACTAAAAGGCAGATGAGGTCTCAGCCGGAAGGACCAGCGGTTCTCCTGTGAGCAGGCAGACTCACGCAGAGAACGAAGGAGATGCCGGAGGACGCACCAACGGCGAAGCGCTAAATGATGCCTTCTCCCTGCTGATACGATTGGTTCAGGGGGAGAGGACGGATTTCTGGAGAAGGGGAAAAGAGAGAATGTGAAATTTGCCAGGACTTGAGGTACTCCTTACAAATATGAAAATTATTTTCAGATAAATAAAACATTTCCCTGAAACCAAGGTCAACCACTCAAATGGGAACTGTTCTGTGAATCAATACCAAAGCCTGGGGAAATGATTTCAAATGCATCCACTGAGCTCTGCCCCGAGATGCCACTTTTGTTTGGAATGTGAAAAGCAGAAAGTGAATTGTCACCAAGCGGACACCAAGCATGAGGCTGTAACAAAGCTTCACACAAGTAACGAAGAGAGGGTTAGTGGCACTATGGGAAGCAACTGCTATTTTTACCTGGAAAAATGGATAGCTACTTTCTCAGCACTAACAACTTTTTTCCGAAAGTTTACAAAGGATAACAATTTTGAATTACCAGCGTGAGAAATGATCTTGAATCTCTTTCAATAATGCCACATTGAAATCTCCACCGGGCAACACGCTCTGCTTCTCTGTGCAGTTCTGTAAGAGCTGGCTGGCATTTTTAGTCAAACCAGACAAAATAAAACCAGCACATTTCACTTGCTCGGAAAACCCACTAACTGCAGGGCATGGCCATGCATTGAAAGTTGCTGAAAGGACGCACGGAGAAGTGACCTGATTTTCAGGAATGCAAACAGCTCTCTGGTCCCTAATCCCCACATGTGCAAGACATTTTACAATACAGTAAACTTCCTTAGATGAAAACATATTGCTTCTATAACATCCAAACCTTTCTACTTAATTACTGCACATACCTGGTACTGCCAAAATAAACCAAGGGCGGTCGCATGGAGGGGAAGGGGGAGAGATGTCAGGGGACTGCGACAGAGACTCTCTCGGGCATTACAGCAAATAACAGCATTTTTACAGCTGCGGGGACCTGTGTGGGTGCCACTCGGGCAGAGGTGTGCGACAGCAGAGGACAGCCTGCCTTTGACACTGAAAACTTAAAACTTCTGGCCCTTTTCATACAGTTTGCTTATAGAGTAATCAAATTAAGGCCATTCAGTCCGCTCATTTTAAAAAAAAAAAAAAAAAGAGAGATGGAAATAACACACACAGCCACACAAGAAAGGCCTATGCAGGAGGCATGGTTCACATTTTCTCCTAATTGCACCGGATTTCACAACCAGTTTAGTCTAATGTCACTACACCACAAAACATTAAGCCCCGAGATGTAATTTCCACGGGGGCTTCAGCTCTAAGGTACGTGAGGATGCCAGGGCTGAGGGACCATCAACGTCCACCACAGCAGGCAAAAACTGGACATTGCGACCCTCAGAGTAACGGTGTGAGGTCCCACGTACAAACCCGAGCCGACCCGCTGCACCACTCAGGGGGTGGCTCACGCTGTAACAGCGTGGGTTTGCTTTTGCTTCACGGTTGCCACCACCATGGTACCAAACCCCAGCGGTGCCAGCCCGGCTCGCTGCTCCCTGGGGCCGGGCGGTGCTGAGACACTGCCGTGCCACACCGCTCGGGGCATCCTCTGCCGCAGGAGGAAGGACGCGCCTTCCGTCTGTGCCCGGCTGCCAAAGGTCCAGCTCAGCCCAGCGCCAGGCACGAGACAGAGTCCAGCAAGTCAGCACAGGACAATGAAATGGCTCAACAGAGACTGACCTTATGGGGTTGTTTAAAAAGAGACACAAAAGAGAAAAGAAAAACTTCACAATACATAGACAGGGAAGGAAAAAGGCTTAAAGCTCCCAGTAACGAGAGACGTCAGGCCAGAGGACGTCCCTCTTCTAGCCAGCATCATTGCTGCGACTGAAAGGACAAAACCACAAACATACTTGAGTGAAGCAGAAAATACTCTCTCTGTCCAACAAGAACTTTAGAAACTAATAAAAGCTGAAGAATTTCTGTTCTAAAAAAAAAACAAAAAATAATCAGGAAATCTTTAACAATTGTTAAGAAAAAATTCCACCTGCTTTCCACAACAGGGAACTCAGCGAAGCCAATGGCTTCAGCTTTTGACAAGACAGTGATTTCCAACAAAACACATCTTTAAAAAACAACCACCAACCCCTCTGCAGTCAACTTGGTCCTCCCAAGACCAATGGCAGAAACGAGCGTTGTCCCCGAAGGACACCGGGCATCGCCACCAGGACCATGTGATGCCCCGAGGCGCAGCCACTCGTGTGACCCCGGTTCTGGAACCCCCGTGTGCCCTGCAGCCCAGTGGGCACGTACTGCCAGAGCCCACAGAAACGTACCTGCGGTGGCAGGTACACATACCGTGACAAAACAGGTATTTAATTTAACTGTATCCCTGGGGTGGGCCCAAGAAGAATCCAGAGCGAGCAGTTGGTCTGCATATCCAACCAAGCCAAGAAGTGTCAGCATCTAATTATTATTTATTGCACTGATGGAGCTGGAGCTGTCAGAAGCTGCTGTAAGCAGAAGCACACTAAACAAAGCGGTAATTAATGTGCAATCATGCACCAGCACAGGACAAAGCCAGCTGTCCAAGGGTCAGCGTGAAATACAGCTCCTCACCACATCTCACCATGCTGCCTGTGCTGCAATTAGGCAACTACAAAGTTTCCTGTAGCTTGACGTTACTACACTTAACAAGTTATCAATGGCAATGAAATTTTGCAAGACTTAATCAGTAGTTCAACAGCAATTAATGAACCCAGCAGCATGCACCTATGAGCAAGGGCAACGCACAGACCTCAAGCCTAAAAGCATCGACAGATCAGCAACAGCTCCTGAAACCTGGTGTGCCACCCAGCCACGGGGCATGCCATGCCCCACACCTTTCCTCTTGATTTCTGTCGGCTGGCAATTAAATACCCCCGTCCCTTTGAAATTTTTCTTTTAAAGCTTAATTCTGTCTTTTTTGAAGTGAAGATCAAAGAACAATCATTAAAAGATAAAGATTAGGCTGACAGAAAATTAGATTTGCATTTTTCCTTAAATGTGCAAGACAGAACAAACACTGCTCTTTTTTTCCTCTCTACTGCGTCATAATTATAACATAAGTAAAATTGTTAGCTTTGGACCTAGCTGAACTTTATATTCCACCAAACAGTGAAATCTTTCTCCTAGAGTTAGACTGATTACTAGAAATCATATATAAGAGTAAGTTTTATGTAAAGGAATAGTAAACACACTTCAAAAGGAAACAGGGGAAGGGCTGGCTATATGGCACACAACTCCCGTGGAAACTTCTCTGATTAAAAAAAAGAAATAAATTACCCATCTGCCACAGGGTAAAGCAGGGGATAGTTTCTGTTCCTCTTCACAACTCCTTCTCACTCTCCTTGCTGTCTGCTGGGTGTGGAAGGAAAGGAGGTGGAGTGAAGGATTTGGTGGAAAAAGAGAGATCACACATGAAATTTGTCAGACAGCAGGTCCTGAAACGTAGGGAGATGTGGTTAAGTCGAGTTTTTAACAGACCTGGAGGCCAGTTCTACGAAACGTGCCAGGAATAGCTGGTGACAAAAAAAGATGCCCTCAGGACAGGTAAGCAAAGCTCTGGAGAACCATCAAAATCAGTGCCATTACAAAAAAAAGGGCAGGGAATAAAAGAGAAAATAGAAACAATTGATTTTGATAAGTAAGACAAAAGAGCATGAGGAAAAAGCACTGCAGACAGCACATCACCATAAAGTGAGTGGAAGCAAGTGCAAAGGAGAGGAGAGGGGTGGAAGAGGAGGACTGCAGAGGAGGAGAACAAAAGGCTTTGCAAGACGAAGAGGGGAAAGCCCAGAGGCTCAGGCTCTGCCCACACCACGACGGCAGCACCTGAGAGGGCTGCGGTGGGAAGGTCACGTCTCTGGTCCTCAGGCACTGAACGTGGACTGCAGGCAGAGCGCGGGCAGAGGCCTCTGTAACAGCTCACTGCGTACCTGGTACTGTGGGTCCTATGGCCACAGCCCGGCCGAATTCCCCGTGCTGCCCCGTCTTCCTTTAAACCTTCCCCAGGCCAGCGCTCATTAAATCCTCTCCGCTCGTTAACATCCACTTGTTACCCCTGTTCCTTACCTTCAGCAGAGAGCAGAAGGCTTCCTCTCGCTCTGGTAAAGATCCAGAAGACACCCATAATTCATGTCCCAGTGTCTGCAATACCAGGAGCTGCAGGGAACGCTGAGTCAGCGCCTGCGGGCCGCTGCGGGGGCGGCAGCGGGCGCCAAGCCAGGGCAGCTTCGGAGGCAGCCCCCTGCCAAAGGCCAGCCAAAGCACTCGCACCACCAGGCACACGCGGGCAGCTATTTACATGGTTGCAAATAAACAACGAGGACTTGCGCAGATACCTTTTATAGTCAAAGAGAGGTGTTTCCTTCCACGCACATCTAACGGCTGCTCAGGCAGCCCTTCGGCCAAACCAGCCCGGCACCCACCAGCGCTCTTCCCTGGCCACGGAGAGAGCCTGTCCGGTGCAAACGACACATCTGAGTAAGTAAAACAGGGATAACATTAAATCTAAAATACAGGCTCTGATACAAGCACTTACGGCACACTTAAAGCCTTGCCTGCTCTTGTAGAAGAAAACCTCTAGAAGTGGATAGGGAGAAAGCCTACAGAAATGAGGAGTGCTTTGTTATACGGTCATTGCTCATCAACATAAAACCTATGGAGCCTAGCTGGGAATGGGTACGGTTCTATATAATTTAGTTATTGACAGAATTCAGCACATGCAAGTTGAAACAATTAAAATTAACACTTTCACAGTGGTACAGTACCATCAAAAAGAAAAAAAAAAAAGGAGATGCTCTCCCCCGCGCAGCCAGGCCTGCTGCAGTCTGTAGGTGACAAGACTTTTAATTCTACATGAGGATTCTGTGTTATTTTTCATGCCCAATTTCTGCTGGACGCGATTCATTTTCTATCAGCTTTATCTCTATTAACTTTTACAAAACGTTTCTCTGAAGGAAAGCAAAGTCTTAAACTTGTCTGAAGAGAACATATCGCCGCAGCGTCCTGCAGCACAGCCGGAGGAGCGGGCAGGGGAGGTCGCAGTCAACGCCATTAACTTTGCAAAACAGGCTCTTTTCCTTCTATTTAACTGCGCCAGCAGCATTTCAAGTATTACTAGTTAGAGAATTTAGGTATAAATTTCAGATTTTTTTATAAATCGGCTGATTTTCAGAAAGGCTGAGTGCTTTGTATCTGTCGTAGTTTGTTGAAGCGCTGGTGTAATTAATGGTACCCTGGGCACAAACACCACCAGAACTGGCAGCGGCTCTGGCAGGACGAGCCTGTCTTGCTGCAGGACCTCCGGACCTGGCACTCGGATGCCCGCTCCTCTGAGACGCAGCGGCATCGCCCCTCCCAGGGCACCGACACCCCCCTGTGCCCCACTGGCCCCTGTCCCGCCTTCTGAAAAACAGGGGAAACGCCTCAAGTTGTTTCTAAATGCTTGGGATGTCTGAGTAAGCCCTCGGTGGCAGAGCAAGGCGAGGCCCTGACTCAGTCACACATGGCCACCCCTAATACACAAAAATAACTTGTTTATTCCTCCTGATGTGTTATTTTTACACCGGCAGCTCCGGGTATCCGTGGCGGTTTGCTGCCGCTGGTCCCAGCGAAGGCACGCAGCGGAGGTCGGGCGCACGAGCCCCGCAGGGCCCTGGATCGGGGACGTCCCTGTCCGGCCCAGTCGTCCCACCTCGGCGCAGAGGGCTGCCCTGCAGGGCTGGGAGAGCTCCTCATAACCAGGGGCATCTACGAGAAACACCTTCAGCCACTGCCACCCTGCCAGCTGTGCCGGGCACCCGGGGAGAGCCATCCTCCACCTCTACCCGGCACCGGGCAGTGCCTCCCCGCTGCCCTCGGAGCTGCAGAGGGAAAGCCTTCGCCAGAACTGCTGCTGCAGGAGAAACGTTTGATTTCCAATCGTCTGGAGGAAAGCCCTTCTAAAACAAAATGTGCCCACCGCTTCCAACGAGGCAGGAACAATTCCTTCATACACACCAGCAGCATTTATCAGCTCAGGATAGCTGAGGACAACTTAACGATGCCCACCCTGGCTGCACCGATACCGTTGCTCAAAAGAAGAACCAAAGTGCAATTTTCCCTTTTGCAGACTGAATGTTGCAAAAACGTTGCGTTTCTGAAGTAACCAGTCAAAACCCTTCTGGGGTTGACTTCTCTTTGTAAGAGATACGAGTCCAACTGAGCGAATGCAAACATCCATAAAGGCTGCTAATAACAAAGCGTGGCTCGTGAAAGGTACGTGGGAACACAATGGAGCCGGAGCAGGACAGCAGCAGAGGAAGCTGCTGGCAAGTAAATATTGCTCAACACGACAGCAGTATTGGGGAAAAACTGACAGAGTGGAATAACAGGAAGCTTAGTCACTTCTGGACAAAAAAAGCAAAGCGTATGAGAGAGGGGTGGGAGGGGAGCTGAGCGGCAGGCCGGAGCGGCTGGGCTGGGAGGGCCCGGAGCGGAGCTCAGCTCGCAGGACAGGCAGGCAGGGGCGGGGGACGCGCTCTGCCGCGGACGCCGGACCGGCCGCAGGAGGAGGGCTGTCCTGCCCGGGTGCCCCCGCGGGGTGCTGGGCTGGGGCGACGGGCAGCCCCCCTACAGCAAACCCTTCATGAATACAGCACGATCTGCTGCCCGGGCTCCTCTCATCCCCAGGCGACTCCAGCTAATGACTTGTGCTAATGACTGAAGTTAAACTGTGACCTAGTTAAACCACATCCCCAGCTTCTCCTCCGCCTTCCTAGGCAGGGAGAGCACCACAGCTGCTCAGCTTGGGGGCAGATAAGAAAACACTAGGGGAGGCCAAGGAGGACTGAAATACAGCAGTTAGAATTTAAGGATATATTTAATTTTGAACAATTACCATTATCATTCAAACCTACCGCAGAACAGCTTCAGGAGGTGAGTCAAGTAGGACTGACGCAGCACAGGACACCCGCCACCTTTCACAGGCAGCGACTGCTTGCTCCCGTTAGGAACCACCACAGAAACGGCGTTGGAGACGACCAGCGGCTGCGTGGGAGCGTGCGAGCCACCGCCGAGGAAAGGACCCGGGCGGGCAGACCACGGACCATCACACCAAAGTGTAACGCCGGAGAACGCTTTGCTGGTGTATAGAATTAGCACATCTCTGGCAGCTCTCAAGCAATACGGTATTCAGACCATAAGGGTACTTTGCAGAAGCCTCAGAAGTGGGGAGAAAAGTTGAAAAGAAGATTAGATTTCTCTGATGGCGACCTTCCACATTGAAAAGTACTCATTACCCTGAAAATACGGTCTGCGCTGCTCACTGATGAAGGGATAACGGCACTGGATGTTAGTAAAGGGATTATGTTAGAAAAACACAAATCCAAAATTTTACTACATCATTGGGAGGAACATGCATAGCAAGAGAGAAAGACAAATTTACAATAATCAGAGGCTAGATGAAGAAAGCAAGCAAACCATGCCAAAATAAAGACAAGCTTGATTAATAAAGTTTTTTACTGCTTAGGCAAATGAGGGAAGAAAAGGATGTAATGAACAAACGGTTCAGCAGCAGAGAAATAAAAAAACTTAACCAAGTTTATGGTTTAAAAATTACTACAATGAAGACCTATCTATAAGTAATTCAAATTTCAGAGGCAAAAAAGAGAACCAGTTGATATATTTGATATCGGGAGGAAAAGGGAGAGTTAAAAGTCTTTAACAAAGAACAAGTTTAAGCAAGCAAGGGTAGCAAAGGGAAAGTGTCCTGGGCAAATAAAGGCTGATAGATCAGGTTTGTTTTACCTAGCAAGTGTGTGCTAAGTCACAATAAAAGCTTCCTAACCAAATAAACAACCTTCCAGTCCCTGCAGGCTAACCACAGCTGTGGCAAAATCAAGCCACTGGGTGTACGGCTGGAGGCCTGGGCCAGTGAATCTGAGCAGTGGAGCAACACGCGAGACCTCACATCAAGCACTGCTTCACCATACATTTTGGGACGCACTTGTCATGTTTATTTAAAAAAAACCAAAACCAAACACTACCCTGAAGTGGTATAACAGCCACATGGAAAACCAAAAAGAGCGAGAGGAGGACACCAACCTTAGCTGGTGGGAAGGGAACTTGCATTGCCTCGTTAGAAAGGCGCACGTCACGGACACACCAGACGTGCGGCGTGGCGGGGAGGGGCTGCGAGGGAGAGCACAACGGAGCAGGCGTGTGGAGGACACCCAAGCAGCCAGCGCGCGGCTCGAGCATCCCAGGCCAGCACGGGACAAGCCCAGCACCACAGCAGGAGCGCTGCCGGACGCCGCGGTGTGGCCCTGCGGACGTGCAGGCGGAGGGCAAAGGGCCGGCCAGCGGGCGCCTGGGTGAGGTTGGGCGAGCAGAGACGGCATTGCCTTTGCAAACCTCACCCGGTGGATACTGTGCACAGTCCGCGCTCACGACACAACGGGCACGGAGCGGCCCTCCGCAGACCAAAGGACCAGGGAGTGCTGCAGACGCCGGCCCCTTTGGGTCTCCGCTGCTGGTACCGTCCCAGCTGGACAGCAGGGCAGGAAAGCTCTGGAAGCGGCTCCCTGGCCATGGGCAGCGCAGGACAGCAGCAGAGCCACGGACGAGACGGCGGGGCTCAGCAGGGATGGAGCGGGACGGCTAAGCCAGGCACTGGGTCACCAGCCCAGCCTGTTTCTGCCCGGCTCCAGAGGGGGTCACCCGATGCCACAAGTAAAGTTTTGTTTAATTTCTAATTTGTGGTAGCCAGCTGCAGCTTGGCTTCACCACGCCATAATGAAACAACACCCGAGGCACAGGCTCAGTCCAGTGTCCAGCCACCACGCCCTCAGGTCAGCGTCTGGCTCCACCACCGACACGTCATGACATGATCCAATAATCATTAACACTGGAACACAGAACCGCTAACGAAAATTGAAAGTTTCAAACCACACCGATGAAGAAGCTCTTGCTCACAGCTCTGTACTGCATCGCCTGAAGCGGAGGGGAATGGCAGGACGCTGCTGACCCGGCAGCAAAGCTGGACTCAACAGGCCCTGTATCAGTCACAGACTTTTTTCTTTTTCATACAGCTTGGGAATAATTTCCTGCACTAAGACTTTCAGGCCTCATAACACCGATATTGTAGATCAATATTTTACAAAGACAAAGCTGCATGATGGATGTATGCACTAATGAAACCATATCTAACAAGCAGTGCTGCTGTAATCACACACCCTGTATCCCTTTTAGCTTTCACACCGGAGGTTTGGCCTTGCTCACTTTCTACATAACACAAAATGACAATAAAAAGACAGAACAAAAGATCCACTGTAAGTCACAGCGTGCAAATAAAGATAGTATCTACGTTGTCCGTACCAGTGCAGTGCAAATATAATAAAGGCTACGAGAAAACATCACTTGCTCTCAGGAGCTCTCTATCTTCTCTCTGTCAAAGGCTTTACTTTTAAAAATGCAACTCCTTGTTAGAGCAAATCCATCCATACATTGCACAGATCCACGCTGTTAGAACAAGCCCGATAGTTCTCACACTTGAGGAGCCGGGACTCCGTACTGCCTCAGACAAAGCCGGTAACACACGGACCGCTCACCGCAGCACCGTCGCGGAGCGGGCTGGGAGCTCGGCGCAGCCGGGGACGATGCCTGCCCGTCCCCCTTGCCTGCAGACGCATCCCCGCATCCCCCGCTGTTCCCGAGGGGAGGCTGCTCGCTGGCCTTGGCACCGGCCGGCAGCCCTGGTACGATTTTGAGATACATGCGTTGTTCTCGTTGGAAAGGACCCAGGTAAAAGCCCTGGGTGTGCTCAGAAACATGGCTAAAGGATGAATATTTGGTATCAAAGCCTTGAAAAGCTGAACTCTGTCGAAGTCATGTATTCGGGGGAAAAAAGGCAACGATAGCTCAGAAAAGCTTATGCAATATGTGACAATGACATTAGAGGAACAGAAAGTACATATAAACAGCAGAAACTGGTTTTCAGCATCTGTAAGGTCTTACAGAGCATCTGGGCTCTGACGGAATAAAGAAGGTCAATGGACATGAATTAGTGGGAAACACAAATGGCAGGATTTATTTTTCTAAAGTTAAATAGTCACGAAATATGCCAAAATACTGCTTTGTGGTCAGAATTCCCTTTAACTGTTTATTTTAACACGGGCACTGACAATTGAAATGTCCTGTCACAAAACCAAACTGTGTAGACAGAAGCAGCAGCTTTCCTCTGGATGGAAGTTCAGTTCCCAGGTCCGTTCAGCACCCGGGCTGCAGCAGCGGGCTGCCCCAGGGCCAGGGGCTCCCACCCCCCAGGAGGACGGTTCAAAAACCCGAATGCAATGGTGAAACAGGGGGGCAGTATTTGTTTTACAGAAGCAATCTTTCTGTAGGAAGTGGCATTTGTACTAATGGCAGTTTAAGTTTGTTACAAGACATTTCAACGGTTCCACTACCTTTCCCATATACACCGAGAAAAAGAAAATACAACCTCTGCAGATATTATCTGTAGTGCCTATGAGCTCAAAAACATGTCTATGACCTGAAGACTTGAACGCTCTCGCTTGAAGTGTTCAGCCACATAACTGGTGGGAAATTAAAAATTTTCCATGTGTGGGAGCCAACTGAACTGATGAAACAAAAAGTAACATTCAGAAGGAAGAGCAGCGTACCATGATCTCATTTGAGAAGCACTTTTTCCCTAAGTTCAGCATGTGTGAGGCAGAATCAAAGTCACAGAGATGAGAGCATCGGCCTCGGGGCTGGGCTGGAGAGCTGCGTTACAGGTGTTTGCTCTTCAAGAACCTAAATTCTCCTTTAATATATTTCACACAGATCCATGAGGGAGGAAATAACTCATTTCTGAGTGTTAAAAGGAAATAAAACCACCGTTGAATTCCCATCTTTTCCCCCACCTTTTCTTTTTTTTTAAAAAAAAGTGAGACCAGATTGGCTCCAAAAGTAGTAAAACAAGAAAGAAGTGAAATAGCAAATGATAACTTTCTACACTATAACCTCCCTACAATAAAACACGCTCAAGCTGAAAGCTTTGCCCACCTCTGCCGCCAAGCCCTGCAAGCCCCAGCAAGGTGTGCCACGGGATGCGGAGATGCGCTGCTGCCAACAGCTGGTGCTGCCCCAGCGCTCGCATCCCGCTCCACTGCGGCACCTCCCAGGGCGATGGCGAAGGACGAGACACGGCTTCACCGGCACACACCTCTCTCCTCTTCCTCCACACGGTTGAAGCCACTTAACGTCAGGCTTCTCAGCAGTGCTGGCAAAATTAATTTTCCCACTCCAAGAATGAGGGTTGGAGCCTGTCCACTGCTGTCACAGAAACAGGAGGAGGATAGAGAAAAGGAGGGAGAAGGAGAGATGGAACCAGAAGCCAAGACAAAAAGAAAGGAGGAAGAAGGCTGGAGGGAGAACGGGTGTTGCTGCCCGCCGCTGTTCCAGGCGGTGCCACACCATGCACCATCCTCCTCCTCCTCTTCTTCCTCGGGCATCACAGCAATGACAGCAAGATCAGAGAGCAAGGAGGACCCTAACTGCTGATGCCTTCACGTGCTCCTGGACTCGACCCTATCAACAGGATCTGAACTTGTATTAGGCAGGCCCTTAAAAAGAGTTCCCCATCCTCCACCTAGTGCTCAGCATCGAGTGCTTCTGCCCAGGAATACAGGTCCCAGCTTCCAGCAGGTAAATCACCTCCCAACCATCAGAGCACGCGAAGCAACAGCAATACCACCGCCGCTGGAAATCCCTGCCTTTCTCGGCTCCCGAGGGCTAAGACATTTTTAAACAAAGTTAAGGAGCAGAAGCTGAACCGAGTGATTTGTCAGGTGATCAAAACAGAACTTAAGTAGTCACTTAATAACATTTAACTACTTGTCATTTAAATAGAACAGAGAGAAAAGAATGAAGCAACTATGGATGCTGCTGGACAAGTGACCTTTTGCTGTACTCCCGACAACAATAAAATCCAGCAACGCTTTCCAAATTTTAAAAATTAAACATGGGTGTATTTTTAGCAGCTGCTATTTTCAATTTGTTTAAGCACAAAGCAGAGTTTCTTAATTCACAAAAGGCCTTTCCAACTGCTGAAGGCTCCTTTTTACATACACAATCAAAGTCAATACACAAAACAGCAGCCTGAGAAAAAACTTGGAGGAGCCACCTGACACCAGTTGCTGCAATTGCTGGAATAATCCATAGAAAGGACAAGAATTCGAGAGACATGGACAAAATTGCTGGTGTCTAAGGATGCCGCCCCAGTGATCCATGGCCACTTTATCTCCTTGCTACAGGCAGGGTCACAGGGTGTATCATGATGATAACAACCCTCTGTCGTCCCAAACTACCGACCTCCCACCCCAAGGGAAATCCCCGTTTACGTCCCCAGCGGGAGTGCCAGCCTGTACCCACCCCCCCAACAGCACACCGAGCAGCGACACGTCACGCAGCATTTTGGAGGCCACGGCTGTGCACTCCTGCTAAATCTTAGCAGGAACACCCTGCGGCGTCACTCTGCCAGCTCACACCGTGAGCTTCTGGGCGTCAGAAAGGTGTCACTGTCGCACCTTCCGAAAGACTGACGGCACTGCCCTCCAGTCTCAAGCAATGTGTATGTAACATTGGAAAATGTTACTTTTCAAAAAGTATTAAAAACAAACCATCAATGTACTGCAAAAATACATGCAGTAGTAATACCTGTCTGTATGTACAAACCAAGGAAACCCACCACAACCAATCGTAACTTTATCGGAACACATACATACACAGAGACAGAAAAATGTCAGACAGGAAAGGAACGTTTCAGCTCCAGAGCCCTTCTGAAATCAGCGGTAGGTAAAGTGTAAAATCAAAAAAGTAATTTTGACAGTGTAATTTACATCATAAAGTGTAATTTTTAAAAACTGTCATGTGAAATAGAATAGATTCATGCCAAGCTCAGTTATTTTTCAAATCAGTGCAGTTAATAAGGGAGAAGAGCATAAACAGAAATCAAAATCAAATTACTTTCAGGGTCCTTTTCCGCGCCCTTTGAATAACAGTAGGTACATGAGAGAGACTGCAAGGTAAGACTGGCCTTACAGCCCGGAGATCAAAGAGCCAGTTTGAACGCTACCCTGATTTACCTGGAGCACAGTGGCTCGCTACGTCTGCGTTTTCCACCCACGATGCAGCTGTCAGTTCTGCGCTATTTCAGCAGACTTGTCCTTGGTCCAGCAGACCTCCAGCACCAAACAGCGACGCGCCAGGAGCTGTACTGGGGTGCTGACCTAAACACCCGGCGCCACCCCAAGCAGAGAGTCTGGCTCTGAATTACAGTGGGCTGCCCTCGCTGCCGGGGCACGACTCACACCCTCGGAGCACCCAGCCACGCCGCGCGGGTGCAGACCACCGCAGCCAGCAGAGCCCGTCCTGCTCGCCACGCGCAGTGACCGCGTCGGCAGAAGCACGAGGGAGCACAGCAGTGCGCTGCGTCTACCCCAGCCCTGCAGGGCCGGAGGGGGTAAAAACTCTTCTCCCCATCAGCTTTCCAACAGCAAATGCCGCAGACACAGGAATGAGACACTCTCGGGGACCTGCGATCCTGCCAAACCTTCTGGCTCCCAATGTCTGCGGGGCCCGTGGAGCTGCCGGCAAGCCGTGCTCATCAAGCCTAGTCCCAGCCTATTGGAGACACTGCCTTTTCCCCAGCCTCAACTCGAAGGAAGAAGGGGATGTCTTGCAGTGGGGTGTGAAAAGAAAACACTGACTAAGCCTTAGCTTTTGTAAATGTTTTCTTTCTCCTAAAGTGTTTTTTTTATGTTTCAAATACTTCACTGTAAGTGTTTCATTTACAGATTCTGCCAATCTAAAGTTTAAGACAGGTGTCTTAAACTATTTATTTAGTTTTTTATCTGTTGCATTTCCTGTACCTTACTAAGTCTTTAAGCTTTACCACTGAAAAAAAAATAGTCAGCGGGTGTCTAATCCTACTCAGGTCACTTGGTGTTTCCCTCGTGTCTTTGGAGGGAAACTTACCCCAAAGCCCTGCTTCTGTTAAACGTAACGAGAGCACTTCCCCTGCCTTTCACCCACGTGTTCTGGGGGCAGCTCTCTTTTGGTTTCCTGCACGCTAGTCAACTGATGCCAAAAAGAAAGCAAGTACAAAGAATTTTGAAAAACAGCCTGACTTAAAAAACTATACATGATATAGATAGATAGAAAGCCAGAAGAAAGCAATGCACTATGGTTAGTAAATCATGTAACAGTTGGAATACCTCTTGCTATCTACGTTATGCCAATACACAACACAGGTATTACAAATAACTATTGCTGACATGTGTGCGCACACACACGTGCACACCTGCTCCCAAGTACCGCAAGCCTGTCTGCTTGCAGCTAATTAATGAACAACAACATCTCTCCGTGCCTGGGTGCCAAACACTTTCATCAGAATCCAAACCCATCGCTGGAACCTCAGAGCAATTTTGATAACAGATCTACTTAAATTTCATGATCCTTTCCAGCGTTTGCCAGGATCTAAAGCCAGTCGGCTTGCACACAAATCGTTAGAGAGCCGTGTTGTGTAGGCAGGGCCGGGAGGCACCTCGCAGCTCAGCCCCTGCGGCGCGAGGCCGGGCTTCATGGAGGCGGCTCTGGAAGAACCAGGGCACGCGCGGCCGCCCTGGGGAAAGGAAAACTGAGCACCTCCTGCAAGCCGCTGCCGCTAGCGCCGGGCCTCCCCGCACCCCACACCGCTGGGGCAGCAGCCATCCGCCCCCACAAACCCCCCAAAGCACACGGCTCTAGAAGTTCACACCTCCTGTCCCTCACCTGACTTCAACAGACCTTGCTTTGTGTTATTGTCTGTCATTGATCTGTGATGTTTACATACAGACAGACATATATATAGTATATACTGAGCACATATGTAGAAATAGTACACAGTGTGTATATACACATGTATGTACAGCACAGAGTAAAACGCTTAGTTGAAAGCTTTGTAACAAGTAACTTTAAACTTCACTGTAGCCACTTTTTCAGTGTCTAACCACTCAGGTATTTACACATCTAAAATCACCAGAAACATCTAAACAATAAATGTGTGACTAACACCAGGTAAAAAATATTTTCCATTGTTACAGATATGAAAAATACTTCAGCTAATAGCCTGAAACATTAAGAGGCAGCCTCTGCTTCCCTTCATATTTTCAGTGCCTTACTTAATTAAGCCTAATGTTAAAAGTTTCCAACAAGGCAAAATTAGATGCACTTTCCTCCATATTAAAAAAAAAAAAAAAATCCATCAACAAGTACTTGTTTTTTCTTCAGATATATTTAAAATCACACCAGTAACAATGCTTGCAATGAGGTACAAAAAACTGTCTTGCAAAGAGCTGGCAGAAACTGAGAACGAAATCATTTTCTCAAGGAATTTAAGAGTCTTCCTCTATGCTACATCCAACCGATACATTGCCCTGGACAGTTTAGTTCTCGACATCTCTTGTGTTTTACTCTTTCTTTCTTTCTCCTGTGGTGTCTTTCAGGTGGTGTAACAGCACCTGACCTCCTTCAACCTCATGCCTTTTTTCTGTCTTCTGTCTCTCCTTTTAATTTCTTTCTTTCTTCTGCTTTGTCGTCTTTTCTAGTTAGAGATTTAATCACCTCCTTACACATTTTATTCCTGTAAGCTGAAGAACGCGCGTGGTCGTCGCCTCCTCTTCCCCTTTGACTACTTTCTTTTTTCACTTCCCTCTGACGGTCTCCATTTCCGTGCGCGTTGAACATGCCCTCTCACCGACGGCCTGCGCCCTCTCACCTACGGGCGCCTTCCCCGGAGCCGGCTCAGCCCCGAGGCGGAGGGGCGGCTGAGCCTGGCTGCCACCGTCCGTTCTCTGCTCAGGGCCTCAACCACGGTGCAGTGGCCAAGAGGAGCCCGGCAGCGCGGGGGCCGCTTTCCCTGCGGAGCACGGCCCCCAGGCAGACCCCCGGTGCCGTGCTCGCCAGAGGGGGGCACAGCTGGGAAGCCAACAGCGCCATGACCTACCTCGGTGCAGGGGTACGCCAGCGCCGAGCCCCGCGCGGGGAGGCGCAGTGGCGACGCTCGCCCGGCCTGCCTGCGGTTTCGGTGAGGAGCGGGCGTGGCGGAGGCGGCCGTGCCTCCTGCGGTTCCTGCTCGCAGCTGCAGCCGGGCTCCCGCGCCCAGGGCCAACCATCGCGGCAGCCACCCAGGTTTCTGCGGGAGGCCAGCCACGGCGGGGGCCGCGCTCAGAGGTCTGGGCCCGGCCCCGGCCCCGCTCCCACCCCAGGGCGAAGGCTACCCCACGCGGGCCATGGAGCGGGGTCAGCGATCCCCACCTCTTGACCCCACCAAGACAAAGCCCAGAGGCGAAGGTGCCTTCGGGGGCAGGAGGACCCGTCCCACAGTTAGGAGGGGTTGCCTGGCACCGACCAGCACCCTGCCCGGTGGAGAACATCGCACCCACCCATCGCTACTGGCCAGAGCCGCCCGCCCTTTGGATAGCTGCAGCTTTCCGTCTCAGCGGCGTTTTTTCCTCCAAGACATGAAGTGGAAATACACGTGCAAAGAAGGGGTGAGGCACCAGCCTGCAGCCCGCTCTGCTGACCCATTCAGCCCCACAGCGGCTCCTCCTCCCGTCCCCCAGCTCTGCTCCAAAACCCAATACATGAATACGCTATCTGCTTTCACTTACAGACAAATGTATCGTAAAAAATGAGGCTAAACGGCATTAACAATGTACCAATGTACCAGTTCCTTAGCTGGCTATGATAAGGCCATTTACATAAAAATCTTAGCACCCAAATGTCTTTCTTCTTCCAGCCTTGAATTAAAACAAACCAACCAATCCCCTCCTTACGGAACTTCCTGCAAAAATGTGTCTTTAATGTACTAAAGCAAATAAAAATAGACCTAAGAAAATTGGTTGAATTTCTTACATAACAAAGAGAATGAGATTAAAAAAACTCCTTCCTTCAAAGGGAAGGAGTAAGTGCAGTAGCTGCGTTCAAAATCTTGTGTACAGCAACTAAAATGATATTCTTCCTTCTATACGCAGTTGTACATATTTTTAAAGAAACTACTTGTAACACATTTGTTCATCTAAATATTCATGGCTCCCATCCTGTCAATATTTATGTACTTGAAAAACACTTACTGGCGAGTTACCCCAGAGAGTTAAGCGAACAGAGACTCCAGAGCACTCCAGCAGGTACACAGCCGCTCGCTCAGCACCAAATCCCATGACCCATTACCCTAACGAACCTGTGTGATGAGGGCAAATGAACCACCCTGCCATCAACACTTCTGACCAGGTCCTAAGTAACATGATGATAGTTAAATGAATATTATTATGATTAACTACTTCATGGTATGTCTGTTCCAGATCATTTTGGTCTGAGATACTTGAGTTTATACTCAATAAAGTTTCTTTCTGTTTCTCCCTTTTTTTTTTTCCTAAGTATAAAATCAAGCCATCCATAGTTCAAATAGGAGATGTGATATAAAACAGCAGCCAGAAATTCTAGTATTCTGGACCTTAACCAGTACAACTGGCACACCTCCTTAGGAAGAGCTGTTTACTTCAACATAAAGAAGCCATTATCAACTTATACCTGCACTGGATAATTAAAAAATAAACCAAACAAAAAAAACCCCAGCACTTCAAGGAGTTTTTAAAAACAAATGAGAAGTAATTCCCAAGTCAGTTTTTTCTGCATTTTTTAAATCAGCATTTGAATTAATTATCTGCATGATTCAAAACTTTTTTTAAAAAGTAAAATGAGCAACACTGCATACAACGCTCATCTCTATTCAAAGGACGCAGGCACATAAAAAACCTTTATCATTTACAGCTACTTTAATTAATGCCTTTTAGCGGTACCAATTATAGGGAAAGGCAATTGTCAGCTCTGACAACTCACCGGCGGGTCTCTCCCCAGTCACAGCTGCCACGGGCATCTCCACCAGGCTGAACTCTACGCTCACCTCTGAGCAGAGGGCTGCCAGGTCCTGCTCCGCTGAAATGTAACTGCAGAGGGCAGCTAAGTGATTGCAAGGTAACATGAATCACTGTAAGACCTCTGAAGAAGGCGGAGCATACAAACCAGACTTTGACTCCGTGTAGAATTTAAGCTTATTTCAGTCAATTTCCAGGCTTTAGGAAAGTAACGTTCCAGGAAAGCTTTAAACACAGTAATCCGTGATCTAATAAACTGAATACAGCTGCCAAAAAGCTGGTATTTCTGCCTTCTCACAATGGCATTCTTAATTCGCCAATTCATTGATTTTAATGATACAAGTAGCTGTACCACAAACAAAAGTCAGCTACATCACACTGTGCAGGCATTTAAATTTTGGTTTATATATAATCACTGTGCCCTTCTCCCTCACGTATGTATCTAGATATTTCTGAAAAATTATCTGGGCTATTTATATGGCTGGTCTTATTTTCCAATTTGTGTGATAGCACCCATTCTTCTCTCATTCGAGTCACTAGGAAAACCGCTAATTAAAAAAAAAAAAAAGAAAAAAATATTACACGTGTTTCTACTTGTCTCCCTTCAGTTTTACTCATGATGCTTCAGATTGGGTCCTCTCGCTGTGTTAGCAAACGGCCAGTTTAGCGCGCTGCATCTCACTGGGTTGCCATTTAAGTATTTTTAAGATCCGTTTACCTGGGCTGACTGAGGTCTGCCACAACCGCTCCCGAGAGCAAGGCAATCCCTGGCCGCCTCTGGAAGCACGGGTCGAGCTGGTGGCCGCATCAGGGGCCAAGCCCAAGTCCAGAGGCCGTAACACGGAGGGTTTATTTCACTCCACGCCAGCTGACAGATCCCACTGCCCGCGGGGGCTGCCGGGCCGCACCAGCTGCGCCTCTGTCTTGCTCTTCCCCTCCCGCTTCGTTTCAGTCCTCGAGTAATACCTGCTTCTACGTTTTGAAAACGGTCCTTGCTTATCGCATCAATTTCCTTGTATTTAACAGATATTTTAGTTGATTCGTTGCCAGTAGGCTTATTTAACAATTGCATGCAGAAACGTGAATTTCTCACCAACATTATCACATTTTTACATGCCTTTAGGGTTATCCTTCCTAAAGAGTTCAATAAGCTTCCTTGCAAGTTTATCGCCCCTCAGCACAAATACTGCTCCATATATTGTGTGCTTTCACAGGGGAGAGTGCAGAAATTGCAGCTGTGTGTTCACTACTCTGTTTGCACGTTAATGAAATCAACGCTAAGAATGTTTTCTGAAAACAAAATACAATTTGCAAATAAGTTGTTACAAGTAAGTTACTGGGGGGAAAAAAGCGTTTAAATACTTCTAAACACTTTTTCCAGCAGTATTTTAAACTATTGTCCAATCCTATATTGATACTGCTTTGCTAGTACCAGTAGGAAAGTGCAGATAGTTTTACTTTCAATGCAATGAAAAGCTGAGTTGACTTTACAGTCTGGTGACACTTTTAACTAGTGCTCTCAAGAGTTTATAATCATTTCCAAAAAAGCCAGTTTTAACTGAAGCTGCGTGGTAGTACTGCTCTAAAAATCCCTTTTCTCCTCCAGTTCAGTCCAGCCACAGAAAAAGCTTAAAATACTTAGTTCCGGTTACAGTGTGCTTCCCCTTTTCTACAGGTATATTTTGCCAGTTTGCAGCTCCACGCACATTCACTTCTGTGCAACAAACGCTTGGCCCTTGGCCAAGTCAGAAATTCCCCTGGCTGACAAACCCCACCACAAGCCCCCCAGCATCAACTGGAAGTATTTAAATCACAAATTATTTTTTTTTCTATGAAACAATTCCTTGCACTCCACTATCAAAAAGAACTTTTCATTTTAAGGTACTTTACTTTGGAATAAAGCTGCCATGTATATCCATGGGTATCCATCCATCCATTACCTGCATGCCTTGTGCAAGGAAAACATCTTACTCTGCTCCATAAAACACCAGGTGCAGCCTCAGTGTTCAACAAACAACAGGAATAAATAACAACATAATAAATACAAAAAACTGACTGTTTCCTTCGAGGAGCATCTAGCTTGAGTGTGAAATCCTTCATCATTCAGTTTGCCCAATCAGGGTTTTTCCTAACTTGCCTCTATTTCTGTTTGGTTGCAATCACTGCATAAATCTGAGTTGTCTCTTAACTCAGTTCACTGCAGGGAAGATTTTACCAGGGTACTGGACAAGCAAGGATACGTTAATGCAAATGATCTTTTGAACGCGCCCTACCACCAGAAAGCTGAATTACAGACACAATTTCCCCATCAAAAGCTGTCTCTAAACCCCGATTCCACCGTAGAAAATGGGACGTGACAGAAGAGCCGCGCAGCCTGTCCAGCTTCAGCTCGCCCTGTCTCCAGCTGTACAACGCGCTCTGAACTCAGAGCTGCTGCACGCTGACAGCTGAATTCTGCTCGAAGAGCAGGACCAAGTGTACAATTTTTTCTTGTCCAAGTATTTGCTTCACCAGTGACAGTTCATAGTGAGTATCAAGGTCCCAGAAAACATTTCACAGCAGACTATTTTCTTCTGTCTGTTGTCTTCAAAAGACTTCAGTTAAACGTGCATGCTACGTTAACGAACAAAGAAAAAATGTGCACTGTTCTTGACACTGCTACGCTAGCTACGACATAGAGCTAAAAATCTGCCAGGCTCCTGTGAAGTCAAAAAACTCTCCACGGGCCAGTCAACGCTGGAATGACTTCTCTCAAAATAAATGTGCAACCTCTCCCTCGCCCAGTATAAAAGACTAGCACCAAAATCGCACAGGATTTTGGACTGAATCCCATCAGGATAAAGAAATTCACTTCTGCAATGGATTATCAGTCTATGCTCGTAGAGTGTAACCACTGTTATAAATTCATCATGGAACTCTGCTTGCTCACTTGCGCACTTTTACACATGGTTATTCCTTGGATTTCTCACCACCACGTATAAAGCACGCACTAGTCAAATCTGTTAAAAATTCACTCTTGTGTCTTCTTGCAATCTTAACCTAGTAACGTTTATGACCAGCTTGTATTTGTGCTTTCAAGACTGAGGGTGTTTTTAAAAGGACGTACGTCTAGAGAAAGGACAGGGAAAGGGAAGGCACTGGAAAAGCTGGAAATTGAAGCAGCATTGATATTGCTAGGGGATAAAATGCCATAGGGCTTCCGATGTCCCTGAAGTTCAGCAGGTGGGTACATCCCTTGGACAGCAACTCAATCCATCACCAGGAAACAGGAAAGACTTGAGAGCAGAAAGCAATGACCTTTACTCCTGCAAAGTGGTGGTTACCTACTACACCTGCAGCCACCCTGGGCTGGTGTGGCTGCTCCTGGATTGTCTTTTTTTCAGCGTATCCACAAACAAACAATCCTGTTCCCCAGGTACACTGCAGACCCCCTTGTACCTGAGCTGACTCTTGCCCGTGATCTGCCCCAGCCATAAACTGCCATCTTCCACCTCGGGTTCAAGAGAGCATTTGGTCTACTGGTCCCGCAGGCATCTCCCCCAACGGAGGTGGCCTCAGAACCACCCACCTCCCGCATCCCCACAGCCCCCTCTCTACGTTGAGATCCAAAATACGTCCCCACAGCCCACTCTCAACGTCAGCCACTTCCTGGCCTCTTGGGCACGTAAGGACATGCGCCTTCCCGTGCAGCCGGCACAGCAAGACGGACACGTGCGCGTACATAAAGGACTATTTCCATACTTTGCCATTCCTCTTTTTCAAATTTAAATTTCAATCTTACAATTATTTATGTTTATATTTAAGCCTGGAAACCATCCCACGCAACTTCATTGAAATCATGCCGACAAAAAGTACATGGCTTTGTTTCTGCAAAAAACCACTCCTTTCTTCAAATAGTACTCTCTCCCTTTTTTGCTAACTCTGTACTATTTCGCCAAGTTAGGAATGCTCCAAAGAAATCTAGAGCCGAGGAGAGTCTTTCCAGGAACTTCACGGGACTTGAAGTGATCTCGAGATGCAAGCTCGATCCAAACCCGCTACCCCAGCCGGCCCCTTCAAACCCTCTGCTAAAGCACCACCGCTCTTCCGCAGCCTTTGAGCAAACTTCTAAAGTACCAGCATTTTCCCATCGGAGCAGCACTAGCGTTCCCAGCACCCCGTCTCTGAAAAGCGAGAGAACTTTTCAGGATCTCCAGGGTTGAGAGCTGGCAGTCGAAGTGCATTGGGATGCAAAAGGCTGCTGAGTTTAACACTTTTATCAGCCGGGAAGTTTATGCGGTGACTGGGATATAAAAAAAAAATGCAATCTGAGGAAACAGACCTGTTTACCACATCAATATATCTGCTACATCCAGGAATGCCTCTACTCACTCCAAAGCAGGGAAACCACCTCTCCAGGAGGTGCCCACGGAACGCAGCTCCCTTTCTCTGTAGTGAGGCAGATGCCGGCTCCGAGCTGGGCTCACAGACACCCGGGGAGCGACGCCCCCGGCGGCACTCATCAGTTCTGCCATACTGCTGCCGCTCCGGGAACGGAGGGTAGAGTCCGCGGACGGGTGACAGACCGCCGGACCACTCTGCCGCGACCCTGCCAGCCCCTCACCCTGCAGGGGGGGCGCGGGGGCAGCTCCCAATGGGGACGCGCCGGAGCTCCTGGAGCTCAAACCAGCACTGCCTGGGTACGCGACTGGTTTCCAGCGCAGCTACTGGTGGGATCACATGAAGCAGTGGTCCTCCGAGGTCTCCTATGTTGCTGCTACTAACGCAGGAGGAGCTCACGAAGCTGCTGCGTCCCACAGCTTCCCATTGCTAGTGTGAAGCACTCCAGCACTGCTACACCCCGCAGATGAAGTAGCTGCATTTATTATTCCTCTTTAAGAAATCCACTTTATCAGATGTTAATATTTTCCTCTATTTGATAAAAATCTTGGGAGTACTACTCAACTAGTATTTTGTATCAGTTAAATAATTAGATATTCCCTAACAAAGAGGGTGTGTCATAAGTATTTCAATAAATTCAAACGTGAACCCCAAAAGGGTTTTCTTATTTGCATAATCCCGTGTTTCAGTTTATTACAATTCAGTGTTTACTTAAATCTTATTTCAATAGCAGTAGCCCTTCAAATGGCACTGGGCAAATTAAGGAAAAAGACAGAACTCTGGATCAGAATAAAAGCATCTCTGTTATTTTCTACAGGAACTAATTTAAGTGCTGCTGTGCAGCCCTGGGTGAAGAAACTAAAAGCCTGGATCCCCCAGCCATCGCGTGCTCGCACAGTCAGGCGAGCAGGGACCAGCTGCCACTGTGCTGCTTGCGGGCAGATCCACCTGTACAAGTCCAGTCCCTCGCAACTCAGGCTGCCAGCAAGCACGCCAATTAGCACAGCCGGCAAGACAGAGACTCGGTGAGGTGGCTTCATATCCTTTAAAGACCAGAAAGATCACCCTCTTATTTCCCCCAAGCATTGTAACACACAGCGAGGCAATCAGTGGACAAAATCAAGCAATTAAGTGTCGCTGAAATTGCGCATTGTCTGGCATCCTGGTCCTCAGAACCGGAGAGCTGACCCGACGCTGCAGGCAGCGCTCCCCCCTTGAAGGTGCTCCGGCTGGCACCGGACTCTGCTTTCTCCGCCTTTTGTTCCCTTTGAAAGCAACACAGAGCAGGGGAAAGGTGTAGGATATATAGGAATACTTTTTAACTGCTCTTCACCGAAGCCTTCTCTACCCCAAGCCTGTGCTTGAGCACGGGGCACTGCTGCCCTCCCCACGTCTGGACCCCGACCAGCTGCGGGTCCGTGCAGGGACGGTGCCGGGAGCCGGTTCCCAGGGCCAGAACCGCTGCTGTGAAATGGGGAGAGCAGGCGCTCAGCTCTCCACCCAGCCTGGCCCCACGCATCCGTCACCAACCCATGGGGAAAAACAACGCGGCACAGAAGGAAGCACAAGAAAAGAGAGACAGGAATACAGAGGTGTCCATTACTAATCATCCCCAAAACAACGCTGGTTTTTCTCTTAGCAGGGTTTTCACAATCTGACCAAATTGGTAGGAGGGCGGCAGACCTGCCTTGGCTGTGAGACTTCTCCAGAAGACTGGCCATTCTCAGACATTAGACACAGCCCCGACTCGGGAGCTGTTCCCCATGTGGAGCACAGACTTCTAGGAAGCACCCAGGGCAGTATTTCCCAAACGGTATGCTCTTGGGCTAACACGGCTGTGCAGTCCCAACTAAGAAACATTACTGCTTCTCCAAAGTCAAAAACCAGATGTGATCATTCGGTCTCGAATGTAATTTGTTGCTTCCAAGAAATTTTAGAGTGAACCTTGGCAACAAGGCATCTATATTCAGAAAAACAGACCAACAGAGACTTGGGGTCATCCCGGGAAGGAGAAAGGCCTCACTGGCTGCTTCTGACCACTCATCTGAAGACTTGGTACAAATGACTGAATATTCTTGACATGAGGTTTTCTTATTTTATGCCTGTAATTTTCCCCGCAAACTGGTTCAGCATTTTACTGATTTTGACTGTACACAGCAGAGTTCCTGACTGTATGTAACAGAAACCCATGCTGGTTTCTATTATGTACAGCCTCTAAAAAAATGACAGTGCAAATGCCGCAATACAATGTTTTAATTTTTTTTTAATTTCTTCCTGCAGATGTAGAGCTGAAACTGTAATATGAACTCTGAACACCGTAGTGAGCCATAACTCTTTTGTCTGAATAGCTAGTAAGATTTCAAAATGCCATTTATATTCCCACAGAGGAACATGCATGGTTTCGATTGTTTGTTTTTTTAATGGACTATTTGCCACTCAGCCTAACAATTGCACCATTTTCCCAATGTATTTGCCACTTTTCCTTTGCTTCCTCTTCTGGAGCTCAGCCTACTGGCAGAGTACACACAGGCTGAAGAGGAGAAAAATGGCAAATCAGATCTCAGGAATTTGAACGCTGTTTGCATGTTCTTTTTTTTACCAAGGGTTACTGCTTTTTGAGTTTCCTTGGAATCAGATGTGTGTCCATCTGCCTCCCAGCCCCTAAGCCGAACCTCACCACTGCGCCCTGAATGCTGTTATTGCCCCGTGCTCGAGTGATGCTGTAGACCCCAAAGTTAAAGTTACTAAAGAGTCACCTGCTTAAGTGTTCTGTAACTATGTTTCTGGATTTTTTCTTCTGCCTTAATTAAAGGACTGACAGAGCCAAGGATCTGCCATTCTCACATTATTAGTGAAACATGTTTACCAAGATTTTATTTTTTTTGTATTAAAATAAATAAATATGGTCCTTATTCTACACTCTTAGGCAAGTATAACACAAAGGGGAATGACAAGTCAAAAAATTATTATTTTTTGAAGCAGTGACGAAGTAGAGAGATTTGAACAATTAACAATTACATCTCTGAGGTGGAAGAAATAAGGTGCTCACCAAGTTAATCAATAATAATAATAATAATAATAATAATAATAATAATAATAATAATGCATTTATATATTTTTAAGGCTCCTCGGTAAAAAGCGGCATGTCACTTTTACAGAGTTCCGGAGTTTCATTTTTAAAAAATAAGTACTTCTACAACAGAAGATAAAATACTAACATACTATGTATCGGTGGATCTTAGACCCAAGGTAGCAGAGGTTCAAACTCTGACATCACCGGTGAAAAGACTTGAACTTCTAGTCTCTAGCTTTTTCTTAGAATTTCAAAAAACCAGAGAAGTGTGAAACGTCAAGACTTTTCAGCTGTTGAAGGAAGAGTAGGAAAAAGCTTTTACACTTTATCGGGACATCCAACTCAAGCATGAAGTAGCTGCCTTAGCAGGAGCATAACTTAAAAGAGCAAAAAATTATTTGAAAGTTGCAGTGCCCATAGTGAACATTAACTCCAAAGGGATAAACCGTGATTCAGCCCAAATCCTGCACTGTTTACCGAGTCCGCTGAAATCACGTGAAGTTCTGATCAGCTAGAACTGGCATGTTTTGGATCAGAACAGTTTGCACCCCGTAGAAAGCCCACTGACCGCAGCGGGGAAGCGCCAAGCAACAGCAGCGCTGGCCACAGCCAGGCAGCACTACAGAAAAGACAGCCTGAGTCCACATCACCCTTTCCCCACTTTCTTCCTCATTGTTTTTATACTTTAAAAAATATATGACTAGGAAAGACGCTGTGGCAGCCAAAGGATGTGGCGCGCACAGACAAGCTGCAGGCGGGCTGACGGGGTGTCCTCAGCGCATCTGCAGCCTCCCACAAGATTCGCATTTGACATCCATCTCCCCATTGTTAAGACATCTTTATCTCAGTGTTCAGGAAACGTCAGATGACTCATCTATCGGAACATCTGATGAAGCTAATGTAATTTTAAAAGTGAATCCTACTTAGGCGTATTTTTCCAAGCAAAACATGAAGAAAAATGTTTTAAAATTACGCTAAAAATCTAATTTCTGTTGCAAACCGGTTTCCTGATTTAGGAACTCAAGAGCTTATTTTTGCTGTAGACAGTTTTAACCGGCTTTTAGGCATCCAAATCTAGGAAAAAAAATCCTACGGCATTTAAACAATGCAGAGCCAGGGCTGGAGCCGACTCAGCCACTCAAGCGCACAATTTGAATATACTACATAATCATTCTTGTTTTAAAATTATCCTCCTAATATCTAAGGGCTACATTATCCCACACGCATTTATCTTGATGCACTACCCTAAGGACAATCTTGCAGATTTCATTAGGACTAATTATGAAGCAGTGTATTCAACAGAGGGATGATAAAATCTTGCCCTGATTGACGCGACCCTGACCTCTTCCTTGCACTGCCTCGTCGAGGTCACAGAAATGTATGCGTCTTCCTTTCTCTCCCCCACACTTCTAATTAACATGTAACAAGTGCTGTTTGTAACCGATGCAGAATTAAGAAAGAACCCGCAAGGCGCACGCACAGGACATGTTTCCCAACAAACGATGCGTGTCCAGAGACCAGCGCCGCAGTGCCACAGTTCCACAAGCGGCCCCTGCGAACGCCGACACGGCACCCGCGGGTGGCAACACAACGCGGAGGAGAGATTCGCGGGAGTCGATGCCCCTCTGGTTTTGCCCTAGACCTACGTACACGGTTTTTGCTTTTATTTCGGGGTGGTGGGGGGAAGTATTTCACCCAATCTGAAAGTTCCACTTCTGAAATCTATTTTTACCTACGAGCAGACCAGCTGAGTCGGGCTTGCTTGCGGCTGGCTGTGAGCTCCGCGCGCTCCGTCCCTGCACGACATCCGCGGAGGACACCTGGGATGGAGGCCAAAGTCTGCCGGGCAGAGCTGAAGGGTACTGCCATTTCACGGGGTCCCCTCAGAAAGTATTTGCTTTGCCTGTTTATGTTCTAAATATAGCAGAGCACATCGGCCATCTCCAGCTCATGAGCAAGTATTGCTATCAGGCTGCAGCCCTCTGCAGTACTAACACACACCTGCCTGATGTCAGCTAATATAAAGCATTTTTTCTAAGACACACTAATTTTTGAGGGCGCTATGAGTGAAAGATGTATTCATAATTTGTAAAGAAAAATTCAGTGACTAAATACCTGTCTTACGTCCAAGAGACAATGCAAGAATAGCTGTTCAGTTTATACTAATATTGCATACATTTATAAGAAATCAAGTATTTTAATATTAAGGTCAATTTTTAGGTGCACTGCTATTTTAGTAAAGAGCAAGGACATTACATCCACACTGAATTACTGAAATATTAAAAATTACTTTTGAATGTCCTAATCAAAAATCTGTTTTTTTCTTTGGTAAACTATTAACTGACCTTACAAGGTCTAGACAAATCTGGCATAGCACTTTCCTAAATTGTTTTTGCATAAGGTCTAAAGTTTGTGATACTGCAGAAAACGTAACAAAGTAACTAGTGCTTGTTTAGCTTAGCACACCAAAAATTGACAAAGGTGTGAAACAAAACCAAAACTGAGTAACTTGCTTTTCTACCGTGTGGGTTGGACAGGGAATTCAATGAAGAGATTCCATTTTCTGTTTGCCAAAGGTATTTTCATACATTATAGAAGTTATTTAACCAAAAAAAAAAACCCCAACAACAAAAAAAAAACAAAAAAAAAAAGGCGCTGAGCAGCGAGCAGCTCTCCTTGCCCTGGCAGCGGCAGCAACGCGACCCGGCCCCGCTCCCCAGGCTGCAGCGAGGGGATCCCCGGGCCCCCCGGGAGCCTCTCCAGCACATGGAGGAAGCACCTCAGCCACAAGTAAACCTTTTAGCGTGAACACAGGTAAACATATCTGGTAAGCAGCGTATCTTTAAATAGCAGACTCCTTCCCAGCCTACAACTCGGCTACTGCGTTGACTTTACATGGGAAGAGAAGACTCTTTTCGACAGGGTATTTTGAAGCAATGCAAAAATGCTGTAGTGTTACCTACAGTTATTATCCACAGACCTTGCAGCTCTTTACAAAGGTGATAATTATCTCCTTCATTAAAAAAGGAAACGGAAGAGCCCTGCTGACAGCAGCAGAAGAGCCAGCCGCGCCGCCGGGGACAGGGAAGCCTGGCCAGTCCCCGGTTCGTCTCTCACCCAGACACGAGCCCACGCTGCCGCTCGGCTCCAGCGCCGCTGGCCTCCTCATCCAGCACCGAGACCTTAAGGCACTTCCAACGACCATGGACGTCAGGAATCTGAGCGGAGGACGCTGATGTACAGCGAACTCAGGTGATGCCTCCCATAGCGAAGGAGATTCACGTCCAATTAACTCTGCCGTCTCGTTTCAACCTTTTCGGTTGGATCCTCGCTCTGAAAAGCGCAAGGCCAGCGGAGTAAGGCCGCTACGACTGCACTGCGCCGTGCGATCAAATACCAGTTCAGTGGGAAATTAAACAGGGGATACTGTGGGCACCGTTTTTACTATTTTTCTACTATTTACTATTTTACTATTTTTATTTTATGTCTTCACTCTCACACCCTCTCACAAAGAGGCAGGTTTCAGCCTCCAAGGCCAGGCCCGTGTTGCCGGCAGGCATGCCGCCGTGGGTGCAGCGCGGCAGCACAGCCGCCCCGCTGTGGCAGGCCGCGCAGCCTCCGCCGTGGGGCGGCTGCGGTGGCACCCGCGGTGCAGCGTCCTCGCGGCGGCGGCCGGCCCGCGCCACGCCACACCACGCCTCGCCGCAAAGAGGAAGCGCCAGGCGGGCTCGCTGCCGCCCAGGGCGACGCCTCGGGGCCGGGACTCCCCATCAGCACTGGCGGCCCCCGGCACTGCTCTTAACTCCAACACTTTTTTAACGCATAGAAACATTTCATTTCCACATTTTAAAATGTATTTTTCACCCCCCCCGGCCATGCATTATCATTACTGTAATTTAAAAACAAATTTAAACAACACAAACAAAAACATTTCAATAGCCATAAGTTACAACATGGCTGGGGGTGGTGGGGCTGGGTATTTCAGGCCCAAGAGCATTTCAAAGGTTCATCCTCTACCCTGATCTGCGATAAGACGCATTTTTAACTCAGGAGCGTGGCAGGATTTATATAAAACCGCTATAAACCCACTTCCTGCCCAGCTCCCGCTGCGATGGGGGCCTGGCTGCACAAGCGACCTGCAGTAGCTGGTTACAGCTACAACTCCCTCGCCGGAGCACGCCTCTGCCTCTGCCATCAGCCAGCTCCACACACCCGGGCTCTGCTCCGCTTCCTGGGATTTGGTCCCAAGAAGAGAAAATTCTACTGTAGAAAAAATCTGACAGACGTATTTCTGTTTCCCAACTTTTGGGTTTTTTATGATTCTACCAAATTAATTCTGTACTGTGGGATGAGTATTTTAAATGTTAAGATTATTTAATTCATAAAAAAATGAAGGGAAGGCATCGGGATCCAGACGTTTACCACCTGTTTCTGAAACTACAGCTACAGTAAAGCAGCAGCCATACATTTACAGCGCCTAACTCGGATATGCCTCCTAAAAATCACAGTGAGGCTGTACCCTCTCTGCTACAGCCCTGCTTGCACGTCTAGAGGCACCTCGCCTTCTGCTAAGCGTTGTCCTTCCCTGAAGCAAGTGCATTTGCGAAAAGGACAGGATAACCACAGCAGTCCCAAACACAGAAATACAAGCAGGGTGCTCACAGACACCCAAATAACCCAGGGAGGAAAACACTCTTCTAAGATTCACCATCAGCTGTCCAGAGACACCAACAACCCGCTGGTAGTTACGAGATGGAAACAAATCCTCATATTGCTTACGTGGTTTGTGCTATTAAAAACAAAGAATCCTTACAGTGACTTTGCTGTTTCTACGTGAAGTGCCCTTTATTTCAGCTACAGGCAGAGAATATTTTGGAGGCAAAGAACCAGTCACTGTAGCCATACCGGAGGATTAGAATCCTGCCAGGCGTATTTTCCCTTCATTCCCCCTATCCTTCCCCTTCCCCTGAGGAAAACAGCAAAACAAATCAATGAGCATCAGTAAAATAAAAGCAGCAGAACATCCCACTGCTGGCAGCCAGCAATTGCTCCCTTTTGGGTTGCAGGGTTTCTCTGGCTACAACTGCTTCTTTCATTAACCGTATATCCTTGAAAATAACATAATATTTACTCACTTTCAATGAATCAAAGCAGGCGATTACGCGTCCGTTTTCAACTTGGCAGCTTTTCGATGGGTGTGCAAATTTACATTCCGTGTCTGGTCGTGAGCAAGTCCCCCTTTGGAACTCCCTACACACTTCCAGCGTTAGCCATTTTGTGTCCCGAATCGGCGTGACACTAACAGCCATCTTTAGATTTTACAGGTAGTTAAAATTTCCAATAAAATGGACAAACAAGTAGCTGAACTGATAAACTGGAAATGATGAAAGCGCCACCTCCAGAATACCTTTTTTTTCCCCCACTCCCTATTTTAAAAGTACGTGTAAAATTGGGTGGCAGCAATCTCAAGGAAAAGATGGGCCACCAGGAGTTCACAGTGTGACACTGTTAATCGACAGAGGTTTCGTACTTAGAGAAATGCCAGGTGAACGTTAAAAAGTGTGGCCCGGGACTAGCCTCGTGCGCTCAGTAACCCATCCTGAGTGCCAACCGGGGCCCACAATGCAAGCATGAAAACGTGGCAGACCCTCTGACACGGGATTTCCGAGCTGCTTTCAGTAAAGTTGTCTGAAAGGTAATCTCCACGCAGCTGAATTTGCAGCGGGGTTTTGTGGTGCAATCGGTATCGATTAGTTTGGCATAGACAGATGCAGCAGTTTAGAGCAACGATCGAGACTGGATTTTTTTTTTTCCTCCTCTCCTTGATTTTCGGGCAGAAGATATCTGACCTTCTCAGCAAACTTTTATTTTTACAGTAAAGCAGCCTACGGCAAGGCCCGACAGCGCCTTTCTCTCGGTTTTGGGTGCAGCGGGGGTGTCTGGCTAGAGGTGGCGGGCGGATGCGCTGTCGTCGCAGTCTAGCTGGCAGCAAGCAAGGCAAAAAGCAGCGGCGGCTCTAGAAGCGGTCCCAAGCAGCAGAGACGTCAGGAAAGGCACTTCTTAGTACCAACCTGTAGAGAGAAGAGACACGTTACAATTCACCGGGCGGCATTTCGGGGTCCCGCGGAGCCGCCGCCGCCGCCGCCGCCCCGCGCAGGGCACTCACGCCAGCCGCCGCCGGGCTGCGAGGAGAGGGGCCGCTTCCCCGTGCGGAGCCAGGCATGATCGGGAGCGAGCCAATCGCAGATAGCGTTGCAGCGATATTCCGGGCAGGAAGCCAATGGCGGGGGCCGTCTTATGAAAGGTCGCGCCTGTCAGACGCTGGCTGCGCTGCCCCGAGCGCCGAGCGCGCCCGCCCGACGGGGCTCGCCCGGCCGCCGCAGGACGAGCGTGTGGGCCCGGGCTCTACCCGACATGCAGCGAGGGGGACGGACCATGGCGGCGGCGGCGCCGCCGGAGCGCCCACGCGCGGCGCGGGGAATGGTACCGTCCGCTGACCCGCCCGCCCGCCTGCGCGCCGCCGCCGCCCCGCCCCGCCGAGCCCCCCCCCGCGGCCCGCAGGTAGGGGCTGCCCGCACGGAGGCAGAAAGCCGGGGCCGCCCGCCGGGCCCCCGTTACAACGCAGCCTTACCCTGCGGTTGTCACCGCCCGGGGTCAGGCCGCGGCGCGGCCCCTCCGCCCCCGCGGGCGCCGGTACTCGCTTCGCCCGAGGACAGAGCCGAAGCGCCGCTTGTTCGCAGGACCGGCTCGGCCCCGGTGCCACGGCTGACCGCCCCAGACAACGACCGTGCGCTCGCGTATAACCCCGGTCACCACTGCATAGTCACTCGGGGGTCACCACAAACTAGCCCGGGTCTGCATCCATCGAGGACCTCAGGAAATAGCGTGCCTGCACATGTGCGCCTGCCCCTTCCAGAGGAGAAGGATTACTCAGCACTCTGTTTCCTCCTGTTAACGCACCGCAGGTGGACTACAAGCTTCGTGATAAACATCATTCACTTAACAAAACACCCAGGCATTTAACTTCTAGGAATGAGAGGGTAAACCTTGCCCCTCAGATGCCCAGGTGGAATGGGTGTTTCTTTGAGACAAGTTTCAGATGCCCGGCTTTGCCACAGAAGGCTGGTGCCACCTGTAAATGTAACTCTGTAATAAATTATAAATCTTGCCCCAGCCTGGAGCACTGAGCAGCGGGGCCCTCGCGGCAGTGCCCACAGCACACCACAGCCCACGGGCAACACTGACACGGGACTTCTCCTGCCAGCGCTGCAACCCCCAGCAGCATCCCACCGGCCTGCGTTTAGGGGGAAGGTTGTTCACATCCCTCTTTCTAAAGACACTGCTCCATAGTCTTCGTACTTCCCACCACCCCCCCCAGAGCAGCATCACTGACACTGTCATCAGAAAAACAGCTTGGGCAGTGATGCTGGTCAGCGTGGATGCAAACCAACAGATGAGGAAAATCTACGAGAGTCTTTTTCCAGGGACTAAGTGATGAGAACAACAAACTACACGAGAAGTAAAGCACACCTAATACAGCTAATAAGATTGTAACAGACACCATGGTTTCCTTGCCAGGACACTTCTAATCATGCCCACATTTTTAATCCCTGCTAGCAGGAGACAAACAACTGTGCATAATTACTTGCAAGCACAAGTTAACAGCTAGGTGTCTTCTTGGTAAATGCAGATACTCATTTGCTTCAACTGCCTAAAATTCAGAAGCCAGAGTGATCCCGTGCCAGCAGTCACTACTGATCAGCCCTTGGGGATACAGCAGAGACTCTTGAAAACGCGTTCCGTAACAAGTGCTCAGGCAAACAAGTTTGGTTCTCCCACCTGTGCCACGCTACCCCATTAGCACCAAGAGATTTGAAAGCGCAGAACAATATGCCAGGACCTCACGGTGCTGCCTGCCCGCAGCCGCATGCCAGCTGGCCCCCTGGGCGCTGCGGTGGGATGGGCTCCGGGCGTCCCCAGCCACCTCGTGCAGGACTGCCCCTCACATAAGAGAGCTTTCGGAAGCCTAAAACACATCACCCAGCCTCCAGCCAAGGGGTACCGCAACTCACTCTGCCTGGTACAGGTAATAGATGTATCCGCTTCCTCCCACCATCCCTCTTGCACAGCACAAAATGACGACTTCCGAGTGTTATTTTGTTATGAACGTTTATTCCCTGTGAGACCCTCAGGAGAGGGTGATGCCAATGCAGGCAGTAAGAGCTCTCTACAACAAAGCTGTGAAACAGCTCTAAGCAGGGATTTTCTCCTGTTCATCAGTTTGGTATACAATCCATACCAAGCATTGATTTTTCCAAAGACCAAGAAGAGTTAGAGCAGCAACTGATATATTTTACATGCTAAAGCCAAAGCAAGTTAAAGGCCACATTTTCAAAACAAGATATTTAATTTCACTGTCATTACAAGAGTAGACATCCTTTACGAGGAAAGAAAGATAGCACGAAGGCAACATACAAAACGAAAACAGATTAAAACTGTTGTGCTCGTGTAGTGAAAGGAGTAATCTTCCTGCTAAAACTCACTAAACTATGTTTTTTTCCTAGCTTTGTAATAGTTTTCTATTTGGAGTCAGACTAGCCGCTTACTCGCGGCAAAATCCTGCTCCTGTTGAGGTCAGTGACGTATCTGTAACTGCATTAAGCAAGGCTGAATTTCATCCTTCATTCTTCAGGCTGCCAGCTACAAAAAGAAAAGTACTACTCCAAGGAGCTGTGATGCCTCAGAGGTAAATCTTCTGAATGTGAAGAAACGCTAGATGTATATTTTGTCTGCACAGATACTTGAAGAAAAATTGTTTTGTCAGAATTTGTTATCTACCTGAAAACATAGCCAGAAATGTCAGCTTTAAAAATAGCCTTCTAGCAAAAATAAAGACTGACTTCAGTCAGGTATATACCTTCAGAGGTATATCTTCAATAGCTCCACTAAATAAAGGAAGATGTTAGCACAGCATTATAGTTTTTTTATCTGCATAAACTATTTCCCCCTCACTTTGAAATTCTCTTGTGATATTCCAAGTCAATAAGGAGTCCCCAATAAGCCTCAAATACTGAAGGATACCACTGTCTGCAAAAAAACCCAGCAGATACACCTGATGTGTCTCTTTGGGCTGTCTCTGATAAGCTAGGAAAGACTGCAACAAATCCAGAGGGAGGAACCATAGTGAGAGGACAGGAAAGCGGTTGAGTTGATCTATAATAATTTTTTTTTTTAATTTAATTAAAATTCATTTGGGGGCTGACAGTTTCCAGACTCCACCTAGTAGGCCATTCAGTACTAAAGGCTGTTCTTAATCCACAGGTGGTTATTGAAGTCCACCTTTTGAAATTTGAAAGTATTTGCTACTTGTCTTGGGACTGTTGCAATATTGGTTTGGACAAAGCATACCTTGCCTTCACTGATTATTTGGAATACAAGGAAAAGGAAGCTAAAAATATTGAAAGCAAATTAAAAAGTGATTCTCAGAAAAGACAAAAGAGAGAAATAACACTGAGAAGTCATTCCTCAAGAGGGCAAGAGAGATTACTTAGTTGTCTGCTGTGCTGGGTCAATGAAAATGGTTAAGAAACAACTTCACAAATAATAGAAAGGTTATCTGAAAATGCCCAAGAAAGCGAAACTAACACAGAAAGGACCACGTGATTATGGTTTCTAAGTTCTGATTAAATACGTTCAATTTTTATTACTTCCCGTTATTGCTATAAAGAAATGTTGTACAGCCAGGTTAATGATAGGTTTTTCCTCCTCTTCTCGTTACAGTCTTTGACACAAAAACAAGAGATCTGATCAGGAGTGTCGGACTGCACTGGGAACTGTTCCCGAGGAGCCATTGTTTTCACTCTTCCGGTAACTGGGTTTGCTGGATGTTCCTGTTTTCTCTATCTCAATTCACACACGTCTCTTAGAAAGAAAGATGTATAAAGCTGGACAGGCAAAAAGCACAACACTAAAGAAGAACATGGCAGTGAAGAATGCTATTTTTATGCTCAGAGAAAGTGGAAGCCGAAAACGCCAGTCTCAATGACATGAGAACTGTCAGCAAGAACAGATAATTACACAACGTGAATTCATCCTCATGACAATGACTCTAATGAGATAGGAAATGGAATAAAATCAATATTCTATTTACATTGACAGTACAGTCTCAAAGCTTGAAATTGCCAAATGGCTGTCTTTTAAATAAAGAAATACAAAAATTACTGACTGCCTTACAGTATTTTCAAAACACCTCTGCCAAATTCAAAGTTTACCAATAACATATCTCAACGTAAAATTTGGAAAAGATACAGCAATTACTTCATGGCACAATTGAGGGATATAATTATAGTTCTGTCACAAAATTAAGCAGAAACAATGAGCTAATTAACATCTTAGCCACATAACAGTGAGATTGGTTAAAGAAAAATATTCTTTAGTAAACTGCTGCTGAACAAACCCAATTGGTCTTGTACTCTAGCTCTGTAGGAACTGTACCCACTACACCGATACGACAGCATGTAAAAGCAAACAGACCCTCTCTCAATTTTGTACTTTTGCATATATCGGGGGAAAACAAGAGCGCAAAGGCAGCAGCACAGAACAGCCGGCTCTGAAGTGGGAGTGCCCTGATACTGTACCATTTGAGATGTATTTCGTAGCCCCCACAGCCCAGCAACTTGTGACACAAACAGCTTGATAAAACTACAAGCACGTATTAGCATTGAACTACTAAACAAGTCCCACACCGGATTTGTAAAAAAACTGCCAACACTACTTCTGTGACCCAGATATTTTGCATAATATACATAGTTTTAGTAGTAGTAGTACTAGCAGTAGTGCTTTAAAGGTTATTTCTGTACTGTTTTAGCTCTGACAGAGTTGCTTGGGAAGGCAGTGCAACCTCCCACTGACTTCAGTGGGCTTCTTAGGCAGATCCTCATCACACCTGTTTTTATCTTGAGTATATTTCACAGTTTCTGAAACCGTTTTAGCAGAAACACCTAAACTGTGACATTACATCTGAATTTAACACATCCAAGTGTACTCAGCTCATGCAAACTGGATAAATAATGAAAAAAGAGGCAACGTTGTAAAGTAAGTGCCCCCCAATTGCGCACGCGTTACTGCAGCGTGCAGAAATAAGATATTTCCTTGAAATCAGTTCTCCAAGATTTACGTCCCTAATCAAACTGTGAATCAATTTCTAACAACAGTATAGTGGCACTGACATAAAAATCCCATAGCCCAATCCTTTCTTACTTTAGATTAATTAGAGTAATGCTATTTTCAAGTCAGAAAGTTATACTGCCAATTCCATAAACCCTCTCTCCTCTAAAGAGTAGACGGTTATGAATTAACCACTATTACTGCAATTAAAAAAACTTTACAGTCAAGAAATATGCCCGTTGAAATTTTTCTTTTTTTATAACCTCTGGTTATTATGGTTATATTCTTTACAAAATTTGGGACTTCAGAGACATGCAGAATTCACATTATCTGACAGCACTAGATGGATGTGTATTTATAAACTAGAACAGGGAAAGGTCAGAGTCTATCTCTAGACTAGGAAATGCGTATACTGGCTATTATTCTGCTCTTTCAACTGGTAAGCCAGAGACACGAAATGGCAGGAAGGACTACTCTGCATTTAACCCATTTTGCCGTTGATCTATGTATTACATAGCATTCACATACCCATCCACACCACTGAAGTTGCAAATATTGTTTCTGGTAGTAAAAACATATCCATGCTATAATTCTTTTACCATAACATTTACATAATATATTTTAGAAATAGGAAGTTCTGTATTATCCTGGCATAGGGGAATTTCGACCATGAAATAAGTGACATTTCCCATGCAAGTCTAAAAAGAAGTTGTTTTTCTTTAAAAATACCAGTAATCTAGCGATTTAACTTAAAACTCCAAGGAGTAGGGTTTTTTAAAAAGAAAACAAACTGAACTGAAATCACTAAAAGCTCTTACTAAAATCAGTCTTTGAATGAACATTAATCTTAAACAGAGTTTCTATACAAAGACATTTAAGAGGCCATAACTATACATAAACAACTACGTACTCTTCAAAAAAGTAAAAAGCTATTTATTAATCACTCTTGCACGTTAAAGACATTTTGTTTGTTAACTACAAACGCACGTAAGCCAAGTGATGCAGGAGAGGAGCAAGATGACCTACGTCAATGGCGTCACACCAAGATCAGTCTCCCGCAAACCCAGCGTCCCCTCCGGGGCAGCACGGCGTGCACGAGCCCGGCTGGCCCGGCAGCTCGGTCGCTCCGAAGCCTCCCCCCGCACTGTCCCCTGCCACTGGAAAGACACATTTCACATGTAAAATGTTTCCTACTCTCTCCTGTATCATGCACGTGTGTGGCGTTATATAACGTGCTACTTCTCCTGCTTGTTTCAGTGGGAGCAGGCTGGGGTGCCTGTTGATTATGCAGACAAATATTAATAAAGAATGCCCCGCACGCAGCAATTTCTGGGTGTTTTCCTCAAGAACACAGCCACATGCCGAACCTCAGGACAAGTCCCACAACTGAGTCTCAAAACTGGGAGGTACTTGTAACATTGGCAAAAAGGACACATACACATCACTGAAAAATGCTCCCATATTGACAGGTGATTTCTAACTGTACATGTGTGTATATATAAACTGTTATATATATAAAAAACATGATTATTAGCTTCATCCACGAGAACAACAACTACAGAAGAAAAGCAATGTCCATGACTCAGCAAGGGAAGCAACCGCTTCCCTCTAACATCGAATTCAGCTGATGCCGATGGTTTCAGGGAGGAAAAGTGACCCGGAGGAGCCCTCGCTCGCGTGAGATGCAGCAGATACCCAGCCTAGCTTCTTGCAGGTCAGATGCCTTAACATCCACTTTATAGCAAGGGAAAATATACTGGCCCCTTATTACTACTAAGGTTCTAAATTAAATCTACTTGTTACCTCTAGAAAGGTTCCCAATTTTAAAATCATAGAGTCATAGAATAACATGGGTTGGAAGGGACCTTTAAAGGTCAGCTAGTCCAACCCCCCTGCCATGGGCAGGGACATCTTCAGCTACATCAGGTTGCTCAGAGCCCCTTCCAACCTGACCTTGAATGTTCCCAGGGATGGGGCATCGACCACCTCTCTGGGCGACCTCTGCCAGTGTGTCACCACCCTCATCGTAAAAAATTTCTTCCCTGTATCTAGTCTAAATCTCCCCTCTTTTAGTTTAAAACCATTCCCCCTTGTCCTGTCGCAACAGGCCCCGCTAAAAAGTCTGTCCCCATCTTTCTCACAAGCCCCCTTTAAGTGCTGAAAGAGCCTTCTCTTCTCCGGGCTGAACAACCCCAAGTCTCTCAGCCTTTCCTCATAGGAGAAGTGTTCCATCGCCCTGATCATTTCATGGCCAGATATAAATCAGATATACATAATTTTTCACTTCCCTTCCTAAAGCAGCTGCCCCGTGACCCTGGTTGCAAAGGGTGGCTTTTTCCTTCCCCAGAAACGGCTGGATCCCAGCAGCGGGTAAATTGAGTCTGGAGAGACCACTCTGGTGAGCACCTGATGGATTACGGCATATACATGGTCAGTACTAACATTATTATTAATTTATTACTAATAGCATTTTCTCCAGGCAACAAGCTCCTCCACTCAGTTTTGCTAACCTGCCCCGGTCCAGGTACCCCCCCCGCGTTTGCCCCCGTCACCAAACTCTAGATTTCAAAGCTCTCGCCCATTCGCACGACGATAGCTTTATGTGAATAATTATGAACTAGGAGTCTGGATGCAGTCACCACATCCTTGCACACGTCAAATTAATCGGCGAGATTAAATCTTAATTACCAGAAACAGAAAAGGCCATTCCTGTCACCTGCTCCGAACCGGTGCATGGTCCCGCTCCCGCTCCTGGGCACCCCCGCCGCCCCACGCCCCGAACCGCCACGCACCCTGCTCGCCCCGCGGAGGGGCGGACACCGCAGCGGGGCCTGCCGGGGAGGGCCGGGGCGTCCAGCAAGATTCAGCGTGGGGCACGTTGCCACTAACTGCCCGCTGCATAAACGGGCATGCTCCTGGCGAGGCCAATCAGAAGTTATAATTACGAGCGTTGCTTCGTCTTGCGTCTGACTTGAGGGCAAACAAACAGGGAGATGAATACAGACAACGAGGAACACGTTACACAGAGTTCCGCTTTCGGCAGCAAGTTAGGACTCGGGTTTCGATGGCCTGGTCACTTCGGCTCAGTAACGGTGAGCTGGGGCAACGCTGTGGCAATCACATGCTTCTCTCCATGGGTGAGAAAATTACGTGGGAACGGGTGAAAATGTCGCTGACGCGGCAGGGCCTGAAGGAGAGCAGCACTCCCCCGCGCAGACCCGTGGCAGCGCCGAGCCGGCACCCCGGCACTGCCGAGCGCACCGCCACGCAGCACCTCCCGCGTAAGGGCCCGCGGGACCCGCGCCTCCGAAATCGCCCCAGTCTCCAACCACGGCAGCACTGCCGCGCCGGGGCCAGCCAGAGCAGTGCAGGGTATAGTGCCCGACTCCTGTCAACGGTAACGGGAATCACAAGGCAACGACAGCGCTGGAAAACTACTCCAGCATCTGTTGCAAAACAGGAGGTAAAGCCCACTGCGTTTCAGTTCAGAGCATTCTGTTTCTCAGAGAATCTCAAATCCAAAATAGAGTATTTTCTATGTTTTAATACATTCTGGCCTTACATTTAATTTGTATTTACCAGTCATACCCTTCCAGGATAGTAACAACTTACACGACTTATCAGAAAATACAATAAAAAAAAATTTCTTTTCATTATTTCATCACTTATGTAAGAATCTAAATCCTAGAGAATGGAGTTTTCCACTGTCTACGCTCTGTCACCATCCGAGGTATCAGAGATAATCGTTACACACTAATGTAAGAGCAAAATGATTCTTCTGTTTACAGCAAAACTAATCAAGTTTAGCAGCTGCTTTCCTCGACTTAAGAGATCACTACACATACAGTGCTCAGCAGCACAGAAACACTTATTGATGCGATTAATTTTGAATCATAAACAATCTCACCCAGGCTAAATAAATACATGTGTCTTCAGACATCAAGGAAAAGCTCCAAATTAGTCACCAGTATCAAAAAGAAATAATAAAAACTGGATGACTATGCTTTATTTTAGGAAAGAAGTGAAAAATGTCTTTGAGACCATTTTTTAATCAGTATTTGCTATAATTTATTGTTATGCTTGTTCATCTCGAATCATGAGACTTATGTAGCTAACAATAACAATGAAAAACAACCCACTAACGGCCCCTGTTCAGAACAGCTTCTTCTGCACAAAACCTCAGCCAGAAGAAACGCCACGAGTGATGGAGGTGCATTACGAAGGGACTTCTGAGCAAGGCTGTTCCCAGCGCGCGAGACGGCAGCGATGCAGCTCATGGGGACACCCTCCCGGTGCGCAGCGCACCGCCGCACAGGGTTTAAGGCTGGCCTTCCTCCCCAGCTCCGGAGGCTATGGCCAGTCGGAAGGAAAAGCGGCTCCTGCGTTGTAGCCTTCCCAGCATCGGGCTCTCCGATTTCCCGGGAGCAGTCAGGCTCTGGGAATGACATCAAGAGCTGGCTTTGGTGATGAATTTTGCTAACACTCATTTTGTGTGTGGATTCCCCGATTTCCGAATGACCCAGCTGGTGTAACACTGCTTCAGTATATGCTTGCGTGCAACTTTTCTCTCGTTTTTAGCCTTTTACTGTGGGTAATAAAGATGAACTTAGGGGAGGATGAAAAAGAGATTTCTGGTTACTTCAGCACCCAGAAGGCGGCCCTTCCAGAAGGTCTGTGCTCATACCGGCGCAGGGTCCTGGGATGTTCCTGAGGCCACCGAGTAAAAACTGCTTCAGGGACACCGTTGGCGTAACACACAAAGGCATGCAAGATCACCCACTGTGTGGGTGTTACCATCTGATTTCACTAAACTTACCGTATTTAAAAAAAAGGAAAAGAGCAAGCAGCAGCCTCGCTGGAAGGTGCAGTGAGCGCGGTGGCACCTTCTTCTGCGTCACCACAAATGGTAGCTACTAGGGGGTTTCCAGCTCGGCCAGTCAGATCTTTAATAATTTTTGTTTCTGGGTTATGGATTGGGTCATAACCCACTACCTTGCTAAGTTTTTATTCACAGCTGTTGCATGGCTGAGCTATCTGAACTACTTCTGAGCTCCCACCTTCCACGGAACAATCACGGAATGTCTCTGAGGCAGAACGAACGCGGGCCCTTCCTCACCCTCTTGCATCCTTGTATTCCTCGTGGTCTCCTGTTGTAATAGCTGCCGGATCGCCCTTGTTCCAGCAACACGTGCCTGCGACTCGCTCTCTCAGCCCGCTCTGCTCCGGTCAGGCCGAGGCAGCGGCACTTCCCACCGCTCTGCACACAAGGCTGGCGGTCTGGCCTCCTTCGTGCGCAAGAAGTGAACTGTGTCCTTTTTGCTCACTCTGTAGGCAAACTTTTTTATGCTCAACCGGTGCCAAATCACAAAACACATAACCTTCGAATTCCCATTAATTCATTAAGAAGAAACAGCCTCTATATATTCATGCAACGTAAAAACAGATCACTCTCCCCAAAAAGCCTGCTACAACAGAATAAAAATACCAATGTCAACATGTCAAAGGACCACAGGTGTCGACCAAAGATTTTAGACAATTTTTTTAAGTGTCTAAAAGACTCAGGTTATACCCCTGTCATTAGAGTTACTTTAAACATTCTTATTTTTTAAACGATCCAAAACAGCAGCTTGAAGAACGATGCCATAGGAAAACCCAATTCAAAAAAGCGCTCAAGCCCATTTAATGGTGCCACTGAGCGCTGAGCGCCAATTCTGCAGCTCCTTGTCTATTCTCTTTCTAGAGAAGAGCCGCGGCAGAGGTCCCCCGGCCAAGCGGACGGCGAGGGTGCGAGCCCACGTGCTCGGGGAGCTGAGCCGCCCCTCGACCTCCAGGGACGAGGCACCCAGTGATTCCACACCGACCCCTGCGAGCCCCCAGCACTGTTCCAACTAACGCTCTTAGCACTGCACGACAAGTGTAGAGGCTTGCATAGCACCCAAAACGTTTATCATAACTGTCTACCTCCACTATTTTTATCTGCTTTCCCAAAGTATTTCTCACATGGAAGACTCCTCTCTATCCTCTACTTGAGTTCTCCTCCCTGTGTCCCCTTTTTCATTAATGTACCTGTGCAAGCTACGCAAATTGAACAACACAGTGAATGAATTTTGGAAAAAGCTCAAAAGATTACCGTTTTCCTTGTATTCTCACTGTTACCTCTAAAAGCCATTTAAAAACACTGAATATGAAAGTTTAAAATTCTAGTCTTACAGAAAAAACACGGAATATTTGGAAAATAGCTTCTGAAAAGATTTAAGAAAAAGCAATTTTTATAAAAATGGTGATTAAAGACAGAATGCTTAGAAGTTGTAGAAAACAAAACAAACAAACCCAAAGCAATAATTTTGTCGGTCATGCAGAAAAATGAGTGAAAGAAGTTCAAATACTTGTAGTTTAGTTGCCACCATTAGCTGTATTTAATTAGAAGAATTGAACAGAGCTGCATCTACTTTTCACAAAAAAATCACATCGTTAAAGATTTATTTATGGAATATATTTGCACATAAATATAAGAGCTCAATAAAATGCTGATAAGCAGCAAGCAAGATATTTTCCCAGAGACTTTCTTCTATGCAGTTTGCAAAGCTAAGTCATAGCAGCAAGTGTCTGCACTCCCAGAAGAACATTTTTAACTGCTACACATCAAAAAGCTGAAAAGCACATAATTACATTATCAGTATCACGGTCTCACTACCTTTGATTTTTTCACTGCTTGTGAAAGAAGTCTCAAAGTCAGTTTAAGTTTTGCCTGTGTATCGAGCACTGAAGGATTCCCATATAAAACTACATATGGAAGGGATTTCACTGAAAATCAAAAGTGATCACACGAAGTCAAGAATACTGCCCAGGACCTAATAAAGTCTTCCAAACACTGGAAGAAACACCTTTTGTTTGGATTTTTTTTCCCCAGCCTCAAAATCACAGAAAAAAAATACTAGAGTTTATTTCTCACAAGTAAATCACGCTGCGTTTATCAGCATGTGCAGGTGATAGGACCTTTCTTCATGGAAGCCAGATGGCACAAGCAGCACCCAAATAGTCAGTGTCAGTCAGGACGGCGAGCACCGACCCTCGGGGGTCGGCGAGGAGGAGGAAGGGCGGCGGTTCTGCGCAGCCAGCCCCAGAGCAGCCGCCATCCCGCCTGCACCTCCGCGAGCAAACTCAGCAGATGTTGGAGCACCGGCTCTCGGGCGCCTGCGCACACAGAGACACGTATTTTCTATGGTGAATCCAGGCCTAATTACTGCTGCCTTCAGCTTGGCAACCTGCTCGGAAAACCTGACACATCTGCCTGGTTCAGCGAGCTCCCCGAGCCTGCACGCTCCTCCACGGTGCCCCTGGGGAGCACGGAGTTTAAAGGCTCGAGACTTCGGGTACATCCAGACCCAATTAACGCAGCAAACTTCATTTTCTCCTACAGCAATTTCCTTAAACTTAAAAGAAAAGCTTATCTCCTTGAGCGTTGTGTAGGTGTCACTGCAGCGGAGATAACGTCGCTGCAATGCCAGTGCTGGAGCAGTCTCAGGAGCGAGCTCCCGTCCCACGCACCCCACTGCGGGCTGACCCGCGGCGGGCTTCGGCCGCGCACCCGCGGACCGTCTCCTCCCCGGGCCAAGGGGGAGCTTGGGCTTAAAGGACTACCGAGAGCGGAGCGCCGAGGGCCTTGCAGAACCGAGCTGACGAGCTCTGATCGCTCTCCCTTTTTTAGAAGGAAAAATGCCCATTAACTTCTCTGGAAGCAGGGTTGGGCCCAGAGCCCAAACATGCTCTGGGTTCCCAAGGCCTTACTCACCGCTCGCAGTCGGACTCACTCGCGCGGGAGCCAGCAGCGCAGCAGGAATGCGCGGAGCCGCTCCAGGCAGCGCGGGCAGCAACGGCTGCGGGAGCCCGGGGTCCGGCACCGCGCCGCTCCTCCAGCCTGCACCGCTGGCTTCTTCACCCGGGCTCAGCCAGAGGAACCGTGTTGTGCTTTGTACTTGCTGCGTTAAATACCACGCATGTACCTTAAAAATGCGCTCGCTCGCTCTCTGTATTGAGGCCGTCAACCGAGCTTCCCATGCAGGCTCTTCAGGCAAACTTGAACTTACAGCCACCCAAGTCAGGACGCGTTATTTATAATGCTTTCAACATTTTACTTTTCTCTCCAAAAAATACCTGCCCCAAGTTCAAGCCCAAGGCTATTCTGCCTTGTCAGATGATCTGCGACCGTCTCATGACTTATTACATTGTTATCATCACTAAGCTTAGCAAACAGGGCTGCTAAGTCTATTAATCTTCTGAAACACAAAGTCTGAAACCGTAGAAACAAAACATCTCACTACAAGACATATAAAATGTGGTATAGTGAGATAAGGGGAAAATTCAGTGCGCGCTCTGTTAATTTTTTTCTGTGCCCCTGCAAGCAAGACCGATGCACTTTTGTAAGAACCAACTCTGAATGTAACATTAATGACAAGTACGTAAGTGAAAAAAAATTCCTTTTACAACAGCAGCCTCCCTCAGCAGCAGACAGCCGGGTATGTTTCCAATAGGAAAACCTGGACTATATGTAGAAATTTAAACTGCCACCTGTAAATTCAAACAAAGAACTGATAAAATGAGTCAAATAAGCTGGGCTAGCAATGAGAAAGCTCACTTCTCAAAATATCAAATGACTAGACATATTTTAACCTGTCTAGTACTTACTTCTTTTTATTGTGCTGAAATTCATTCCAATTCAGCCACCGATATACAGCTTGCATATTTATGTCCCAAAATATTTTTCTGTGAAAACAAATATTCGGCACATTTGCCAAAAGCACAAGGTCCTAAGAACAGCACAGGCACTTGCGCACTTTCTGATAGTGCTCAAATAAGGGCTGGAAGTTGTTTCTCTCCGAGACTCCTTGCCAGCAGCGACTGGCAGCTGCGGGAGTAGCGGGGCTGCCGCAGGACACACAGACCGGGGGGCTGAGCTGGCACGTGGGCTGCGCGGCAGCGGGGGGCAGCACTGCCCGGGTCCCGCGCTGGGTTAATGCCGATTATACACTTGGCTCGTGGAAACGATAATCTGGCTACACAAAACTCTCAGCCAATTTTGGTTTACTCAGTCATGGCTTCCTCGGTTTTCCTGTGCAATCTGTAGATCCAAACAAAAATGAACTCCGAGCGCACTATTTAGCATCCTAGTGACAGAAGTATACCTTTACCTTATAAACTGCTGCTGGTATTTCTAACTAATACCAAATAGCAATCATGCCACTGAAAATTCAAGCTGCATTTAGTGAGAAATTAAGTTAGACTTTAGTGAAGACAGATTATATCTATTGCAAACTTTGACTTTTTTTCTTTATAGTACCTTAAAAGAGAGTTTTCCCAGCTACCTAAAATAAAGATATTTTGGATAAAAATATTCTTTTATAACAATGCATCATATGCACATAATTTGAAATGTGGACTATTTCACAGGGTAGTAGCTGACAGCAAGCAGACGTTTTTGATCCCAGAAGAAAAGCAGTTCTCCTGATACATAGCTGGATTTCATCCTGAGGTCAGCACGCATCAAACCCTCACACAGTCATTAAACAGCCCGACGGGCACGGACAGCCTCGTGTGCGTTGACCTACACCAGCTCAGCGCTGCTGCTGTTGCTCTCCTATTGCGTCCACTGAAGCTATGGAAGAAATTTCAGATCAGCCTCAGAGCAGGAAAATTTACTGCTGGTTCTGAATGCACATAACAGTGTAAACCAACATTTGTCGCTGGCTTTATTCTCCAAATGAAGCAATGACTAAGACGTTCACCCTGCGCACACTGCAGGGTAGAACGGGAAGGGGTGACATCGACTGCTCGCTTGAACATCCTTACCAGGAATCGCACTCCGTTACAAAATGCCATATGCAAAACCTTCACCTCTCAACTTTTTGTAGTAAATCTTTATTTATTGGCACATGTATTCAAATTTCATCACAACTGTGATACAGTTTTAATGGTCCCTTCTCTTTCCTCATTAATTGCTCTGAGCTCTCATTGACACTAATGGGAATTACCATTGCACATATTCACGGGAGAACAGACTCCAAATGTCACCGAGGATAGCAACGAAAAACCATTCACGTGTTTGTCCTGTTGGTAAATAATTATGGGGTAGTAGGAAGGAAACGTTGTTTACTTTGCTGCATTACTTAGGAAACTAAGTTTACAGTATATAATTGTTAATAAAATTTAAAAAATAATAATAATCATAGGCAACTGCTCTAATCCCCAAGGAATACAAATAGTGGAGACCACCACATACGCAGGCAAAGCAAAGCCCTGGAGCCTCTGCCTGCCCCAGGTTCTCCTGCCGCCCCTCTGCCCTGCGGGGCTGGGAACAGCAGGACAGATTTGAACATAGGAGTCCTGAGGGAAGCAATCAAACCCAGCCAGACCCCACACCTTACAGCGTTAGGTGTATAAAGCACATTAACCAAAATCCTGGATCTACACATCCGAGCTTTGCTTGCACTCCAGCAGATCTCTGAGCCCTCTGGCAGTACCTGCACGTTTGTGTGCAGGATTATTCTGCCTTCGCTTACAAACCAACCACAGTACAAAACCAGATCATTTCAGGCAACACCTGATCGCTGACATTAGTGTCCTTCCTCGCTCATACTGGAAAACCATCATAAAAATACACAAAATACAACCACAGTAAAATTCCTGTGGGCAGGAGCCATTGCAGGAATTTTTTGATAAATATTCATAGTTACAGAAGCCATCCTCACATGGACAAAAATCATAAAAATATGACAACAAAAGGGAACAGAACTTTTTTTGCCGTTTTATCTTAATGAGCTCATCTTTGTTAACAGCAAAATCACTTCTTCATAGCATTTGCATTCAAAATGTGCATAAGGCAAAGGAAAACACATATTAAGCCTTTGAAGGTAATGAATAGCTACTGCAAGGCGTCTTTTATAATCCAACACGTGTGACTTCCTCGGTGTTAGCGCTGTTAGGAAAATGATGGTTGCAGTTTATACATGTGGTTCCTAAGTAGCAATCATCCTCTATTCTGGACATCAAGAGGTGCTAAGGCTCATCCTCCTAATTACAGGCATTCCTGTGTCGTTACCACCTCTGCATTAAATCTGAAGCAGCAGAATCAAACAAGTACTCAAGGAAAATAAAAACAGAGGAAAGCGTATGTTTTACTCTGAACTAGGCCATGAGATCTTCATCTACACCACACATATAAGAACGTTTACTGTGGCCACATAACCCATCCTGGACAATACGGTAAAAACCATGCAGCTTTAACGGTCTGTCTCCTCTGGGCAACCAAAATAATGGCCCTGTGGAGCAACACCCTTTTGACGGTTTACTGTTTGTTTCAACATCACTATCTCCTGTACTTCAAATTTATTTTCCAGGTTTCCAATACACCTGGGCTCTAAGTTCAGGAAAGTCAGATTTGCACCTGATGCAGGGATGCAAAGTGATGCAGCTCGGACTTGTGCAAAGGCCACAGAATAGTACATTTACCAGTCCTCTAAAAATCCCTTGGAGGACAGACTGCAGTGAACTACATTACCGATTCTTTTCAATCGTATCTTCGCTGCTTATGAAATTTTGGAAAGTAGCATTTTCAGTGCTCCTGAGACATGCAAACCAGACAAGCACCAGAAACCTCCATGCAAAACAGTTTTAAAAGAAAGCAACAGCAGCACCTGCTACTTTCAAATGCTTGTCAGTGTGTGGTATTTGTCATGGAGGGGTCTAAAAATGTTAGTTTATTCAATCCTTGGCCTCGCTGTTGGAAGCAGAATAAAGATAAACTCAGTAATTATTACCAAGTAATACTAGTAAATGATGAACAGCATCTGAGACTTAGTGAAGTAAGAGAGTACTAGAATTCAAGAGGTGGAATAAAGCAAAACAAAATTAACCTTTCTCCAAAACTGAAAATGAATGTCTACATTTAAGGCTTGAAGCAGCTCGATTCACACTTATTTATTTCTGATTATATTGTTGAACTTCCCAAAGCAGAATGAACCAAGAGCATTTCCAGCCTAAAGAAAAACCAGCAAAACCCCCTGAAATTTTTACGTGCCGCCCCCCAGGCACGCCACCGCCAGCTGCGTGCCCGCCGCTGGCCGCAGCCCAGCGCGGAGCCTTACCCGCAGCCCCAGCCTTCCCGAGGCGCCCGTGCTGCGGCTGCTGCAACAGCAGGTACTGCAGGAGCCTGCACAGTACCCTACTAAACCCCCATTCCAGCGCCTTCCTTAGGATTATGCTTTCGTAATCGCCTAAGTCTCACCAGGATGAGCTGGGCTGAAAGCCCTCACAATGCTGTACACCAACCGCAGCGAGTCAGTGAAAGAGTCTTCTTGGTCCCGACTGCCTACGGAAAAACCTTTGAGTAAAGACAATTCTGAATTATGATTATGATTACTTCCACAATTAGATAATACTATACCAGAGAAATTTTAAATTCAAACTTTCTGCTTCCACTAATTAAACTATTTTGTTGATACTTCTTGAGATAGATACCAGCAATTGCCTTGCTGATCTACTAGATCTAAAACTCTGTCTTCTGCCACGAGGGTGAAGAACGCAGCTCAGACATCTGCCTAGGAGGGCCCGAGCTGCAGGCAGTCCTCAGATACCTCTGAACTGGCGATTTCCCGTGTTTGCAATACAGCTTTCAGCCCAGAAAAACACGAAGCTCGTGCAGATGCAGCACGGGGCACAGCTGTGCTTCACCACACTTTGAGACAGCGAGCATAAAGGAGGATTTTGTGGGTAAACAAAAAGAAATCACAAAGCCAGGCTGTTCCCACTGCAGGGAACGCCGGCGCTGTGCAGTGGATGTATGGAAACCATACCCTCCGCTGCAGCTGAGGGGAGTTTTCACAGGACAGCTCTGACTCTGCTTCCTGACTCAAGCGAATTACAAATTGCTCACATAATGCTCCAATTTTGCCCACTGATTCAACTGCCTCATAGTACAACTGAGCATCCTTGGACTCAGACCCTTGCCTGCCATTCAAAATAAATTTAACCCAATGATGGCTTTAAGGAAATGGGACAATAAATACAGCCTGCCACTCTCCCTCTCGCATATTAGACTAAGAAATCTGTTGCCTGCGTGTCTTTCCTCGGTAGCCCAAGTAGGTAACAACTGCAAAATCCTGTGCACACCTTTTCGGTGTCATGTAAATTAGGCAGACTCCACAATTACATACATACAGGGTAATAAGTTTTCAAAATTTTCCCAAGTCCGGAGACTAACTTGTTATAAAACTTAGAATGTTCAGTCATCGCATCACTTTTCTATCCAAGCATCTTTTGTTTCAACTAAGCCTAAAGAAGTTTTGTAGCTCAGAAGCCCAGCCTTTAAGTCCAGGGAAGTCCAATTCCATTTTACAACGTTCTAGTCTACACCTGATCCGACACGAGCTGAGGAAAGCAGAGTGACATAGGCCTCAAAATTTAAATTGCAAAAGCACAGGCTCCAACCGCAGAGCTCGGCTCAGCGTACGCCCAGCATCCCCCTCCCCTCCAGACGGACCGCCGGGGTGCTCCGCTCCGCAGAAAACCTCACAGCAGCGCTCCCAGCTCAGCCCGCGCCACCCTGCGCGCAGAAGGACTCCCGACACCGTGGGTTTCCAACCTTCCACGTCCCAACCACCCACGTACAGCAGTTCTGCCACCCATTTCAGGGAAACCAGGGATGCCAACCCTTTCATTTCTTTCTCTTTTATCTACTTTAAATTGTCATAATATTGTTATATGTCAGCAGGTCTGGCACGGGCCAGCACCAAACAAAAGCAGACTGAGGCCACGCGCCCCGGCGGGAGCCTGCGATCCACCACCGCTTCCAAGTGCCTGACCTCAGGCTCTCACCCGCAAACTTCCCCTGCAGTAATAAGTACCATCGGTTAATTATTCGTTATGCAAATTATTTCCCTGTTGTCACTTTGGAACATGTTGTCGTTTCATCAGAACCTTTTTCCTGTAGTGCTAAAGAAGATATAGTCCAGCTATTTATTCAATGTTATTATTAATTATTTCCATACCTCTCTCCTGTCCGTTACATCCCTTTGTTAAACCTGCTCTCATGCAGTTTCACTATCTCTACTTCTGTCACCTGTGTCCTTCTGCTACTGCCACACGTTTTGCAGCATATATTCCCCCCTCAAAAAATCACCAAAAGCAATGATTTCTTTCTCAAAGAAATAATCATTCTAAAATAACCATTTTATACAGACGACATCCCTGCATTTTTCTCTTCCACTATAGTAACATCTTAACAAACTGATTTGTTTGCAGTAACCAGATGCAAAACAAAGTTCTAAGTTGAAGAACTTTCTCTAGAAAGAAGAAGAAAAAAAAAGAGCTGTATTTCCACCCAGTTAGTCTAGAAACTCCCGAAGGGACAGGCAGTACAGCGAGTACGAGACGGGATTTTGCTCAACGCCACGATGTGCACGCACCCAGAGTGCTGACGTCCCTCTGAAGTTACCGTCTTCGTGAAAAATCTAACCTAAATAACTGCTTTTCTCGAGCACCCGCACTTCCAGGACAGGGGCCGGGGCAGCCCCCGCACAGCGGCCCGGCCCGGCCCTCCCGCCCCGCTCCGCCGCCGAGCGCCCGGGGACACGCCGCCCGGCCCCGCACCTGCCCCGCACGGCAGCGGGGCCGCGTCCGGGAAGGCTCCCGCAGCCGGGCTGGAACGCCTCCGGCTCCGCCAGCGCCAGGAAGGGACGCCCGGGCAGGCGCGGCCGCGCCCCGGGGCGCCGCTCCCGGCCCCCCCGGCGGAGGACGGCGGCTGCCCCCCGGCCCGGCCCGCGGCCCCGGCGAGCGGAGCGGAGCCGAGAACCGCCTTTCCCCCGCGCCGCCGCCCCTGGCAGGCCGCCGCCCGCGGGGCCCGCCGCAGCCGCCGCGCCGGGGGAGGCCGCTGGGCCGGGCCGGGCCGGGGGTAGCGGCGCCCCCGGGCACCTGCAGGCGCCCCCGCCGGCACTCACCTCTGGCATGCTCGCGGGGCGGCGGGCGGCGGCCCTGCCCGGGCACGGCGGTGTTGGCCGCGGCGGCCCGGCCCAGTCAGGGGCGCATGCTGACAGCGCCGCCGGCGCGGCGGGCGGGAGGCGGCGGCAGCGGCCCGGGCTCCCCGCGCCGGCCCCGGCCCCGGCTTCCGCCGCCGCCCCCGCCCCGCCCGGAAGCGCGCCCCGGCCGCGGCCCCGTGGGCAGCCCCGGGCCCCGGCACGGCCCCGCGGGGAGCCCCGGCCCCGGCCCCGCGGGGAGCCCGGGCCCAGCCCCGGCCCGGCCGCGCTCACCTAAGCCAGGCGCAGCCTCCAGGATCCGGGCGACACAGAACCGAGGAGAAGGTGAAGAGCGGAGGCGTCGCGGGCTGCCCTCCCCCGGGGACTCGCCTCCTTCATCCTCCCAGCGGCGGAGCGGCCCGGCGCCTCATGAGTCACGGTGCCCGAGCCCCAGCACACGTGCCCGGCCCCGCCGCCGCCTCCGGTTTCGGAGGAAAGGAGAAAAAAAAAAAAAAACAACAAGAAGAGCGGGGGCAGGGAAGCGAGTGGAAAATGTCTCCGGCAAAGCGGCCCTGCCGCCACCGCCGCTCGCTGCCCGGCCTGCGGCGCGAGGTCGTCGGCCCAAGTGCCCTCAGACTGCGCTAGCCACGACAGTACTGTTTTTTCCAGACCCCCCCAAAACGCTCTTCCTCTAATGAGGCAACAGTGCTGATCTTCTTCCCAGAGCAGGCAAAAAGACCGTGCTTTCATCCCGTTCCCCGCTCCGTGGCAAATAAAATGCATTGCAAACTGGTCATATTTGTCCGCTTGGTCCCAAGAAGATGGGCCCGAAGGCTGACGGCGGCCACTGGGGTCCCCGGGCAGCTGCGCCGCCTGGCGCGGTGCTCCCAGGGGCCCTGGGTGGGGTGTCCCCGCTGCCCCCGGGGCACCCAGCACACGCTCCGGCCAGAGCCGGCGGCCGCACCCACCGCTGCTCTGAGGCTCCCCGGGCTCCGAAGCGACCCTGTCCCTTTGAGACCAGCACGCCCATCACCGAGGCGATAGTTCTGCTCTGCCAAGTGTCGCACGGGCAGGTGTCAGTCCCACCATGGTGGTGACGCCAACGGGAGCAGTGCAGAAAAAGGAGCTACCGTAATATAGTCAGACACCACATAAATGTGTCCCTTGCCAGGACACTCGCATCTAGGGGCACGTGCGAAGGAATCTCAGCACAGGAAAGACATGGACCTTGGAGCCAGAGGAGGCCACCAAAATGGTCAGGGGGATGGAACACCTCTCCTATGAGGAAAGGCTGAGAGAGTTGGGGTTGTTCAGCCCGGAGAAGAGAAGGCTCTGGGGAGACCTTATTGCGGCCTTTCAGTACTTAAAGGGGGCTTATAAGAAAGATGGGGACAGACTTTTTAGCGGGGCCTGTTGCGACAGGACAAGGGGGAATGGTTTTAAACTAAAAGAGGGGAGGTTTAGACTAGATATAGGGAAGAAATTTTTTACAATGAGGGTGGTGAGGCACTGGCAGAGGTCGCCCAGAGAGGTGGTCGATGCCCCTGGAACATTCAAGGTCAGGTTGGACGGGGCTCTGAGCAACCTGATGTAGCTGAAGGTGTCCCTGCCCACGGCAGGGGGGGTTGGACTAGATGGCTTTTAAAGGTCCCTTCCAACCCAAACCATTCTGTGATTCTGTGATTCTTTGAATCTCAACACAACAATGTGGCACTAACCTAAGGGTCAGAAAAGGAGAAGGACATATACCTAAATACACCGCGAGAGGCAGGCAGGCTGCCAGGCGGTGGGTGTGCGCGGAGGTGCCGGGGGGGGGACATGCGGGGTCCGGTCCCACCGGCATCAGCCCCCCCAGATGCGGGAAGCAGGATGGGAGCTCCAGAGACGGTGGTGGGGACAAAACGATGGAAAGAGCTGGGAACAGCCTGCCACGCCAAGACTGGAGGAAGCACAGCAACGATTTTCCAAGATTTAAGGACACTATAAAGAGCAGGGAACAATCTTGTCTCTGTATTTATGGTGGTGAGGACAAGAAGATGGGCTTAAACTGCAGGGAGAGAGATTCAGGCTGGACTTGGAAGAAAAAAAAGGACTGACAAGGGTATTAAATCAAGCTTAGACACTCGTCTCGAGGAGTGATTTAGGTACACTCCATCCTGCCTGGGGCGAGGGAATGGATTAAGTGACCTTTTGTGGTCCCTCTTCTAGCTCTTTCTTCCTCTGACCCTGCTGAGGTTTACTCTTTTTGATCTATACTTCTCTTCTAAAGCGTGCAGTCTGTTCCATCCCCAAGGCTCACAATATACCTCTTACATTGTTAATTCTTTTTTTTTTTTTTGCCCTTTGCCATAGAGGATTCCTGTGCCTTTGAAAACTATGTTTTTCAGTTCTCTATATTTTACTATTTTAATAAAATCAGTGTCAGGATTCTCTGACTTTGTCTTTTGATATCAAGGCAGCAGTTGTGTCATAGCCAAACTGACACCCAAACCCTACAAATATTTGCAATGATTCCAAGACACATTTTGCCTAGTATTTTTTTTCATATTATATCGTATGAAGCAACTGTTTATTGATAAGGCTGAGTACATTTCAATGCATATACACATACATTTTCAAAAAAACTCAATTATTGTCTTTTCCCTTGACCTTTTAATTTCAATTTCTGTTTTCTTCCATAGGCAACAATTCAGAGAACTGTTACCGTACGCCGAGCGCTCCAACGGTTTCTGTTCCTCCCTGGTCCCTGTTACTAAATGTAACGGTAGGCCAATTAGTCAAGACAAGGAAATCCCCGCTTCCCCCTCGGCACAGGCTCTGCCCGAGCAGCTCCTGCGGGTGCCGAAGCCCAGCTGAGGCTCGGCCCCCAGCCTGCAGGTATCTCGGCGGCGGGTTGCCGGATGGCTGGCGCGGCTGCCCTTGGCCGCTGGCTGCCAGCACTGCGCTCCCGCCTCTCTGCAGGAACGACAGTTACCACAGGGAGCTTCCACAGAGGCTTTAACCGCTCCTAGGTTTGGAAAGCACTATCAAATGGACATGTCAAATGCTCACAGCTCCACCTCCACAGAGCTTTCTCCTCACTTTGGTCATGAAAATTAAGAGCCATCAAATAGATGAGTGTTCACGGAGAGAAAGAGTGTGAATCCTATAAACCAGTTCCGCTGCCAGCATAATCTACACCATGCCAAAAAGACATCATAATGCCTACAAGGAGGCAATTTTTTCTGAAGTCTCGTAGCGGTTAAGCATTGGTCCTTCACCGGCAGGGACTGCAGCACGGGGGCATGCACGGCGAGAGAAGGGGTTCAAGGGTGCTGCAAGGAGCTGGGTACCACATGCTTCAGAAATTGAAACACAAAAAACTATAGAAGGCTTTTCCGTGGTTAAGTTTTCAAATTTGGTCTGATCTCCCTTCTAGCTCCCTAACAGCTCAGGCCTGTGCCCCGGTCCAGCACGGGCACTTCACCGAAGGGGCTGATTTAACGCTCCGGTGCACGTGCTGTTTGGGATGTCCCGTGCCCCACATCTCTCTTCCTGCTCACCTCCTTTTGTGTGGAAATACTCCGAACGCCTCTATCCTTTACACCTTACGCTCCTAGGTGACTTTGTTCTGAATTCCAATCCCTCTGTTCTTTACTATTTTCAATGTTACTACCGCATCGGATTCTCTCGACTGGAAGCGCACGGCGGCCACAGCAACACTGGGGCTGGATGCTGTGACAAGCAGCGGTCATGCAGTGGTGCCCTGTTGCCAGAAAATAAACACACGCCTCCCTCCCCCCGAGCAGGCTCCTGTTTTCAGACGTGTTTTAATTTCAACCTCTCTGTTTCCGCAGGCTGGGACTCCCATGCCATGTATTTTTTAAAACTGTGCGGCTGGTGTCCATCCCCAGTCAACATGAACAGCAGGCTACAGGGAAACTACGAGGCACATCGACATCGGGGAAGACAAGGAAAAAGACAAGGGCTTTATCTCCAGTATCAGGAGTGTGACTTGCGTGTGTTAAACATCTCTATCAACACAGACACCTTGTTCCAACTTTATTTTTTCTACCAAACACACTGGGGGTTCTAGTTCTGCTAGAACTTTGTCTTTCCATCTTCTCCCTCTCGTGCTTGTCTTTTCCCCCCAAATCTTGTAATTTATGTTTATAATTCTGAGCATCACTTGTTACCCATATTCAGTTGTTCCAGGATACGTTTATTTTTACCTTACAAATGAAAAACATCAGTGCATCTCCACTGCAACTGAATGCTACTTTTATTCATTTATAGATACTGAGCTTCTGTTGACTTCTGAAATTTCAAATGATTGCTCAGAATTACATCCGCCACATCCTTCAATCTGTAACAGAATAAGCCAAACCACTTTGCTGTTTGCTTTGAAATTTATCAGGCTTGGGGAGTAGAAGAAATCTGCCTTTAAATTTGCCTTTTTCCCTAATCCGTACTCAGGGCTGAACTAAGCAGAGAGTTATGTTTTGTGAAATGAGGTGATAATGTGCTTTTCAGCTTTAATGAATAATTCCTCACTTTACTTTGGGAGCCAAATAATATTACCTGCTCAAGAGATCTGAACTCCAGCTGTTTCCTTCTCAAGGCTTTTTGTTCTATTATACTGCCTGGCATTAATATCATTAACTTTTCTTTTTGCGTGCTCTAATGACACCCTGCAACAGACCGCGCAGCACTGCCGAACCCGTAGTGAGAAACGGGATGCCTTGAACGTCCCTCTCGGGAGCTGCCCAGGCCGAGCAGCCTCGGGAGCACCCCGGAGTGCTGAGCGCCCGAGGGAGCGAAGGCACGTCACTGACGGGGAGAGCTTTCTGCTATTTTCTGTTTATCTTTTTTGGCTTTTTTATAGAAACTGGAGATTGAAAGGACATAAACATTCCTTTTTATTTCAGGAAAATATGCCATGAACTTACACTTGTGTTTCAAAGAAGCTTAATCCAGATCAGTAAAATATTCATGACAATTGGTATCCCATCGTATTTTTATATTTGCCTGATACGCGTGACTTTGCCTGTCATTATATAAAGCAGCAGCGGTACAGATGTACCACTCAGATAACATCAGCATTGGTTGCACACGCTTGATAGTCTCTGGGAACGAACATTGTAATGGATCATTTGTTGCTCTTCCTGTTTCTGTTCTATCACAAAGACATACGTGAGGCTGTTTCCTTTCTATACGCTTACATCACTACGCTGGGCACTTTCAAAGCACTTGTTCCGGTCACAAAGTTTTCTGTACAAACTCCTCACTGCCCAGATTTCTCTTAAATCCCTTCAGTAGGCCAGTGTCTGCACAAATGATCTTTTCAGTATGCAGAGCTAGCTTTAAAAACCATCTGGTGCCTAAACGGTGCCTCCTTGTCCTGCCTCGGCAGCGGCAGCAGCGCGGGCACGTGGACACCGAGGTGCTCCCAGCTGCACAGCTGGAACGGCAGCTCCCTCCCCACCCCAGTTCAAAGGGCCTAGCTCCACAGCCGTTACTTGGTTGCGCTGGTAATTAGGTTTATTTAGTTTCATTTTCCCGTCAGGTCCATTTTCACGCGACCTGCCTGCTGGGCTCGGTACTCGCTGCCGGCGACGGCTGCAGCCCCGCCAGCCTCCCCTGCCAGGGAGCTTCTGGTGCTGGCTCCTGCTGGGATCCCCGCTCGGACACGTCCCTCCTCTGACAGGGTACAGGGCCAGTTTGCCTTATCGTTGGGTTTATGCCCCGGTCATCTGTCATGTCATTTCTCACTACATCCTACGAGTGAATGTATTCTGTTTCACATCGGTTTACATAGGCTACAGGGCGTTAAACCCTAGAGCAACCCTGCAGTAACGAGATGTCCGGGCAGGGCATGGTAAAGAGGAAACGGTAAGGAAATCTCAGATCCAGGGCTCTCCCAGATTATCACCTGCTAATGATAATTATCATCTGGGATACAATGGACTAATTATCCTTCAGCAGAGAAAGATAAATAAATATGTCACTGTACACTTAGCTTCACATGTCATACAAACAAAAAGACATAAATCAGGAGACAAGGGAAAAAAGAAACCCGCTGTGTGCAGAGAAAGTATTTTGAGAGACATTTTATGTTTCAGAGTCACTATGTGTTATTACAACTGGAGCAAAAAAGAGGAACTCTCTTGGCTGAGCTAACGCAGCCCTCGCGCAAGTGCAGCAAGAGTCCGACCTCCGAAAATTGTGCAACGGTTGCCTGCCCTTCCCTCCGAAACCCGGCGAGGAGGGCTGCGGGGCCACCCACGGTCCAGCCCAGGCTGGCAGAAGCCCCGCAAGCACAGCGGTGGGACACCAGCATGTCCTGGATGCCACCCAGGCATCCTCTTCACAACTGCGCCTCAAGCAGAATAAAAGCACTTCCCACCTCAGTTCCTGCTTCAAAGTGATCTGAAGGGAAAAGTTTAAAGTGAAAACTCTGAGTGACAGGTCATCCTGTCACAGGCATGGCGTTAGGGGCATAAGGTGAAAATATATTTAAATTTTCTCTTTGTCATCGCAAATGTGATAAATACTCTGAAAGATGACTCAAGTCTGCAGAATTAAGAAACTTGTATTATGGAAGCCTCATAGACCATTTCTAGCCCTCCCTCAAAGATGGGTTTCTTAAGACATTCGGTATGGCCAGGAGAAGGTGACCCGCCAACTCAGCCACCATATTTTTTTCAATTGTTACTCCATAAAAGCAGCCACCCTGACAGCCTGCTGCCTGCCCACGCAGCCTCAGGGTCCCTATAGAGGCCCGGTGCCTACAGGCGGGCAGGCGTATGTGGCTGGAGGTGCACAACGTGACGCGCACGCAGCCAGCGGGGACCAAAGCCTCCAGCTGGGCTTGCAGCAGGGCTTTACTGCAAATCCCAGCTCCTGCTTGAGTAAGATTGTAAATCACACAGGAATCTTTTGCTAAAGAAGAACAAAAAGAAGTCCGTTAAGACTCTAATTTAATTCAGAACCGGCTGAAAAAGCCCCCGGACTCCAGCCGGCAAGCCGGCACTGGGTGGGAGCAGCCGGGATGAACCGTCAGCCCTGCCAGGCGCCCCGCGCCCGGCACGCTCCCTGCCTGCGCTGCGCTGGTGCCCACAGCACCCCGGGGCTGGATCGGGCGCAGCAGGGTTTGTTCAGCCGCACAGGCACTTCCAGCTCTGCACCCGAAAGCAAAGCTGCTCTCCTCAGTATTTACAGGAACATCGCACTTAAAGGGTAACTACCCTTGAAGTCTCCTTCGCAGCCTGCCCCCGACCCGCACCGTGACTACAGCAGCACCGGGCTGTTCTTCACTGCAGAACTCCCACCCGCGAGGCGTACGGGGTGCTGCCGGACCCCTGCCTGTTAAGCAGGTAAATAAAAATCACAGTGCAAATCCATCTAGCTCGAAATATGTCTTGTGGCTTCATTTTATCATACCGAATAGCTGGAATACAATAGTCACAAAATAAACCTCGTACTCTAATTTCCCTGGGGTTTTTTTCCTGGCCTTTATTAAAGGCAGGTACACAAGTTGCTGCAAACACAGACTAAACACAATTATGATCCTGGAGAAGCTATTCGCTTCCTTACGCTGTTACTTGTTCGACACTCATGAAACTCAAGTTCCCCGAAAAGGTCGGACATTAAATTTCAGTCTTGCCGACAGAGAAAGCAATCGTTACATCTCTTCTAACACAGTGCAACTTCTGCAGTAACGAACTTCCGCTTCTGCTTCACAGCGACGTGGAGGCCATCGCTTTCACACTACACTCCTAAAAGATTTTTTTTTCTGTTTTAATGATATTATCTGCACGTGCATTTTAGTAAAGATAATGTACAAATTTCAGACTTGGCCCTTCCACTGTAACGTCCTTTTACTTTAAAGCCTCCTGCAACTATCAAGTGACAAGATTTTTGTTAAAAGTGATAAAGTATTTAAAATCTCTACTAGCCTACAAGCATATAAATTTCACAGTGAATAATTATGATATATGCTACGTCCTTTGCGTTCTCTGTAAAGATGATTTCTTTATTGCTCTTCAGTTCGTGCTGGAGCCCAGCTGGCAGTGCCGGGGTCCGCTTTAGCCTCTGTGGGGAGCAGCGCGGGCGCTCAGCCCGGGTGGACCCTGCCTGCGATCCAACGCCGTGTTTCATCACAGAAGACTGGCGGGACGTGCGCGGCAGCAACGTATTGCACGGCAGGAAGCCGAGGGTTCACTCTCAGGGGATTAATGTCATTTTAATTTCTCGCGGACTTTACCAACGACTCCTGGGGAGCCAGCGCGGGGCCGGGGAGCGACGCGCCGGGGCTGGGCACCACCCGTCTCGCCCGGGGCTGGAGGGGACCCCGCGGGGGGAGCAGCGCTCGGCCCCCATTGAGAAACACGCCCGACGTGCAGCGCGGCGGCAGCCATGGTGCCAGAGCATCCCGCCCTGCCTCCGCTCCACCGGTACCAACTGCTAAACCAACTCACCGGGCTCTTGAAAGCACGTGAAAGTCTTTCTCTCAACTTTTCCAGCGCAGCAAGCACCGCAGCAGACTAACTGACAAAGTGATAGCACAGCAGAAGACAAGAGGACGATGCACCCGCTGCGGCGGCCGGCTCCCGCGCCGGGTTTGTCCCACGTATTCCTGGGAGCGGGTCGGTGCTCGCTCTGGGACCCGCAGGAGCTCCACACCGCGGGGGTCCCGCGGCGCCCCCGGCAAGAGCCAGGAAGGGTCTGCTTTGGCATCTGACTGCTACTTTTAATACTCTTAAGAACTGCAGAGTTTTGTTACTTAAACTTTGCAAACAAAACCTTACACTTAGTGCTCGTTTCTTTAACGTATTATTTAAATCTTCCCTAACTTATCTCAAGATAGCAAGACCTATATGCCAAAGCAGGCGCAATGAAACGCAGACATAATAAAACAATTTAGCTTTCTGAGCAACTTACTGTAACCCACTAAACAACCGTACACTATTCTGCTGCAAATTTGCACGGCCGGCAAGGGCCACAAAGTGGGGTAAAAAGCGTAATTCTTACCTGGGGGCCTGATGCGCGGGGTGCGTCGGCGCGTGCTGCAGCGCTCTGGCAGCGCAGCCACCGCCTCCTCCGGCCGCGCGGGGCTAATTACAACATGCTTTTTTTGCGACAGTGGGATGGTGGCCTAGCGAGGGGGGAAACGGTGAAAGGCCAGAAAAATTGCGCTTTCCAAACCCTATAGGTCTAAGGATGTGAAATAAGCTATTCGCAGTAGCATACAGCAGTAACCATGGCGACGGGCTGTGGTTTGCATATCTATTTTCTTAAAGAAGCAAAAATTACTTTCAGCTAATAAAAAAAGAGACGCAAGGGGAAGTGCTTTTGCATTGCAGCCACATCTCAAGTTGCAGCGTGGCTCGCTGCCGGGGAAGCTCACGTCTCGGGCACAAACACGCGTTTTGAAATGCACCGGTGGGAGACGTCTCTGCTGCAGCCCGTTAATCTGCCCGTGGGCATCTGGCGGGGGGACGGGCTCAGGCGGCCTGCGCGGGCCATCGCCCGCGGTCCCTGGAAACGGGGCGATGGTTGGGGCGGTGCCCCCGGGGCTCCCTTCCTGCTGCGAGCCGCAGATAACGGCTGCCCGGCCGGCACTGCCGCCGGCACAGTGCTGGCAGCGCCCGCAGCGTGGCCGGCCTCACCGACCAGAGACATTTAGACCCATTTTTGTTTCTGCTGCAGCTGCCACCATCTCCAGGCTTCCTGCGCAAGCAGCAGCCCTTCCGCCCAAAGCCCTGCAGAGCGAGAGCTCGCCGCGCACGGCAGAACTTGCTAGAAATGGCCCTTGTTCAACCCAGGGAGGGAAACGCTATCCCCCTGGCTTCACCGGTCGCTGCCAGCCTTTGTAAAACGGCAGAGCGGCTCCCAGCCCGGGGCAGCACCTCGGCAGGAGCCGGCTGCCCGTGGCGGGTATTGCACAGGGCAGGAGGGGTGCGTGGGTGGCAGCTGGGGAGCAGCAGCGCGGGCACCGCTGCAGCGGAAACGCCGTCTGCCTTCCTTTCTGCTCGTTTAAGCCGCTTTCTGCACACAGAGCAAGAGGGCTGCGGGCCTGCGGGGTACAGCTTGCAAAGCGGCCTGTTGCTCGGGAGCCGTGTCCCTTAACTGCCCCTGCTGCCAGCGTGTGCTGGAGGTGCAACCCGCAGGTAAAAGCAGCCTGGAAGCCACTGCAAAGGGGTGCTGCGGCCAACACTAGCAGGAGTTGTGGACAGGATTTCTTGTTCTTTCTTTCCACTGCTCTACCAGTGTCTCCCTCTACTGCTGTCATGCTGTTGGAAGGCCGGTGTCAAGGCACAAAGGTTCACCATCTCATCCTACAGCACGCTGCATGAGTCAACAGAATAGTTTTATAAAAATTACCCAGCCCATTTCATACCCCTCCCAGCACCGTGGCATGTACCAGCTAACCCCGAGCTGGTGTGCTGGCAGAGCGGGCACAGCCCCGCTGCCGGGCACCGGGAGGAGGTGTCTTCGTCTGCACGCCTTCGTCGCTGAGGTCGCTGCAAGAGCTGCCGTTTAATGAAATGCAGTTTCTCCAGCCCTGTGCATTTATAGCGGCATCACCGAAGCCCGAGGTGGGGTGGGAAGGCAAAAGCTGGCAGGGGGAGGCAGGACCGGTGCTGGGCTGCAGGTACAGCCCTGCCCGCTGGGAACGGAGAAGTCGCAGGAGCGCCAGGCTCCCTTTGTAACCGTCCAACCTCTGCACCGCGGGCTGGCTGGAGCGGCAGCGTCCGTGGGGAGGGACCCTCACGCTCCTCCCTCGGCAGCAGCCCCCAGGGTCCCCCTTGTCTGAAGGATTTTAAGCTCTTGCTGCTGGCTTGACTCTTCCAAAGAGCTGAGCATTGCAGACAGCATCTCTCAAGGATCTATTCCCAGGAAATAACATATGGGTTTCAAAGCAAAAATAAGCAGACTGCTCAGCACAATATATTTGCTGCACTATGCCTACGTTTGTTTTGCAGGCAGAGGCACTTAACTACTAATTCCTACAGGATGAAGCACCAAAAACTGGTTTTTAGGGAGCAGGATGCTCCAAGGTTAATACTTTGGCACTTTATACAACCACCATGTTTCACCTTTATACCTGGAAATTAGGAGAAGATTTACAAAACAGGCTTTTTCTATGTTAAAAGCCCAAATGACAACTATTAACAAAACACACCATCACATGGACAACCCCAGGAAACGTCTTCTAATGACTCACACAGAGGTGTTTTGCAGGGCAGCTGGTTCCATGGTGTGTTCCAGGAGCAACGTCCTCCCGTGCTGCGCCCAGCCGCTGCCAGACCCTCCTGCTCCCGGCAGGGCACGGCCCAGGCAGGGCACCCGCCCGTAAAGCCAGGCGCTCGTTCTGTCGGAAAGTGATTTAACTAGGTTGGTGAGATCCCTTTAACACACTGTTAAATTGTGTGAGGATTGTTTAAGCTGAGGCACAGCTTAAACACATGAAATCAGATGCTGCTATCATCACATGCAAGTCCTTAATCCACAGCAGCTGCGGTGGGGAACGCATTTAATCTTTAAGTGTTAAGTGCTCTTTAATATCCAGTACATTAAAATGCATTAACTATTTAAGGGAATTCATGCTACAGACCTCCACTAAACAGTGTATTTTAAAATCATGTATTTATACAGCTACCGCTTGTTTGGGGGAGATGAAGTCCAAGCCCACAAACTTCATGGGTGTTCCTAGGTTTTACGATGAAAAAGATTATGGAAATTTACGCTGCATAGGTTATATTTCATCTTTTTAAATTACTGGTGTAAAATACTCAAGCTGCTGAACACTAGGGCAGGAACAGGGCTGACCGGAGGAGGCAGGGAGAGAGAAGGCACTGCTACGGAGGCAGGGGAGGAACGCTGGGGTAGCCCCCGGGAGATAAACGATTTCTGTGTTCTGACCCACTGCGCTCCTCTAATCGCACATCTCGGCGTTAGAAAGATGTGACGTGGAGCGCGCCGGCCTCCCCTGCCCGTCGGGGTGCCGCCAGGCGTCCGGTGCTGCTTTCCACACGACAGCGTTATCCGCTGCACGTTACCGCAGGGCAGGGGTTCTGAACTCCCGCACCCAAGCAGCACGCTCTGCCGGGACGCGGCGGGCGCTGTGCGGAGCTGGGGCTCTCCCTGCCTGCAGGCGAGGCCGCCCGGGCACGGGCGCACACCGGCACCCTGCCGACGCAGGGCTGGTTGAGGCTGACACTGCAAGGCACCACGTGCAATCTCAGTACGTATATTTATCAGCAAAGTGCTTCCACAAGATAAAAGTCTTGCAGATATTATGGCTAAGGAACTCTTCCTGAGCCACCAGGTAAGCAGTCGAGAGAGCTGAAAATGGCCTGGTGCGCCTGAATGGTTTTATGCCATTTTTCAGCAACAGAAAGCTTTTTAATCAAAGAGCTATCCCATTTAAAATCTTGGTTTTCTTATCTCTTCGAAAGTGTCAGTTACCCCAAATCTACCAGGACCACGTAGCATAAGAGTACGCGCTGCGTTACTGCATGCGAGGCAGAGGGGAAACCTGATTTTTGTCTGTTTCAAGGACAAAAGCTTCCCCTTCTGGGGGGAAATCTTTCCCTTCTGCATCATTAGTTTAACCAGCTGATGTTGCTAGTGTAGCAAATAGAGCAGGGAAAATGTAGTTACCTTTTCCAGCAAAACGTACTTCTCTCCTTTTGGTAACCAGCCATCTTTCCCAAAGGGCGAGTTCAAACGTAAAGCAAGATCCAGGACATTGCACAGATCCAAATCTTGAGTATTGATTTCAATTGCTAATCCATAACAAAATACACGTGAATTGCAGAATGTAAATGATAAGCTGATTTGATTTTACTAAGATTTTGGAAGACTCTTCTAAGAAATACCTATTCCTAGTGTAGAATTTGGTGCATTTTTGCAAGGATGTGGCTACCGTGCATCAGGGGGCTCCACTTTTCCCATCCAGAAGCCTTTTTGCTGGTCAGTTGTCAGGGCTTTTCAGAGGTTCAGCAGCTTGGTCAGAATAAATCCTCTGATGAGAGCGAAGGTACTCAGAAATTTCAACCACAGAGGTGCAACGCATACGGTTTTCCATGTGTGCCAGCCGCCTGTGCAGGAGTCCAGCACGGCCTCGAGGTCTCCGTCAGAACGGAGGCATCCCGGAGAGGGGCCCTGTTCTGGTCTGAAAATCACGGCTGAAATGACAGAGGGATGTTTCTGCTTTGTCGTACAGTTCTTGTGCTGCTGGGCACAGCGTGCTCGCAAACATCACCCCTTCTTTTCTCTTCAGGTAATTCACTTTAATGTGATATTAACACATGGGCTTATAAAATGTTTAGAACAGGACCGGTACGCTTTCCCTGCAGTGTCAGATACGCAGCTGGGGAAGTCTTCGTGCTCTGATGAATGAGTAAAACCGTTTGTTAATTACTGATTAAAGATGAACTTGTTGGCACATTTTTGCTCAGGCTGTCATTTGCTTTTCTGTGTTTCTTTTGCATCGAGCTGAAGTGCTGTCAACACCAGACTGCTTAGGGAGATTTATGGTGGTAGGTCAGATGACAGCGCTTTCTGTCTAGGAGTAATAATAATAAAAAAGGAAGAAGTTACGGAGTTGTCCAAAGCCTGAGGTCTTTCTTAGGCCTTATTCCGCAGATATTAAAATAACGAGTTCCTTCGGAAGGGCTTTCTTCTCTCTTGAGCCTGAATTACCTCCAGCGGGAGCTCAGCAGAGGGAGGACAGCCGGAGACCAAGCGCAGTGTCACTGCCTGCCTTTTGCATCCGCGCTGGAACAACGCCTTTGCTGCTTGGCAGCTCATCGACGCTTTCTGCATGTTCCCCAGCTGAAGTCATAGCCCTGCGTGTGACTTGTTGCTGTGGAGATGCCTGTATCGCAAACACAGGAATACGATGCCAGAGAGCAAAACAGTACGCAAAAGCAGAAGAGCCGAGCAAAATACTTTCTTTCCCTGCAAATGTCATTAGCAATTGCTAGCCCTGTGGAGGAAGGACCTTCAGAGAGGACCGTGAATGCGGCTCTTCCCGGGGCCACGCGCGCCGTCCCGAGGGCAGATGTCTGCCCCCAGGGCTCGTGCCATGCGGCAGCAGCAAAGCCACCATGTGGCACCGCGCCGGCCGCCGGCGCCCCAGGGGTTTTGGTTTGAAAATGTAAATGTGTCGAGATGTTCAATTGGTAATTCACGTGACAAAGCTCTGAAGCAGCTCTGGCAGCCACTTGAAAAGCCCGAGGAGAGAGGAGCACGCGGTGCTGCGGACTGTGCGGGACCGGGGAAGGGATGGGGGATGACGCTCCCCGGGCGAGCTTCGGCTCCCTCCCTCCCACAGCAATCCTTCTGGGGGGGAGAGCCATAAGCTGACACTGCCATCACAGGGCTGAACACGTATTATGGTTTTTGGGGGGTTCTGGTGTTGTTTATGGTAATAGATCACTATTGTATTTTTAATTATTCTGTTTGGGATGCCACTTCGTAAAGAGAATCTGGGTGTTTGAAAGGCGGGCAGACATGACCTGAAGATTTACATTTGAATACTGAGAGGCTGGGAGAGCAGCAGGTCTCGGGTCAAAGCCTGAAAGAAAAGGCTCATTCAGGAAGAGCCGCTCTGCTGAGCCCCTGGGTGCTGGGCAGCGGGCGCAGGGGAGCCGTGACCCGCTCCCCAGCCTCCCGCCCGCCAGTCCCAAGGGGATCACCCACTGCTGCCTGCGGAGGCAGAGACCCAAACAAACGTCCAGTTCAGTAGCTGTGGTGGTAACTGCTGGCAAAACCAGGGCGTACAATTGCTCATGGTTTGTAAACAGCCCTATATTACTTCATTCTCTGAGTCAATAATACGATTTCATAATTATGCAAATTACAGTGGCAGCAGAATAGATGAAAAGTTCATAAAGTAAACTGTTCTTCTGAACCCAAATATCCTCCATAATGCTGAAAGGCTCCAAGTTTATAATCAGTATTTTTTTTTTACAGAGGGTTTCTGCTTTTGGATGGGAAATAACTCTCATTAATACCTGTTCTCTGTTAAAAAAAAAACATTTGAGCAAGAAGCAGAAATGTAAGAAATATCATCTATGTGCTTCACAGCATTCGTGTGTTATGACCAGTGCAGGTGGCACATACACTGGCGTATCACTCGCATGTACAGTATTTCCCCGTTAGGACATTCAGTGTTCAACAGAATAGGACCTGAAAGAGAACAGCGTGGCCAAGACCTAACGAGAGCTAAAACTCAGTAATTCTCCAGGGAAACTGTGCTAAAGTCCGCAGGGATTCAGCCAGTTCCTAGGAGTCCCAGGTAGCTCTGCACAGAAGTCCTATTGACACAGAAAAAGTCTTTGTAAACCGCATCAAACATAATGAGATATGCCGGCAGGGAATATAGCCTGGTATTTCCCTATAGCCGCCTTGTTCCTGGGGTCTCACAAAGCCGGACCAGGCACTGCTGTCACGAACCTCATTTATAAACCTCCCAACTTCAGTAAAAGCTCTGCAAATTTCTTGGCTAAAAGGAGCCAGGAAGGCATGCAGACCTTCATGCTATATATAACCCCCTAAAAATATCAGTGCCCTCCTATGAGGGAATTTATAAAACTGGCCAACACCTTCCCGAGCTGGTTTGCTCTCTGATGAACAAGCTGGGCATCCACGTACTGCTGCTTCAGTCACGGCATACCTGGGGCTGAGCAGAAACAAACCGTACCAAGTTCTCTCTCTTTTCATGTTCTGCGTACAGCCCCACAGCATACATCTCACCAAGTGGCGTCTCCATCCCTAATATCAGGCATAGTTAAAAAAATCAGGATTGCAAGGTACAAAAATGTTTATACACTTACGTGATCCTGACCACACAGCACGAGCTGTATGTGCTAGAGTCCTTTGAAAACAAACTTCATTCCAGTTTTGTACACGTTCCTGTTTGGTAACTGCAGCAGGCTAGTTTGCATTTTCATTTCTTCCTTTCTCGTTTCACACCGTTAGCAGAGAAGGGCTATGACGCGCCAAAACCATTTTAAAATTAGCGTTTCCACTGCCCTGGAGACCCCTTGCGTTTTGACACTCGTGTCTGTGCTTTTGATGAGATGGTAAAGCCTTAACAAGCCTTTTGCAAAGGGAACAAACTTTGCAGTACACCTAGGAACTGCAAAATGCCCAAATTAATCTATTTCTAGAAAAAGAAAAGAGGATCATGATTAAAATACTTTGTGCTGTAAAAGTAAGATTTCTAATATGATTTTCATACAGTAATCACTAAAAATTAAGAAGATAGTTAAATGTTGCACTTCCCAAACACATGGGGCAGACCTGGACATTGCTGGAAATCCGAGCGATAACTTGCGTTGCACGTTTTCTCCAAATTTCAGTGATGACCGAAACACAGGGCAGCGCCGCTGATGGCACAGACAACCGCAGGGTCATCCAGAACGGTCCACGGGCGTCCCAGCCTGCCGGGGCCATCAGGCAGGCAAGAGACAGGACCGTCTTTAAAGACGGGAAAAAACTGCTAGCCCCCATTAAGGATGAAATATAGTCACCGATGCTTTATCTGCTCAGATAAGAAGCAGCTGAAGCCATCTGGAAAGCACGTGCGCTGACGGCATGCAATAGCAAGGGAAGGCGAGGGTCTCCACGCTGCCTACAAAGGCTGTGCAATTAAATCTGGGGTTTTTTTTGTCTGTGGGATAAGAATGATGATGAATGACAATAGGAAAGAAAAAAAAAAGGAAGATAATATATTAAGCTGAAGCTACATGTTCAAATGCTGATCTAGTAAAATATAAAACTGAGAAAAAAAATCCATTTGGAACTTCCTGAATTTTACTGTTTTCCCAGCGGAAAAGGAAAAACCCAAGCCATTTCCATCAGAAACGAACTGATCCTACAGTGCTGTTTTCTTTTTCTGTGTTGAAGAGTTTTCTGTTCTGCATACATCAATAGCTTTAACACTTTCTCATTAAAGCTGACGTTTTTCTGGCCAGACACCTGACTCTGTCCTTTTCATTATTTTTGGTCAGGTCTTTGGCTCTATTTTCAAAAATAATGTTTTTAAAAGTTTTCAGGGGCAGGAGCATTTTGTTTTGTTTGAAAAGAATGAGGACCCTTTGGTTAATTTGTAAAGGGTTATCTGAATCGGAGGAAATGTGGGAAACATATGGACAATCTCTTCTCTCCCTAGTTAGGAGATAAAGTATCCTCTCTCCTCATTCTTGTCCCAGTGTTTGGAGAGAACAGCTTTGCCTTCCTGCTGTGTATCACGTCGAACAGATCCAGGCTGGAAACAAAGGTCTCTTCCCTGATATGGGAACTAGTAGCAGGATCCTAATATTTTATATTAAAACCCAGTGTAATTTGTAATAGTAAAGCGGGGCTGCGAAAGACCCTCTTGGACCTCCTTGTGTTGTTTAAGCAACTTTCCTGTTTTCCATGAGAAATTGTGAACTCGAGCGCAGACCCGCGCTGGTGCCGACGGGCAGCAGCGGGAGCACCTGAATCTGCCTGAGCTCCATCTGATATAGAATCATAGAATCATTCAGGTTGGAAAAGACCTTTAAGATCATCGAGTCCATCCGTAAGGAGGAGGAGGTTGGCGCAAGGAAGTAAAACATGTAATTCCTGAACATGGAAGATGGGCAGCGTATAAATGCAAATACACCAGGTAAAACGGCTGATACTTATTTGGCTTCCGTGTTTTGTGGTTTTGCCTTTCAGAAGTTAAATCCAAACAACGTTAATAGCTATTAAAAGCCTTTCTGCTGGATGTTTGGGGTTTTTGTTTGGTTTTTTTGTTTGTTTGGGTTTGGTTTTTGTTTTTTTAATACTCAAAGTATCCAGGCATAAAATAATAGATAGTTTTAAAAAGTGAGCCAGCAAGTGCTTTGGAGAGCAGGCTGACAAGTCCTCCACACAGCTGATTCTTACAATCTGTTTATACTCAAGACTACTCTGCTCCTTGGACACACGCCAGCATAAGCATGGCATTTAAAATAAGCAAGGCAGCCTTCCTCCCAGGCATTTCATTCTTAATAGTACAGGAGAATTGCTTTATTTTGCCTTCAAACTAACTTGATTTGTGAATCTGGAACCAGAAATATTCTAATTTCGTATCAGGAGCAATATATGGTGCTCCATTAATGCTCAGTTACTGGACTGGTAAGGTTACCAGTTCACCCCCACCCTGACCTTCTGTTTACCAAAACACCTTTTCTTCAGTGTCAGACCTATGACAGAGTCAATTGTCACCAACAGCTTTGCTGTTTGACATTACTTTCAAAATCTCATTCCATGCTTTGGGAATAAGGAAGATCTTCAGTCTGAGTATGCTACAGCCCTTGAAAATGCCATTTTCCCTCCAAGATTCACAACTAATTTAATTTCTCCTCAATCCCAAGGTCTTTAAGAAGCAGATCACCAGAGCAGAGTGTTTATTATTTCCTGAGGAACATGGGTTCATTACTGCAGCAATTCTGCCAACGCCGACCTCTCAAAGGACAGACTTCGTGACAATAGAGTAATTTAAGCCTCGTTCACATGAGACAAATGCAGATGCCTAATATAGCAGTCATAGATTTTTAGGAATGAAAAAAGTTTATCTCCATTTGCTAAAAGGAAGCATGTGCTGTCGCTTCCCAGCACGTTTTCTGGAGTTTTGTGCAGCCTTCCGTCAGCAGGTCCCAGCCGACGGCGTCGCTCTCCTTTCTCCAGGCAATCCTTCTGCAGCACAGGACACCACCATGGATCTTTCCTGCAGATTTTCAGGCCGAGCGCTTCACTTAATTTTCTTTTTCAATTCTACCCATTATCACCCCACTGCCTGGCAAACAGCCAGCATAACTCCTCTCCTTCCCTGCTTTTCACAACCTCCCTGTTCTTTTGGAGCAATATCACATTCCTGCCCATACCAACTCAGCCAAATTAAATATTAACTCCTGGAAACATTCCTCATTTCTCTCCCACTTATCTTCCGGGCAGGGCTCCCCCTAAGCTCGGAGGTTTGCCGGTGTCACAGTGCCCATGATTCCGACGGCACATCCCGGGCACCGCACAGCAGCTTTCCGGAGGAAGGCTTTCCCCTCCCGCTGCATGGGCTGCAGCAGGCAGGTGTGCGCAGCCTCCTCGGCTGCCGTGCCGCGTCACACGCCGATACCTAACCCGCTGCTGGCCCACGTCATCTTGCCGGGTGCCTCTTTCCCGAGGAGCGGCTTGCGCAGAGCCGCGGGCCAGAGCAGATTCTCCGCTGCTGCCCCGTCCGCCCCTTCCGTTTCTCCCCTGCCCGACTCACCAGCTTGCGCTGGGCCTGTGGGACCCCTACCGAGCTGCGTCATCTGGTAGCGAAGTTACCTTTCCCTCCCACGTCCTTAGTGATATTAAAGGTGATTCGACTTAACCTCACCCCTTTGACGTCATAGCGAAGGCATATTTATTACTGACCTCCTTTAATAGTCCTTCATCCTTTCTATAAATCCACACAGAACTGTCTCTTCGATATCACTTTATGAGGCACATTATCAAATGTTCTGTCAGTGCATAAAGGTAACTTCACCATAAACTCTTGCTCGTTATAACTTCCATCAAGAGACTCATTTTCTCTTGCTTCTCTTATTTCTTCCCCTACTTCAGCAGGGAAACTAGAACTGAATTTGCTACAGGAGGAAATTTTTCTCCTCCAAGGTGGTATGTACAACCCCCTGCAGTAAGGCTTCTGGAAGCGACCAAACCCACTGCTGATGTTTTCCAAAGTCACTAATCCTTAACAAACTGAGAAACATGTCATCCAGCCAGAAGTTTCATATGGATTCTCCCCTTGTGCTTCTTCAGTATCGGTAGCTTATTTTGGGAGGTGTTATGTGCATGCTAGACTGGTTTTCCAATTAAATACAAGAGTAAAGCAGAAGGTCATTAGTGTGCTATGTGTATAAGAGCTTTTCTTACTCTCCTAATGCCGTACAGATGTATTTATCCACATCTGGTACACCAGCCCCATGCAGGCAGTAACTCACGGCGGTCCCTACAGCTGCAGCATGGAGAAGCCGTCACTCCGGTCACAGCCTGACCGAGCCGGGGGTACCCTGGTCGGATTTTACCAACCTCCTCCTCTGGAGCCATCTGGAGTCTCCAGATTTTGCAAAACCAGAGAGCAGACCATCTAAAGAATTCACTTAATTACCACGAAGCCACAAAGCAGCCCATCTAAAGCAGTCGCTTAATTAGCAGCCTCTTAAGGGAGGCCAAGTCCCCCCCGGCCCCCCCACTCCAGCTGCCTCAGCCGTGGAAACAGGGTGCGCGCATCCCCCCCCCCTTCCGGAGGAAGGGCCGCCGGACCCGCGCCTCCTGCCATCCGCAGCACACCAGCATCTTATCCACCCATCTCGCATAACTTCAGACACCTCTATCTCATCTCCAGATCTACTGGGTCACATTTTGGCTACCCAGCTATACGATCCACAAGAGGCCTTGCCCGTTCCCTGTGTTTGCATCTCCCATGTTCTGCTACGTGCTTGTCATTACCGCAGCTTCCCCGAACGTAGATATTCTCCTGAACAGGAGGTGAGAGGGTGCGCGCTCCTGACTCGCACGCATCCAGCCAAAGCTGTGCTCCCGTCGCTCTGGAGGAGAAACGCGGCTACGACCTGGAGGACGCCCTGCAGGCAGCGAGGGCCCGTCGAAGTCGTGTCACGCCAGCGCTACGAGTATTTCCACCTCTCACTACAGGCTTTGGCAAACTTCATCAGCAGACATCTTCATTTATCCTCCGTAACAACACTTGAGTCCAATCAATGCTTAAATCTTAATTCTTAACGAAACAGTCTACGACAGTTCCCAAAAGTAAATTAGATCAGCATAAATAACACTGTGTTCAAGCCGATACCAAATCCGTAACAGTTTTAAATGTTTACTGGAATTAGAACTTCTTCGTATTAGAAGCCAGCCGGAAGCAGAGGCAACTCCAATACTTTCATCTAAGAAAGAAACATCTTCAAAAAGAAAGAAAACAACTAATTGTTGATTTTTTAAAAAATATAGATGTCCATTAATCTAACTCTTCACGTTTTATGACCCTGTATTGCCAGACAAGACATAGCTTCCCAAGCCTTAGCATAAACAATGCTTTTGACAGCCACTGAACAACTCTTGTATGTCTAATAAAAAAGGAAAAAGCCCAGATATCCTACTTACCCACGACCAACCATCATTTCTTTGTGCCAAACTCATCCCTCCAGTATTCTAAATTGGCCTTCACGGGCCAAATCCCAGCACTCTTTCTTTTCTTTTTTTAACTAAATACAAAGTATTAGGCTTGTATGCTATTTCACAGTTGGAGGCCCACAGGATTTGCACAAGTGGCCTTTCACCTAACAGTAAAAACCTGATATTTTATCACAGAAACATTCCCTTCGACCTTATTTCCCTCCCTCCAAAGAGCCCAAGTGCCAGTTCATATACTGGGAGCACACAACAGCGTTTGTTGTAACAGCAGAAAATGTCCTGTAGCCACTTCAGTAAAAAATAAAATAAAATAGGATTCAGGAACTAGTACCGCTAACAAATCTCTTCCGTAAGCAAGCTGTGGAACGGACATGGCAAGTGAGGTTTGCCGTGCTGCCCTGGAGCATTCAGCTCCCTCCGGACCCCGTGCCACCCGCCTTCGTCACGAGCCTGTAAATCACGGGGGTTAATTGGGGATTGCCCTGGTGCTCTGCTGACTGCCCTGTGCGCAGGGGCTTGTGCTCAGACTTTTCTGCCCTCCTGCCACCAGAGCTTTTTCACCTTTTTCCTCCTAGGAAAAATACTATTTATGTCAAAATATTGTAACAATGCAGCAGCTTCAACTTCTTATTTGTCTGAAGTATTGCACTTTAAACAACTCCAGCTTGTTTGTGTGAAAGGAAGGAGACCGAATTAAGCAGAGACCCTGCAGGAATTCAAATTCTGGACATGAATCCTCCTGGAAACCCACAGCGGGCAATAATGCAGAAATTCAGGGGAGGGAAAAAAAAATCATTTTCCCTGTCTCTTGCCTGGTTTGGGTCCACAGCAGGGTCCCTGGCTGTCAGGGCTGTGCGGGCCAGCTAGAGAGGCAGCATGGGCAGCCACAGCCCAGCAGGCAGCCGGTAGCACCCTGCCTGCACCCTCGCACCCTGCCCGTGGGCTCCCATGGGGCTGCCCCACCAGCCGGGCAGCACCCCACCATAAGCGGGCTGCCCAGCGGGCGAGGCATACCTGTCTGCCGCACCGCCCCAGAGCGTGCCGGAAAGCGGCCAGCGCCCTCCACGCACTGCTGCACGAACACACAGCTGTAAAGAGGGAGCTGCTAAACCTTCCCGGAGCACCCAAGAAGCGTTTGCTCTGCATTTCACACCTGCACCAAATGATGCAATTGAGCAAAACAGCAATCAGCTGGAGCAAGTAAAGAATTGCACCTGAGGGACGGGTCTGCTGACCTTTATTATTATGTTGTGACACAAGCAAGGTGCCGTTGTATGCTTCAGCAATTAAATGACATTCTGAACTGCAGTTCGAGTAGAGGCATCAAATAGTTTACCAGCCACATTTAGAAATGAAGAAATTCTTCATGAAAGACGCTGTAGCCAACTACTTATTAGTTGCTTTTAATATTTAACTAGAAGTATGTATGCTGCTGTGCTAACAGAAGCAATAAACTCTGATCTGTTTGGGAGCTCAGGCATTTTGGCATTTTATCAAAGTATTTCCTTTGCTTCACAAGAGGGTTTTATATATCTGTGATCCAAAGCAATCACATTTTCAAAGTATTTTGCTGCAAAATTGTCAAGTTGCACAAGTGGAAGTACATGGCAACTCTTCCTTCACACAGAATGCAGCGATTTCAGGAACGGAGATGTTTTTAAAGGGTCATGATCTAAAGGACAACTATCATTTTTTTCTGACATTCGTTACAGCAACATCAGCTGATGAACATTAGCTCGCCAGAGTGGTGTTGGCTGGATTTACCACCGAAATGCTGAGACCTATTAATATTGCTGGCTCACTTTAACACTGTGAGTAGCAGAACGGCTCCAAAATAACAGACAGCCTTTCACGTACAGTCACCCTGACAGCGCTCCCACAGTCCCGTGTGATGGGAAGGCTGTGGCGGGGAGCACAGTTTCCCTCCCGCCTTCAAGGGGGATTGAAATTACATTTCAAAGTCAGATTTCATTTTGATGCGAACATGGAGAGCTATTGCAGGTTCATCTACAAATACACTTAAATAATTACATTGTAATGAGCGCAGCAGACATGACTTTCTGTGCCCCACGTAGTTTTAGCCAAATAAAGAGAATGCTATTTTTTTCATCCTTCAGCAAGGGACTCCAAAGCTCCGGCGACAGCAGAGCCCCAGCTCCACGGACGCCTTGTTTTGGCGACGTACACGGTTTTGTGCAGGTATTTCGTTCCGCGCCCCGTCTGCCAGCTCCGGCAAAGGCCAAGGCCGTTGCGCTCCCGTTTCAGAACGCCAGCCCCGCGTGCCACGAAGGCCACGCCGCTCCGCTCCCCTTGCGGCGGGTGCGGGGCCCTGGCCCGCGGGAGGCTGCGGCGGCCGCAGCGCGCGGGTGTGCGGGGCTGAGCCCGGCCGGCAGCCCCGGCGCGGGCGGGAGCTGCTCCGGGGAGCAGCACGGAGCGAAGCACCCCCCGCGGCGCTGCAAAAATGCCGCGAAGTCTCCCCGGGTGCTGCTGGACGGGTCGTTCCGTACATCCTTCTGCAAATAGCCGAGTTCGGGCCACCAAACGCCCTGCCCTCGTCCCGCCTGCCGCGCACCGGCCGGCCGGCGGCGCTGCTGGGAGAGGGAGCGGCGGCAGGACCGCGGGGCTGGGGGACCTCCGGTGTGGCCCACGGCCGGGCACAGCCGCCTGCTTGGGCACAGCCTTCCCGGCTGCTTTGAACGGCAACGGGCCACCCCTGCGGTGCCACAACGCCGGGGGTTGGGCACCCGCCTGCACAGCCATGAACCCTCGAGGGGAAAAGCCGCCTGTGAGGGGGCGTGTGGGGCTGCTGCTTCGAGCGGCCGGGCCGGGGAGCAGGGCGGCAGGACCCGCCCTGGCTGGCTGCGTGGGAGGCCTTCGGCTTGGGGGCTGCGGCGGGCCGACGGCACAGGTCGCGGCAGGGAAGGAAAAGCGTGGCGGGGAGGCTGTTGCCACGTTTCAGCTCCAGGGGAGGACGGCTGGATGTATTGAGGAACCAGGGCTGCAGGCGGCATCCCGGGAGAGGACCGACCGCAGCCATCCCCTCCGGAGCGGGAGGGTGGCTCCGGGGAAACTCGCGGGCTGCCGGGGGAAAAGCAATGCTCGGGCAGCGTGGAACAACTGAGGCAGGGCGTTTGGTTCCCTGCCTAGGAAAGAGCATCACTTTTTTATCACTTTATTGAAGTGATGCTTAAAGTTCTCCTCCAACCCTGCAAATTGAAGTACTCAAATCGATGTATCTTCTGCACATGCTCCGTTCCACTTTTTCTTCTTTTATGTTCAATTTTTTAAAATTAATAACCAGCTCAAGTACTACATAGGTAACTGTTGGAGCAGGTCACACAAAATGCGCTACCTGCCTTTTAGAGATTCCTTAATTGCTTCATAGCGTTTCTGGGGACGGGTGCGTGCCATGAGCCCAGAGCCATGTCTGTGTTTCCAGGGCTGCAGCTGACTCGAGGGCTTTCAGCTGACCGGGCTCTTGGAGAACACAGTAGGTCTTACTGGGACCACCCGCTAAGGCAGAACAGGCTTGCACGTGTTCCCCAGCCGGGCAAGGTTGTTGCCGTTGGGGCAGGAGGCAGGACACGGCAAAGGCAAGACAAAGATGGCAGGAACCGACCAGGGCTGCTCGGGGCAGAAACCCAAATTTCTGCTCAGCACCAACCCTGTTCTTTGCAACCCTTCACCCCCAGAAAGGGCGAGCAGCTGCCCAGAGAAGGGGCGGACGTGAGGGAGGACCCCGGGGCCGCGGGAAGGCAGGGGCCAACCCAGAGGGTGGCAGGGAAATACTTGCACAGGGTTAATTCGTTTTGTGTGAATCCGCAGGTGGTCTGCAATTCCTCTTCAGGTAAAGCTGCCCTGGTTCAGACGTCCCCTGCAAAACGGCACATCCCTGAAAGCTTTCAAAGCCAGAGCATGTCCAGCGAAGGGGGACGCGTTGGGGTGCGAGGGCGACCAGCCCTGGGCCGATCCTGCCACGGGGCTGGCATCCCTCCCCGGAGGGTGGCAGGGCTCGGGGGGCTCAGAGGCTGCGCAGGGCTGGGGGCTCGCAGGGCTCCCGGCGGGGACCTGAGCGGGTCAGCCTGAGGCGGGGAGCCCTTCCTCCCCGCTTGCCCTTCGCCCGGGTCTGGTCTTCATCAGCAGGACAACGAGCGCTGTCGTGCCGAAATTGGAGTCATCTCACGGCTGTGCAAATGCCACGGCTCATCCCGTTGCCCTCGCTTCAAGCGCCCGCATCGCTCCCCTCCTGTGGGATACGGGGATGCCGGGTGAGGCACCTGCCAGCTCTCATTTCACATCGTCTGTTGTTTAAATAACCAAGGGAAGGGGACAGCTTTATCGTTTCAGACATTGTTTCCCTCCTTTATCTCTTGATGTGACAGTTATTTAATGGTGGTTTGTCTATTTTAGTCATTAGCCACTTGGCCTATTTTTAAATTTTTTTAAAATATCAGTTTTCAGTGTCACAGTAAGGGAAAGGAAAGGTTCACCGACTAAGTGGACATTGGGACATGGTAAGACTGTAAACTTTAAAAAGAGAAAAATATATTATATATAAATGAGACAAATCTATATCCCAGATTTAGTCCAGAAAACCCAAAGATTATTTTGCATACTTAAAGGAAATGCAATAGCACACTCATTCATCCCTAAAAGATGATGAAGATGAAGAGCTGACAAAAATCAGGGAAATCGTGTTGTTTTGTTAACCTAAGAGTAGTAACATGAAGAAACAGGGCTTCAGAGATACACATCACCACCCGCATCAGACTTTGGGATTTCTAAATTTTCAAAGTATTTAGTAACGGGAGATAATCTGAATCAAGGTCTGCCACCCACGTCATCCCCCGACTCTGTCCACCTGACGGATCCTGCACGGCAGGGTGTTAGTCGTGCGGGGGCTCCTCCTTGCTCCCGGGGAGCTCACGGGGGTGGGTGGTGTCTCAGAGGGGCGGTGGGCATGTCGCTCCCACTCCTTGGAAGTGGGATGATCCCAAAGACGCCGTTTAGCTAAAGCGGGCACTGGCGCTGTGCAACACTCCAGGAGAGAAGCCGTGCCCCGGCGGTGCGGGAGCATCCCTCCTTCTGCACGCATTGCGAGTGGCGGCATTCTTCAAATACAACATTACAGCAGTTTTCGTGAAAAATAAAACATGAAGCTATGGTCGATAAGGTGCACGGTGCTTTTGCGGATTAGTTCCCACACGAAGCACTACACACCGCATGACAACCCTGCTTGCCTTCAAATGACGTCTCTGCCCTCTTTATGGCTTCCTACTTGGACACGTGGAATCAAGGTAGGAAACAAAATTAATTAGATGGGACTTCCCACCCCGGCAGCAACGCGAAGCAGCACAACGAGAAGCAGCATGACCCCAGCCCCAGCGGTGGAGACCGCACTGCCGGCTGCCGAACCGTGACACGCTGCAAGGCTTCAGTAACGGCTCGAAAAGCAGAGGAACTCCCACATTCCCAGTGTTTGGGCCTGGTACGTTTTTGTATTTTGAAAATTACTTTAATGATGAGAGCTCTTGAAAACAGACATTTCTGTAATCTTCGAATAGTTTTTTTTTTAATTAATATTTGTTGGGAATACGTTAAGATGAATGATACTTTTAAATATTCTAAATGAAAGAAGCAACCTTATTTAGGCAGTGCTCTAAATCAAAGAACATTTTGCTTGAGTCATTTTTTCTTCTAGCAGTTGACCAAATGATTGATATAATGTTGTCCTCACCATATATATGGCTTGTCAATCCCCAAATCTTTATTAAAACTACTAGAAAACTTGGTATTTAGGAAGAGGGCTTCGTGCTCTTTGATGATGGCCAGGGCTAGGGCAGCGCAGCCCTGAGACCTTTAGTTTGGTTTCTGCGGATACAGTCGTTATGGTAAAGCCTTGAATTGCAGAATCTCACACTAAATGTTCTTACTGAGGTGATCAAAAGTCTGCTTGTTGAAAAACATTTTCTGTGCAAGCTACAGAAGGCTGCATAAGGATGCAGGGGAATTAGTCGACTGCTTTACTGCAGACAGTAATAGAATTACTCTCCAATTACTTGTGATTAGAAGTTACAAAACATTGCCATAGTGATTAAGTCCCTAAACGACAAACAGTCAAAGCTCTATACGTCCTGGACACCAGTTTTCAGGTTTCAGAAGAGTGAATTGACTGTTCGTATAGATCAGAGGGTCTGTCTGCGCTGATGAAAGGTATTGCCAGGCCGCAGCAGTTGTTCTCAGCAGCTCTTCACAGAGCCTACCCAAAAAGGGTGCTGAGCGTAACAAGAATTAGCAGCCTGGCTTTGGGGCCTTTCAAATTAAAATAAAAAATCTATGTTCAATCTGATGTTTTGTCCTAGCAGCAGTAGATAGCAACAGTCCTTATTATGCCAATATGCTACAGCATGTTAAAAATGTGAGAAAAAGACAGAAAAAGAGAAAAGAAAAAAATAAATTCTGTATCTGACGAGCGCAGGTGCGGATCACAAGTGCTGTGGAGGAGGCTGTAGCATCCTTTCACTTTGGGGTTGTCAGTCCTAAGGCCGCCTGCCTTCAGACTGGATATTTTTCCAAACTGCATTTCTCAGCTCACCAAAGCACCCTCCGGAGCACCGTGCCCAGCCAGCCCGTCATCCGCGCGGCTCCGCAGCAGGCGGGGGAGCACGCTTCTCCAGCCCCCAGCAAAGAATGTTCTTACAAACAACATTAATGCGAGCAGCACACGCTCCACTCCATCTCCGGCACCTGTAATCATCTAGAGAAAAAAATGGTAATTCAGCCTGCAGAAACACTCGGGAAGGGCCGCCAAAGCGAAGGGGAGAAGTCGAACGGTGAGGACGGCGGCGGCAGGTGGGAAGGGATGACCCTCCGCCATGGCATCTGGAGGGCGCGGGAGATGGGTTAGACCGGGGGTTGCCCTACGCCCCCGCGGAGGGGCCGGCGCGGCCACGCACAGCCCTCCCGGCCAGCACCATCCAGGGCTGCCATGAGCGGGCGCGTACAGTGCTTTATGCTTTACAGCTCACGGCAGAAGATGGGATTCTGTGGCTTCTACCAAATATTTAGATGTTACTTAAGTGTGCGATTGCAGGTTGGAAGGGAAGCACTGCAGCGTTATGGCAGCAGTTCCACCCCTCATCCCAGAGATGCCAGGGCTCGGCTCTGGCTCACGGTGCAAAAGTTACATCAAAATCTGATGTCTCTAGGAAATTTCTCAGTCATGGCTGATTACAAATGCAAATTCCAAGGTGTTCTAGTTCACAGATCACTACTGCCTCACCCTTCAGTAACTCCTGTCTCTCCAGTAAGCCATTAGTCCGCAATTTCTTTAGAAGACGCTGCTAATTCTCATGGGTCTAGTTGAGATCTACTTTCAAACACATCATCTGCTACAAAATTCCCTCCAAACAAGCATTTTTATAGCACATATTTTCCCAGTCTGAGGAATTAACCAACACAGATAAAGTATTTTGGGGTTGGCGCTGGGTCACAGCATCTCAAGAGGCCACATTGCTTCGTTATGACAACTTCCCCTGCCAACAGCCCTCATCCATACGCACCCAGACCCATCCTTTCGCGCGCAAATTAAAAGTTATCAGATAAAAAAAAAAAGGAAGACAACAAAAGTCTTACTTCTCTCTTCCTCTCACCTAGGATCCGAGTCTGGCCACGTCAATAAAAACAATTTCAGGGATTCTTCTGTAATTGCACGTTGCTCGAGAACTACAATCGGGCTGAGGTACCTACCACTTAACCAGAACGCGATGACAAACACAAACCCCAGCAGACAGACAGAAAGCAGACAGAAAACGCGCCAGTCGCTTCACTTTGACACAAACCGAAAAATTCCATGATCTGTTTTTCTGTGACACAACTGTTTGTACAAACAGCCACCCCGTGGCGAAGCGTAGGGGCTGACGACCGTCCTCTGGGAAGGCTTGCTCCAGCGCGCAGCCTGCCCACAGCCCGCGCCCATGAGAGGGGAACAGACCCCTGCGCGCCCAGTGAAGTGCAGTTGATGCAATCGTTACAAGCTACGGCCACGACAGGGCACGGGGCAATCTCTCTGGAGCCTTGGCTTAACGATTAACTTATTCCGTAAACATGAGCTGGATTTTCTAACTCAGTATTTAAAGTTGTACACTTTGTATTTAAGTAGTAAGCGCAGAAGCGTGTCGTAAAAATCAGATTTCAGGTAAATGACTATTAGGTCAATTTTTCATTATTTTTTTGGTGAAAAAGGCGCTAGCCTTTGGGGCATACACAGACCTCCACAACCTGCAAGGCTCCACGCAGCCCTGTGGGGATGGGGCTCTGGCAGCGCTTTGCCCGTTCACTAGCTGAACTGCTGCTTGTGGAGCACGGTGATGGACGTGGCAACTTCAGATGTTGCTAATGAAAGAAGCAGCAAAAAAGGAAGGTCAAATTCAACAGCTGCTTTTAAAGATCACTTTAACTGAAAAACCTTACTTGGTAAATGCCACATATGGAATCAACGGAATAACTATAACTATTAATAATTATTGCAGGCTGAATTGCAGGAGATCTGGCAAAGCCTGTGGGCAGTGCATTTTGCTCAGTGACATAAATATGCAAGTATCTGGTTTTTTGCTATTTATTTTATAAACAAAACAAAAACCCAAAAATACTTGTAGCATGAATGTAAAAACTACTTTGCTGGAGTTTTTTATTCCTGAAGATACACTTTCTGTGATTGAATCTGCACTTACGACGTTAGCGGAAATTTACCGTATTTAAACTGTTGAAAATGTAATTAATTACTTTTCTATTGTACCCCAATACATTTATCCTTTATTTTGCTATTTGACATGTAACTCAAGTATTTCATGTTTAATATTACTGAGCTGTCACAGTTTAAACATATGAGTAACAACAAGCTGAGGATTCACAGACCACCGTCTTGAGTTTACCTCTCCTTGCCAGAGCAAACTTTAAACCTCTCCCACTGCAAAGACCTTTGCTATTTGCCAACGGACCCACACGCCGGCCGCCGGCACCATCGCCCTCGGGTCGCCCGTCTCTGCGTTAAACGAAGGACCTCAGCAGGGGAACGGCTCTCTCCGGGCACAGGGTTGGTTGTGGTGCTGTCACGGCTGCAACGAGAAGACATAGTAAGTGTAGTTCGTTATTAATCACATCTCATTTTCATGTCTGAGGTTAAGTCTGAGTTGCCTCAAGAGAGGTGAAGCAGGCACTGAGCACGACAAGGTCCCCACCAGCGTCACGCGCCTGCGCCGAAGACCTGCCTGCCTTCTGCTTCCTCCACTGCAGACCGCCCTGGCCTGACGCGAGATTCATGTTAACGGCAGGCAGTTTCATTACAGTAAAAATTCAGGATTTGCAGAACGCACACATTTCCCGTTACTTTATTTAAATAAATTGATATTTTTGATTTCTACAACACTTTTTCAACTTTCTCCACATAAAACAAAAGTCATCCCATTCAACTTCTGATCATAAGGGTATTGAAAAATCCTACTGAAGAAAAACTCTCCAGACCTCCGCATTACTGTATTGTGTTCTGGTACAGCCGATCCAAAGCAGCAGGTCAGGAGCGAAAAGCAGCTGTGGAGAGATGCTCCTGTCATGGGTCACCAGATATCACACCCCTGATTCCAAAATATTTGTAATGCACTGCTGCTTAATTAATTGCCTGCAGATGGCTGAAGGAAAAGTAATGAATATGACAAGAGTAGGGGAATGTCACAAACACATTACATTTCTTGCCCGTGTGTGAAGTCAAGCTTCTGGCTACTGCATTTTCAGTCTTTTCACTGTCCTGGGCTGGTTTGCCTTGTCCGTGGCAGACTAAACCCCTATAGCAGAGTATATATATACACATACAGAGTACTCTGCATAGGAGAGTCCCGAATTATGTGAGCATCATTATTTGTTTTAGAAACGGATATAAAGAGGAAAAGATATGAAAGATCAAATTACAGAAAGACACAAAAAGAAATAAAAAGTGCACATCCAGACAGCAAGTCCATTAAAACAGATTTACAGGTTGCCTGTTAAAGGCATAAAGCGGAAACCTTCTTTAAAATAAGAAGCAAGATTTAAGTCCAGCACAAGGCATCAAATTCAAGTACTTCATGCTTAGATGTACTGTTTCAGAAAATGATTATTTTCCGTTATATCAGTACATTATACAACAGGTTGAATCATTGCCTTGATATGCAACAGCTGTCATAAAAAAGCCAATTTCTCTTTGATATAATGCAAAATAGGAATAAAGTAGCTAAGAGGAAATGTTTAAGTCTGTTTATTTTGATCATCGTCTCGCGTGAAGCAATACCGAGTGTTACACAGAGCAGTCTGAAAACCGTTTTAAGAAGCACGCAGGCTTATTCTTTCTTCCTTGCACAGGCGGTAGGTCTTGAAAAACCACTTTCATAAATACAACAAAAGTCACACAAAACTCCTTGGAACCTTATGTATTTTACAGTAAGCAGAGGAACTGTTAATGAGAACAGGATCATTATAACTAAACATTAATTCCTCTCTATTTATTTTGGTACCAAGGTCAATTCTGATGTTATTTCTTCCCTTGCCAAGTTGTACCAAATACTATGCCCAAAGGTACAGCAGTCAGGAGAAAACAAAGGATATGTTAACCTCTGATGGTAACTGGAAAATTCATTTCTGGCTTCTTTGAGGATACTACTGAAATCACTCTAGGAAGTAACAAAAATCAAAACAAAGGAGAGAGCATCTGCCCAGCCAACTCCGGCTCCATGCACAAGACGAAGAGGAAGATGAAAGATGCGCAGCTGGTCCTAGGCGAAGGCAAGGACGAGGCATTCGGGGCCACAACGCTTATCCTAAAAACCATGAACAAAAGCTGTGAACTAGAAGGAATTTTATGGAAATAAAGCCATCTCAAATGGCTCGTGACATTTCTCTAAGTAGTGAGAAGCACCGTGCTGACAGTCCAACGCCTGGAGCAGGATCTTCCGTCGGACATCCCCGCAAGTCCCTGCCTGGCCCTCGTCACGCCGCAGGTCCCGCACCCCGCGGGCACGGAGCCACCCTGCCCTGGCTCGGGGCTCCCGCGGGGCAGCGCCGGCGCAGCGGGACACTGGGCTCTGCCCGTCCCCGCGTCCAGCTTCGCGGGCAGGAGCTACAACAGAACAAGCGGCGTGCCGTCTTCACAGCCCAGATGTCAAATTAAGGTTTGGGATGAGATCTGCAGGCGCGGAGCAGGTAAACTGTAATAAAATACTCTGCCACAGTAGACAGCACTGGCTGGTTGAAAGAACCATATATCTGCATTATTTAAGTTGCACCACTGAAGTCTTGGCTTGAGTACACAGGATTTCAATTAAAGAAGCCAGAAAAGCGCCTGCCGTCCCCCAGCCCCGCTGACTGGGGCACTGCTGCATGCTCCGGGCTGGGCGGGCGGCTCCAGCTCTCCACAGGATTTATTTCCGACGGAGCGGGACGGAGCTCGTCCAGCGAGCCAAGAACAGACATTGTCTGCGGCGCAAACACTCCAGCACATCGTTTTCCCAAATGGCCTGAAGATCATGTTTCACGGGGTATTATCATATTGAAACAGCAAACTTCACCACGTGCAGGAAAGCAAAATTAGGAAAAATATCACTACCACCATACTTTTATGTTTTAGTCCTTAAAAATTGCTGGAACAGGTTTCCCATTTGATTGAAGCAGCTTTCTGCATCACGCTGATATTTTAAATGGGCTAAATCTGCTGAGCTCCCATAGAAAGAGCCCCTCTCTCTTGTCCCCCCCCTCCAGCCGCTCCACATGGGAGCCAGAGGGCTCGGCGTCAGACAGGAACGCGCCAGCGTCCCGTCCCCCGGTGTCGGTCCAGGCAGTAGTTAGTTACCGGGGTCGTTCCCTGGCCAGCAGTCCCCAGGCTGCAGCTCCAGCTTCAAACAGGCCAAATGCTTTGCTTAAGAAAGAGCCCAGTGACTGGCTGAGCTGCATTTTTAAGAAAGCTATAAAGAAAAAATCCTGTCCAGACAGGCCGATAAAGGAGGAAAAAAAAGCAAACCAAAAATCATTCTCATTATCCCATTTCAATTTTCAGACCAATGATCCATCAAATCGCTCTCCTCAGCAAACGTACGTATTGGCCAGAGCCCTTTGCTATATACGAGCTATAGGGGAGAGCGGGACCGATGCGCGGGTCCGAGCCGGGAGGCACCGAGCACCCGCAGCCCCACAGCGGCAGCTGCCGCACCCCGAGCGCCCCGGCAGCGGGTCTGCCAGCGCAGCCCCCAGGGCGTCCCAGCGCTCGAGTGGGTTTACATGCTCTAAGGACTCGAGGACCGTGTCTGTACTTATTAAACCCCAAGAGGGCTGCGGAGTGCTGTATTTTCACAGTATTTCAGGGAAGGTTGGCTGCCTCTCGCAGGCTGCAGGGCTCGCTGGACAGACACGGCCTCTGACGGAGGCTCGGTTTCCGAGCGCATCAGGCAGCGCGGAGCTGGGAAGCAGCACGAGGCTTCAGCGCAGCCTGCTGATGCTTTTTCAAGGCACCGCCCTTCAGTCCTTCCCAGCACCTCTGTTCTCCCTGCGCAGAAGATGTTAAAGTCTTCCAGGAGAACTCCCCGCAGAAGCGCCGGTCTCGCCTCCCCTCCCGGCAGAGCTGGGCCGGGAACAGGCGGCTTGTGCCAGGAATGAAATTCCTCTGCAGGGAGGCTCCAGCCTCCAGGACGGCACCGAGCGACCGGCGGCTGCTGGAGGACCTGCCCCGGGAGGGAGGCTGCCTGTACAGCCATTCAAAGGAGACCGTAAAAAGAAAAGGCACCTTCAAAAAGATGGGTGTTAATACGCAAACTGATGCTAGGCTGATGTTACAGCCATTACAAGATCAAGAGCTGGTGTTTTCGTGCCATTCCGCTCCATTTTCACAGGGAATTATTTCCTGCTCCCTTTATATTCATGTCCAAAAGCCCCGTGGAACTGGAGACACCTTTAAGCTTTCTTCATGCAAATTTCAGTAAAGTCACCCAAAATATCTTTGGCAATAACATGCAAATCATACTCAGCAGTGAGTGTGGCTGCTACACAAACAAAGTGCCCCTGAGAGAAGATCCCTGTTTTGACCTCACAGGACGACTCCTTCACTATTTAAGCACCCACAGCATCACGTACAAGGTTGTCCACGTTTCCTGTGACGCACCTTCAACCTATTGCAGCACAAAGTCGCCCTTGTTGTCCTGCAGCGCTTTCCCCCCTGCGCGAGGTTTTGTTCGGTGCTGCCGGGTTTTGTTCGGTCAGAGCCAAGGTGGAGCTCCACCGGGACCTGCCTTCCGGAGCCGCAGCGTGAAGGTGCCTCCACCGCCGGCACGGGTGCCGCTCCATGGAGGACACCCTCAATGAGTCGTGGTTTCCGCAGCCGCCGGGAAAGGCTCTTCTGCAGCGTGTACGGTCGAACCGGGCGATGCCAGCCTGCCTGGGCTGGGCTTAGTGGGAGGCTTTATTCCAGGCCTAGCCCCCAGGCGCGGAGGTCAGGTGGAGGAGCGTTGCTGGCCCTAGGGAGAAAAGCGCCGTGAAACAAGCAAAACCAAGTTCTTGAAGATGTATTGAAACTTGCCACAGGGCGACTAAATGTGTTGTTACTAATTTCATAATGACCTCCCTAAAATGTACAAAAATTAATTAAAAGAAGATAAGAAAAAACAACCTGAAAACCAAATAGGCACTGAAAATAAATTGTGCTCTCATATCAGGAAAAGGTTATTTCTCTGTGACAGAGCTATATATGCAAACCTCAGACAAAACAGCATTGCTTATGGTAGTCAATACCTAAATTATTCTCTGCAAATATACTGGGTTTGAAATGCACAACAGAAACCAGAATTTCTCCACACACCATAAAAAAAAAAATTAGGTGGATAAAGTACTTCCTCTCCACTCAAAAATATATTATTAGATAAGAAATTATGGTAGTTGAACCTCATACATAAGCTTTTTAATTCAGGCCTTTGTAGAAATGTACTCTGACAGGATAATGTTTGTTTTTACTGGCTGCTACTCACCCTGGAGAAATCACCAGCCATTGTGCTCCTTCAGAAGGAGGATTTCCTCTAGTAAACCTGCCAGTAAAAAACAATCAGGCATCCTGATAGCTTTATTTGGTTAGAAGAATGGTAAACTCGTAAAGTGCCATGAGCTATTCAATAGAAAAAGATTAGATGTGAGCAGCCCAAGGTTCATCATTTAAAGAAATCTCCATTTGAAACTTTCCATTAGCTGATTAGAGGAAATAAGATGCAGGGGGTTGTTTGTTAGTTTAAAGGAAAAAAGAGAAAGCACATTTTTTTTTAAAGCTACTCGCACCAGCTACCCTTGCAAGGATGGAAGAAGCACATCTGAGCGATTCACACATTTTGAGCCGTTTGCCCCGGCAGCAGAGGACGGCGGCACGGCGTGGCACAGCCTCCGGCACGCGTTCCCCGCAGAGCCTGCGGCAGGCTGGCCCCTGCCTGGTGACGTGGGCTGAATTTGCTTTTCACACTTTCATTTACACGGGATATGTCTGAGTATTTTTACTTGTAAGTCAGCTCTATGGAATAGTATTTTTGCATATTACCTCCCATTTGCTACATCTGCAAAAACACTATGAGGAAAGTGAGACCGTGCAGAAGCTTATTGATTAGAATAAACATCTGAAGTATACACCAGGAACCTGTGGCTGGAAAAGCAGAAGGAAGGAATATACCATATTAAAGTACTCTTATTTCCAATTTCATACTAAATTTAATACCAATATGCTTAATAAAGCAGTATTTTCCACTGTAAGACATACAGTGCATAATTTTGTATCAAAAAATTCTAAACTTCTCTGAAAAACCTGATGGCATCCTAATGCTTAGCATGTAGCCACGTGCTTTGCAATGTAGAATCCTATTAAATCCCTCTGAAAATATCTTAGCAGATCACTATTAATCATATATGAGATGACTAAGTAACAATTGTATAAGTTGGATACAGTGCCATTACATGTTAATATTCTTTGTTAAAAAAACCACCCTCGGAGAAGAAGCCAAAGGAGCCACCTAATAAATCAGTGATGTTGATGGGCGGGATCGTAACCACGTCAGGAAAACTTGAAGCAGCAGCCCAAAGGGACCACTGCTTTTAGCACATAACTGTAATTCATTCGATGCAAATTCAGGCCTGCGCTGGTCTCACCACAAAGTTCACTTGCTGTATTTTTACAAGAAATTTGGCGTTGGTTTCGGTTAAAACCCTGCCCACCAGCACCGGGGCTCCTGCCTTCGCTTCCCACCAACCCAGCATTCCACCACGCAACGCGGCGCAGGGCAACGCGGCTTCCGAGCAGCCTCAGGGCGGTGCAGAGCTCGGTGGCCCCGGGACCCCCGTCCCTCCTGGGGTGGGAGAGAGGACAGGGGCCTTTTTTTGTCAGTCAAGGTATTTGCTAAACCAGGGGCTTTCCTTCTTACCCACTTTCTACGTCCCACAGTGCACTAGAGCAGTATCTTCTACTGGGATGGCGCCATGTGTCAGGAGACGTTACTGCATGTTTCTGAGTGATTTACTATGATAATCAAAAGAAGGCCCATTAATTGAGGTTTTCAGCTATACAAGTGTAAAAATTTACCCACAACATTGAGTATAATGACCACCAAGCAATTATTTTCTTAGAGAGTTTCCCAGTTCTCTGCAACCTGATCACACCTGATCACAGCTCTTCTTCTGCATCCTCATTCAAGCATTCTGAAAAAGCTTTTTTTTTTTAACCTTATACTCTATATTGTCACTTCAAAGGTACTAAAACCTACTATATTAGGCCAATGGATATTTTGGCACTCTAAAATTTGGATTACAGGCCAGAGAGAGTTTAACACATTATGCTGTGAGTATGAATGCTGTCTATGTGCACCACATTTGTCTTAAAAATTCACATGCTATTTTCAAAACATAATTCTCCACACCTGAATTAGACAATGATTTAAAATAAATAATTGGAATTACTGCTGTCAAAGCACATGCAAAACTTACAGTCTACAGAAATAAAAGGAAACCTAAATGTGACTGGCAAGCTTGAGCCTGGGGCAATATTTTTTTTCCAGCTAATTCAGAAACCTATAAAAGTAAAGATTTTAATTATGGAAATAGTTGCTGCTTTCACCACTAGCTTTATTGCTGTTGGGTTTTGCTCTTAATGAAGCTCCTTTCTCAGCTTTACATTGCGCAGCCTCATCGACTGATGGGAACACCGTCTCAAGCGTTAGGGTTCAACAAACAACACGTACTGTATTTTAACTCCTCTTCCTTACAGACGAAGGGAAGAGGTTCCTCGGGTGGAGTTCCTGGGTCATGATCCCACTGGCCGCACGCCCGTACCTGCGGAGGGGAGCCCCGCCAGCGCGCTCGCTAACAGGGGTCACTGCTGGGTGCAAGGGGTTGCTGAGCAAAGGCTCCGTGAACCTCTGCTGCACACCGGAACGTGGTGCCGGGAGCAGGGACGAGTCCTGCAGATGCATCGGGGACGCAACCGGAGCATCGGGAGCCTCCTGGCAGGCGTGGGTGGAGGAGAGCAGCTAGGGCTGGGAAGGAGCACAAAGGGGCAGGAGCGGAAGAAAAAAGGAGGACTACGAGAGGAACACTAGGAATGATTGGGAAGGGAGAACAACTGCAAGGGCATGGAGTCAATCTAAATATAACTATAGTATATATTATTTTATTTATATATTATTAAATATAATATGGTTATATGTATATATTTTATATATTTATATATTTTAGTATCTCTTATACGATTATATATATTTATAAAAGGAGGTGGTAGAAAATAGTAGTATGTTGATATGTCGAGGCCTACCCTGTGAATCATCTTGATGCAGTTATCAGCCTTCGCGATCGTCACCAGCGCTGCAGCCAGATGCGCACCTCCAGCTGCAGCCGAGCCCCCCCGCTGTGCCCCAACCTGGGCATCACCCCCAGATCCCTGTCTAAGAGCCCGGCTGATGTCGCTGCTCCCAAGCCCGGAGCTGCCGGCGTGATCCGTCCCAGAGAAGGACACACCGTCGTCCCAGAGAAGGAGGACACACCGTCGTCCCAGAGAAGGAGGACACACCGTCGTCCCAGCGTTTCCCTCACCCTGTTGTATCAACCACGGGTCGGCCCCAGACCGGGCGCAGGCAGGGACCGGTGCCTGTGCCCCCTCCTCGGCCACGCCGGGCTGGGGACTGGCCAGCGCTTGGCTCGGCACACACACAAAAGCCTAAAGGGAATCAAAAATAAAAAGCATCAACTTATTACCACCAGGTATTTAAACCAACAGAACAGAAGGGACAACAACAGTGAGTAGCTGTTAAATGACCCGGTTAACAAACGCTTGGTGGGTCACTTCATTTTTCTGTCTCCTAAGCTGTAATGCTGCTGGTTGTAACAGGTGATATTAAAGGTCACATTGGCCACGAAAGCTTTTTAAATCGTGTTTTATTACAGCCCTCTAGTTACAATATGGCATTGTGGCCTGCCCTCCTCTGGGCCACGCTGGCATGCCAGTTTTTACTTCATTTACAGCATGAGAATATCCAGTTTACTACCAATGCAAAAAAAAAGACTTCGCAGGGCTGATCTAAAAATACAGTAACATGCTCCCAAATTTCAGGTATGAATATTAGCAATTCCTTCAATGATATCGAAATAAATCATGCTTCACACTTATGTATGTCAGTACTCACCTAATCCAACCAAATCTGATGCTGTTCGACCCCAGTTGTTTTTAAAGGTTTCCAAATTCAACCAAAACTTAATTACCTCTACAAATAACAGAAAAACTGCTCACTTTCAAAATTTCAGATGTCTCTGCAAATTTAGCCTAAGCTGAATATCACGGGGAAGGATAAGGATGAGGCGTGTCGGCAGGTGAAGTGGGGCACAAACGCCCTAGAAATGCCAGTCAATGCCAACGTTACTGGACAACTCCTGGGCTGTGGAGCGATGCTCTCAACATCCTGTAACGCCCTGGAACAAAGATCTGAACCCTCATCTGCATTCCCAGTACATGACATGTATATTTTCCTTATCCCATGCTATTCCCTTGCCATCTGCTCAGGGATCTTCTCTGCTTCGTTACTGTCGCTGTCATGTTTTCAAAGGCACAAGGTAGTCTTGACGAAACAGGGAAAGAGCATACACCGACCGTCAGAGCCTACCAACAGCCTTTAAAATGTTTGATTTGCTCAATCTCAGCTGCTCACACAAACAGGAATATTGCTCACACTCATATGCTCACAAGCGTATTTTTAGTCAAGGGTTTCTAGCCCAGTATTATTTCTCAGTTTTGCTTTAGAATTTCATCATCTGCACATTCAGTTTATTGAAGATGATGACGAATTTTCCCACTTCCTGACTCGGTGTCAGACAAGCCCAACAAACCCAGTTTGCGTGCCACAATCGCTGCTCCCATCTGAAATAAGCTCAAAAGAAAATCGTGTGGGTTGGTACACACAGCAAGCAAATTAAATGGGTACTAAACCCACACTTCCCTGCTGGCTTACGTCTGACAGGCTGCAAGTATCGCTAGTGGTGCACAGGTGAAACCCTGTTGGGGAGATGTGCTCCAGCCCGAGGGTCTCGTTACCGCAGTCCCGATGGCGAAACACGTCCTCACCCCAGGGGACGCTCCCGGTGTCAAGCTCGGGGGAAAGTGCTGCCTATGGGAAGAAATAAGGCAAGTGGTAAGCTTAAGAGCACACTGAAGGTCATTCACCCTCCACTCTAATGAATCATTCTAAATATTTAAATGTTTCCCAGGATAGACTCTGTTAAAGTGATTCCTCAAAGTCAAAGTAAATCCATGGAAGTAGATACTCCTTTCTACTCTTTTTCCCTGTATCCGTGACAGTATCTTAACACCACGGCCACTCAGCCTAGGTGACAGTTTCTCGTTACAGACATATTATTTTCCTATAGCTTTTATTACAACCTCTGTATCTCCCCTCCCAGGCACAGGCGAGACATTTTGGCTCTGACCTTGACTCTGCAGAGGGGCTCGCCGGGGCTGGGGGGAGGACGCCCAGCGACTCGCAAGCCGCGCGGCACGGGCATTGCCTGTTCTACAGCGGCTGCAAGGGAGGAGGCATGAAAGCAGCTGGAAAGCAAGCAGCGGGGAAACTGAGGCTGGCATTGAGAGAACTGCAAACAAGGTGAGTAATGGCATTGGTGCCGCAGCCGCCAGTGTCTTCCTTAAACCTGTGCAGTTACAGAACATGTATATAATAAAGTGACTCTCTGCCATCTTCTCAGATGCATACTGAGATATGCCACAATAAGCAAAAGCCAACGTTTTAAAATAAATTGATGACACATCACTAAAAAGAGAAGAAAGGTCAATAGCCAAGGATGTTCTTAATCAACATCAGATGATAAATCACGGAAGAGCCAATACATTAACAGATCAATGCTTCATTTACCGATTTTGGCATTTATGTTCCATTTTAAGCATTTGCAGCCAAAACGCACTTAAACTCAGTTTTACACCTGAGACTTGCATCCTGTGCACAAAAACCTTTTCTTCTGCCAGCACCACCTGGGCACTATTTTGCCAAGTGCTCTTCTAACAGGCGAAGGCAGGCATGACACTGAAATATCCTGAAAATATATCGATATATCAAAATTTTCTATTGTCAAATTCACACTGCCATCAAACCCCAGACAAGTTTCTCTGACGCCAGCTCTCGCTACACCAGTTTCTGGATTTACTGCCATAGCCGTTGTTCCCTCTTGCAGCCGCTCCGTACCAGCCGCTCCCTTCCTCCCTGAACCAGCAGCGTCCGGCCAGCCGTGCGTCGCCAGCCCGTGCGGTTACGCCGAGTGCTGCCAAGCACCGTCTCCGGCCCTGGGGGGGATGGGCAGCCTGGGCGCCCACCGCCGCCCCGCGAGCTGCTCCGTGCCTTCGGTGCGGTGGCAGCCACGCACGCCGCTCCAGAACCCGGCTGCGTGTGCAGAGCCCCCGCTGCCAGCGGAACCGTGGCACTGCTGTGTCTTCCCGGATGCGATCCGCTGCGCCTCCGTGGGGCCGCTCAGCCGCCGGACAAACGCGCAGCCTGGCAGAGGAGCGGGGTTAGCTTTTCTATGACACTTACATCGTGGAAGGAATAAATCTCTAAAATCTTAGTTTATATTAAATGCTACAATAAAATGCTACATAAAGAAACAGCAGGTTTCAGCATCTTTCTTATTCTGCACAAGGGAAAAAAGCCCCAACTCTTCAACAAGTACTCAACTTAAACATTCTTCTCTTCCTAAATTAAAAGTGGAGAAATCTGTACTGAACAAAACCTTACAAGTTTAAGTCATCCTCGCCCCTATTATAAAAGCTTATCATTTTCAAAGAAAAAAGTACTTTAGGTGCCCTTTCAATGCAACTCAATATTGCATCTTTTACACCTCCAAAAGCTGCACTTGCACAGCCACTTCAGCTTCTCCATGTCCCAGAAGAAGCCAAGTAATCAGCACATAATCGATCTCTTTGCTGAACCTCCATAGTTCTTTATTGTCAACCCCTATAACTCAAATCTGCTTCCTAAGAATTACAGTCATTTTTAACTTTAGCTTTCTCAGTTCTCAGCATCACAAGTAGGCGGCATTATTCAGGTTAACGATTTAAGTATGTCATTAGAGAACATCAAAGAGTGGTTTCTGTTCCGTTGATATGAAGTAATAACACAGGAGATTAGCAAGATTTAGATTATCTTGTGTTATATCAAGTTTTTTCAGGGAGCAATGCAGGCAGAGGCCAAGCCCTCCTCCCAGGGGCTTCTCCTTCTCCTTTCCCGTTTGCAGCACGGACATTTCGGTAGGTGGTCGAACTGCCCCTCCTGCTCGGCAGAAACACGAACGCTGCCGTTACAACACCGCTTCCTCCAGCTTCACTTCTGAGCCCAAAGCGCTCTCAGCCTAATCAAAGATTTACAGAAGGCAAGCATATGTAGGTAGAATCAAGAGAAAAACCCCAAAGCAAATACCAGCCAGCTTGCGGAGAAGTGTTTGCATCTGCATATTTCTCCACCAACAGAGACGTTAAGAGCGACCGACAGTTTGGAAAGGCTGCAAAGCCACTACTAAGAGCGATACCCTCCCACTTAGTCACGTTATACCCATCAGGCACGTTGATAGCTTTTGTGGCTGTACAAATACAGCGTTTGAACTGCTGCTGCTGGGTCTGACCAGCAGAACTACTCCTCAGGCAGCACTCCTCTTGCCACCCCAGCGTGAGCGCATCCCGTCAGGGCGCAGCTCTGGTAAGCCCGCTCTGCCGCAGGACGCCGGGCAGGGACGCTGCAGCCAGGCTCGTCTACCTGGCGCGCGTAAGGGCGGTGGGAGCGGTAGGGCCGAACCCCCAGCTCAGGCTGGGACAGACGGCCTGTGCCAGAACGGCGTTTCTGATGTTCCTCACTGGTGTTCAGCTGCTGGAAGGCATGGGCCACCTAGCAGGGACCAGCAGTCACCAATCCTTTTCATCCATTGCAAGGCCATTTCATTTAAAGTTGGTTAATGCTTTGATGTAGCGTTGGAAGACTAACGGCCTTATGGTTTCCATCACATTTGCCTCAGGACGACATTAAGGAGAGGATGCCTTTGAAGGTCCGGCCTGAGCTATCATGCGGGACTGATGCAGCAGTCTTGACTCAGCCAGCCATACGCATCTGCAGAAGACCACGGGCCCTGTATGCCAACCCCGCTTTCGCTTCCGCGTGCCACATTTCACAATCCTCCCGCCTGTGTCACAGGGAGCGTCTGGGCAAAGACCAGTTCCCCTTCACACCGCTGCATGCACGCTGAGATGTATTTCCGTTGCTAGATAAACCAAACTAGGTCACTCTGTTTCTCTGTAGTAACTCACATTTCCATCTGAGGCTTCACACCACAACCCAACACCACACAAAACGCTCAAATGAGCTTTGTCTCTCCAGCAGATCATCTAACAAGGCTTTCCCAAGAAATGCCACATTCAGCAGTAAAATTTTCTGCGGCAGTTTATTATTTAGTTAGAAAAAGACGTTTGAGAAATGTAATCTCATTCTCACCTTTTCAGCTGGCTCTTCCTTCACGCGCCCTCGGCGCGGCACGCTGGGTGCTCCCGCCCACCACCCGCAGCTTGCGGGCAGCATCGGCGGGGGGCCCTCATGCCAAGAGCAGCCAGCACCACGCTCCCTATTTAACCCCTGCTGAGCGGCCACGCCCTGCCTGACGGGGAGCCCGTGGCTCCTGGGGCAGGTGGGATCCATCCCCTCCTCCAGCTCGGCAGCACTGCTGGCCTCCCCAGCCCCTCACCCAGGCGGCGGGACGCTCCCCAGCCCCCTGCCCCGGCACTTCCTCACCCGGCCGGGCAGGTTGCAGCGCAGCACCCACGGCGCGTGGCCTCCAGCTGTTCGGAAGGCTGGGCTATGCAGGACGCGGTCTTCCTCTCCCATCAGAAAGAAGGGATCAAGCCGGCAGCGGGTGGGACTTGTCTGCTTCTCAGCAGCACTCACCAAAACAAAGCAGGTCTCTAGGAAGGAAAAAGAATTCGTAAGACCAAGCCTTACAGTACCTGAGAGTGCAGAACTTGTTTCAAAAGTCAGCGTGCAAGCTGCTGAATTGCTTTTATTTATCAAATTACTTAATTATTTAATTAATTCAAATTACTTAATTCATGAGACTTTCCATCCTGCAATTCTTACGTGACTACATCAGGAAGTGAAGTAAGAGCGCAGGAATGGACAACATGAGTCAAAAGCAGCAGTTACATGTCTGGCTTCACTTACGAGGATCAGAATCAAGATAAGACTGGAAAAGTAAAAAGAATTAAGACGAATCTAACGGCCACCTTGCCCATGACACCAGTCACCTGCAATGTCCCGACCCAGGGTGGTTAGGTCAGACCCCTGTGGTGCAGCTCACTTGCTATAAAGCTGCTTTGAACCAATATGTAAAAATGTAAGCGTTTAAGTATGTGTTTTACTGCACAGTTCAGATGCTGTCCATAGACCTTGGGGTACTGCTGAGGTGATAACATTTAAACAAAGGAGTGCATTTGGCTGGCTTACAGACTCTCTTAAAGAATTAAGTTCCTCCTGGGCTTAGAAAGATTATTTAGCTTAAATATTTTTAGAAAGTGGAAACCAAATTGAAAACAAGCAAAAGTCAGCCGAATTAATATCTCTATCGCCGGCAACATCAGTAGTTAAAAATCTGAAGTTGTCCAGCTGTAGAGCTGCGCTGTCGGGAATACTCTGGTGTGACTCTCCCGGCAGAAGGTGCCCGCGTGCAGCGATGGGAGCCGGGCAGGCGGGCGCAGCCGGGCAGGCTGGCGTACGTGCTGCACAGCTAACTGCAGCTGCGCGGGGGGAGAGCTCATTTCGAGTTTCCAGGACTTTATCTGACTTTGCAGGCAGCCAGCCTTCGCACGGCACAGCACTAAATCCACAGCCACCGCAGTAGCCTGTGGGCCATCCTGATCTTCTGGAAAGATATTCTTGTAAATAATCATTAAAATAGTGCAGAGCAGAAGCTGCTTTGGCATAGGGCACTGCCGGAGAACTGCTGGGGAAAGCAGCAGGGTTCCTGTCCCCGATGCAGGAGTGCCGGGGAGCGGCACTGCCTGGGCAGGAGGCAATGGGCACAAAGGCAAATCCTGGAAATTCCCTCTAAATGTCAGAAAAAAACATTGTAGGACATTTTACATATTCTGATCAGCAGAGGAGCTGAGGTTTGCTTGGGTTTTGAATGAATAAAAAAGACACTCATGCATTTTTCATCCCGCTGCTCTGTGGGGTGGGTTTGGAGCCGAGCTGTGATTTCCCTCAAAAGGCGGATCCTGCTCCCACAGCTCCTTCCCCTAAAACCAGGCGTCTCCTGGAAAGCAACTCTCCCTCTTTCAGACTGACACGTCAGGTGCCTAAAAACAGTGGCTAAAAGTAGCCCAATGCCTTGGCTTCTGCATTTGACGGGGAAAGCAGACGGCTGGGCTCGGAGCGCGCCTCTGCCCTGGGGAGAGCCCAGGGCGCCCGGCGCGGCGACGCAGCCCCGTGCCTACCCAGCACTGCTCATCGCAAGGAACATTTATTTTTAGATCGCTTACCGCCACTAAAACATACTTGGACTGTTTTCAGTCTGACTCACAGCTGAATTCCTGTTCTTCTGGAGGCCAAGTTTTTTGTCTCCACCCAAAATGAGGGAAGACAAAACAAAATGAAACCAAAAAACCCCAGTTGGACCCGAACCGAAGCCCAGTGCACTGTGCTGGTGCTGGTGCCTGCATCCCGAGCGGGGCGTGAGGTGGCCGGGATGGCCGGCACGGGATGGCACAGTGGGGTGGCCGCGGCCACAGCAGCGACGGGGCACCGCGTGGCTCTCCCCGGGGAGGACGCACGCCGACAGCGCCGACAGCCCATCGCGCTTACCCCACGCCTGCACCCCAGCTCAACCCGGCTTAGCCCAGCCTAGGTGAATACAGCCCTCAGGAGAGCTTGTGCTTTGGGGGTTTTGTATTTAAATTTGTCTGTGTACTGCTCAGGAGTAGAAAAATTAAGCAGAGAGCATGCATGCATAAATTTATCATAGAGTTTTTTACCTTAATGTCATGTGGGACATACACACAAAACAAAGCCAAAAGCCTGCGAGGGGTCGCGGAGCTGGAAACACCACGAATGCCAGGGCTGGGGGAGCCGCGCTGTTACCTGGGATGGTTTTTACAGAATTATGCATTTCACCTGTGAAGTGAGATGCAACCGGTTCATGCAAAGGCCCTGAGACCTGCCCCTTAAAAGCAAAACAGGTACATTTGCAGAGAGTAACTTTAGAGGGAAGAAAACAGTCCTCTTGAATGGTAGCCCTTTTGGAAAGAAACTTTGATGTTTCTCTAGCCAGATGCTACAGCCTATTTATTCAACAAGTGTTAAAATCACCCAAGGTGCCTGGGTTCTGTCTAGGAGCTCCCAAGCTAAGCAGAATGGCTTTATGAAGTCTAGAGAAGAAAAGGGTAGGTCTGCTGCAGCAAGCTAAAGGGAGCCAGGGGCGACAGCGGAGAGGAGTAGTGCTGCTGCTGCTGCTGCTGCTGCTGCTGCTGCTGCTGCTGCTGCTGCTGCTGCTGCTGCTGCTGCGGTAGTCACCTGGGGGTAGGCAACGCAGGAGCCGCAAACGTCACAATTTCGAATTATCAAAAGGGTTAGAATTAATTTGTTATGTTAATCAACTTATATAAACCAGACTTAGAAATAGGGTTACTAAGAGATTATTAAACTTCATTTTTTCTCTCTGCCTTTGCTTTAAGTCCCAGCAAGCGGCTGCAATGCTGCCGTTCAGCCACAGGAGAGCATGAAGAGCTCGGGTCCTGGGTGCGGGCTTTACGCGACCAAGTTTGAGCTAGGGCACAGGGTCCTTCTTAGACCTGGCTCAGTTAAAAGCAACTGCAAAGCTCTGAGCTTTGGTGCATGTGCAAAACGTTTCTTACTATGTGGCTTTACTTTACATCTGCAATTTAATACGATCATTGCCATCTCTTCCCCACTCCTCTGTTTTCTAACACTAGTGATGTGTATAGTATGAATGTCCTCTGCTGAATTTTCGTTCTAGGAAGAACTAGTCTGTACTGCTCGATATTTATAATTCATTGTCTTCTTCCCATCCTGTGGCTCCAAATCCCACTCGTTTGTGGGAACCGAAAGCAGGTTTTGGGTCGGACTGCAGGACCTGGGTCCAGAGGGGAAACGCGGGGCACCGAGCCTGCGCCCAGCTGAGCCTGGCCCCGCTCACCCCACGGCCCTCAGACCTCGCGCTGGAGCAGCAGTGCTTGTCCCTGCAAGCAGCTTGATGCTACCGCTTCATGGGAAATTGCTGGTGTCATTTTTTAGTATTCTTCTTGCAGCTTAATTGCACCGAAACAAAAAAGAGCTTAACAGCTGCCAGACTGTTCCTGCTTAAGTTAGAGCTATTGCAGTCCTTCAGAATTTCAGCCAAATGAATTAATAACCGATTTTCTAATTAGCTAGCCTCTGTCCTTTAAAATTTCGTGTGCTATGATATGATCAGTACACATACTAGAGAAATAATAGCATCACTATTATAAAAAACAGTTGATATAATGTGTGGGAGTTCTATGAAGTAGTGCTGGGCTCTCAAATGCACAGGCACTAGTTTCTAACTTTGCAACTTTTTTATGATGGATATATAGTATATATTAACAGAAAGAGCATATATTTAGAGATAATGATTGCTTGCTGGGTACCAAGCCGACGGGGAATAGCCGTGCGGGTAAATGCGACACCGGTGTGTACACAGGGAGGTATCCTTAGTGACTCAATGCACTTAAAAAGGAGCAGATGACCCTGCTCCCCTCAACGGACACAGCAAAACAAATAATTGAACATATTAATCCATAAGAACTGTCACTACACATTGTTTACGAAGAAAAATCACCTCCTGGCCATTGATCACCGGGACATGGGATGCCACGTGCTGTACAGATGCATCTCTGGGCATCCGGCGTGCCCGTGGCTCCAGCCCTGTCACGGGGCTTGGACTGGCCTCGTCCCAGCCTGGGCAGGACAGCGAAGCCAGACCCTAGCAGGACCAGGGCAGTGATGCCTGGATGTTGTGGGGCCGGCAGTGCCTCCTCTTGCAGCAAACCCAACCTTGAGGAGAACATCTTAACCCAGACCTTCAACTTGAGCTTCTGTGCTAAAAAACTCAAAAGCAAAACCGTAACTTTCTTCCTGATTTATACGAGGAGCCCGGAGTCACCTGCCTGGCAGCGACAGAATTGCTGCTGATGTGTGCTGATGGGAAAACCAGACCTTGCTTTGGTAACGCTGGGACAGGACCATGTCCTCCTGCCTCGGCTGTGCCTGCCACGAGCATCCCGTGCCTGTGCCTAACTCGGAGCATCCCATGCCCACGGCTGCCTCGGGGCATCCCGCGCCCACCCGCAGGCAGGAATGAGCTGGGGCGAGCGTCAGGCAGGGTCAGCTGCGCTCCCCGACCAGCCTTGCCATCCCGCGTGCTCTCTGAAGGGGCAGAGATGTGTTTTCTACTATCGTTAACAGCAGGCTGTGGATTACCATTTCAGATTCATACGGGCCTAATTAAATAGATCCTTTCAAATTACCACGGACGCTCCCGGGGAAGCTGCCTGTCTTCATCTGCCCCTCTGCACAGCTGCTGGGGGAGGCTGAGCTGCCAGCACTACGTGAGCTGAGCATTGCACAAGCTATTTTCTGGAAAGTGGCTAGCAGACGGAGGTTTACTTATCTTCTGCCTTCTCCTTCCTTCCTGCCCCACTTCAGCAGGGGGCCTGAGCGAGCGCCCGGCGGCCCCTTCCCTCCGCTTCCCCATTCGCAGCCCAGACCGGGCTGGTGGGTGCTGAACCGGCGCTTGCACAGCCGGGGGTTGCTGCTGTCTCACCGCCCAGCACGTACGGCCGTCACGTAGAGGAAGAAAGGGATGGCTGGTATCATGAAACTGCTCTGTGACATCAAAAGGTGAAGAAAGAAGTTTTCGTACCCTGTGAAGATGATGGCAATCACCAGAAGAGAAACACTACTACCGAGAAGGAAGGGCATGTGGCCAACCACCCGCAACGGGCATTGCCTCTGACTGGGGTGCCAAGGAGCCGCCTACGTAAACCCAGGAACGCTGCATGGATTGCAAGTTGAACCGAGTGTGGTACTCCAGCATGAACAATATTCACCACTTTATTACACTCGTCTCGTGAATAACCCTGCTAGGTGAAGAGGTGACCAGAAGGTGCAATGGGTTGTGTTGTGGAGCGATAGGCATTGCATTTGGTTTGGCAGATTCCTACGTGAGGCACACATAAGGAATCAGGCTAAACAGAAAGCGGGTTTGTGTTGAAAATGCAAAATTTCTCTTTTCACATTCTCAAGCCCAAGATGGATGGCAGCAGTGAGAGCAAATATAGATAGTCAGATGTGGGAGCTGACGACCGCAAATCTGTAATGCGGGAAAAAATTTAAATACAAACAGCATGTCCAGGCAGAGTGCACATGGCCTCTCCACTTCTGCTATGGGATTATGCACATATTTTAAAAACCACCAGCTCCTCTTGTGCCCCACATAAGCCCATTCACAGGAAAAAGAAGCCACTGAGCTGGTACAGGAAAGCCCCAAATAGCTACAGTTTTAGAAAATAAACAGTTCTTTGAAAAGTCCTATTCTGTCTACCGCGAAAGGCAAAGGTGAGTCTACTAAAGATGTTTCAGCTTAATATTTATTGCTGTATGGTGCTTTCCCTGGAAGAAAATTCCTCTTTAATGTCTTAGACTCCAACTTTAAAAAGGGAATATTTGACTCGCTTTTGGAAATTCTGCTCTTAGCTTGATTTGTATTGGGCTGAACACGTGCCATGAATTATTGCCAGTTGGTGCTAGGTACAATGGTCCTTAAAAAACAGGAGGTATTTAAAATGGAAACTCAAGTGCAGCCTTATCTATCCCAGGCCATGCTGCTGTAACACACACGATGGATCTTTTTTCCACCACTGACAGGTGATTTAGTGATTTATGTGTAAAGATTTGTTACAAAGCAAACGGAGGGAAGAAAATAAGGATTTACACACATTTCTCTCCAGTCGAAACTTTGGCCAGCGCTCCCCGGCCCCCCCCTCCCCGCGGGCGCAGCCGCCCCAGGCTGTGCTCTTCGGGGGGGACCGCTGCGGCTGAGCCGGGAGCGGCGGCAGCGTTGCTGCGGGACGGGACCAGCCCTCCCACGGCAGGCCTCCCGGGGAGCGGTGCGGGAGGCACTCCTGCGATGTGACAGCAAAGTCCTTCCCGCAGCGTCACCGGCAGCAGCAGCGTCACCCCGAGTTCGGGGGGATCCCCGCGGGTGCCCGAGGGTGCCTGGGCGTGGCACTCAGCGCGTGTCGTGGCCGCCCGCCGCCCAGGGCAACGCGGGCACAGGCATTTGTGCAAGATACTCGCAGCGGAAAGCAGCTACTTTATCCCTCAAACTGAGCCAAACGAGTACTTTTGCTCACAGACTTTTAGGGTCTTACTGTTAACAAGAAAAAGGCAGATAGGGTGCCTTATGGACGTTAAAGAGAATAGCATATGAAACAAAATACCCAAGGCAAAGGAGGCTTTTTTTGTAACAGGATGCATTATCAGGCAGGCAGGTATCAGTGAAACATTTAAGCGTATTGCAGGTGAACAACACATCGGAAAGCAGAACGAAAGTTGTCCCTGATGAGACTCGGCCGGCAGTCCTTTCTCCGTGCCCCTGGGCAGCGCTCACCTCCATCGCCTGCTGGACCCCAGGAGAGGGGGGGCTGCCCGCACCCTGCCCACCCAGCTGCCCACCCTCCGCCCGGCACGCCCCGGTGCTCTCGGCAGGTCCTTCCCGAGCCTGAGCTCATACAAGCATATTACTTCATCGATCTTTTCACCCTTCATGTTTGAAGTCAGGTCAGTCAATTGGAGAGTAAGTTCTGCAGGGATGTTAGGCAGAGAACCGGCTCCTCGTTAGCTCCTGCTTCAAGCTATACATTCTGCTCCCACTTACAGATAATTACATTAAAGTTAAGTAAGTCTATACTTTGAAAAGTGACTGCAAAAATGCCAGCGTGAGTTTGCATAGCTGTCCCAGTGATGTACGAAGGCAAATCTCAGTTAAGAACTAAACCGATAGATTTTCTTATTTTTACTTCTGCAAGCTGAATCCAGCTTTAATATCAAAGCATGAAAGAACCTGTCTGCACATGCGCACGCGCGCACACACACACACTCACTCATCTTCACTGTCTCAGTGCTTCCACAAAATGCTTGTAAGACCAGCAGCCAAACGTTACAGCTTTCTGCACTCCTCGCACTCATCACAAACAAAAACAGCAACCTAGCCACTGCCGCCCTTCTGGCAATGCCGACAAAACGTTCCACCCAGCCGTTGGCACACCCTCCTTTTTCACCACATCCAAGACGCCAGCCCTCGCCAATTCAGCTGGAAATGTAAATTGTCCCAGTTATTTATTCTGAAAGGTAAACCTCCCAGGAGACACAGAGTTTGCAAACACTTCTACAAAGAAGACTCAACCTTGATCCCCGGATTGTGTTGACCATGTGAATTAGTGCCCCTGGCACATTTTGTCCAAGCCTAGGTCCAGTCCAGCATCAAGTCATGGCTCACAAAGAAGCTGTCTGAGCGCAGCACATTTTCCCTCTAAGAACTACCATGCTGATCTTTTATTTACCATATTAATAGGCCATGGCGCATCCTGCCACGAGAGCACGGTTTCCTGCTGTACCGTTGTGAGTGAGCGTCACTCCTGGTTTGCTGGCCTCAGCGCAGCAGAAGGAGGTCTCCTGTACAATAAGGTAACGAGTGCATTGAGAGGAACACAATCAGCTCACGCATATTCTATAGCATAGATAAAGTTATCTAGAAAAATGGCACTGTACATTGGTGAATGCTCTCCCTAAGAGAGTTTCCTCTCCCGTCTCCCACTATGAGAGGTCTCCTTACTCTTTCATTTGCCGGTGGTTGGCAACCTGCTCAAGAACTGCCTTATTTTTGCCATCAGCATCTCTCTGAAGCGGTCACCCATCAAGAAATAAAAAACAGGATTAATGGCACTATTTAAAAACGCGATGGGTCTGGTGATGATGTAAATGCTGTTGATGATGCCCTGCGTGCACACAGGTACGTTCAAGGCTGGTATTCGGGAAGCAAGTCGGACATTGCGCATTATGTGATAGGGAGTAAAGAGCAATGAGAAGATAACCACTGTGAGGATGACTAAAGTGAGAGGTTTTTCAAGTGTCAGGAGGGAACTGAGTTGCTCGCTCCTGTTTTTAAGAAAAAGAACCATTTTCACATAGAAGCAGCACATGATCACGAGAGGGATAAAGAACCCAAAGACAGTCAGAAACATGCTATAGATGAGGTTTTTTGCAGGGTCTCCAGAGCTTGCATAATCAAGACACTTGTAATTATTGGCAGGCGTTATAGACTCCAGGAAATACATCAGCGGCAGCAGTTCCAGTATCACTCCGATCCATACGGCAACAGAAACAATAAGGGCCGTTTTCCTCTTCTGTAGAATATGTTCTCTGAAAGGATATTTTATGACCATGTATCGATCGATGCTGATAACGGTGAGGAAAAGAATGCTGCTGTACAGGTTTGCATGCAACAGGAATCTGTTGCTGTGGCACAAGATGCTCTCCGTTGCCCATTGATCTCTAGAGTAGCTGTTCACGAGTATTGGAAGAGTACACAGAAATAATAAATCTGACAATGATAAATTGAACAGGTAGATGTTGCCACTTTTCCAGTTTTTCAGGCAGAAAATATAGCCAAACACAACAACGGTGTTTCCAGTGAAGCCTAAAATGAACTCAAGGCTGTACATGGTGGAAAGATAATACTTTTCTAGGACTCTGTTCATCAGCAAACAGCCATCTGTCTCGTTCACAGCCTGGAAAGTCAAAAGAAAAAAATAAACACCAAAAATTAGTAAAAGATCACTGCATGGCCATTTTCATATTATTGTTGTAATACGTGAATATAGCATGCTGTTTCCTTACAGCTTATATGGTAAGTAGAGACTTGAACTCAAAGAATATCCCTTATGCACACAAGATTTCTACTTTCTGCTATTGACCAGAGTTACCGAGTAAGATGAAAACTTGCGTGAGCAAAAACCTGTGTGAGGCGTAAGAGCATCACCTGAAGGTACCTGCCATAACGTGCCAGCTGCCGCTTGGCCAAACCCTCGGCAGTACCCGAGGCTGGGAACGTGAGACTCGCCTGTCACCGCTTTGTCACAGCCCTTGCTGGAAGTCATCTGCCTCCCGGTTACCCAACCCCTGTCCCGTGGTCTCCTCACTCATCACTACAGCAGAAGCCTGCTGTCAGGATTGATAGAGGATGAACTCATTAGCAGCAATACGGCCACGCTTTGACAGTGTCACTCAGAATTAGTTAAGAAGTCGGGAGAGAATGTCTTTATTGAGTTAATGGAACCATTCATCACGCACTTTTACTCGGTGCGTAACTGGGTACCAGAATTGCACGGAAGGCGCTGTGAGGATGAAGCGTGCATCCTGTGCATCGCGGCAGGCGTGCCGGAGGACTTCCGAGGCACTCCTGCAGACACAGGGCATTTCTGCGCCTGGGGTTTTACAAGTCTCTTCTGTTTTCTACAAAAAGCCCTTTCAAGAAGGGAAGGTGTGTTATGACTGAGTCCTTGTTGATACGAAAGCGACTGTAGCCAAGGGGACAGCACAGTCAAGATCAGGGTAAAACACCTTCGAGGCCAAAGTCACGAACTTTAAGTCACTTCTGTTATTAACTTCCTACGAAGTGAGAAGACTGTGTATGGTTTATTCAGGCACAGCTCTTAACGTCTGCTAAGCCCACCCCCTGTGTATAATGGGGTGCCCCGAGCCCAGCCCCACGGAGCGGCCGGAGGAGGAGAAGCCGTTCCCTGCCGGGACTACGCTGAGCACTGGGCTGGCAAACGCGTGGCTGTTGCAGCCGGGGGAGCTCCCGGCAGAGCTGCCCGCGCCGCTGCCACCCCTCGCACTGCTACTTCATTTTCTCTTTGGCTCCAGACAAAGAGCTTCTCCTTTCAGCTTGGAAGTAAGTAGGACAACCAGTATTCTTTAAGGAGCAAAGCTTTCTAGGAAGCTGCACCAAGCGTGAGTTTGCCTGAGGACAAATTTTGCTTTCTTTCTAAAGGTTGGTTAAAAAAATGCTTCCATGCTACGGGGAAAGAAATAGAGTAGGATCTCAAGTGCTCACTCCTCTTCCTCCTCAGGCAAAGACACCTGCACCCACCTGCAGGGAACTGCGAGATAAAGAAAGCTTTTAGCGAGAGCCTTTGGTTAAAATATTAGCAAAACAATTAGAAAACAGGGGAAAACAAGACGTTAGAAAAATGGGATATAGGTTAAAAAGAAAATCAAGCTAGAAAGAGCAGCAATGTGGCTGTCACGAAATCTCCCAAAGACAGTCTCCATGAATCATGTAATTGTTTTAAGGATTTTCAGAGTTGTTCTGGTGTCTCAAATTTGTTAATAGGTCTCTGCTCTCAAAGCACTGGATTTTATTTTAAAGGTAGATCATGAGACAGAATAAAGTACAGCATATACAAAACTTCATAAAGTTACATCCAGCAAATATCTACCCTTACACTGTGTACCGCAGGAGACAAAAATTATATAGCCGTGAATGCTGACTCTGGTCGGAATAACCTCACATGCAGCACCTAGCCTAACCCCGCTGGCCAGGCTCTTGAGAAGAAACTCAATACTTTAGTGAGATTTTAATTCTAGAAAAGACTGCACTAACATTAGCACTTTAAATGCAAATAATAATTCAAAAATTACTGTATTGACAGATACATTGATTTAGGTAGTTGTTAGAAAAAGACCGATTAATCGATTTTAAAGTAAGCAGTCAGGGTAAAACAGTTAAAGGGTTCATTCAGAAATGGTCTCGCTAGAGGAACAGCAGAGTCTTCTCGAGGAGCCGCAGCCTGACAGCCGGCTCTCGGGGCACAAGGACCTTACCATCCCCAGGGCTGGCGCTGCCTCTCCGTCAGCACTCCTGCACCACGCCTCGGCGAGAACTTGGGGATCCCTGGAGTGCAGCACAACATCGCCGTTCAACCTAGTTTGCATATGATTCAATCATTAATGAGTCAAGGCAAAGGAGCGATTTGTTTGGCTGAGCAGGACGCGGGGGCAGTTTCGTGGGAGGACGGTACTGCAAAACGCGTGCCGAGCCAAGGGGAGAGCAGCCGAGCACTTCCCCTTTGCAGAGACCTGTTTGGAAACCGCCCGGGGCGGACGAGAGGACGGGCGGCTGCAGCTCTGCCGCGCCGAGGGGAGCCCGCGGCGTGCCGAGCGCGGGGCTCTGGTGGAGGATTTCACGTGAAATGCTCCCGTTCGGGTGACGCGCAGATCTCACGGCGGTCGGAGGTCCCCAGCTCCCGCCCTGCCGGGCCAGCGCTGTGCCAAGCCTTGCCTTGCGCGGGCTGCAGCGGCCGTCGAGGTGGCGAGCCCGGTGCTGCTTCTCGGAGGCGTGAGGAGGGAGAGGGCACTGCCCTTCATCCCACGTTTTGAGAGATCCCCAGAGGCGTCAGGAGGGCAAAGCCTGGTGGCCTGTGTCCCGATCACATCCAGTCGTCTCCAACCACAGAACAGTCTCTCCTGTTGCACTCAGAGGTCAACGCAACAGATGCAGCAGCTCAGTGACATTCTCTAGCCAGCAAACCAATTAAAACAACGTATTTTAATTATATTAAAGCGGAGCGCTGAAGAAGAGCACTTAGTTTTCATATAGTAACAGATTTTAACACTTCAAAGCTTGATGGTTTATTCATCATTGCTATGTAATATTATTATGTTTTTAACTTTGAGAATAAATGCTGCTAATGCAAAATGACTCTGCTCCACTGTGACTAATGCACCTGAAGCAGTTTATATCAGCACAAAAATTGTTTCTTGTTTCAAATGACAGTGGCATTTTTACGTGTGGTTTTGATTGTATTTTTACCTGTGGACCACTGTCTTCCACTGTTCGGAAGCCCCAGGGCCCTCCGTAAAAGGTTAGGTTTCAGTTGCTTGAGGCAGGGCACGCCCAGCCTGGGTGTCCCGGCTGAAAGTGCCGATCGTTGCACGAGAAAGGGAGGGTGCTGCAATTTTCCTGCATAAAAACGAGCAGAAGAGCAATCTCAGCTGTGTTTTGGGTGAACGTGACTGGGTGGCCGTGCGGCTGGCCAGGTGAGATGCTCCCCGTCTGGGATTTCCTCTGCTACAGGGCAGGTTTGTATCCAGGGGAGATTTTTAGAAAATCCTGCACTGTGCAATGTAAGCTTTCATATACTTCCATTTAACTTCTACTGTTGTGCATGAGCATGCTCTAAGTGAGGTTTCAAGCCAAAAAGCTGCTGCTGTGTGACCTGTCAATATACATTAACGACTGAAGACAAAAGGATCAGTCTTTCTTTCCTGGCTCATGTAAGGAGTAGAGATCTTTTCAGCCTGCTGCAGAAAAAATGTTTCACTCTGTCCGCAGCTGCGGGGCTGCATTGACAGTCACTAGGCCCACTGTGCAGAAAAATAAAATCGCAGCATTTAGGGGGCTTATTAATCGCCCCTTTAGTAAACAAGCCAAAACCGCTTTATTCACCCGTTAATGGCAGCTTGCTCAGAATCGCTGGCAGATATCAAACCGGCTACCACTGCACCCCGAGCAGATGGCCATGCATTTGCAACACGCGCACATATACTGGCATCTAATTGCTTCATCCGATCCCCGCAAAACCAGGCCATTCGTGCAGTGTTTAGATCGCATGCAGCATCTGGAAAACAGCCGGCGCTGCTGTGAGCTGGCTGAGCGGCTCCCAGCAACACCCAACGTCGTTACAGCGCCGGTCCGCGGCTTCGTCCCTCGCAGGGGACAAACAAACTGGAGGCAAGTGCCGGTGTTTCCAATGTATCTAAAAAAGCTGTCCTCTGCTGGGTTAGCCCTTTGCACAGCTTGTGTACTTGAGGGCAAGGCTTCCTCGGGCAGGAGAGGAGCCCCAGGGGCTGCAGCAGAAGCCCAGGTGACAGCGGGTGACAGCGGCGCTGCGCCGCGCTCCAGCCGGGATGGTCCCTTCACTGGGAAGGTCATGCCCAGGAGGGAGGGATGTTTCAGCCGCAGGCGGAGCACTGCTGGGCTGGGTATCTCCAGTTCTCGGGTGGACCGCTCGGTCTCAGGCTTGTGGTCTTCCCAGGCTCATCCCTGCTCCTGACTACGCAGGTAACAGTCTCATCCCGACCGGCCTGGGATTGAGCCTTCTCCAGGAGGTCACTGCCACGGAGAGCGTTTCAGAGCAAAGCTTTGAGGTTGTCTGCAAACATGGCCACCACATGGCTAACTAAAATCACTTTTGAAAGCAATTTCCTTCCTTTTCAGAAGGAAATACGAAGAACTGAGAAGATAAGGTTCACTTCTTTTCTCCTCCCCATGTACCCAAGAGCCCTCCAGTGCTGAAGGAGCTGCTGTACATGGCGAGTGAGTGCTCAGAAGAAAAATGATCCAATGCTCCAGACAAGAAGTACATTTTGAAAAAGTGCAAGAAGAAAGAGGAGTGCCGGTGAAAGACTGAGCTTTAAAAGAGCTCTGCGAATTCTTGCTACAAGATTAAAACAAAAAGGAAAGAAGCGCTGGGACCGGTGGCAGGTACCTGCCCCAGCACACCTCCAGGCTGCTCCCCTGACTGCGAGAGCGCCCACCCTGGGGCGGGCAGCACCCCCAGCGCGCCCCGGGCCAGGGCTGCAGCTAAGTCACGGGGGGATTTTGTTTTATAAACAACGTCTGGCACAGATGCAGGGCACAACACAAACTTCTAGACATCAGCAATCACTGTGGAAATCCAGAAAGGAAATTAAATTACAGTTATCTGGGAACTCGTGCTTCACCACTGCACATCGTGTGGCCCTTTGGACAAGCCCAGCTCATTTTAACATGGCTGTGTAGGATGGGTACCTTCAAAAAACACTATTTAGAAATACCTACATTGTTCATGCCAAATATGTTTGTCAGAAAGGAAAATTCCTGGAAATTGCAAGTTTAGCAAATATTACTGAAGTACAGCTACAGTTCTTAAATTTAAGCCAAAATTCATATGCCTCATTTTTAAAGCATAAGTAAAAAGAGAAAGAAGCTACAGGTCATATGTAGATGGCTGCAGAAAAAAAATCATGAGCTGGAAAAAAGCTAAACAAAATAAACTGCTATATGACACATTAGCTTTCAGTCCCTGAAATTTAGGAAATAATCAGCACAAGCATGTATTCAGCATTACTTGGCCCTGGTGAGTTATACAAATGAGCGGTTTCTGAATTTTACCAATGCCATGAAATTAAAATTTAAAAAAGATAAATCGGAAAACAAACAGATGTTGAAACTGCTCATTAGTTTTGCAGTGCTGTGGGCCACGTTGATGCTTCACATGGAGCAGCCGCCTGGTTTTACAAGAGCCAGGAGCTACTACCGTTCTCTCCTGTCATGGCAACAGCGGGGTGCAATGGGAAACGTAAGGGAGGCAGGAGTAGCAGCTGCTGGTTTCGCTGTACAACCACCACGCCCTGACAGCTAAACTGAACAAAATGTGTGAAATCAACTATAGGAATAAATAGGGGGTTCCACTACGCTCGAAATAACTCTTCTAAGTCTGCATATCTCTTGCCCCAGCTGCTGGAGGGATTTGAGTTTCTTTACTACGATCAGCAGTAACTGGGCTTGAGCTTTCGCAGCGCGATGATCCCCGTATCCGCTCTCAGGAGGTTACTGCAGAGCGTGAGCTCGGGCAGCGGGGAGACGGGCATCGAGCTGCATGGAAACCGTGAGCAGTAACTACTTCATTTCTGCACCGGTATCACGATACGTGCCATAAAAAATTCCAAACGGAATGGAATGGGCACTGGTAACGTGAAGAACCCATCACAAGCGAGTCATTGTACCTGACTGATGATGGAAGAAGTTTATGGCGGATGAAGTGCTGTAAAACAATTTAATATGTATGTGCAGAAAGCTCACAGTAAATGAGCTAACAGCAAATGAGTGAATGAGCGACTCAAATGAGACTTCCTAAAACGGCCAAGTAAAACATTGTAAAAGGAAACACATTACATTAACCCATCATTTTAGAGCGCTACTTTGTATCAGTAACAAATTGTTTGTATCAGTAACAATTTGTAAGGAAAACTAATAAATAACTGATCTTAAATCTCCACATCTTTCGTACAACTCTATTACAAATCTGGGATTTTTTCAAGGAGAGCCGGTAGGTTATGCCAAGGTGATGCCTGAAGCCCTGGATGAAGGGGATCTAGCCGTCATTGTATACCCGGATTTTCAAAAAGCCTTTGACCAGGTCCCACCCCAACACGGGCTGGTGAAGAAATCTGTTTGCTCTGTGGGTTTGTCTGGGTGAGTCCTGGAAACCCCATGGGCACCAGTTCCACCCCCAGCCCGTTCCTGTGGACACACAGCTCGAGTCCCGGGCTGTGAGTGCCCGGCACGCTGCGGCGCCTGAAAACCCCGGGAAGGTGCTTCTGCCGCCCGGCTGCAGCCGGCGCGAGGCGCTGGGAAGGCGGCCGGGAACTCACCTCAACTCTCTTCTGCTACTGTAACTTCGGGTTTTCCTTCTCCGGAATCAGCTGCTGTCAGCAGGGCAGAGGGAGCCAGGCTGGCACCAGGGCGCGGGAGAGACGGAGCTCGGCAGGCAGGCTGGCTACCAGAGCCCAGCCCGGGCTCCACTGAGCCAGACAGATCACATCGAGTTTCTTTGTCAAATGAGTCAAAACTTCTGCTTTTGTAATTAGCACAGAATGTTTACCATAACATTTTTCACTTACTGTGTTTGAATATTATGATTAGATATGACCAGAGGAAATTATAGATCACTAATAAATCATACTTCACGTGAGCAATGCCAGAACGTATATGAAGAAGCACCAGCCTCACGCCTTGTCACGGGCTCCCCTGAGGACCGAGAAGAGCCGGCACCGCCGGCGTGCGGGGGAAGGCGGGCGCTTGCAACAACCATCCGCACGACGGCATGTTACTGGGAACCGGGTTCTTCTGGGTTTTACTCCTAGCAAATGCTGATCCCAGCACAGGTTCAGAGACAAATGCTTTTCTACAAAATATAATGATCAGAATTCTTCCTGCACCTTTGGGTTTTTTCTTTGGGGGGGGGGGCTTTACATAATTTCTGATACTTTCTAGGTATATCACGAATGTTCATTCAGGACAAACTAGAAGCATTCAAAGCAACCAACTGAAGTTAGACAGCACTAAGCTAAAGTAGAGCTCATACAGTTTAATGATAATTAAAGGCCATTTCTTTTTCTACCTATAATAATAAAAAGATAATCAAATATTGGCTCAGAGGATGGTGAGCAGAGAGCAAAGTGTTTTCTCAACAGAGTTTTTCCCCTCTGGCTCTGTCTCCTCCTCTACTGACCTGTTGTTCAAGGCGGAGGTCTAGAGCTCTTCAAAATATTGAGGACAACTTCTACAATATGCCTCAGAAGAGCGAAGGTGCTCTGGGACAGACGGCTCTCCCTGCTCTCGGTCCCGTGCTCGCCCCAGAGGAGCACGGGGGTGGCCGGCTCCCGCGCTCCAGCCACGTGCCCGGGTCACCGCCGCTCCCCAACAGAGGTTACTGGGAAACGATAATGCCCACAGAGTGCTTTTCTCTCAAAACACTAGACATCCATCATCCCTGTGTGAGATTAGTTCCCAAATACCTACGTCCTTGATGGATCATTTGTTTAGAAACTGATTCAAAAGCAGCTGTTGGTCTTTTCCCATGTGCCAGGCTTTAGGAAGGCACAGCCACCGACATCCCCGTTCCGTTCTCTGCAGCAGATTCTTATTCTGTTAAAAACAGCAACGGCATGCAAAGCATCCGATAAAACCAGTGTTTACAGTGAAAATAGTGTTGCATGGCCAGAACAGCAGGGTGCATGCTGGGGCTTTTCAGAGCACCTGAAGAGACCTGTGTTTGCCTGATAAGGTTTCCACATGGGTAATAAGGAAACTTTAATCACACAATGTTGACACACCTCACAAACCTCTCAACACTCGGGCAGCTGGTACGTTTTTCCACTCTTCCACGGAAAGGCAGAGGGATTTATTTTTCAAAACAAATTGTGAAAGTTGTTGTTCTGCCTGGCAGCAGCTCACAGAGCCACACCGCACTCCGTGGGCTGGAGTTAGGAAACCCGTTGCTCTCCAGATCTGCTAACTGTACCTTCTCTCGCACAGAGGGGTTTAAAGGGCATTTTAGGAATACAAGGTATCTCATATATAGCTATGTCGAAAGAACAAGTTGCAAAGTCAGTACCCTGGGCATCAACATTTACACCTGTCTATAGAAGTCTCAACTTCCAGAACAGATTTGGGTCCAAACGGGAAGAGAGAGACAATTTTGGGGTGGGGGCACACTAGAGAGGCAGGGGTGGAAAGCACGAGCGCTCCAAGGGTGCATGAAAAGCCCAGCAAGCAGGAGAGATTCTGCCCCCGTGCAGCAGCAAGCGCAGCGGTAGCGCGCCAGCAGCGCTGGGGCCAGGGGGGCCGGGAGCAGCAGGAGGTGGCCTTGGCCACCGTGCACAATTTACTGATCCTGGGTGCCTGTCCATAGTGACTCGGCAGGGAGAAATTCATCCCATACCTGGAAACCCTCATTCCTGCAGCAGCCTAATAACACACTTTTTTATTACGGTCAACTGGTCTTTCAAGGAATGTCGCCAGTACAAAGCTTTCCACCGAGAAACAGCCTGATGCAACCACCACCCCTTCAAAAAGCAAACAGCCCCTAACAATTCAGAACTCCTTCACGCTGTTTTGATAGATGTCTATAGTATTTCTCAGGCAAGCTGTTGATATGGTGCCACCCAGATTTAATCCTGCATCTCCCAGTCAATTTGAAGCAAGTTTGCAAAAACTGGGCATTTAGACTGGGAGCCAAGAGCAGGCTCCGGCTGTAAATTAATGCCGTGCTGTTACATTCATCAGGTTCTTTAGCATCCTGCAGGCTTTAAAGAAGAAATGCAACTGGCGTCAGGCATGTTTGTTGTCATTAAATACCCATTAGTCAATTTAGACTAGACTGGGCTTATTAAATGAGTCATGCATATTTAACGGTTTATTATGATGCATTTGCATTTGGCTGATTAGAATGAGTCATTAAGGTTGACCTTGAGTGAAATGTGGTGCCTTTCCTGCAGAGCCTTTTGAACAGGGGATGTTTATCGCCACTCGGGATTTGTCCCTGTGAGCAAAATAGAACATGGGAATATTCTTTTAGGTTATAAATTATTACTAGGGGAAATTAATTAATACCTTGCCCTGGCCACCATGAACCAGCAGAAGAGACCTTTCAACGACAACTGCAGTGCAAACGGCTCGGCAGCACACGCTGCTGCTACACACCAGCCCGGAGGGCGCTGGGCAGAGGCTGCACAGCCGGTTACCGTGGATGTGATAGCCTAATGCTGTTTCTACCTTTGGTACAAAGAAGGGATATAATTAAATGTTTACTTTTGTTTATCTGTGGCTTGTTTACATTAGCCCAGCAGTACCTGGTTTCCCTGTACTCTGGAATAAATGTGACTCATTTCTCCTCTGCTTCATTCCCCAAGCCAAAGTCATTGTGTTTGGACTCAGATTCTCATTTGCCAGCTCCCTGCCCGAAAAATGCATCTGAGCATTTCTGTGCTCTCCCTGCCTTCACCTCTCCCTGACGAAGGGGCCGCGGCAGCTCCTGCCCTGGCTGGCTGCGGTAATTAGGGGACGTGTGTAGGGTGCTCTGGATATTTCAGATACTAAAAGCAGCCCACGCTCCAGCAATCTCACTTTACACCCGGTGTTGCTGTTCCTCCTGCAGGCACGTGGCACCGGGACCCCAGCTCCCAGCCGAGCCTTGCTGGTGCCCTGCAGTGGAACCACCCGCTCGGCTGATCCCCAGGGACAGGGAGCCGGGGGACAAGCGGGCACCGCGCCGCTGCACAGCTGTGCACACGCGTTTCGGTAGCGGCGCTACCACCCTCCAGCCGCAGGTTTCGACAGACCCAGGGAATACCCCAGCTGCCCCAGAGTTTGGGGTGAAGCTTTCCTGGCTCAACGATTCCTGCTGAGCGGGCATAAGATAAAGTTCCCAACTTCCAACACTTCCCGCAGTTTGGCTGTGAAAACTCCAGCTCTAACGTGGGCACTGCCCTGCTGAAGGAAGCGGCAATACAAAAGCTTCCCAGGCAGAGCTGGCTTATAAACATAAGTCAAAAACAATTTTGTTTGGCTTGAACGTGGTTTATCACAAATGCCAGATTGCTTGGAATAATGACATCTGGATCCAACGAGGAAAAATCAAGAAAGAACAGGCAGGGACAGCAGGAAAGCCTTCCTGGTGCAGCACCTGCAGCGTTTGCCATCCCCCTGAAAGGCTCCAGCAAGGAACGCTGCGAGCCCCGCGGCACTGCAACCCCTGCCCAGCCCCGCCATGGGCAGAGCCGGGCTGGCACGGCTCTCCCCGCTCTGCTGCGGCCCCAGCGCAGCCGGGCTCCGGGGTGCCGAGCCCACAGCCTGAGCTACGGTTGGACTCGATGATCTTAGAGGTCTTTTCCAACCTTAATGATTCTATGATTCTATACACCCATCCCCCACTGCTGGCCTCCAGCAGTGTCAAGGTTTTGCTAAAGAAAAAAAATAAGCTATCCTAAAGTCTTGAGTGTTCAAAATTAAATAAATTGGGCATTACAGCAGGAGAGGCAGCCTGCCCTGCCGCGGGCAGCTCCTACCACCGCACTGGCTCGGGTGCAGTGCCCGGCCCTTAGCCAGGCTTGTGCCCAAACACGGTCAGCCCTCCCCAGCAAGGGGAAGTTTCCTACACAGCATTTGGCCAAACTTCGTCACTCTTTTCCATCGTGCGGTATATCTAGTAGCTGAACAATCAAAACAACCAAAGCCCAAGGAGGATTATACTGCACAGACCTTTTGCAGCCATTTCTGTAAACCAGAAGTTACATTTTTTCCATCGCTGCCTTGCAGAGGTAATGAAAGTCTCTCCAGCTCCTAAAATCAGTACGATTCAGGATGTTGGAGAGTAAATGGCAGGCTAGAGAAGTTAGAAAAACCTGCAGCATTGCAGTGACTAGAGGGGAGAGGCCACGGAGGCAGAGGCTGGGAGACGGGCTGAGCATCTCCAGGCGGTGGCTGGCAGCGAGCCCCCTGGACCAGGACCCATCTCAATAGCTGTGCTGGGCACTGTTGGGCAAGAGGTCTGGCTTTTATGAATTGCTGCGTGCAAACAAGCAGCACATATAAAGAGCAGAAAAACCCCAAATGAATCCACTCCCACCTGTGTATCTTCTGCCCGCAATTCTGCTTTTATGACAGCAGCATCTGAGCAAGCCTGCACACAACGGCTGCGTGTAGGATGGTATTTGCATAAAATGCCTCCGTAATACACTTCTCATGTACTATCGCTCCCCTTAGCGCTTTGCAATCTGTTATTTAGAATTGTACTAATTATATGCAGGGCCTGAAAATGAGGTAAGACATGAAATTGCTTCAATTATTCAATTAATTTTTTTTCCTGGGAGAATAGATCTCCATTAATAATGTATGTTTCAAGAAGTCCAATACACAGATTTCTTTTGCTCTCCCAAAGCTATAAAGCCCTTTTTTCAACATCCACCTCCCAGGAAGAGAAGGAGGAAGGGGCCTTCGCTGCTCTCGGCTGCTGCGTGGAAACTTCACCCTGAAGCCTTCCTCCTCCTCCTCCTCCTCCCGCTCCCAGCAGAGCAGCCAAGGAGGGAGGGGGGCGAGACCCCAAGCCCTCTGGACCGATGCATGCCGGGGCTCTTCCCCACACAGCTGCAGGTGTGCAGAGAGCTTTGGTGTTTCTCTAAAGCACAACATGTATGTTATTTAAAATGTGAAATTTTGTTGGATTTATACAAAGCAATGTACATAAACTATGTATCATATACTTAAAATTTCTTTTATAAAATACAAATGGCAGCTGAGTGTAATTAGGGCTTGGTGAATAAGCCCAGTAGAGAAGAGGAGATGTTAAATGCAAGGTCATGATACACATCAGTGAAAGTCTGAATACCACCATGATTGTTTTTAAATGGGAGAAATAAACATGGTTCACCTTCTAAAAATACCTTTTTCTTTTTCCTCTTTTTTTTTTCCCTCCTCTCTCCTTCATTGTGATGTACTTTAAGGTTAGCAAATATTAACCCTATTAATATCTGGGATATAAAAAGGTAATCTAGGTTTTCTCTGAAAACAAGGTCAATAAATCAGCTAATATTTAAGTATTACAGAAGCTACTTTAAAATTTCCCACATGACTGATAAATAATAGTGGCTTCTCATTTACCAGCTTTTAAATATTTTGTTCATTCAGGCAACTGCTGTTGCACTGAAGGACAAAAAAGGGGCTGAATAAACAGAGCGTTCCTTCTTCCACGCTGCAGTAAAGCTTCAAAGAGCTGGTAACAGAGCAGGGCAGACCTAACCCTCCCACACGCCCCTGCCCCCACGGCCGCCCGCTCAAGCAGGCGGGCGCGGGCGAGGCAGCGCGCTGCGCCCGGGATTCGCTCCATTTGCAGAAAGAGCTTCCCGGGGCAGATGAGCCCTCTTGACGGGTAATTAGCAACTGCCTCGCCCCCGCACTGCCTGGCCACCATCAACGGGTTTGTAGAAACCCAACAGCTGAGGCTGAAAGAGACAAAGGTGTAAAATGCAGCTTTTTGGGCTTGGGTCTTTTTCCAGCTTTGCTGACGATGGGGCAGCCAGGGAGAGCCGAGCCGTGGCGGGGACCCCCCGCACCTCTGCCCTGACCCCCGGGTCCCGCCCGCCCCAGTACCCCGCCAGCGCGCCCGAGCCCCGGGAGCGGGCACCGGCACTGCAGGGACGGGAAGGTCTCCCCTCCATCTCGCCCATCACCAAGGGGCAAGGGCCGGGCGGGGGGTCCCTGCAGGGCTCTGCCCGGGGCCACCGCGCTCCGGCACCAGGGGGTTCACCAGGGACACGGAAGCTGCAGCAGAGGCAGGGAGGAGGGCAGGTCACAATCCTTGTCTAGCCCAAAACATGCCCTCCCTCGGGGGAAAAAAAATGTAGAACAAGGCACAAATATTTCAAAGAAAAAGGCATTTCAAAAATTTCTTGCAGTTGTTACAGTTAAAATGTTCTTAATTTCAGCGTTTTTAGATTTTTGTCCTAGTTTAACATCTCTATGACTATTGCATCGATTCATTTTGTTTCTGAGCAGTTTTCTAAACCTTGATTATTTTGAGACCAGAGACTTAGCAAAGCGCTCTCAGTCACATGAGCTGGCATCTGTAATTACATTGTCTTCCAGTAGGCTTATCAATAAGGAATACCTGAAGCAGAGGGTCTCTCTGCAGCCGTTTCGGTGTTGCCAACAGTCGGGTGTCCCGCCCAGCGCGCCTGGTGCCAGACAAGCCACAGCAGGCAGCTCCGGTTCTCCTCGCTGGTACCACAGGTTTGAGATGTGCTGTCCTCTGTGGGGCGCCTGGCCAACCCTAGCGTGACAAACCGAAACAAAACAAATCAGCCTGACGGGTTAACTTTAAAAGGAGCTTTTGAAACTGCTTCTATAAAGTGGTTAATGAAAATAATGAACATGCTGAGCTTATGTGATTGGGCCTTAAACTGAATTTGCCAACAGGGAACAACTTAATCTACAGTTCCAAAAATACTAGAAAACCAAAACTATTTGCCAAGTTGTGGGTTTTGGGGGTGTTGGTTTTGGGGTTTTTTGTTTGGTTTTTTTTTTGTTTTGTTTTTTTAAACCAGTATAGCACTTCAGCAAAAAGTTAAGGACTCTCTGCAAACTGATAATGGGGGAAACCCTAATTGGTGGGGACGCTTTATTTCCTCCTCCATTTGCTTGCAAGGGTGAATTAATTTCATTTTCTCTGCCTACACCTACCACTGTATCATGTTTTATACAGGTGATAGGGGAACTGGAGAGTCTGGGATCAGCCCCTCTGCGCGCTTGGGTGTCCTCAGAGGGTTTGATCTCCGCGACCGGAGCTGGCTCCTCTGTGAACTCCCAATGGAGAGAGCAGGAGAGAAACGCAGGAGCCGCCGGCGAGAGGCCGAGCACACACCGGCGGGGCGAGACTCGGCCCCGGGACCTGCAGCAAAGGGCGCATTGCACGTACGGTGCGTGAGCACAGCGTGCCGCGAGCCTGCCGTGCCGTGGGGAGGTTTGGCAGGGCAGAGCTGCAGCGCGCCCGCCCGCACAGCCTTCCCCAACAGGGACGAGCTGGCCAAGCCCCGCCGTGATGATGGCAAGGCTGAGCTTTGTCTTTTACTATCAAACACCAAATTTCATTTCAGTCTCTATTGGGACGGTTTTTACTGCTTTCTGCTCTTGATAAGTGAGTTACATACTGTGGGTTCAGCCTCTCCTGCCAGAGACGCTGATGTTGCAATTTTCACTGTCCCATTTTGTGCCTCACCAAGCATTTCCAACTCAAAAGGCCTATTTTAGGAATTTAATCAGAAGCACATACAGTCCAGTCAACCTTAATCCATATTTAGGTGCTGGTGGTTAAAACATTTACTTCTTGTTCCAAGCAGAGTCCTATAAAAACATGCAGGGGGAGGTTGGTAATACTGTTAGCATTTTTGCTTAGAGCATAAATTTTTCTACCACCCTACCCCTATAAAACTTCTCTAAAGGTAAGGAAGAACATTTCTAGAGGTGTTTTTCACTCTGTTCCTCTCACTGCCAATGTCTTCACTGCTTTATCTCCTCGATGTCCGCTCAGTCAGATTCTCCACTAATTTAAGGATTTACCCTTAAGGCATGGATTCACCTCCTCCTTCACCGCCTGCCCAGGCTCCCTTCTCAGCCGACAACCATCCCGTCAGCAAGCCTGCCTCCTCCGCCAAGCCCTTCCCAATGCTTTCCACGAGTATTTGTCTGAAGAAACGGAGGAAATGCCAGGACCCACATCCAAGGCCGTCCCCAGGCTTTGCCAGGAGCTGCACGCACGCACCCTGCGAGACCTGCGTCAGGGAGGCGCGGGAAGCACCAACAGCCTGCCCGGCGTGCGAGGGCAGGGGCAGCAGTGCCCACCCAACAGACCCCCCGCGGCTCCCCGTGCCCCTGCTGCAGCCGACGCCTGGGCCACAGCAGAGGAAACGCAGTCGGCGTTTCCCACGCAGGCTCCCACAGTGCCCTGGCCAGCGCCTGTCCAGCTCCTCCGTCTGCCGGGAACAACCGCCCTCCTGCTTGTCGTGCTAGTCCTTGTCACCGACCGAGTGATGGAAGAGCTTCCCCAGCGCTCCAACCAGACTAACGCCGCTTTACCAGCGGTGTCCCAGGGCCTGCAGGGACGGAGAACACTCAAAGCCGGTATCAGTGACAGCAACATGATCTGCCAAGGGATGCCTGCTTTCATATGCTGGCTTGGTTCATGTCCCCCTCTGACACAAACAACATAACTGTCCTCTCCAAATGTTCTCTTAAGCAAGTCTTTTTCTGCTGTTTATATGGAAGAAAGAATGAAGCAGCCTGTAAGACTCGGAGAAAGGATCACCGATAGTCACTAAAGGCCAACTCGGTTCATCCCGCTAGCATTTACAGCATTGGAAATACCAAACCTGGGGAATATTCTTCGGGACACGACCACATTACTGTATAAAAAGTCAGAGCAAAGGTGTTACTGAGGCAAAACCCCAAACCCCTACCTTCCTCAGGAATACTAAGCTGCTGTTAAATCCAAATGAGAGAGTGTTAAAACTCCAGTTGAGATATCTACTGCCAGCAGACGGGAGCCCAGTCCCATGGGCAAGAGCCGGGACCTGCTGGCAGCGTTATGGAGAGCAATGTGAGAAATAACTTCCCAAATACACTGGAGCTTGCATGAGCGCACACGTGTCCTGAGGATGTGCGAACATGCAAGCACATGGCACTGCTGTGCACGCGGGCTATACGAGATGCTTTTCGGTACCACGGTACGTTTCGTGCCCGGTATGCTGCAGGAAGGCACTCGCCACTTCAAGGATGGATTCAGGAGCAGAGACACAGGACGCTCCTGCTGCAACACCAAACCTGCTTTTCTGACCCCTTCTCCCAGGGCGAGCAGGAGCCCTGGCCCAGCCCGGCCCCCAGCCAGGCTCAGCTCCCCGCTGGTCTCCACCCCAGTCGCAAGCTTCGGCATCCTTTTCTTGATAAAAGGCGCCTACTCAACCACAGTCAAGCATTACTAAGTATTCGCATTAACGATTATAGCAGAAGTACAACAACATCTCCCTGGGTTTCATCCTGGCTGTTTGCAATGGCTACTGTGTGTACTAAAGCCCACTTGTTATTCCTTCCCAATAAATGGGATACTTGAGTGACAAAAAGTACATTGCATTGGAATCGAAGACAAGTTTTTATATTCAACGTAATAAAGATGAAAAAAAAAAATATGGCAATCATTCCATATACATTCCATCTAAACAGGCTGCACACACACACTCAGAAAAGAAAACAGATTTATTGAAGATTCAGTATCTTTACACAAAAGCAAAAAGCAGGATGCGAGAAGTACATTTGTGGTGTGTTGTGATCAGTTTAAAACCAATAGCCAACCAATGTGTGCATTCATCATTCAAAATCTTTAGGTTTTATATTTAATACACAAAACATTTATATAGAGGATATTTGTTCAAGGCTGACAGCTGAATTGTGTTTCTTTTTCAAGCCTATAAAGCTATTAAGCTAATTTTAAAAATTCATATGTAAAAACTGGTAAACAATTTTAAGGATAATTAGAACACACGATACATGCCTTATTTAATAAGTAGAGCATAAAACATACAGCAGTGCTATTGTAAGGCTAGCACCTTCACAGTCTTCCTTTATCTGATGAATATCTGGTGCTGTTTTCTTACACTATTTTCTTCTAGTACAGAGATTAAAGAAAGTAATTACCGAGTAAGACAGATGCTTTTTTTAAAACAACAACATCTGCACTGTGTTACAGCCATCCCATTCAGCTTTCAAGCGCTTCCCTCGGGCTGCGCTGGAGAGGGACAGCGGCCGAGGCCAGCGGCCGCGCGCGAAGGGCAGGGTTTCACCAGCCGCCCCTTACCTCGGGCAGTCGGTGCCCGCCTCGGCTCGCCCCATCGGCTCCTCCCGCGGACAAGGAGCACGCCGCAGGGGACGGGCAGCCAGCGGCCAGCGAGCGCCTCCCCCGTGCGGGCGACGGCCTTGCCCACTTGCACAAGCCGCGACAGGAAGACGTTGCGACAGGAAGAAACACGGAGCAAGCGACAGAAGACATCAAGCCCCACACGCTGTGCCAGCCGGGCGCGGGGGTGAGCCCAGGGTCGGGCACACCAGCCCTACTGGTCTTGGCCAGGGGAGAAGTCCCAGGGCAGTCCCGGCGGTTTATGGGGTTCGGAGCTCAGATGACAGCACTGAAAGAACGCTTAGGTTAGAATCAGTCTGATTTTCCTGCCAGAGGTGAGAAACGCTGCGATCCAGACACTGCAGGGCAACATGACGAAGACGGCAATCACACCCAAAATAGCTCCGGTTCTCCTGCGCTCCTCGGTCGCACCCAGTGCACGTGAGCCAGGCGTACTAGAGCAACATTTTCAACTCACAGATTCTCGTTTAACCACCCGATATATCTGTTCAACAGCCGGCGCCCTACAGCTAACTCGGTTGGACTCGAGACAAACATCATCACCCCGTGAAAGGCGTCCTTGGCGTGGTCGTGCGTGACGGGAACGCCCGCTGCCTGCAGGCGCCTGGCGTACATGACTCCGTCATCCCGTAAGACGTCGTGCCCGCAGGTGAGGACGTAGGTGAGGGGCAGCCCGCGTAGCTGGGCATCGCTCGCCAGCAGCGGGGCCGCCCTCGGATCCAGAAACCCCGGGTACTTCTGCGCAAGCTCGGAGCTTCCGTAGGCCGGACTGGTGTAAACGTGACCTTTCTTCAGCTCTTCAGGCAGAAAATTGCTCCAGTTCACAAACTGAAACAAGTGGCTCGATTCAACCGGGACGTGCCTGTTGGAGGCCATCGCTTCCCTGAGAGATGAATCAGAAGTGAAATATTCACTCCAGAGCTTGACCATGAACAACCTGGATAAAACAGGCTTGTTTTCATTTTCTTGGTAAGACGGCAAATTCAGGTCAAGAGTTTGAAGAGCAGGGTAAAGCAAAGCTTGGGCTTTGAGTCTAGTTTTGACTTCAGAGTCCTCTAACAGCTGTACAAGAAAATAGAAATAATTACAAAAAGTTAATTAAAAAGTGTTGGTTCTCCCACACTGACAGAAGATCTTTAAAGTGTGGAATTAACATACGTTTCACACTATAAGCAAAATAAGATTATCAATAAAACCGGGATAGATTAATGTAAAGAAATTCTAAATTCATAGGCAGGTCACCTAAAAGAGCATATTGTATTAAAAATCCTCAAACATCAAATATAATTTCATTTTACTTCTTAATGTTGAAGGATAACAAGGAAATATTCTTTCTGAGGCATTGATGCTTTCCAAAGTAGTAACAAACGCTTTTTCTATAACTATAGAAAATTTCTATTCTTATGGCTTAAAAATTGCAGGTTTCTGAGGCTCCTTTAATCATTTCACACAATTTAAAGATTATCCATTTGTTTGTTTTTTTAAGTCTGAGGTGTTAGAACTCGAACAACTACAATTCTGTGCATTTTAGACACATGAAAAATAAAATGTGATGAATTGAACACTGACAACATTTTTTATGTCATCCTTTTTCCCTTTTCACTAATAAATTTCCACCTTCTCCCTCATCTTCTGCCTTCAGTGTCCACAGCAAATTCACAGCCTTTCCAAGTGAGATTCATTACAGTCCAAATAACTTCTCAAGAGAGCAACAACATCGCACTGACTTTATTTAATAAACCTGAGTGAGAAGTGCAAAAGGCACTGAAACTGTGTGTGATCAAATGACACTGGAACATTTAGTCCTTTTTTTTTTTTGCTGCTATTTACATCTATACGAGTCAAAATTGCTAAAATTCCCTTTTCAACAACATACCTAAAACAGGCAAAATGTGCTTAAGTCAGAGTGATATATGCCCTAATTACAGGGCAGAGAGCCTTTTTCTAGGGTATAAAGGTTTGGAGGACATCATAGCACCAAGGCTACTTTGATGCCATTAAATGGTTCAAGTAAACTTGCTTGGCTGGAAACCCGGAGCCCTCGCTAACCGCCCTGCAGGCTGCCTGACGTCCTGTGTACAGGGACCGCGAGAGTCGTTTGGGAGTGCACTTGCTTTGAGCAGAGGTTTTTGTTAGTCTTTCGTAAGAGTTCATGAAATGACAAAAAAAAAATTGAGCAAGCAAACCAGATTTTTTTTTTTTACCTGTTGTGCCACAGCTGCAGCTAAGTTGCCACCTGCACTGTCTCCTGCAACACAGACCCGATCTGGGTCCACCCCATACTGGGAGAGGACACTGCTCTGGAGGAAGAACTTCATTACCGAATACACATCTTCAAACTGAACAGGAAAACGGTATTTAGGTGCCAACCTGTAACTGTTAGAGGCAAGCAGAAGTGTGTTACTCCCTGCTATTTATAGAGAGAGCATCTGCCCTAGTTGGCGAATGTTTATTGTTCTCTGTGCGCAGAGAAATGGGAACTATCTGTCTATCCTAGAGGATCAAATATTTTATTACCCACCCAACTTCATAAAGCAATATCCAAAATAACCACCAACCACAATTCACCACTGCAACCTTGGCAGCTTTTGTTTAAAAATACTTAAAGCTAGCAGGAAAGCACATGATCAAAAAAAAGATATTGCAAAATAAGATTAATTGAAATAGATTCAGTTATTCCAAACCCTCATCCCATCTAGAAGGGGAATCTCTCTTACTTGACTGATACCACGACAGCATTTAACCTGTTTGAAGTCCATCTTGTCAGACGATCATAGGATTTCATGCCTGAAATGAAATGAGTCACTTAGAATATATTCCAGTACATCTGAGAACACACACAAACACAACAGCGTGTTCCTCCTTGCAGAAGCTTTCAGGTGACTTTCCAAAACCTCCACCCGCCTGTGCCTCTGCAGCAGCACAACGTGACCGCTCACACGTGGGTTTATCCAGAAGCACAAACTGCAAGAAGTAATCCAACTATTGCTGGAATGCTATCCAAAAGGATGAACAAAATACATTATTTACACTTCTGAGCACTACACAATGCAGGGTTCTGGAGGTTCAGCTTTTATGGCAGAGAAAAATGGAAACAAAAAGTACACCGGGGCCAGATTAAGCTCTCGGCTACACATTTGCATTCACACCAAAATTAAAGAGCTTGCCTGGGAAAAATATTTTGGCTCATTCTCTCTGAAACAAGCAGCCCAACAACTGAAGCGAGTTATGGATTGGCTGTTGGGAATGTCAGCCATACCTACTACACTTACAATGCCAGTTTGGGTGATGGCCAGGATAACTTATATCCATTTATGTAAAGCACTGAACAACAGCAAAGAGAAGCAAAGGATGTGCTCTAGGGGAGAATGCGATGGGGAGGGAAGATGAATCACTCCCATGAAAAAGTAATAGCAAAAGCATGGCACACTGAACTAAAATATTTTAGAAAGCCTCTCTGGGCATAACGTGGAAGAACACCAAGCACCAGATGAGCACTGACAACGCAATTGTAACCAAAACCAAAGAAACACGCTTTCCCTCCTAGGAGCACATTCGTGAGAAATAAAGATGCAGTAATAGATGACTTCTGATATGGCAAATCTCCCTGAAATAGATTTCAGGGGACAATAAATACCCCCGACCTTCCCCAAGCAAGAGGTATGAGGAAGCGTCTGAGAATCGAGCTTCTGGGAACCAAGAAACCCAGTCTCTGCACCTCCATTTGATTTTTACCTCTACGTGGATGTTCTTTTCCTTATTAAGATACTCAGTTTTGTCCCTTTCTCCCCCTAATACCATATAACCAAGCCAGGGGCTGCAGATAAAACACCACAACAGAGGCAGAGCCCCAGACCAGACCCTTTGCCCTCCACCTCAAGATACACTGACTACCCTCTCCCGAGCTGGTGCATTTTAACTGGTGAAATACCTGTTCCCTGACCCTCTCCCATAAAACAAAAGGCAGCACTTTACACGGGCCGTTGAGATCTTCCATGCGGACCCCCGGTACTGACAGAGAAGAGCTTACCTGCCTGTCCTAGACACCACCCTCCACCATGGAAGTAGACCACCGCCCTTCTCAGCCCATCCGACGGCTTTCTGGGCAGGTACAGGCGGACGGCAACGTTGCTGAACTCCGTGTCCGTCACAGTGACGTTTTCATCGGACGTGGGTGCGATGTAGTCGATAGCTGTGATCGCCTTCAGAGCTTCCACAGAGTGCATCACACCCAGCTGATCAGCAACCTCAGACTAAAGCCCAAGACAAGAGAAAACAGTATTTTAAACACAGCCTTAGTTACTCTCAGAGATTAAATTTCCATAAAGCCATTTGATACTCTGTACAAGTCTGTAAAGCTGCCATAGAAGTTGCGAAGCCAAATGCTGTGACTCGGAGGAGTCACTGCCTCGCACCGTCGCGCTGTCCAGCCCGAGTGGTTCAACTCCCTGGTCCGACTGCCCTGCGGAGCTCGGTGGCGGTGGCTGGAAGGCAGCCCAGGGGACACCACGGCTTGTCAGTCCCAAGACAATGACTGGGAGCAGAGGCATAGAGGATAACTAGGACACACCGGAGGATGTGGAAAAAAGCAGAACCAGTGGAAACCTCCTGAGACCCCACATGAGGGTCTGCTCAGTGAGCCAGACCTCCTTGTTTTTCCAGATGGCTCCCACAAAGCTGAGTAATACCTGCTCCTGTGATGAACTGCAGAAGCGAAAGCAGCCAGTACTTTCAGGATGCCGAGGACACCGGTGGCACAAATAGAGGGATACAACAATTTGACTTCAAACTGCACAATGATTTTTAATGATCAGTTCCATCCCAGTATCCGAGGAGCATCATTTATTAGTGATGAGTACCCTTACATTATTAAAAGAAAATATTTTCTCTACTTTGAGATGTTACAAAGGCAGAAGTATATCTTTGCCACTTTACCACAGTCCAGCTCTGTTTAATGTCTTCAGTTTATATCAAACAATTCTATTGGTTACATACCTGTGTTTTTCTATATAACGAAGAAGTGCTCCTACTGAATAGCAGAACAAGAATTGAGTTGCGTGTTTATTGTCTGTTCCATGTGGTCAGCAGATGAGACAAAATTTTGTCACGCTGCCTGTGCCACTATACCTTCTGAAGCTATCTCCTGCACCGTCATCCTTGATTCAGCTTTGTCTGAGCCACACAAATCCTCTCCTTGCCATCAAAACCATTGGCTTGATATTTCACAATAAAAAGCTAAAAATAACCCTGCCACCGATGTTCTGATTTCCACCAGCGCTCTGCCCGTGAGGCGATGCCCCGTTGAATGAACCGACAGAAGTACAGCTCTGGTGCAGCATCACTGTGGTCACCCAGCGCTGGCTCCAGCCCGACTCCGACCGAGGACGATCCCAGTGACTCCCTGACCTGGAGAGAGGCTGCACGGGGCCAGCGGGAGCATCCTCCAGGAGGGGAAATAAGGAGGACGCTAACCAGGATCTCTCTCTGCCTGGTAAGTACATTAGTCTGGAGGGTCTTAAAAAATACGCATAGGGTTAACTTTTTTAAAAGGTTCTTTTTCCCAGAAATCTGGAATCTACCCCAACTGTACAGCAGCACTGGAGTCCCAGCCCCTGTGCAGCCCTCTGAGGTGAGAGAGCAGGGGAGGCCATCGGTGCCCCAGGCATCGTCGGTGCCCCAGGCATCGTCGGTGCCCCAGGCATCGTCGGTGCCCCAGGCATCGTCGGTGCCCCAGGCAGAGCTGCGCAGGGAAAACCTTCCCAATTCTCTGACAGAAGAAAAGTGATGTGGTTCACGAGTTCAGAACCAAGGAATTGCCAACTTTTAACACTGTCAAAGCAGCTTCCTTTTAAATTCATGTCTCATTTATTATGAAATTCTATGGTTCTAAATTAGATTACAGTTACTTTAAGATGCTAAATAAAATTAAAACAAAAAACCAAACCCTAGCAAGTAAACCTGCAGGTGAAATGCAAGCTCCAAAGATTAGTATTTGCAGCTTTGGCTCTCTGACATCTTGGCAATTTACACAGATTAAGGCATTTCAGAATCCCTTTCACTCACAGATTGTTTTAAACCTTGAACATAAAACTTCTTAAAAAAATTGTGCTAGCTTTCATTATACTGAGTCTTTGGTAGACAAGAGAATCCAAGCAAAAACATTTCTAAAGGCATTTGCTACAGACTGTGCTAGCAACGCAAATCCCGACTACTCCTTCCAAAACCAACAGCTCCCTGAAGGAGCTCACATTTTCTCGCAGCTGCCTTGCGGGAATTGCGACAAGGAAAGATGTGACCAGGGTTTGCTTATACATAAACCTCACTGGCTTTTTTCCTCCCTTTTTTCCCCTCTTCATTGGATTAAATGGTGTTTAAAGAAATTTACTCCTCACATTGCTTTTAAGCTATTAGAAACACATTCTAAAAACCCATTTAAAATTTGTAATATACAACAATACGACATAAAGGAATAATGTCACAATGACCAGAAGAAAAATAAAGCCTTCATTTTCTATACTGTGAAAGATAGTGTGAATACCTATTTAAACAAAAATTTAGCCACGTTGGAGATTGACTGTGGGTAGGGTGTGATCTGAGTCACGTGAAATACCGGCAGCCTGAGGAACCCCTGTCATGTGTAGCCTCCTTGAAGCACAGTATGCTATGGCAATGGGCTGCTGGAGCTACCTGCAGCTACAAGGTAAAAATAGCGTGGACCACTTCATGACTTGGGAGCATTGTATTATCTAATTCCTAATGATATATTAAGGAATAGCTGGGCATTGTGTGTTTTGTTTATTTTTTAGATGATAGAAAGGTATGAAGAATACAACTTCAAATTTGCTTGAAAGCCATTTGCTATCTGACTTGCTGAAAGTGAACTAGGAGCTTAGATTGACAAATATGTACACGTGCCTGTCGTGGTTTAACCCGGCAGGCAGCCAAACACCGCACAGCTGCTCGCTCACTCCCCCTGCAGCGAGATGGGGGAGAGAAAAGAAAAAAAGAAAAACTAAGATTCATGGATCAAGATAAAGACAGTTTAATAGAACAGAAAAGAAAGGGAAATAATAATAATGATGATGATGATGGAATATACAAAACGAGTGATACACAATGCAATTGCTCACCACTGCCGACCGATGCCCAGCCAGTCCCCGAGCAGCGATTGCTCCTCCCCGGCCAACCCCCCAGTTTATATACTGAGCACAACGTCCTATGGTATGGAATACCCCTTTGGCCAGTTGGGTCAGCCGTCCTGGCTGTGCCCCCTCCCAGCTTCTTGTGCACCTGGCAGAGCAGGGGAAGGTGAAAAGTCCTGGACTATGTAAACACTACTTAGCAACAACGAAAACATCAGTGTGCTATCAGCATTCTTCTTGTGCTAAATCCAAAAGCACTGTACCAGCTACTAGGAAGAAAATTAACTCTATCCCAGCCGAAACCAGGACAATGCCCAAACTGCATATTTTTATCCAGAGTGATTACACAGTTTACATAAATATTTCTCAGCTGTTGTATTTTCCCTGAGGATTAGCATCTTCAAAAAATAAAAATATAGGCCAAAGTGAGTCCTGCTGTAATTCCACTGAGCTTGTGAAACAGGGCATCGCCTCATGGGCTGGGAGCTTCAGGACTGAGGCTTTTCAATGCTCTCAGAGCTGGTTTTTCCACGACCAGACATTTTACTGGTCTACTGGTCCAGCAGACCACTGGTCTACTGCCTGTGGTTTCAAGGCCATCATCATATAAAAGTGAAAGGAAATCATACCCTCATCTGAAGAGTCTCATTGTCCCCGATCCGAGATGCATGTTACAGGGGTAAGAGGAAAACCAACCACGCTGGGATTTGTGTTCCTTGTGCTTTGAAAAGCATTTTCCACAGACACTTTCTCTGTCTTCCATAAGGGGAGCATGGCAGCAAGGACAAAAAACCCCAAAACTTATTTGTGAGGAAGGAAGCCCCGGCTGTGCCTCAGCAGGCAGAGCCTGACACTGCTTTTAGCAGCTTATTTATCTGAACCGGTGACAGCTCGGATGGAGGCAGCCCTCCAGGTGAAGCCTTCCCTCAGCCGGAGATGAAGACAGGCAGTTTGTGAGCGGGGCTGTGAAGGGCTCAAGTCTGGATTTCACAGCTCCGGGGCCCTGCAGCACTCGCTGCCGTGCCCGGCAGAGACTTGGGAAGCAGCCTGGGACTGGCACAGGTTTTATTTAGATCATTTACTCATCCAGGCCAGGAAACCCAAAACCAGAGGAAATCTCACACAATTTGGCTCAGAAGCTGGAGAGCTCCCCAGGACCTATTAAAGCAAAGACGATGAAGGAGGATAGAGACTTGCCATTTCATGGCTCTCTTTCACATTGTTTTGGGAGCTTGGAGAGAAGACCCTCCTGGTCAGGGGTGTCTGACAGTAGCAGTATTATTTCCCCTTTTTCAAACCAATGTCAGGGAGTCAGAAAGACTAAAATAAAGTCCCGTCTGCAAATTTAGACCTACCATTAAGCGATTACAAATTGTTGCCCCATAATCGGATGACCATTCAGAACGTATTTAGGACACTTTAGAGCCATCTCAAATCTAATTTGCACCAGTGCAGCTCCAGGGAGGCTATCTTCATCCAAGTCCCTTAGGATTACGGTTCTGCATGAGATTGGAGCACAATTACAAAACACACTTGCTGCTGGTAACGGACTTAGGCTTAACAGGCAGCCAGTGCAGCAGCCACGCAAGACACCAACTCCATGTCAAAGCGAAAACACACAATCCTCCACCACTGAAAGAAAACGCTTCTGCTTGCTGAGCTCTGCTGTGAGGAAGGCTACCGGTCTGACCGAGTGAGCAGACAGGAGGTGTTCCTGGAGAAATGAGTTATCTGCACACATACCCTCCTTGCAGGCCACCTCCAAAGGAGATTTAAGAGGGGAAGAAGCAAGGCGGCCCATCAAAAGCTGGCAGAGGTCATGCAGCCACGAGCGTGCTGCCCACCAGCGTGGGCTGCTGCAGGGGTCTCGCAGTGCTCGGCAGCTACGCCCCATCCCTCAAAGGCATGCTCTGCTGGCTGGTCCACGTCACTCGCTGCTCTCCACGTTACCGAACTTTGAGGGTGGCAGGGGAGCCTGGGCTTGCTCTGGCTAGGCGACGGCACACATCAAACGCTGGCCTTCAAAGCCACAGAGCCCAGGCTGAGGTCTTTGCAGGGGCCCCACGGTCCGTTTCTAGTGACCACGCTCTTTCTGTGTATGCGCAACTCTGCGCCAGTGTTTGGCCTTATGTTACAGATAGCCACCACCGGCACATTTCGTTGGTGACACAATTGACACAGCAGCATTGCAATTTTCCTCATTGCTACCACTTCTGATAAAAATGAATAGATGATGCATAGCAGATTGTCCTTGTATCAAAAGCATGACAGAAACCTATAGCTTTCTATTCAAAAATGATGTTGTATGATTTATACCACTAAATACATTACCACAGAAATAATGCACCATCTTAAGACAAACATACTAAACACTTTCACCCTTTGCTGGAAATCTCAGGTGAGATCTATTCTTTATGACTTTCTGTACTATTCTGCTCTCAGACTGTCCTACCAACTTGTCACTCTAATTCTTCTCTCCTGGTAGCAATGGGTTTACAGCTGAAGTTGGAACGTGCCCTCGATGCAGGTCATGACAAACAACCCCCAGCTCTTCTTGTGCCCAGCTGGGATAAGACTAATGACACCAAACACATCTTTTTCTTACTCCAATAACCTTGCTTAACCAGTACGAAGCCCAATATCTCCGAAAGAATTGCATTTCACATGTGGAAAGATTGGAGAGAAGCTTAGTGGATTCTTCTTACTAGTTGTTTTTTTCCCTTGGGTTTGTTTGTTTGGGTTTGTTTTGGGGTTTTTTGGGGGGGTATGGTTTGAGGGGGGGTTGTGTGGTGGTTTTCTGGGGCAACATTTGGGGCAGGCAAGGGAGCGTTGTTTTATTTGTTTTCCCTGCAGAAGGATTCCGGCTGCCTGATCTCCTTAGAGAAAAAAGATACCTTCAGTAGTGTATCTGCAGACCCTCACTGCTTTTTCATCTCCCACCACTCAGACCTCGAATGCCAGGCATAATGAAAACACACCTCTGCTTCCTAAACTTCTGCAATTTCTCTATCTAATCCCTTTGCACATGCAAAAACTTTGCATCATTTTAGGCTTAAGATTTTTACACCTTAATATAGGCTTTTACAAATGCTTTGAAATTTGCTAAGAAAATAGGAACAATCCTGGGCACTGAGGGGAACAGAAGTCATTAAACAGGTTAATATTAGAAAATGAGATACAAGATCAAAACAAACAAGGAAGCAACAAAGAACCAACATGAGTAAACACACACAAAAAATCATCCCCCCCCTCCTTTTGGTGGCTATGCAGACCTAACCAGAGGTCTGCGCTGCAAACAAAGGCTGTCTGACACAGGGGCGGCTCGGGAGATCCACAGGGGCTTTTAGATGCTGTCCAGAAGTGTGATGTTTAAGACACATCCCAAGAAAACATGCACCCATGCCTCCACCAGAAAAATCATAAGAGGTGGCTTCCATGGACTTCTGAAAATGATACCCACCGCGTTTTAACTTAAACACCACAAAAGGCAAAATCCCAAACTCGCGCGCTTCAGAGCAAACAGCCCGGGTGTTTGTGCCTGCAGCAGACAAGCCTTTCAGCAACATCCCTCAAGCAAAACTAGAAACCTCTCTCCTGGCTCCTTAGACCCTCCTTTCAATGTATTTTATGGTGGAGGATAAAAGCAGTCTCAAAACATTTGCAGCCACCCAGAAAGATGTCTGCAACACTCGGCCCCCCTCCTCCCCCCAAACCTTCATATTTGACCTTGTTTTTAGATTTCAGTTACATGCTGCAGCCACCCTTGTATATTAAGTACAGGCTGGATTCAAAACAGCTCCCAGTTTAATGTACTTAAAGGTGGGAACTACAGCACCATTATTTACGCACGGTGTGCAGCCTCACAGATTATTTACATATGTTTAAAACAGCTGTATAACATGACTGAAATGAAGCTGAAGCCGGGGATGTAACATATATAAAAGTAGCATGGAAAGACATAAGGACCATGTTGCCAGTAAATATTGCCATGCAACTACAGACAGGGTATAATACCACAGCCTTTCCAGACTGGGACATACGGTTCTGTGCTGCTTAGCTAGATACCATTTTTCGGTAGGCAAGATTACAGTGGTATTAAAAAAAAAGTTCTCTCTCTCTTAATTTCTACATGTTATAGAATTATCACCCCTATAATTAGCTTTGTGTAGTTTTTAGGCTCATTCTGTCAGTAGATTCCTATGAAACCACAAAAATGAATAGTTTTTAGGAAGTGCTCTAGTTTCTCTGACACCCAATACAATACTTCTGCGAAAAGTACTGTATTCAAGAAACAGGAAAAATTCAAGGAGCAGTTCTTCAGCTGCAAAGGATCAAAACTTGCAAACTTGTTTGCACTTGTCTATCCATATTCATGTTATGTATCACATTTTCAGTTACTCTGAATGTCTTTTTTTCAAGATTGCACAATTAAACCTTTTTTAAGTTTCTTTATAGTCATAGTTGCAGTAAGTTTAAGGCTTAATTTCAGATACTGCTGTCCTTCACTTAGTATATTACCATATATATAAAATATACATACGTATGACACATATATATTGCCATATCTCTATTAGCCATAGATGCCCTCTGCTCTGTAGCTGTCTCTCCCCCAGGCCAGCCCCGCACCAAGCCCAGCACCAAACTCACCAGGTGCCTGACGGCCCTGAAGGCAGCCGCGATGAGCATCACCTTCCAGGGTTCCTCAAAGTCCTCGGGCATGGGGCTGTAGATGTAGTAAGCAAGGAGGGCAGAGGCGAGGCAGAGGCCCAGCAGCTTGGCTCTCATGCCTGCAGGAACACCTCCTCCCGGACTGACCGATTAAGCGCTCTCACTGACTCTTAAGAGCTGCAAGCCAGCACACACGCATAGGGCAAAGTTAATCCCGTGTTTTGTTTGGGTCCCGGCCAGGAGGTGATTTCTCATCGGATAACCCGGGGCGGAGGTTAGTTTGCCATGAAGCTCCCGAGAAAACATGTTTCTTTAGCATGGCGTTCAGCCGCTCGGAGCCGACTGAGCCGGCACTCCAACCCCAGATTAAACATCAAGGCTCCTACAGCCCCATCACCCGCTTTCCTGCATTTGGCAACAACAGCCGGAGCAGGAGGGCTCAGGAGGAAAGAGGCAGTTGAAAAATAAGGAACAGAATGTGGCTGTGAACCAAGGGCTGCCGCAAGGTGACACTCACATGCAAAAAGATGTATTGGGTATTCAGGAGCTATTAGCTGCTGCTTCATAACGCAGCCGTTCAAACACAGCCCAGCTTACAGAGATACCCAACGGATCAGACTACAGCAGCACATAACCCACCGTCATTTCTCAGGCAATAACAAGCACCTCCTGTTTTGGCAAAAGCACACCCTTTGTCTTGTACTAACACACCAAACCAGTTGTGCAATAATAGGTTTGGCAGAAAAAATAAACTTTTACAGGGCTTCTGTTAATATTTAAAAGATCAGATTTAATTGCCACTATTCTCAGGATTAAGAGATTTCTATGCATCTCCCAGAGGCAACCGCTTCTGCACAGGGTGGACTCAGAAATAGATAATAATTCTGCCAAGGAAACACTACAAGCACAGGCACTCACACAGAAGGAGGGGTAAAAAGAACGGCCGCAGTATCAAGAGCCCTGCTTTAGAGATAAACTGAAAGGGTAAAAAGCTCAATTATAACTTGAGTTATTTCTTTTGCTGAAGTTTTACCAAGTGCAAAGAAGCACCGCTACTTGCTCTCTCACACTGCGCAGCCCTTGGGGATGGAGCACGCTTTGGAGGACAAGAGAGCACAAAGCATCATGGAAGACAAAGCTGAACTGTGTGTCACCAGCCCACATGCAGAGAAGGAGGCAGCTTTAGTCAATCTTTCAAACGTTTTCTTTACTTAAGTTCTGGGCATCTCCAAAATATTAAGGTGTTTTAAAAATCCAGCTGCGCTATCCCTCCTCAGCCCAGGATGGGACACCCTGTTGTCCCTCATTGGTCCTTCCGCAGCACAACAGCCGGGTCAAAGCCTGACGTTCTTGACACCACTCCAACAAAAACAAGAGAACACACACCTCTGTGGTCACTTCACCTGTCCTGGAGGCCAGTGCCAGGGAAAGGGATGGGTGAAACCAGCCCAGTGGCGAGGTTGCTGCGGCCCCAGGTCCGAGCAGCAGCACGGCTGAGCCTGCCTTCCCAGCAGGAACACGTGCACTAACACGTGTGTACACGCAGGGCTGGACACGCAGATCAGCAAAGCCCATCTTCTCTTTTCTACACTCAGATCACCCACTGCTCAAGGGGCTGGCTTCGGAGGCTGCAAGGCAAAACACAGATAAAGGAGCTGTATTTCAGGCAACAGGGGAAGAGAAGGCACAGCCTGGTGAAGAGGAATGGAGGATGAAGTCCTGTCCTCCCTCTGTCCCCCCCTGGAGCAACATGACCTCTCAGGACAGCTTGCTCTGCATGACCACTGCTCGCCATTTCAGCGCTGGCAAACGGCACGGAGGAAGATGTGGCCAGACCTGGAACTACCACAAAAGTGGTCTTTCATTTTGTTGCGCTTAAGGAACATTTCATCCTCTTCTTCCATGCCATTCTCCAGCTGAAGCGCGGCTGTGCAGTTACAGCACGTACTATGCACTGTCCTTGCCCCGCGTTCACCTTTGGCTTAGGCAAGAGCTCACAGTGCTTAGCCTTCAGATACCGACATCTCCTAATCTCCTGGCAGAGCCAGCCCTCCTGCCCTCCGGTGACCTGCCACAGCAACCTACCCTAATTCACAGTGATACCAGATAAAGAGAATAATAAATTGAATTCACTGTTTACCCAAGGCAATCCTAAAGCATCAACTTCAATACAGAAGTGTCCATATCATGCCCATTTTAGAGCCCTTTCAGTAGAAGGGACCAGCTGACACAGCACAAGACCCCTCTCAAACAGGGGGATGGGGTGCCAAATGAAACACGTGAACATTAAAATCCAGATCAATCCCATGCAGCAGTTACCCTTCGTGTTACCCCCCAATGTCTAGCCTCCACACTGCTGCTGCTTTCAGAGCCCTGCACCAGCACCTACCACAGCCAGTTCGCTGTTGCATCACGTACTCTCCCACTCCTCACTGCTTTCTAAAGCAAAGAAACCCCGTTGTGCTGCTCTTCCTGCATGTAATGTACCTACAAGAGTCACGCAGCATGCCCAACTTCCTATCTTCTGCATTTTCATATATACCAAGCTACTGGTGTTTCAGAAAATAAGAAAAGAAAAAAAATTAATGTAAACTTAAGTGGACCAAAGCCAGGGTTAAAACTGCAATGGAAAGAAGAGCAGCTGGAGCATAGCCCTGTCCAGAGCCAGCATCCCCTGCGTGCCCTGCAGCCATAGCCGCGTGCTCCGTGACACAGACAGTCGTGGCTGGGTTTGCCTGTCACTGCGTCTTGCACAGCCGTGGAAAGACTTGCGTGATCTAGCTCAAACACTGACCTGCTAACTCAATAAATCAGCCCTGCTAAAAAATAAATATTGCCACATCAGATTGAATTTTCAAGCTGTGATTTGGGAGCAGGCAATATGTGGGCTTATAACTTACATCTGTTCATAACAGCAATACCTCTTCCCCTCTCTTCCACTGTTGCGGTTTAATCCCAGCCGGCAACTCAGCCCCACGCAGCCCCTCGCTCGCTCCCCCTGGTGGGACGGGGGAGAGAATCAGAAGGGTAGAAGTGAGAAGACTCGTGGGTTGAGATAAAGACAGTTTAACAGGGAAAGCAAAACCGCGCACAAGCAAAGCAAAACAAGGAGTTCCTTCGCTCCCTCCCATGGGCAGGCAGGTGTTCAGCCATCCCCAGGAGAGCAGGGCTCATCACCTGTAATGGTGACTTGGGAAGACAAATGCCACAACTCTGAATGTCTCCCCTTCCTCCTTCATCCCCCAGCTTTTATTGCCGACCAGTAAGGCCATATGGTTGGTGCGGGATATCCCTGTGTCCAGTTGGGGTCAGCTGTCCCAACTGCGCCCTCGCAGCTTCTTGTGTCCCCCCAGCCCGCTTGCTGGGGGCAGGGTGAGAACCAAGACAGGCTTGGTGCTGTGCAGGCACTGCTCAGCAACACCTGAAATATCCCTGTGCCATCCACACCGTTGACATCACGAGTCCAAAACACAGCACCATACATGCTACTATGAGGAAAATTAACTCTATCCCAGCCACAACCAGCCCATCCACTCCAATTGCATTTCCACTTACTGTGCTCTCGCAGCATTACAGTGAAAGAATCATCAGGTCAACCAAGTTCTGCTCAGACGGACCCCTAGGAAACTGCTTGTTTTGGGAACACACACCAGGAAATAAACCTCTTCAAAGCAGAAAGCATTTGCTGAGAAGGGTCACATCTTCACTGGGGTAGGGGGTAAGAGCTTACCCAAAATAGCAGCCAAGGGCTGGAAGAGGCAGGCGGGCTCCATGCCTGAGCAGGTTCGTCACGCTCCAGTTACCCACCTGGGTGGCCGGGGGTCAGGGCACGCCACCGCCCTGCGCCTGCCGGGAGCAGACACGCTGGGCTGGGGTCAGCCAGCACCCGATCCGCCCGGGCAGGGCTCCAGGGGGGGTAAAGGACGGAGACATGGGCGTTGAAGGGGCATGCGGGAAAAAATAGCTCCAGCCCCAGGGACAGGCGGCGGCGCGGGCAGCCAGCTCGGCAGGGCAGGAACTCGTCCCCAGCTTCTGCGGGAGGAGGCCAGATGTCCCAGGCACCTCTGCCAGCCGCTGCTGCTGCTCGTGGCCCTAGCCATCGCACTGGGATGGAAGGAAAAGCATAAATACTCTAGTTAGTTATGCTATACCCCAAAGTGATTTTTTCATTCTAATACAGTATTTTAGGAAATAAACTGAAAAGCCACCATGAGGCAGTACAGCACTGCAGAAGTGTTCCTTTCCAGCAAACTACTGTACTCAAGAGCATTCAAAACCCAGCGAGAAATACCATAAGTCCTGTAAGTCCTTCTCTCTCAGCAGGGCAAGGGTCAGTTATTTCTACTTTTATTTCTTCATTGTTATTACCCATACTTTTTAGTGATGCTTATCGAACTGGATATTGGCCTGTTTTTATAAAATAAAGAAAGGGCATTCACAAGATGTTTTATACAAGAGAATTTGGATATTGTTTTTCCATCTGTTGTTTATTACTGAATTGTAAGTTGTATAAATGGAAACAAATGTCTTATTTGAGAATATATTTATACTCTGAACTGAAAAAAGCAATTCACTGAAACTTAAAATAAGCCAGAATTTAACACATGCAGTATTTCTGAATACACGACAAAGCAGCAATTCCAGAAGTATGCTAGGTTCATAGAAGATTAAAGTATCCAATAAAACATTTTCTAACTTGGTCTAAAAAGCATATTATCATCAGAATAAGATAGCAGAAGATTTCAAATAAGGCAATATTTTATTCTGATGTTTTAAAATGAAATATTTGTTCAAACATATGACTTTTTATTGTTTGGAAGAAAGGTAACAATATTTTTGTCTTTTTACTGTTCTGAAAATACTGATTTCCAACTTTGTTTTCATTTTCACCACTGACTTGAAAAAGCAATTATTTTTTCAGGTCTAGTAAGAGCATGCAGTCGTCATGAACACTGGATGGAGGGATATTAAATGATTAATCAAGTTACTTACCTGAATTCCTTCTTTACCTCCTCCTTAATTACCTGAATTCTGATGTTTTTTCCATGAACAAAAATAAACCCATTTAAGATTTATGTTTATATAATAATATTATGAGATTATAAAGATGAAGTTACTAGTCCATAACTAATATAAAGACACAGTGAAAGGTGAGAAATTATCACACAATACACCTGCTTTTCATCAAATACCTAAGAGAATGGAACAACACCCAATTGAATGCGATGACACTTGCCATGGGTCTCCAACAGACTTTTGTGCCGTGGTTAAGCACCGAGCTTGAAGACTGCGGCGTGCCTGCTGTGCAGTTGCTACAAAACATCCTTACCAAGAGCAGCTTTGCAAGTGCGATGAAAAGTGCTTCAAAGCTTTGACCACTGTTACCACACAAAGAGAGAAAAGACCCAAAGAGAAACATTCTTTGTATCGCCTTCATTTCTTCATGCGCAGGGTGCATGACTGACCGAGAAGAGCAGCCCATAGCGACTCACACACCCCACGCATGGAGGTTGGCAGCAGCCTTCCGCCTCCTCGCCTCCCTACCCCACGCTGCTGCTCCGTGCAGCCTCGCCCCGGGCTCCTGTAAGGGGGAGTCCCTCTGCCTTGGAGGTGACATGGAGGAGGAGGACTGCAATGGACGTTTAACTTATTCCCCTAATGAAACGAGTCCAACAAAATTCTGCAGCAAGTGAAATTCATTTTTTCACTTATCTCATCCATATCCGTTCCTCCCTCAGGTGAAGAAATAGGCTCAGCAGAGAAAAGCTGCAGAGCTGTGTCATGGGCGCTATTTCACAAGAGCCACCTCACTCCGAACCAAAACAGCCACTGCTTTGGAGGTAGAGCAAGACAGTAAACTCCCGTACCTAACTCACATTAAACCAGAAATCTACACATAGGGTAGAGTTCTGTTCTACCTTAAGTTTCAAAGTTCAAAATAACTTAAGAAACCCAAACTTATATCAACAGATCCACTTGCTTACACCTCTAATTTCCAGCTTCTCAATGTTCCCATAGTTCTAGTTTTCACGTAGTTTCTTGTTTTTACAACAATAAGCACAATTCTTGAATTCAGGATCCAGAAGTAGATTGCTGAAAAGTTAGATTTGCCATCTCCCAGGGGAACAGAAACCAGTAGAGAAGAGAGACCTGTGGGACAATCAGCAGGACTCTTACATAAAATTAAAGCAGTACTGATAAAATTTAAGTCCAAAGCAGTCATTTGGGAAAGTGGAATGACTGCCTGACAGTCCACAAACAAGGAAAGAAACTACTTGTAAATGTTTTCAGCAAATGAGTGTTTAGATTTGTTTATCAAACATACATTTGAATTTATGAATGTACATACATACACATGTATGCATGCAGAAACATATATTTAAGGCTGAATTCTGAAATCAGTAATACTTTGGGATTGCAGAGTCAATGGGCATGCTGAGGATGATGAATGGAAGAGACATTATTCAAACCAGAGATCTATACATTTTTCCAACTCAGTTGCAATGGCATTTTGGGGGATTAAACTGCTGTTAAAGCAACAGAGCAGCTCTGAAATGTAATTTCAATAGCAGATAAGAAAAAAGCATGATGAAAACCAGAATTTAGTTACTTTTGCTGTTTATCTTTCAAAATGAACTTTGAGAAGTTTGTGAAGAGTATGTACAAGATTATGTAGAGCTCCCATTTGCTCTGGGGTGCAGGGGACTGATTCTTCTCTGCTGCTCCAGATGCCCAACAAGACCATTGATTTGGGGGCAGCCCTATTATCTTGTGCTGTGCATGAGGTCAGAGAAATTATTGCAGGTTCTTTCCTGATATTATAACCTACAAATTCAGAGAGGGAAGTTTGTGGTAATCCTGACTCACACGGATCCAAGGGGCCAGAAGAGCGGTCGAGTCTAACGAGAACGGTCACTCGAACAGGATTGCAGAATGCCGTAGCCCGACTGCATGCAGAGACACAGTCTGTTCTGCCAAGGCATCCCTCCAACTCCACTGGGAACATCCCAGCTCCTCTCCAAACCAGCTGTGGAAGGCAGCCAGTGCTGTACGGCTTGAGGACACATTGCTCTCACTGCCCCCACTCCCTTTCTCCAAAATTAGGAGAAAAGTTAAGAAAACAAAGATGGGGATTTCAGTGTGCTGGAGAGACTCTTCGATGCTGTTATTAAGCAGCTAAAGCCACAGCGAACAGGACTATCAGAAAGTAACCATTTATATTAGATCTAATATTTATTAAAACAAGTATGTATTAGTATCAGGAATTTCGTTGACAAGGAAATAAGAAATGGTATGAAACTGTTCATAGCTTGCTTGTACCAATACAGACCAAGCAATCTTTGGCCAGCAGGGAAACAGCAGAAACAGTTCCCAGTTGTTTCTCCAGCAGATTTTCTTCATGTTGGCACCTCCTAGAATTTGGCCAGCCTTTACAAGTCAGACTCTACAGCAGTAAGAAATGAATGGCCTGAAATAAAGTAACCACTAGAACGTGTTCACAAACACCATGCAAATCAGCGTGCTTTTGACTCTGCAAATTAAATGAGGAAGAAACATACCTGCCAGAAGCAGTGACGGCTCCACAGCTCCTGCTCGCAGGCCTGCAGCGGGTTTGTGCGGAGTTCAGAGCACGGCGTTTGCAGGGCAGCGCACCATCACAGGTGCTCTGCTTTGTGCCTCTTTCAGGTGGATACGGACTGATTTCTGTGCCAACATTCCTGTTAGTGTAGCGCTGCCTAAAGTCAGCATGGCTGTTTATGACCTGCTCTGAAAAATCTATACTCCAGCAGCTGAAACACAAGCCTGCTTCATTCTACTGCTCACAGCTCCCAAAAGCTCTGCTTTGGGCAGCACTGGTGACTTGAGAAGCAGGGGAGGAGCACGGTTCGGTGGTACCTGAGCCTGGCCACACAGACATACCAGTGCTGGCCATCATCGTAGGCACACCACACAGGACATGCTACCTGAGCAAACCATTACCCGTGTGACTCCAGGTACTCTTCCCACTGCCCACACAAATACAGCCTGTGTAACTATCTGCTGCCAGGACACCACTCCGAACAAGTCTCTTCAGTGTAAATGCTTGAATTTGAAATTTAAGATTACTCAAAGCAAGTGAGCCACTCTTGGTGAAAAAGAGAAAGGGAGCCAAACATGAGTACTGCCCCCACAAAACAGCCTGTCAACACAGATTAGATTGATCGAGGCGTTACTACCTTCCTTCCTGGAGTCTGTAAAAATGAAGACAGTACATAGCCATGGTACCAAAGGAAAAAGCCTTCAACTCCTTGACTTATCTCCCTGCATCACATGAAGTATCTACAGAAAGATAGATACTTGAAAATACAGCACAAATTGTCTATGGTAACAGTTCAGCATTCCTATAATTTGCAGTGTTTAGTTTACGTGAACACCTTCCTTTCAGCAGCCTGTGCATCTGATAACAGAGTCTGACGTCCTTCAGTTGGAGTTAAAAGTTCCTGATTGCGAAAACTTCTGCTTGCAAGAGGCAGCAGCCAGCCCAGTTTCTCTACTTGGCGGCTCTTAGAGAAAAGGTTATGTACACTTACACGATTCCTGTCAGCAGCTGAACCTCTTGAACGCTTCACTCCTGAGATTTATACTTTACACAATTTTTGACAGGTATAAAATCAACTGTACATACAACTTTAAATAAATAGTAATTAATGTATTCCACTAATGTCTACAGCATGCTAGGCAGAGTCCAATAACAGAGAAAGATGTCTCCCATCAGAGACTTGGTAGTGTACACTAGCTAGTCTGCATTGATTAATACAGCTTGTTAAGCTAAGTGAACAGAATAAAACAGGAGGCACACTCGAAGATTTCAGAACATTAATTTTTGTTCTAATTTGTTCAATGACTGTTCCCCATAAATCTGCTTTGAGATGAGGAGCACTGCAGTTTAAGAAACTGAGGACAGACTAAAGGCATTCCTGGAGCATTCCTGACTATCTACAGACCCACGCAGCAGTTACCAGGGATTCAATATTAAATCTGCTTGGGAGCTGAGGCATAGGAGGTAACATGCAAATACCCTTAAATAGCTTGCACTTCAATGTCCCCTCAGTATCTTCTCTTGCATCTGCTTTGAATTGATTGACTCCAATTAGAAATTTAAAACTATATATCTCCAAAAATAAATGACTTTAGAGCATGAGCTGCCCAGTCAAATTAAGGGGAATATTAAAGAGTGGAGATAACTATACTTGCTTGTCTACTATTCTAAAATTATTTTGTATTACACATGAACTAAGAGAAGGCATATGGTCTGTTGTTCAAATTACAACTTGATTCATAAAAAAAGACAATAAATGAAATGGAACATGAAACAAAACATACTGAGTATCAGTCCTTGAGCCTCAGGACTAGACATCAATTTTTCCCATATTAATGTTCATGGTTTTGTTTCCCATTTTATTCTCACAGGAACGTTTGTAGACAGCATATTTTGTGATACCACGAATCTGACTCCAGTATTTGTCAGCTCTATCCGCATGTTGCCTACCCTGGCTGCTGTATTTCAAAGAAGTATGAAAAGTCCATGAACAGTTAAATTGAAGATAACAGGGAAGGAATTGTTTTTAAGATTTCTTTTGAAGATACTGCTTTGCTAGATAGTATTTCTCAGTCTAAAATTCATTACATTACTTGTGCTGAATAAGTACGGTGCCTTAGGGAAAGTGTTGACTTTTGGGGGACTTAATATGCCTAAATGTTTACATTGTGTTAAGAAGCTTACTCAGTACATTTGCTTTGGATTTTAGCTCCCTACTGCTTGTATACCTGACCTGTACTGACTATCAAGCTATTCATTAGCCAGAACACTGCTGTTTTCTGAGCTACTGATCAATGACACTGCACAACAGACTATCTGCAAAGTCGTTACATTAGCTTAAGGAGCTTAAGGAGCATTAGTTTAATAATTTAGTGAACCTATTGCTAAAAAAAAAAAATACCCAAAAATATTCTCAAAGGAGAATATACCAAATCCCCAGTCACCACAGGGAAAAAACCTTAACCAGGAATTCTTTCTGAAGGTTGTGAATGTTTTCCCTGATTGCCTCAGAGGTTTCAACATATCCCATGATCAGTGCAACTATTCTTTAGCTGAATCTTTACAGCATTTAATAACAGATGAACATGTGGCCACAGCAATATTCCTATAAACATTCAGGAATAAAGCAGGCAAAAGCCTGTGCTGCAGTTTGGCACTTCAAGTGTTGAAGGAAAAATAACAGAAACAATTTTGCTGTCTGATTCATGTGATTGTATAGATAATTTGCCCCTCACCGTAAGGTGCATTTCATGTTTTTTCCCCCCAAAGATAATTCTTATTCATATTCCATATTTCTTCCCCAAATCTATTTCTCCAGCACCTGCAGGAGAGGTGCCATGTGCACACCTGTCAGCAGCGATCTGCAAAAGGGTGCTCCACCTTATGTAAACAAGTCCTGCTTTACAGAACAAAGACCAAATTGCTGTGCGGACCTCATTTCTGGCAAAGTTTTCTCTTTCATTTTTGAAGCAGCAAATCTTGACTTTCTTAATTTGTTCCTCTTGTGAATAGGAGAGGGAAAGGAAAACAACCAGGCATAATTCTCAACAGCTGCTGCAAACACTAACACAAAAGACCACAGAGACATTTCTTTATGCAAGAGAAGGTTTAGCCAAAGTGCCACAAATACTTGGCATTTATAGTTGTAGGAGAAAGATTAAAGGAAGCTAAAAATCTTGGGCTACCAATGATTCATCACCTGAAGTCATACCTACATCAGTTATCTGCCAGTGCAGTATGTATTCAAACTCTTTCTGTGCCCAGTGGAAAAATGCAGGCTCAACCGAGATGAATTACACAACTCTCTGAAAGGTTGTAAAATAATCTTAGTGAGTTTTGGAACATCTTAATGCTCTGAAGAAATGTGGGTCACATTCAATTTGTGCCAACAGAAGGTCCATCCTATGATAGCATTTGAAAACAGTATTACCATAACTAAATCATGGAAGGGCTCTGAAAAAGCCTGGGTAATTTGCCTGCCTGTAAGAACTGTTTATAGCAGCAACTTTGTGTTATGAAGACTGAACTGCAGGTTGCTGCTAACTTTCAGTCAGAATTAAATTCAAAAGCATGAGAAATTGAGCAGTAACTGCATGTCCCACAGATATCACATGTACAATGCATTCACAGAACTGGCAAATCTAAAGATTTCTTCTTCATGTTTCCACAAAGATTATCACTGTGAAATGCTGTTTTCCCAATAAATACATTTTTAAAGCCAATCTCACGCTAACATTCTAGTTTTCATTCTCTCCATTTATTACAAACAACATCATTCATTTGGCTAAGATGAAACACAAAACTTACTTAAAACTAGAACCCAGAATACTCTCGTTTGGGTACATATTTTCTCTCCCTCCATCTGTTTTTTCATGTGTCTGAACACCGCCTGCTCTCAGCCAGACACAGACATACTGAATCAATGTTCTCCCAGCATCTGCAGCCAGGCTAGAGCTGAGGAGCACTGGAAATCTGAGGGAAGTCCAGGCCAGAGAGGTTTGAATAAACTGAAATCATCACAAAACGTTGGCCGATTATTCAGAATGAAAGAGCTGATGTTCACTCATAACGATGAAACGTGCAGTAAATGCTAATGCTTTAGGGGAAGCTGAATGGTTCTGGACAACTTTTCCTTTTCAAACATAGCAGAACTGAGTGCCAACAGTCATTCTAGATACTAGCAGTGTATTTTCTCAAAATACCCTGCAAAGCATTTAGGATCATGGGTTACTTGTGACTGTTCACAGAGCTGAGCTGATAGAAATCCCTTCCTGGAACAATCTCACCAGTGCAAGGCCCAAAAAAGCAAAGATTCAAGCAAGGTCCATTTGCTCCATCATTCAATCCACCAAAGCTGTATGAAAACTAGAAGAAAATAATAGTGCAGAAAGCATTTGGTTGCTTTTAAAAGTCAAACCATTTAAAACCAAAGCAGAAAATACGTGACCTCAGTAAACACACTACTAGGGAAAAAAATGTTTTCTGGAAGTGTAATCATGTCAATATAATATTGACGTTTACCTTATTGCTTCATTTTTATCTTATGCTAACTTGGGCCTAAGGAAGAAATATAAAGTGATAACTATGATGAATAAAAATGAATGAAATGAAAAAAAGGAGGAAAAAATAAGTCAAATGTTATAAAAAAGCAACACAGTGTGAGAATTTGGAGATGTCCCTCCTGTCCTTCCTCTCCCACTGGCCGTCAGTAGGAGGGAGCTCATCAGCACGCAACTCCTGGCACCCGTGTCTCCTGCTCGCACTCCTCCCAGCTTCGCTCCCTTCGTCTCTGCATTACTGGAAGCGCCGTGCCCGCGTGGTCCCCGCGGCCAGCAGCGCTACCAGCCACGGACACTCACACAGCCAGCCGAGCCAAGATAAGTAACGCAGATCACACCGGAGACTCTTCTGGAGCCCATGTCTGTGTACCAGATACAGAGGACCTGGTTCGTGCTACCAGACGTCCCACTCCAGGAGCAGCAGTGCTGTACCTCCACGCACGCCTGTGTGCGGTGGGTACCACGGCCCCTCCACCCAGAGCACAGTGTGTCCTACACCAGAACCAGCAACATTTTCTACTGCACTCCTTAAAGCTGCTTCTGCTTCCAAGCTTTTTTTTTTTTAAAGTGAATTTTGTTAAACTCACTGGGGTGCCAGTTGGGGTTGGAGTACAAGAAACCAAAATCCCCCTTCTTGTTCTTTCTTCTACAGAAAGGAAAAAGGAAATACATTGATTTTCCTGTCCTGCAATGCATTTTTCACTTCTTTAAAAAAATAGATTTCTTACAAGTCTCAGAGATGGCCATTACTGAGCCATAATCACACTAGTAAACCTACCTACGTGCCATTTGTTTTAGCATTAGAGCTCTATATATGACGTGGCAAAAAGATAGAACAGATCGGTTTGTACTGCAGTATATTTCATGTGTAAAATTCAGCTCAAGTGTCAACCCAACAGTATCAAACTGCATCTACAAAAGGAAGTGTAAGGCAATGGTACAGTAATTCCCAGCTTTGGATTCTGTCTTACTTTCCAACAGCCTAATCATAACCACGGAGTGCTTTAGGGATTTGCAAGCTAAAATTTGCCCTGAAATGCAGCCTGGACAATCCCAGGGCCGTGTGTAAGAATAGGAAAATGGTGAGTTTTCATGTGGTGATTGTTTTATTGTTGTTATTTTAATGGCAGCTTCTGACCTACAACAATTTCCCCACAGACTAAACGAGGCTTTCTTAGAGCCCTTCCTTCACATTTTATTACTTTCAGAGCAGCAAGTATTGAAACTGAATGTAGTGAAAAGAACTTTCACTACAAAAACAATAAACTTAGCAGGAATATTAAATTTTCCTTAAAGTTTGAAAAAAATAAAGAAATATTTAGGTATTTCTTCTGTAAATCCTTATAAATGGGATTTTTGTTCTTACTTTATCTTTATTCCTAATTTACTGCTGACTGAACATAAGGAATTTGAAGAGAGTTACAGTATGCATTAATTTGATGTCTCTTTTGTAGCCAACCTGCCTTTTCCAAAGGATAACCAGGATTATCCCTCTATGGTACTTGCACAGTCTATCTGCTGGCCAGAGTAAGCATCTATTTTCAATGGGAAATATGGTACTCGTTCTCAGTAAGTTAGTGCTTAGAATGAATACACACAGGTTTTAGCCTCAGAATAGTTCTGAGAAATGTTGCAATATCAAATACTTTTAATAAGCATTAAGGGCATGCATTTGCAATAACTGGTTGTTAGTGTTTATTAATTGAAGGTTCATTACAGAGACATTTATTATGTTTTATAACACCTATAGCACCCAGCTGGTTCCAGTGCTGCTGCAGAATTCCTGAACAGTCTCCAGCAAAAGACTCAAGATTCTCAAGCCAAAGCTGAAGAGACTTTGATGTACTTGCAACGGCAATAATGCAATTGAGTCCATGAGGCTCACCAGCTCTGTGGCTCAGGTTTCTCCGTTACAGCAGAGCCAGTCCCAATACTTCTCACTGGATGTTTTGAAGTGAAAACTATCTACAACTATAATTCACTAAAGCTTTTAAAAATAATTTCTGACTCTAATAATAATAGTGCAAGCTAAGCAAATAACTCTCAAACCACTTCTCTAAATGTTAAATAGGTTCCAAGACTCTGCATTTTGCCTACGGAAAAATGACTACAGGAGCGTGAAGTGACTTGCTTCTTTGCACAGACCACGTAAAAAAGGCAAACCTGAATGTCAGTACCTGCTGACTTCCAGGCGGTTTTCACTCTCACAGCTCAGACTGCTTTGTGGCCCAATCAGTTACAAAAGCATTTTAGAAAGTTCTCGTGTAAAAACATCAAACAAAATGCAAGAGAATCCACAACCATTGCCAATAACTAACACAGCCGAGTAAAATACTCAGAATATTAACAACACTGAAAATACTGCTGTGATTTGACCAAGGACTGGTCAAAAAGGATTGACCAAAAACTACATAGAAATAGTCTCAGAACGTGAATAGTATCAAAGATCATAAAAATAACTCTTATTTTTTAAATAATCCCAGTGATTAGCAACCAGCTTTTCTTGTCTCAGCTCATCATAGGCTAGGGTCCTTCCACAGGCTTCTTTAACATTTTCATCCAAGACGTAACGTGCAATTATCACCAAATTCTGCATCCCTTACGCTCTCAGGGGATGCGGCAGGGAACAGGAGCTGTACGTGCGCAGCAAGTGCTGCCTTCCAGAGAGGCTGCTGGGGAGGCCACACAGGCAGCGCGGCACAGGAAAGGTGGGCAGTCGCCAGATCCTGGGAAAAAAGGGTTCCTTGGAAGCCTGCATTAAGTGTGTTAGTTTGGGGCTTCATCCAGCTTTCACAGGAGTCAATGGCAAGTGTCCCTGGGGTGAACCACATACCTGCAATACAGTTCACACATAGCAAGAGGGGTTTTCGCCCTTAGTAAGCAATACAAAATTGCCAGTTTTTAAGTCCAGTGAGATTTAATCTACATATAGAGTAATTTTGAGTGACACAGACAATACACCTAATTTTGAAACAAAAGTATCTTTGTCTGCAGTTTTGTTAACTCTAAGAAAATGCAATTTTACAAGAAAAAGAGTATTTTTAAAATTGTAAAGTGTGTTACAGAAGATTTAGCTTCTACAAGACAAAACAGAAAAATCAACTTCAGGAGGAGTCTTACTTCAAGCCCCAAAGAGGCAAAGATGAAATTATCAGTCTGTATTTAAGTGGAAACTCTGAGTTCCTCAGAAACTTCATCCCTTCTGTAATCCTGCCATGAGCAGGAACTTTTACTGTCATCCCTGCTGTAATCCTGCCACAACCAGAAACTTTTACTGTTTTTCCACAGACTGAATTCTTTCTGGCTAGAAACATAAATTCTGGCTTTAGCTCCCTAAGCAAGTTTATTCTAGAGGTGATCACAAAACCAATGTTAAAGTGGAAAGCGCAGCAGAGTACTTTGCTGGCAGCCCCTTCCAGAAGCAAACTGGCCGTTAATTACAGCAGCCCTGTGGCAGAGCACAGCCCTGATTTCCCTCCTGCCGTGGCCTCCTCGTACCCGGGAGGGGAAAGCCACCCGGCGGGGGACCGACCTGGGCCCCAGGGGCACGGGCCCTCCCCGTCGTACTTTCTGGTTGCTGCCGGGAGAGAGGAACGCCACCTCCTGCCAGGCAGGGACCCCCGGCACGGCCGCAGGGGGCTGGCTCCCGCAGGGGGGCAGGGAGGAGAAACGTTGGCAGCTTCTTCAGCGGGCCAACAGGGCCAGGCCCTCAGCGCCTGGCGCCTCTTATCGCCGTCCCAAACACCGCTCTCGGCACCTGGCCACGAGCAGCAGGCCCTGCCTCGCTGGGCCTGGCGCAGGTCTCCCGCCCATCCAGCCCTGGGGCTCTCTCCCTGGAGAGCCCATCTCCGATATTTTTCTGTGCCAGTTCCTGTAAATCAGCCATTTTCTGCATTTAGTTCCTCTGCTACTTCAATAAAAAGCAGGGAAGGCCTGAAAGTCATTAGTGGATTTGACCCCGTGTGTTTTCCCAGGCTTCGCTACGCTCCACGGGGCCCCCGAGGGTCCTTCCCAGATACCTGCCCGCGTGACCGGGCGGTTCGGCAAGACCAGCGCTTCCTTTTGTCAGATTTTCAGGAGAAATCGGAAGTGAGAACTAGATCCCAGTCAACCATCAAAGCCAAGAAAACCACTATCTTTGGGAATGAGCTAATGTGTTAGACATGTCATTCAGATTCCCTGGCTTGTCTTGGTCTTGAAATAAGAGTTATTTAAAAAACTACATCTGGAAATGTAACGCAGCCTCCTAATGACTCTGCATTATGTCAGGCGCCTACAAACAACTTAAACACAACCTGTTTGTGCAAGTGGAGGCTCTCTCCTTCTAGCACATTTCCACAGGCTCGGAGGAAAACGCCCCTGGGATGTTCTGGGCTCTCCTCCACCGCAGAGCGAGGAGAGGGCAGCAAGGCGCGGGCAGACCCCCAGGAGATCCGTTCCCAGGCGGAGGACGCAGCTGCCGCTCGCCGAGGTTCGCGTGCTGGCCGGCACAGCCTCGGCCTGTGCCTCACGCTCGTGCATGGGCTCGTACAGGCGAGGGACTTCTACCCCACGCGTGGAGAATCATGGAATCACCTAGGTTGGAAAAGACTCTTAAGATCATCAAGTCCAACGGTAAACTAACACTGCCAAGTCCAGCTGGACACTGCCAGGCGGAGGGCCACGGAGCTGGGAGCAGGAGGAGCTGCGTGCCGCTGCAGTGGGGAGGGCCCACACCGCTGTGATTAGCCTCAGCAGGGCTTAGCAATATCCAGATAACGAGATGCTGACATAATCCCTCCAGGTTGTGCTCTAGTGCAATATAATTTGCTAGTAAAGACAAGCCATCAGAAGGGTGGCAAAGCTCCCCGTGCCAAAAGGGGAGCCCGAGCACCAGCAGCCCCAGGGAGCGGCACTGCCGCGGGGTCGCCGTGCGGCACCCAAGCCACCGTCCCACGGGGCCTCGGCACGCTCCGCTCCCCTCTTCAGCCTTCGCTTTTCACAGAGCCCTCACACGAGTGCAGAGGACAAGGAAGAGAGAGAAAATGCTGCTTTTCAGTTTGGTTAGACTAGTTTTGTTTCAAACCAGGAGCAAGCTGTGCTTTCCACGCTGCAGAGTGAAGGGCGTTTGCAGGTGCACATCTCAGACCTCTCGAGCTTCCCGAAAGGATTGGTGCACCCAGGAGCTCCAGCGGTGCGGAAGCATCTTGGCAAAGCCCGGCTGTCCTGCTCAGGCAGCAGACACGACAGGAGTGAGTGTACTGAGAGGAAATCCTTTTGGTAATTGACAGAAGCTTAAAACGGGCTCTTTCACCTTCACCACAGAGCATCGCCTGCACAGCTATGGTTTTGCGTTTTCACCAGAAGTTTTTAAGCTTGATCACCATCCGGATTACCTTGAAGTGCTGGGGTTGAATCACATAACTTGGATCCCTGTGCACAATTAGTGCTTGAGATTTGTAAATTAAATTAAGAAAAAAAAAAATAATTGGAAGGCAGCAAAATTATGTCCCAAAGAAAATATGTTTCACATTTCACCTCCACATTGCACCTCTAACTTCAAATTACTGAAAAATTTTAAAACTGTTTCAGAATGTATGTCTCAACACACAGAGGTGCCTTCCCACTCCTGCATTTGCTCCACAGAGAGCTCCCAGCCCCAGAGGTTTTATCCGAGGCCAAAAAGGACAGTAGGGTCATGTCCCAGCCAGTGTTCCCACCTCTGCACCTAGCTGCTCTTGGGGCTGCTCAAGCAGCTGTTCCACTGCAGTTGCTTTGCATTAAGATAAAAGAAAAAATTTTCCTGGGCCTTTTGCCTTGCCTAACCTCCTGTTTATAAGTAGACTGTTGTCATTTGGTGGCATTAGTTGACAGAGTCTTCTGAAATTAAGCATGGAATTATCTAAAGAGACAGATGCTCTTCCTGTTACATACATATGAATAAACTATCAGAGAAACATGAAGTAACTCCTATCTGTCAAAAAACTGCCCAGAATAGCCCCTCCTCTTATTTCCATTAAGATCTACGGCCTAAATTTTTTCAATAGAAATCCTTTACTACTCATATGAAATAATGGGTATGACAGACTATAAGCAGTGATAGAAAAAGCCAGCAACATATGTTTACAACATTTTTCTCTATTTAACAAAACCACTTTTCCTGTGCAGTTTGCTGTTGCCCTGCAGAGGCATCCTGAGACCTCGTGGTAAAGGCAAATGCAAGCAGCTGACCGACTGCAGCACAGACCTGCAGGAGCCTGCAGCCAGCGGATCACTTCCCTGCACAGGGCCCATGAACAGTTTGAGCATGAAAATGGACAAAACAAAATGGATAGTCAGACACAGGAAAAAAGTCGCCAATATTTCTGGATAGACAGATCTTTCTTTCCAGCAAGAAGGTCTTCTAGATAAGCAAAACCATGGTCTTAGCAGTCAAGAGGCACACCCAAGAAAACAGAGTATGCTATGGATTTAAAAACATCCACGTTAAAGAAAGTGCACTGGAGGAGTGTAAAGTGTGACTTAAGTTAGAACCATTAGCAGGAGGAACACCATTACTAGCAAACACCTGCACAGTTAATCTTAATTCAACTGCCATATTAAGGGACTAACAAAACACCCAACAAGCCCACAAGGTCTACAGAACTCTTTGGATCAGCCAGCTGACTCCAACAAAACAGCGAGATTTACATCAGAAAATTCTGACCTACTGTTGGCTTCAAGCACAGCTAACAGAAATATTTCAACTGCACCAGATTTCCCAGCGCAGCCCGTGACTCAGGCAGAGGATCTGTTGATTTTGCTCTCATTCCTATCTGGTTTTCTAAAAAGCTCACCCTGTAACCAGAGCTACAGTACCCCACGTATACATGAGGCATACAGGAGCATCTCAGAATGCACTGTGAAAAACACAAACATTGTCATGCTTATGTCAGCTTGTACCTAAGAGCTTAAAATAATGCAGAAAGATTTTAATATGGTACTACTGTAAGGAAATAATTTTTCAAGTTTTAATCCCATTTTTAGCTGTTGGGAAGCTGATGAGTATTAAAGGACCATTGATAGTTTTATTATTTGCACTTCACATGAAATTGCTCCCTGGCTTATCTGTCAACGACTCCAAATATTTTTTGTAATTCTCTGTTACTGGGATCTAATTGCTGTAACCCTTGTTTCTGGCCTCTGAGGTTTAGGCAGACTGATTTCTGGTAGATTCCTCCCTTCTGAAAGCTCCCTGACCTCCTGCCTTCAGCTATTCTGCCTGGGCTGCCTTCAGTTGGCAGCGGGAGCTTCTCTCCCAGGGTTGTCCCCTTTGAGGACAGCAGTTGCTGCAGATGTTTGGTCTTGCTTCTTACCCCTTATAAACTTTGTCCTTTATGGATTTTTTGCAGTGCCTTCAAGGGCTCTATACTAAGAGCACTAAGCCAGAGACCTAGCAAAATGCCAGTGCTTCCCCCTCCTTGATTATTAACTTTAAGAGAAAATGCCAGCCACGTTTACAGCCCAAGCAAACATTTTTCTATTACTGCTATGTTTAGCATCCTAAGGCTGATACATGTAAAAACATACAACACTGAAAAAACAGGAGACCAGATAGATACTACATAAACCATGCTCTAAATTAAATTCTTTAAATTTTAATGGAGCTCCATGACACTTGCAACTTGAAGGATTACTTCTAACCCTTCCCCTAATTAACAAAAAATATCCAAACCCAACAGAAACCCACAGAAGCAAGCAGAAGTACAGACTAGAGGTAAGTGGTCACAGACAAACAGAAGGCAAAGGACCGTCCCAGGTCGCCAAACTTTGTGCTGTGGCACAATATATTTCAAGAGAAGACACTCATCTTCTGAAGAATAACAAAAAAATCCTACCTGATAAAATTGAGCCAAAGTGCCAGGAACTTTGAACTCCGGTTCAGTGGGACACAATTCCCATGAAAGCTCAGGTTTCTCACTGTTTTCAAGTATTAGTTCCTTAAAATCATTCAGGGTACTTACTTCAAGAAATGGTAGATGTCCTTAAATATCAAAGAAACGCAATTCTCTCTGTGAACAATGGCAGACATGCTCTGAAAAATCTGAAATATCAACTGAGCTGTTGAATAAAGTCTAGTGATAGCGCAGCAAGAGGAGAAGGCAGTCATATCTGACTGTACTCACACCTCGCCTCGGACTTGACAGGAAAACGCAAGGTAGAAATAGGAAATAATACTATTCATATCCCTCTCAATATCCAGTGATTACTTCTGCTTCTTAGCCCCTTGCTCATTATTCCACACTTTTTATTAACAATTTTTAGGCAAAGCATTTTAAACAGCCATTAAAAACACTTGAAAAGGCTTTCAAACCTTACAAAGGTTTGTGCTAGCTGTGGGGAAAAAAAAGTGAAGCCTGGGCAGATGTGGACACATCCAGACCACAGACACTGAGAACGTCTGGGGAACCAATGCAAGTCCTCCAGCTCCTTCAGCCCACTCCTTGACGCAGTCTTCAACACTCTCTTCTATCTCACCTTGTGTCAATACCAGCAGGCAAATTTAGAGATAAATGGCTTTTGAAACATATATTAAAAGATTGTCACATTTAACAAGGTCGCATTAAACAATTTTCCAACAAAAACAAGTGTTTGTTAGCAATGCTACAACTCAAAAGTCTGAGTGCTGCACTGCTGCTAGTACGCTTGAGCAATGTGCCTTGAGCAAAAAAAAACACAGAATGAAGAAAGATACTACCAATTGAGTATCAACCAAATAGGCAAAGGTTTCCTTGAGCCTAAACATATATAGCAGGAAGTGTGATAAGAAGTAGAGTTGATAGTTATCTAAGACAGATCACAGCATATTTCACAGTAGAAAGTGTTATTAAATATAAGCACAGTAGCAATAGCCAAGTCCACCAGAAATAGGAAGTGTGCACAGCAGCTTCTAGAGTTACTACAGCAGCATACACCTAAGTGAAGGAATGTGAGAGCTGTCAGATCTCATAAAAGTGTTTATGTCTCCACACAGAGAGCTCAGCCAGATATCAGCATTCAAGCCAAGATGGGTAAGAGTCCTGCTACGTTATTCCTAGCTATGAGAAACAATTATCCACTATCTGAGAACATTTTGTTGGTATATTGCAATTCCAGATTAACAACTCCCTTAAAGTGGAGAGAATGACATTCATGAAATAGTTTTGTATTCCCAACAGTTAATTCCCAAAAGCCACAGGGGGAAGAGAAAAGGAGAAAAAGCACATTTTTCTTGCAAGCTAGAGCAGTAAAGTCAGCAAGATTCTGTAAGTGTCTTGTAAAGTGATAATACATGATTTCAAGCCGGTTGAGGAGACATCTACATGAAGAAATTGTACTGGCATAACTAGAAGTGCATGAACAGGCTGTGTGGCCTGCGGCACTTCTGATTTGTACACTTGGAATAATTAAGGAAAGAGTAACTTCACACAGAGTGCTCCTAAAGATTTAACAGGAAAATAAAGACTTTAACAGGAAATAAAGAATTACCACCTTTCCTATAGATAAGCATAGAAGATCTCCATCAACACCTACAATATTATTATCATTTTTATATTTCTGTAGAACCTCAGTCTGACAGGTTTGAAACTACTGGCCAGACCAGTACCTTCATAAAGCACGAAGTGGTGTTTTCAATTTATGCAAATCACACGCTCCTTTGCAGCAAGGCCTACAAGAATGAGCTACTGAAATGTGGAAATCCTTCCTTCAGTTGAGTCCAATTGCCCCAACATTTCTGCAGATGGTATTTTCCCTTTGCAGCACTAACTGTGGTTGGAATGAAATGTAGTTTGGAGACAGTCAGTAATCAAGTATTCGAAAAAAGCATTACTAATATATCAGGATAAACTAGAGCAGTTGCCTCTCACTTCACTGTGCACATAAAACAGGATCCCCTCCCTAACAAGCTCACATGCTGGTTTTAATGGTTGTATGCATTTTTGTGGCAATTCAGCAGTTGTTTCTCATAAGATAATTAAATACATTTAAATGAGAATGTTGGGAAGGATTTTAGTAATGGATAGAAAAGAAAATGCCATTCACATAGTTTTGGATGAAACAGTCCACCAAGTCTTGAGAGATTCATACACAGCAGAAAAAACACAAGTCTCCCTACCACTAACATTCAAGTCATCCATTCCTCAAAACGCTGATCTCGCACAGTCACTACGGCAGGCACTCGGCACCCACAGCAGCGCGTGAGTACGGCTTTAGCTGTCCCTTGAAACAGTCATTTCGGTGCAGGCAAGGAAGGTTACATCCATATTTTACTATCAATTTATCTTCAGGAAACTAGTACAGGATACAAGATAGCAGTCTATTACCACTGACATCAACACAGAGTTCTAGCACTTTTACAGGGTAGAAGGCAGTGGAGCGCCAAGTGTTAGCTTTTCAGCAAGAAAATTCACTAACATAGTCTACTTAACAGCATTTTTTTTCAAAAAGAAAAATGTGATATGAAGAGGTTTAAGACATACACTGTGTTTCTCTACCCCTCTCTCAGATGGATATTTCTGAACCTAGTAAACGATCTTTTAGCCAAACTAACGATTTTCAGAAACATTTAAACAATTTGATCCAAAAGCATTCCTACTACAGTCCTTGTTTCTAGTCTGTAACTGATGACACTATATTTCTTTCAGCCACAGTTAGTAGTTTCCCCATTTGCACCTATTTGTAATTCACCCCACAGGGTCACTGCCTGGAGCCCCGTTCTGCAGTGTCCCGCCGCCAAGGGTTTGAGCTCAGCCCCCTTGGTTAGCAGGACGATGCCAGCAAGCAGAGCACAAGTACGGCAGGCTGCACAACTGCCTTGCGCAGACACATCCTTAAGTGCATGACCTTGCTCAACTTTACCTTACCTCAGTCTTAACATGCAAGTATCAACTACAAACCATGTGTGAAAGAAATTGTGGAAGAGCTTTATTTCCAGGCTACAGCTACATACTGTATGTTCAACTTCAGGGAAGTTTAATGTAGATACTACAAATTAATTGTTCTTGGATTGTACTGCAGTGGGCCCAAGTACACATGGAAAGAAGCAAGTTATCAGAATTTACCACATGACCAAATCTATTAAAGCACCAAGGAAGAGAGACATACTGATCCAAACTGTACAAGCTCAGAAGGAAAGGGGAGAAGGCTATTTACTCCCCCCAGTTCTCTCTCCTGCCATTCGGTTCGACACAAAGCACAGCTTTCCTCAAGCTGACGTGTAGTATTCGTGGTTTGTTAAAAGCCGCTTTAGTTCTGAATGCACTTTGAATGTACTTTTCCCTGTATTTATCTAGACAGTTGTTTTATTCAAGACACTAGCAATCATTTTGAAAGCCCAGTGGAGGTAGATTGATCCTGGTGCACACAATAAATATTCACCAATACACTGAAAATGTTAAAGCATTAAAGACTATCGTTCATACACAAACGAAAATCCCAATTATCACAAAACTGGCAGGGAAATGAAATCTTGACCTGTTTCACAAAGAAAACAACTACGATTTTCTTAGATATAATTTCTCTATGTCTTATCCAACAACATGCCTCAGCTGCCTCAGTTTGATTAGAGCAGTTGAATAGTGAAAGACACCAATTTGTAGTAGCTGCAGTAATTCTGATATGCACCGATCACTCAGTGTATTCAAACCATTGCTAAGATCACCAGAGCTACTTTCAGAGATCAGTAGATTAAGGTGTTTTGAACTCAACACACATGTATGTAAAGTAGGTATTTTGATCTCTAACTGTTTACAGTCAGTATAAGTTTCAAAATCATATCATAAGCTGATTGATTTAGGCAATAGATCTTGCATATGAAATTCCAAGTGCTGACTGCTGCACACCTGGCTGTTACCACAGGAACTACAGTGAAGAACAGGAAACTACGGAAAAACCAGCACAGAATAGTGTTAGATGCCTAGGAAAGTAGGGGGGAGGAGGCCTAAATGAGCAGAGTCTTAAACTTCTCAGTGCAATGGCTTAACAAGTTTAAAAGTATGTTATGTTCAGCATTCCCGAATTCCCTGCTGACTGTTGCTTCTGTGCAGTATTTTGGTTTTAACACAAAACTACAGCTCGTAATATATGGTGAATAGAAAAATAATGAAGAACAGTGTGTACATCCAGACAGTGGAAATTTCCACATTCACTTGTCAAGCCAGTTCAGAAAGGAAATTAAGCTAAAACACTCCCTCTGTACAGGCATCCCACAGTCCTGTTCAGAGCTACCAACACACATTATTTGAAGGAACAGCTTTGTGAAACTTTCAGTGCAAAAATCTTTGTACTTTCATATCTGATTTAGGGTACTGTTCTGGTAGTTGCACATGAAATCAGACATTTGCACATTCAAACAGTTCCTTACCAACGATTCTCAAACTCATCAATTCTGCATATCAAACGTTTCCCTACTTGAGCAAAACAAGGTGTAAGACAGTAAGGTTTTGAAAGAAAGCTGAATCTGATTCTACCTAATGAACTAAATTTTTTGAGTAAAGTGTCACATATCCAGCAGTTCTGCTGAGCTGGTTAAATGTGTCACCCACCTTTATGCACTGCCCAGAAAACAAAGAAATCAAACAGTAGGAAGGCTGAGCTTAACTGGAACAAAGCCGATGACATTTGCATGGCACATTTGGATCCATCCTGCAGAGCAGGGATTTTTAAGCAGAAAAATGAGTGCCATTCTCAAAGAAAACTCAAGTGTCACTTGAAGCCAGTTTCTTCTTAAATGCTACATTTCTACACTCTTAAAACTTATTTCACCTTTTTATAACTTTATTGCTAATAACAGTGATATGACTTTAAATACTAGTGACCTTGAAAGTTGTTTAAAAATCCCGTTTATGCTTCAATAAAAATTTCTCACTCAGACTCTCACTGCAAGGCTTGCATGACAACCTGTCTGCCTGTAATTTACAGCTGCATTACTCATTTGGTAACAGGTCTACAGGGAACCTCGTCTGCTGAGTTCCCTCCCCACAACAGAGTTTGCTTTGAAGTTTTCAGCCACAGACCTGGGTCCATGTGTACTTGTTTAGCTGAGCCAATAAATCATGCTGCTTCAGCCTCCCTGTTACAGAACTGTCTCTTGCCTACAGTGATTTATTAGAAAAATAGCGAAGTCACTTTATATACTTTTTTCATGAAGGTCTTTACCTTTCTTGATTAGTCTGAAGTTTCTGAAGCAACACTTGAAGGAGTCAACATCTTGCTCACATTTTCCTTTAATTTCTAGGCCCACTAAATTGACATCAGTTTTGTGATATACCCTGCAAAATCATTTTTAATAGTTTGTCAAAAACCCCATGACATGAGGTGCATCAATGAATTCAGAACTACCTTCTTACGTTGGTTACAAAAACAAATGTAACTGAGTCCTCTAGAGTACAATATGCCCAGGCCAAATACCTGTCCTATAAATTTTGTTTCAGTATAATATTCTTCAAGCATGGAAATACTGCCCATTCAGCTACTTCTACAAATGAGTGTATCATTTTTGTAATGAGTGCACTCATGCCAACAGGCTGATTTTTGTCCTCTCTGGGTAATCAGCAAAGGGGCAATTAAGTTGTGCCCCCTCAGTTTGCATAAAGCAAGTAAGGCTTGTGGATCAATGCTAGTTTTTCAAGCACAAAATTTCTATCTAGCATGGTGACAGACACTCTGAGACACAATACTTCACTGGAATCAAATGCAATAGTTTTCTCAGCACCTAATAAGCAAAAACATCTTGTGGGGTTTTTATGTTTTTCCACCTTGCATCACTCCTATACTCCAGCCACTAAAAGCAAGTTTTCCTGAGGTTACTGTTCCTCTTAGAACCATAAGGATATATTTTACTGTCTTTTCAATATACAGAATACAATTGTTAAAATTGTTGCACACGCATTCTGCTTATTTCAATATCAAGATAAACAAATAATCCTTGTTCAATACTTGCACTGCAAGACCTTCAGGGCAGGTACTGGCTCCAATTATTTTTTATGTTGCCTATTAATATTAGCAGCACATGTCTGTAAAGTACTTCTCTTGCTTCAGAAATAATTTATTCATATGAAATAACACAGGGTTTCATCTCAGAGCATTTCTACCCACCATAATTTTAAGTGCCATGAAGAAATCTAGACGCAATTTCAGCTTCACCTCTGGCACCCCAAGCACCAAGTTAAGTGGTGGTAAGCCCTTGCCACAGGGCTGTGAAGGCTACGGAAAGCCGTGCTATGAAGGTGGCGGCCGTGGGGAGCCTGCACAATAAGCCTGCATCCTCCCTCAGTCGGGAGAAAACAGAGGAGCAGAGCTGGCCGAGATAAGGGTATCAGATCTTTATAATGCTGGGGGCGGGGAAGGAGTTCTGACAGAAAGTGAGCCAAACGTGTTTGTCAGAGGCACTTGGATTTGCAAAATTAAGTCCTCTACAGCCAACTCTGAATCCTTGGAAACCAGTGGGAGTTTACTTATGTCATCACTGGATCAGAATTTGGTCCCTCATCCTTACTTATTATGGCCTAGAAATTAAATCCAGCTCATACACAACCAACCAGGTATTTTCTATACCTATTCACAAGGGAAAAGTCTTCAGAAAGAGCAGAGGAAGCAGTATGGCACTCTCGCTTTGTTTTAGAGGTCTTGAACCAAAGTTATGAGGGGAAAGGGAAAAGCCAACAAAAGACCATCCATAAAAGAATGTCTGGTGGAGCACAGGCTCAGTGTGAAGGGAAGTGTAGTATGTTTCAATAATAAAGAAAACACAAGTAAGCTCCATATTTTTACACTACTTTCCAAAGCAGCTGCATTTAAAAGATTTGATCTGTTTGGCCTCTCTGCCAGATGTTCCTTATTCTTTTTATGGTAGAGACAGATGAGAACAAGCAGAGTGCATCTCTCAGGTCAGAGCAGCCTGCGTAGGAATGACTGTATTCCCTCTTGTCTCCCTTGGAGGCCACCTGAGCCTCACAGAGCTTGGTACAAATGCTAGTCAAGTCATGGATTATTGCAGTTCTCCACAATTTTCAATATGTGAGAAAGTTTTGGGTTGGGTTGACCAAACAATTGCATTCAACTCCAAGTGTTTTGTTTTAAACGAAGCAAATTTTTAACCATTTTTCAGTGCAGAAGTCATGAAAAGATTACATGAATTTGAGATGGTTTCTGTCATGAAATCCAAATATTCTACAAAAGAAAAGTTTTGATGAAAATCTGTGCCATGCTGAAGTGTTGGCAGTAGAGCCCTCCGGCCAAAAATCAGGCCAGAACCTTATCTGCTGTGAAATCAAATCTCCATTTGAGGTGTTATCAGAACATAGGTTCAGGAAAAGCAGACTCAGTCTTCCTGCCAGTGGCTAACCATATGCAGTGACGTACATGAAGGGCAGCTTGTTTCCGACTCAAGCACACGGCTGCCTCTTCTCCTCCGACCAGCAAGACATGTTTGCCTACAAGTGTCCAGACCAGAGATCCAGGCAGACCAGCTACGAGGAAACGCAGGGGAACGCACACCACAGCGTGTGCTCTAGCAGCGTGCTTTGTGAACACGCTGGCCTCACCCCTCCATCAGTTTCCTGTGGGGCTGTGAAACAAGCTGTAACAGTCTTAGTCCCCTTCAGAAGTGTTTATTAACTTCAGGTTTACGCATCTGGAAAATAATTATCAAAATTTTGCTTGTGAACAAAATGTTGGTAGTGCCACTCCTCAATGCAGCAACGAAACCCTTTATAAGTCATTGTAGTTTTATTACCACCAGCTGAGATAATCTTGTGAGCTTCAAGAATATCGAAGTAAGCAGAGCTCTAAGTTGCGAAAGCCAGAAAGTGTTTAAGCCCACATACATGCAGTTGTGGAGACTGCAGACTTTTCCCTTGCTGTTCCACAACCATTTAACCTCCTCTCCTAGCTAACAGCTCCATACATTTAACTTGCTTTTCAAGTTTTCTGAACATTCTCTTCAGTTTTCCTTTAAAAAGAAGAACTGCTGCTGGGCTTCTGGGCTCAGACCCTCCCACCCCCACAAAAACATTAAAAAGATTGTCCTTATAGACTGGGCCTGCAGAACAAGGTTCCTCTCTGAGCAGCTCTAGGTGTTGCTCCATTCACTTTCCCCGAGAGGCATTTTTCCACTGCTTAAAAAGCCGCACCAGAAGCCCAGTGATTTTCCTGGCAAGACACTGGCTGGATGTCCGAATGCCCAGCCACCACGAGCGAGCACGGCCGCGGGAAAGCAGCTGAAGGTTTCAGCAGGAGGGACCCACTGTCGCCTCGGGGCTGGCACTCCAAGGTCAAAGCCCACCTGTGACAGCAGCAGCTTTCTCAGGGCAGTTTGAGACTGCGGGATGAACTCTCACAAGGGCTGGGGTCCACCGCAGCTTCACCGCCTTGTCCCCCACATCCTCGCTGTTTGAGCGCTGGCACGCTGCAGACAGCCGACGGCATGCTGCTTCTGCCTGGGACCCAAAGCGAAACCCCAGCACTGCAGCTCCCAGTGAAAGAAACTCACAGATGCTTGATACTACTCGGGGATTGACACAAGAACCAAATTAGAATAAAATGTCATTTTTAATTATGCTTAATGCCATCACAGGAATAATGGGGCACAGAAATCTCGAGTTTTGCACGACATGCATGATTTTGCTCTCACAGCTGTCTAATATCCTTCTAGTGAAGTCACTTTGGACTTCACATGGTAAACAAAAACAGAACAAAGCCAAAGGTTATCTGCTAAATACACAGTAAATAAAACAAGCTAGAAGCCAAGAGCATGTGAATTTACATCTACGTACTTCCAGACAGTGACTCTCTGGTCTTGGCTAATCTTAATGTCAGAAAATGTTTTTCCAGGATGGGATTTTTTTTTTGAAGGATTCAGAAATGAGCTGAGTCTTTTAAAAAAGAAAAAAGCCAAGTTGTCCTCTTTTTCATTCTTTCCTTTCAGTGAAAAAAGAATTCTGAAAGTATTTTCAAGAAAAGGAAAGACTGCTTTAGTTCAAATGCTGGAAAACTGATGATTTTGGCCAGGTACAGTCTTGGGTTATTCCATCTATCCTCTGCTTTCAACATTCAGTGGGTAACTCTCAGCTGCTCGAAGGGACATGGCCTCTGTTTGAAGGAGATAAAAGGTAAGTATTACTTTGAGGCTGCTACAAGTACACCACTGTATACCAGCCTGCGTGCAAATGCAAGTCAAAGCACAGAGAAAAGAGGAATAGCAAAGTGAAGCTGCTTTAAAACTACATACTCGCTGTTTCCAGTGTGTAACTAGTGCCTTTATTCTCTGTTACAAAATGAAGGAAGAAATATGCAAAATGTTCGCAAATTAAGATGAAAATCTTCTGTGACTAGATGTAATATTTACTTCAAGTAAATCTGGTATTTACAGATTTGTTTTTTCAAATGCTTTGAACATAAACAAGACTTTATAAATACGCTGGAAAATGTTTAAACTTCAGCCAGAGACGACTGTTTCATTTCAGAAATTAACATTGGCTTTGGGCTGACAGAGGAATAGCTCAGCATGACAAAGAAGCATCATCTGGGCCTTTTGATGAAGACCAGTTTATGGCAACAGGTTTCCAACTTATCACTACAATTCAAGCCCATGTTATATCATATTACAGAGAGTTAAGCTTGCTTTGGAAATAATTTGTTCATGTATATTATCCAAGTACCATCAGCCCTAAGACAGCATTGAGAAAAAAAGGCATTTTCTCTTCATACCAAGAAAAATGCTGGAAAGCATGAGAATGAGAGGTGAAAGTTGTTGCAGAAATAAGAAAAACATTGCTTGGGTTTCTGAGCAGAGCTGTTGAGCATGTGGCTTAAGAACTGCTGAAAGAATTAAGGGCACATTCCTTTCAGCTTGATTCAACAATTTTCTTCATATAAAAAATTACAGTATTAAGCTTACTGTTGTGGAAACAGAACATATTTACTAGCTTTTAATAGAGAGTTACTAGCTTTTAATAGAAAACTTTCAGCCAGTGTTCACAATCCACTGTAGTTTTACCCAAGACAGGCATCAAAATCTTTATTGGTCTAGCTATTTACAGTTACTTGTTTCAATCATTCAAAACAGAGCTATTGCCAATGTCCTGATCTAAGAAAAAGGTTATTTGTATAGCAGCAATATCTTTTACCTACGGATACCTCCTTAGGGCCAGCCGAAATGGCCATTTCTGATACCCTTCCTTTGCTTGGGAAACAACACTACCAAGATAAATGCCACCATGAGAAATGCAACTGCCTGTGTCCGAGGGCGAGGACTGGCCATGCCGCCAGCGCCCGCTTCTCTTGCAGTGGGTACTTGACTCCACATCAGTCGTGTGCTGCTGTCTGGAGATGTCCTACACAGCCGTCTACCCACCATCCCTGGTGAAGCCAAGGTCCCGTGCCTCCGGCCGAGACCCCCGGAGCACTGCGAGCTGGGACACGGCCCGAGTCAGCAGCACGCACCGCTCGCTCTTCCAGCACAAAGCCAACCCCGAGAGGTTAGACTCCCCAGCACCCAGTCGGGCTGCAGTCCCAAGCCGAGGCTGCATGCCGGCATTGGGAAGCACAGACCCCAGAGAGCAAGAGCAGCCATTGGCATGGTCCTTCCTCCGCTGCCAGGAAGGCGGAATCAAGGAGACAGGAGCCAGCTAACAGCCAAGGAGCTCTGCTGCCGGATCCAAAAGAGACCAGCAGCAAACTATGGACTTGTCACTAAGAGCCAACCATGCTGATTGAAAAGCTTTGTTTCCCTCATACCAAACTGCGCTGACGCAGGTTTTTGAGCCAAGCTGGCTCTTTCAAGAGCCTCTCATAGTGGCAGAACAGCGCACTAGGAGGTAAGTCAAGCCTTCAGTGAAAGCAAAGGGCAGCGCAGGTCTGCTCACCAGCAGGCTGGCAGCAATCGCTGCCAAGCATTCGGTGGTGAACACAGGGGCCCCATGCCCACGGTGGGGTCTGGGCTGCAGCAGACAGCTCCTGCTGGCAGCAGTGCCGGGGACGCTACCCCCGGGACCTGGCAGCCACCGCCGGGTCATCACTAAATGGGCACTGCTTCATCTTCAGGAGCGGACAGAAAGCCTAAGATATGCAGGGAAGTTTGTACAGAAATGAGAAGCCCACACACCCTCCTCATATAAAGGTCTCCTCGTGACACCACCAGTAAGTAACCTTCCTACTCAAGCAAAACAAAATCTCTCAGTGGCTGGCATCAGCACTGAACTACCTTGAGTGGGACATATGGCAAAGCATAGTATAGCTTGTTTCAGAAATGCAAGCTACTAATCAGATTTAAGATAAAATGCTAAAATAATTTTAAAAATTTTAAGATCTCATAATCTAGATGGAGTTTAACCTTCATTTAATTTCTCTTTTTTTTTCCTTTTAAAAAAATGGGTTTAGCCACAGAATGCTAAAAAGCAAAAGAAACCAGTAATTAAAAACTATGTTCACCCTTTATGAAAGGTTTACTAGGGAGGAGAAAAAAGGACAATATTAAACAAAGTGCTATTCATTTGGAAGTAAAATAAGTGCATTTCTACTCATACTGAGTTTACTGTTGACTGCCACTGGAACAGGACAGAGTGCAATTTATATTTCTTTTTCTACACAGAGCTTAAAGTCTCTCTTGTGCCTATAGCTAAAGCAGTGCAAAGCAAAGGGTTACCAGGCATTTACTAACTCCTCATGTTGCCTGCAGACATTGGGACAGGAGTTGTGCTGTTTTGGCCAGCCTCTTTGCAAAGCTCAGATGTGTGGGTGCCTTCCTCATCCCCTCTGCACACCACGTGCATCTGAAGAACCACACTGAACTGTCAGGAACCTTCTTGTCGCATGAATGTTTTTGAAGCAGACCCTTGCATGCATGACTTAACCCTCCATTCACATGTCAACTAATCTTACAGCCTTTGTTTCTCAGGGCTGAGAAATATGCACCATTACACGTGGCAAAGAGGAACAAAACCTTTAGAAAGTGAATAGATTTTTAAATTGGATTCTTGAAAATGCCATTTAAAAGCCTTTACAAGTACCTGCAATTCGTAATGCAGACATATATTCGATAGTAACCTGTATCACAAAAGCACAATACAGCAAGTTTGCCGGTGGCGGTACCGAAACCCAGAGAACGGTTTGCCACGGTCCTGCCCTCGCCTGTTTGCTGGCCCTTCAGCGGCGAGGCGAGCTGCAGAGCCCACGGACCCCCTCCAGCCTGCCGCGGCCCGCGCCGCAGCAGAGGAAGCAGTGGTTTGGCCGCGAGCGCTGCTTCCCTGCAGGAGAGGCAGGCGGGCCTTTGAACACGCCAGACCTCGGGACTGAGCAGCCCTGAACACAGACAAGAGGGAGCCAAGCTCAGGAACATCCATTTCAACATTTCTGGGAAAGTTAAAACAGCGACTGAGCAAGTATGGTATTCTGCTGCTACTGCGCTTTTTGCTTGCTAATTGTTCTGCTTCCGTCTCCCGCTCTCAAAGGCACGGTTTTGCCTAGTTCCTCCTTCACCCTCCATCATCTTCACAGCTTTTTAAACACAAAACTCAATCCCTTCCTCCTCATGTCACAAAAAGCATCTACATGACACTGAAAGATGCACACAGGGTGGAGGAACCTCCTTACTCTCCCCGGTAGGTTCCCATTCCAGTCCCTCCCCTGCTGCCCGTCCGCCCCCAACCAGGCGCTCTGCCTTCGCACCTGGGTGCTGCCCTTCCTCGCTCCACCGGCTATCCAGGCTCCCAGAACGAAGGGCTCCTTAGCAGTGGATACTCTTGTGAAACACATAACAGACAACGTGAAATGGAAAACCAAAATATTGAATATCTACCCAGCAAGCTTATGGCTTATAGGTGCATAGTGAATGAAGACATGCCTTTTAAAAAAGGCCATATTGATCATCTGGAATTTGTCTGTGTCAGGTTAGTAAATACAATTTAGCTACTGACTGAATGACAGACTTCCTAATTTTTTTTTTTCAGTAAAAAAGTAAAATCACATATATTTAGACTGTTCAGATTCATATACAGTGTTAAATATAGCCAGCCTCTTTAAAGTCATTGGTTTTTCCTAATGCAACAAAAAAAGGAAGTCATGCTTTTGTTTTTGAACTGTATTCAATTAAAGACTTAGTAAGACAGCTGAGGTTTTAGATTCTTAATGCATCACCATTTAATTTCAGAATGCAAGCCAAGGAATAAACAGAAAAGAACATTTATTTTAGTGGCTGTTGAATTGCTTCCAACTGCTCTCTCTATTCCACATCCCTAACAGAAAACTAATAAATAAAACCAGATTTTGCGGGGCCAAATGCGAGGAATCCTGAAGCTTGGAGCCCGACTCCTCACCAGAGGACCCCTGCTTGCCCCAGGAGTGCCGGTGGGCCCTGGGCACCTCCTGCCCGCAGAAGTGCCACCCAGCCCGAGAAGCCTCAGCTGCAGCGACGCTCCCCAGCGGCCAGGCAGCGGCCGCAGGCGAGGAGCACGGTGCTTCCCCCTGCCCCTCCGCACCCACCTCTGCCCCGCGGTGCCAGCGCCGGCACCGAGGAGCTGCCGCAGCGCTCCCGGCAGCCGTGCAGCGCCAGGGCCTGGCCCGGCACACTGCACCTTCCCCGCGGCTCCCCGAAAGGATGGGAATTTGAGTTAAGGGTTATGCCAACAGCAACAGGGAGACAAGAAATGGGAGTAAGGTGGAGGATAAATAAATTTAGGTTCATTGTGTTTTGATCTCTATGAAGGCATCAGATTTCTTGATTTTTAGGACAGCAGGCTAATATTCTATAAGAGGTTTTTATGGAAGAAAACTGTGTTTTGGAATAGTTTGCAACTTTCATCCTTGGAGAGTATATTACATTCAGTAATGGAAAGGTCATTCGAACTGACTTACGCTTCTGACACAAACCAACAGAAACATACAGTTAAGTCTGAAATATACAGCATGTTTCCAAAACAAATGAAACATAATAGCAGTCACTTAGGAAATGCTCTGTCCTCCACCAGTCCGTTCTGGCCTTACATGTATGCCAATACAAAAACCTTTTGTTCTGTCTAGCACTGCTGAGGGGTGCCCGAAGCTCAGGATCAGCACGCTATTCCAGAAAAGCTGGCGTAACGATGGCGTTTCCGCCTGGATTCCCCCTTGCCCCGATAAACACACAGGAAAAGCTGAAGCTATCAGCCCACCGAGGGGCAAAACCCCACTTCACACCTGCTTTAGACAAAGTAATGGCAGCCACCAAAGAAGTATTCCCCAGGTAAAAAAATGCTATTACAAATATAAGTCTATAAGCTTCTTTGAATGTATCAGATTGGACTCTGGATTCGTGGAATTGGAGTGGAATTCACTCGAGTGATAAAAACAAGTTCTTACGAACGTCTGGGCCCAAGGAACCTAGATCTGTGCACTTGCCAATACACCCATAGCTTGGAGCCATCCCGCTGAAATAAAGCTCAAAGTGTTCTAGAAATACCTTTAGTTATATAATTAATTCAAAATTCCCACTTTCCTTTTAATCAGCAAGTCAATAGCATTACAAGAAGCACAGGCTTTTAACCATCACCTTTACTGAATTTATTGGGAATTGTACAGATGATCTCGTCAGTGTTAATGCGAGCTCAGTAGTGTACACCCCTGTACATCCCACCTCACATATTATCAAGGTCACCTCTCCCCAAGATATAAGATATTTGAATTGTGGCCCAGTGTTACACTGAACTTATTTATACACCTTATTAGACTTTAGACTTTTCTACCATTACAGTTAAAAATGAAAACATCCATTCTTTTAATTGCAGAGTTATGTTTGGTTTGTATAATAGTTTGTATACTTTTCCGTACTAGGTTAAACACAATCTGGAGGACTATTTTGTAGGACACAGAAAAAGAAACCGCACAATATTATTCAATGCTAGAACATAAGTAAACAACACAGACTTCAGAAATCTCATCTTGAGATGTTTGCAAAGTCATATTTGGAAGAGACCTTGATTTTCCCTGTGGTGATCCATTTTAAACCAGAACACAAAGTAAACACGTTAAATCTAATAAACAACAACATAGCTTTAACATTGTTGAAATGTTGCACTACAACACGTTCAAAGCAGAGTTCAAAGCAGGCCAGTCATTTCTCATTTTATGTTGTCATTGGAGACAGCTATTACAAGAGCCTCAGAAAGCCAACAGCTACACAACAGTCACTGCGTACCGTTAAAGAAGCCACAGAACAGTAACATTAAGACAAAAGTAGCAGAAGAGACATGCAGAGATCATTATCTAGCTATAACCTCATGACCTCATTATGAGAATTAAAATTTTGTTTAAGTATTTTTAATTAGGCATTTTATACTTGAAAATGATTGAGACGCACTCTGCTGAACATACAAACGGAGAAAAAGGAGAAAATGACAAGTTTAAACTCTCCACTTTTCACTTCTTTAATCTGTATCACACTTCCACAGTTTTCTCCTCCCAAATGTCGTTTCAGATGCTATTCAAGATGAAAATTATTCATCACTTAAAGTTGAAGGTTTTAAAAAGTCACACCAAGCAAACCATTCTCCCCTGCCTTCTTCATCAGCTTATTGATGCAAGTGCTCCACAAGACCAACACCAGTATTACTTCATTTAGCATACTCAGTGCCAGAGTCCATACATTTACTGTTTGCTGGTATAGCTATAGCAGAAAAGCCTTCTAAGGTAAGTTAAACTTACACAGGAAAGTATACTTCGGATTTTATGCAACTCACCATGACAAGTTCAGCAAGTAAAATAATGAATAAAATAAAAAATAATAAAGCTAAAAGCATTCTTACTTTCTATAATGTCAACAAGTATATTCTGGTATAGTGCTTAGGCCGTCTTACCTGTAGAATAGGCATCTTCTCTTCCCTCCTCCCCATATTTCAATCCAGAAAACCTCTAATTTTCTAGTATTGACCTTGACTGAGAAAGCGCCATCTAAGAACTCCTACATTTGTAAGACTTCTCATGTCCAGCTCCTGCTGGACTTCAATCATAAGCCTCAAAACTACTTAATTGTACAGAGCGCAGAACAATACTAGCCCCTGCCAAACAAAAAGTCTGAATCTATGCTTACCTTTAAATAGTCCCTGTAGGTTGCAAAACATTAGGCACAGTGTGACTCACTCTTCTAACATCTGAAAACAATGAAGTTCTCTGGCTAATTAAAATTGCTGACAAATTGGGAGCAAAACCTATCAGCTGTGCAGAAGAAAGGCTGCAGCTGAGACCTGAAGAGCTAGCATACGTGACTCTAAAGCATTCCACTTTTAAAATTTTAACGTAATTGTAACCCGGAAATAAAACGTAATATAATTCAGAAACATGCTCTCATCTGTAACTTGGAAATAAACAACCATGCCTTGTTTCTTTCACTCAGACATATCTGTTTGCTTGTTTGTGCAGAGGGTAGGAGGTTTTGTTTGTTTTGGTGGGGGGTTTTTCGTTTGTTTTTTCAACTATTTAAAAGATGAATTAAGGGCTAGTGTGCAGGGTCATCCTCACGGGATGACAAATTCTTACTTCATCACAAGCAAAAATTATCCATGGCATGCATCAGCTTTTTGTTTGTTTTCAATTGGCTGGTAGGTAGGTTTTAAGATTCTTGTTAATGAACTGCCAGAACATCTTCTTATAACCACTGCACTATACCCATAGGTTACGTAGGCTTATAGATTTGTAAGTAACAACATACTGCCCTTTGCACTCACTTATTTTTACCTAAGACACTAGCTAATTAATTGCCAAATGGTTAAAGATGGTATCAACTATTAAACAATTATGCTATTCCAATTCCCACTGATAAGTCATTGAAGATAACCTATTTAGTCATATATATTTGTGTATATATATAGTCACGCCATTTTTACATCAGAAGAAGTGTGATTGCATCATTTTATTAGTTAATCTTACAGTGTTACTCTTACAGTGTGATGAAATACCGCTTTACCCAGAGCATTATGATAAATAAAAGAAATCAAGCCTGTTTTTTTAAACTGATTTTAACTACTTGCTCCCTCCAGGAGCTGTTATCTTCTGCCCAGCAGGTGCTGAATGCCTCCTGGTGGTGAAGTACTCCCAATTCACAATGACCACATTGCTAAGTAATCGTTTCTAGAGCAGCACACTTGGTAGTCTAAGTTTAGGACTTTCAGTTCCAACCTAAAGTATACAAATGTACCCCAAAGTACACAGAAGACAACGGAAATACTCCAGCTGATTTTGGCAGAAGCTGAGAGTAGGAATAGAATCAGGCAAAGAACTTGAGGGAAAGGCTTATCTCGAAAACTCACGGGTTTGAATTCACATCATGCCCAGTATGCTCAGCTCCCATCAAGATGCATGAAATTCTCCAAAGTGCATTGGCCTCTGTGAGCCAAGAGACTCAGGAGACAAGTGCGCTAGGAGAGAACAGAGCTTCAACAACAACAAAGTCACTCTGTCCAAAAAAATTCTGTAGTGGCTCCAGAAGAATGGAGACTAATCCTTTAACCTCACAACATTTCTCAGTTTGCAAACTATTTGCAAATACATATATTTTAAACCACATAGGTCACATTCAGCAAGAAACAAATAAAACCCAAACAAAGCTGCTGGTGACTTGGTATGTTCAGGGGAAAACAGGTGAAGCTTTCCAAACTAAAATTCAAACCTCAGTCATGCTTTCTGCAAACTATACAAACCCTTTTGCACCTCACACATTAATCAAAGCTATTGATTTGTGGCAAAGTTACTGGTAGGGTATGAGAAGATACAATTAGGGTTGGTTTGTTGTTTTTTGTTGTTTTTTAATATATGAACTGCTCATATCAAAACAACAAGGGGAGTTACATCCCTTATTTAAAGGCACCTGACTGTAATTTTGTGGACATACATAAACAGAAAAATTTCTGCATATTCTTAGCATAACTTTTTTTTTTTAACTGTACATGCAGGAATCTGCTAATATATTTCTTTGCTTCAGATCAAACAATATCATGGGAGAAGTCACAAGTCACTTAGATCAATCAAAGCTGGTTGTAAGAATTTCTGACCCGTGTGGTTATTTTATAAGTAGAGTAGTAAGATTGGCATTAAACAGATTCACTCAGATCCTGATAATTTGGCAGAAACCATCTACAAAAGAAAGTACTCTAAATGTAGATTCTCCAATTTCAAGGTCAGTTTTTAAAGCTGGGGTGGGAACCCCAAAATATGTACAAGGCCTAGAGACTTACAAAATGCAAGAGAATCACTGCTGCAATATTCAACTACTTCTGTTTTGTGTTGACATTTTATAAAGCTATGTTCATTCAACTTTTTGGTTCTTCTCATGTTTTATTTTTTGTTAAGGCAGTCACAGTTCAGCATTGCTGGAAAGCAATTAGTTTCACTGGCTGCCATGACAGCCTTTCTGTGGAACAAATACAGAGGAAAGGAAGAGCAGCAGTGAATTACTCCTCACTGTAGAGCTCCGGTACAGTGACCGTCCACCACTGTCCGACAGTCTAAAAAATGAGCACCAACACCAGCCTGAGGAACCAAAACTGTTGTATAACATATGAACCAAATCTTCCTACCTTCCAGAATCCAACCCACAAGCATTCAGCATCAGAAGCCTTACCAATTTCAACAAAGCATTGTCTCTGCAATTCACAGCACAACGAAAAAAAAAATCCACAGATTTATGCAACTCCATCAGTATCAGATAACAGGAGAAGGAAAGAACGGCTATAAGCTTAGATGAAAGGAGGACAATATTCAATAGCAAGAGTGCAGGATATTCAACCTATGAATTAGCACTAAAATTGGTATGTAGGCATGTTGTGATTGTTACAGATTCAAGCTTAGTTTAATTTTTCAAAATAAAAGAATAGCCCACTGTTCATATGAGCATTTTATTATGGCTGTCCCTTACATTGTCCTGACAATGACTTGCAGTGGCAATGCTGAATCCACTGGGTCACGTTTGACAGCAGCCTGGCCTTGGTTTCTGTTCAAAGGCAAGGGCACTAAGCGATCTACTGCAATGGACCAGCACACTGGGAACCTAGACAAGAACTGCAAGACCGCTCTTTCCCTGGTAATGGTCATCCACCGCGTCAGACACCAGCATGATCAAGAGACTGACCTTGAATTGACTTAAAGAGTCTTCATGTGGTTATCTATGTACTAAGGCATAGTTTTCATGATCTACATTCACTGCATTTGACTAACCTTTTTGTATCAGCATAGCTATCTTCCCCTCTCTTATGACCAAGGCCCCTAAAGTTTCCCAAGATGCTAGATCTAATCTTGCATTCATCCTGGTAGCTTGTTCACACTGTACACTGCTAAAATATTCCTTTCCAGAGCAAGAAAACAAGACATTGTTTAGCCACTTCTTCAAATTTAAATTAAATTAAAACAGTTCTATCATCCTTGTGCCTTTAATAACACAAATAACCAGAAAACTTGCTGCCTTATCCCATGTGTGTAAATTTATAATGTATAGCGGCCATCAAGAAACCATGACATGCCAGCTTAAGTATCCTCACAATATACCTACAGAACGCAACCCAGAGACCTTCAAAATTTGATTTCAATACCGCTTTTGAAATTAAAACCATTAAAAAACACTCTAGCCAATGTTTGAGATGAGCATTGAAAACATCCAGTCTACACCTGCAATACTACTTTACCAGGAGTATCTGTGTTTCAGTTCATCTGCTGCTTGAGTAGGTTTGCAGGGCAACATCTCTGCTGGCGAGGTGGTCTGAAAGCAGATGAAAGATCTCGCTGGAAGCACAGGAACTACTGATTGTACGTGTCATTGTAGATCAAACATGTAATTACCCTGTTTGAGGATATGCTCCAGTAATGAGGATAGCAGATTTTCCCCAGGCACACAGGGTTTTAAACAAGCTTTTCCTCTAAACCTGAGTGACAGATGATCCCTCTCTTCACCGCCACCTCTAATAACTACCCAGGTGAAAGAGAAAGACGTTGCAGCTTTTCACAAGGCAAGAAAAGATAGCTTTTTCTCAACTAAATGGGTTATTATCTGCGTGCCTGTATGAAATGCACCAAGCAGGAGCTTTTGATGTGGCTGCCAATACTGTGGATGATTTATCGGGCCCCCTGTCATCTGAGCGGGATCGAGTTCAAAAGCGGCGGCCAGTGGGAGTCCCTGGCTGCTCAGACCCAGGGCAGACGTCAGCGAACAGCCCATCCCAACCCGAAAAGCTGAATTGCCTCCTGACTGCGCACCTGAGACGCTCCCCGGTCAGAAGGGTGCACAAGAAGAACAAAAGACAGCCGGAGCACAGAGCTCCGCGGCCACGGGGCCACCGCTCGGGACGGGACAGGACGGGACAGGAGGGGAGGGCAGCTACAGCCCGGCGCTCCGTGGGTGGGCAGCAGCAGGCCGGGCCAGCGGCCAGCAGGCAAGGACCGGGCCAGCGGCCAGCAGGCAAGGACGAGGATGAGGAGGGGATGGGGCCGGGGCCGGCCCGCTGAGGCCCGGCCGTGGCCTGCTGAAATGGAGGCGGCGGGCTGGGCAGAGCGGGGAGCCCCGGTGAGGCCTGTCGGTGCCCTCAGGGCCCGGACAGCGTCGCTGACGGCCCTTCTGCCGAGGATCGTGTGGAGAAAGCAAACGTAAATGCAAAATTTTACATTAATTTAATTTTAGTTTTACGTTAATTTTATGGCCATGGCTTTTGGAACAGAACTGTGAGTTAAAACACCTGAGTCTGGTAGCATCATCTACACAATTTTAATTTCATTACTGCATTAAAACCATAATCCCGTACCCTTCCTCAGACCCCTTCTCAGGACACAAAGCACCCCTCACACACTCAGAAGAGTGTTTCTGTAGGAACCGAGGGCAGCACGGATCTCTCTTCAGAGGCAGGCGGCCGCGCTCCCTCAGGCCCCGCAGCCCTGCGAGGAGCCGGCGAGCGTCTGTACGTGGCAGCTGGGAGACGCGTGCGGGGAATGTCGTATTTCATTCCCACCTGAGGAGCTCGTTTTTATTGTCTGCGATTAGCACTTAGCACAAGGCCAGCACTCCCCGCGACAGGCAGCACCCACAACTGATGCTGGTTAACATTTTCCAAAGCATCTTAAAGAGCTGGGAAGAATCAACATGGGTGCCAGGAGGTGATAACTTCCACATCAGAAAGAGAGCTTTTT